>NC_044031.1:583282737-583949647 GCF_901765095.1 Microcaecilia unicolor | reverse complement strand
ATCCGCCCCGGGTGCCAGCCCCCCTAGGAACGCCACTGGGTTAGAGCACCAGTCTTGCAATCCAGAGGTGGCCAGTTCAAATCCCACTGCTGCTCCTTGTGATCTTGGGCAAGTTACTTAATCCTCCATTGCCTCAGGTACAAAGTTAGATTGTGAGCCCTCCTGGGACAGAGAAATATCCAGTGTAGCTGAATGTAACTCACCTTGAGCTACTACTGAAAAAGGTGTGAGCAAATCTAAATAAATAAATGTGAAAAGCTACAAAGTGAAGACAGAATGCCAGTTCAAAGGACTTTGATTTGGCTCAGTATGGCTTTTCTTATGTTCTTATTTATTTCAGTAATTGTAAACTTTTTGAACTTATAACCTGATTTTATTTATTATTGAAAACACTAATACAGAAGCTGAATTGGAAACATATTTTGGAGAGAAAAAGATTATGATGCTGAAACATATGAAAGCAGAGTTCCTCTAAGGGGGTCAATATTCATAGGGTCCTACCTGCTTAAATCACATTGAACTAGCTGGCCACCCAATATTAAGTGGTCCTTATCCAAGCAGTGCTGCTGACATAATCCGGGTAGTGCTGGAGTGGTCTGGGACAGACTCAGGGTGGGCCCAGAAGTTATGTGGCACCTGCATAACTTCCAGGTTGACGGTTACGGTTTATGATTTACTTTATTTGATATACTGTCTTTCCTTTAACAATAGCAAAGTGGTTAATACCAAACGCAATAAGAAAAATACTGCAAACGGGAAAGGAATGCCAGGTTGAAAGGAAAGAGTAGGAGAATAGACAGACAAAGAGGGGTTAAGGGGTGAGGTAAAGGTGGGATCCCCAAAGGGAAAAGATAGTATTGGTCTTTAAAAAGGGAGGGAGGAAGATTGCAGCACTAATAAAGCTTTATAGCATCATCTGCAGCCAACTGCACATTGAAAGATTTCTCAAAAAGGTATGTTTTCAATAGGGATCTGAATCTGGATAAACAGATTTGAGTCTAACATTTTGTGGCAGGGAATTCCAAAGAGAAGGGTAACCCCCCCCCAAAAAAAAGGCTCTGGGGCCCTTTTACTAAGCTGCGTAAGCTTCTAGCACGCCAAAATTGGAGTTACTGCATGTCTACCACATGGCTCTTGCGGTAATTTAATTTTTGGCGTGCATCTGCTACGTGCATCCAAAAATAATTTATATTTTCGGCCGCGCATATTGGCCACGCACCAAGTGACATTTGGCACATGTAGGTCATTACCATCTGGTTACTGCATCAGTCTTTACCGCTAGGTCAATGGCTGGTGGTAAGGTTTCAGACCCAAAATGGACGCACAGCAATTTTGCTTTTGCCACACACAGCTCCTCTGGGTTGCTGATTCCTGCTCGAAAGGACCTTTCCTTACCTGCTGACCCCTTTTATGTCTTCCCTCTCCGTCCCGCCCCCCTTTCCCTATTTTCCTTAACCCTTTCCTTCCCGCTGGCCTACAGCCCAGTTGTGTCCGGCCTCCCTAATTGGTTTGGCCTCCTCCTAAATGGACGCACAGCAATTTTGCTTTTGCCACACATCCATTTTCAGCAAAAATAAAAAAAGGTATTTTTTTAGAGGTGTGCTGAAAAATGATTCTGTGCGTGCCCAAAACCCGCATCTACACTACCACACCACAGGCCACTTTTCAGCGCGCCTTTGGGACCCCTCTATTTCTTGTAGAGTCGTAGTGGGCTTGATAAACTAATCTGGAGGCACTAGTCATTCAAAGAGTGCAGAACTTGAGGGGGTAGTAGGTATGAATAAGACAGGAAAGGTAAGATGGGACAGTAGAGTGGATGGATTTGTAAGTGAGGATGAGAATCTTCAATTAATACTGAATGAAATGGGTAGCCAATGTATTGAATGAACAAGGGTGTGATTGAAGGTTCACCCAAACCCCGGATATTCAATACCTAGACCATAGAAACATGATGGCAGATAAAGGCCATATGGCCCATTCAGTCTGCCCATCCTCTGTAATCCCTAACTCTTCCTTTTCCTAAGCGACCCCACATGCTTATCCCATGCCTTTTTAAATTCTGACACAGTTCTCGACCACAACCTCCACCGGGAGGCCATTCCATGCCTCCACCACCCTTTCTGTGAAATAATACTTTCTTAGATTACTCCTAAGCCTATTCCCTCTTAACTTCATCGTAGGCCCCCTCATTCCAGAGTTCTCCTTCAGTTGAAAAAGGCTCACTTCCTGTACATAAATGCCCTTGAGATATTTAAACGTCTCTATCATGTCTCCTCTCTCCTCCTCTCTTCCAGCGTATACTTGTTGAGGTTCATAAGCCTGTTTCTATATTTTTGTGTTCAAGACCGCTTACTAATTTTGTAGCCGCCCTCTGGACCAACTCCATCCTGTTTATATCTTTTCATAGGTGCGGTCTCCAGAACTGCACACAGTACCCTAAATGGGGCCTCACCAGAGACTTATACAATGCACTATCACCTCCTTTTTCCTGATGGTCATCCCTCTTTTTATGCACCCAAGCATCCTTCTGGCTTTGGCCGTCGCTTTTTCTACCTGTTTGGAAGCTTTAAGGTCATCAGATACAATCACCCCCAAGTCCTGCTCTTCCTTCGTACACTGAAGCACTTCCCCCTATACTGTACTATTTCCTCAGATTCTTGTGACCCAAATGCATGACCCTGCATTTTTTGGGATTAAATCTTAGTTGCCAAATATAGGTCCATTCTTCCAGCTTCACTAGGTCCTTCCTCATGTCATTCACACCCTCTAGGATGTCCACCTTATTGCAGAGTTTGGTATCATCCACAAAGAGATAAACCTTACAGACAGCCCTTCCACAATATCGCTTACAAAGACGTTAAAAAGAGCCAGCCCAAGGACCGATCCCTGCAGTACTCCACTGACAAAATCCTTTTCTCAGAGCAAGCTCCATTTACCAGTACCATACAGCGTGCGTACATCTAGTAGCGCTATAGAAATGATAAGTAGTAGTAGTAGTAGTATTCAACCAATTTTTAACCCAATCAGTTACTCTAGGTCCCATACCGAGGGCACTCAACTTATTTATCAGTTGCCTGTGTGGAACCGTGTCAAAGGCTTTGCTGAAATCCAAGTATACCACATCAAGCGCCCCTCCCACGTCCAATTGTTTGGTCACCCAGTCGAAGAAGTCAGTCAGATTCATCTGATGTGACCTGCCACTAGTGAAGTCATGCTGCCTCGACTTCTGCATTCCATGCAGTAGTGTTTCCACTAGCTTATTCCCCACCAAGGTCAGACTGACAGGTCTGTAATTCCCAACCTCTGCTTACTTCCATTCTTGTGCAAAGGAACCACATTCACCCTTCTCCAGTCCTCCAGGACCACTCCAGTCTCTAAGGAAAATAAATGTAGATATAAGGCATGGGGATTTCGATGAATAATAGATCTTGTAAAATGATTAGAGCTGCCCCCTTTCTCTCAGAGCCTACATGGTAAAACATATGCCATCTTTGTAATCAGGCACAGAGCATCAAGAGAATTACATATAAGCAACAATTGGGTTTCAAGTTCAGTAGTGATTGTTCTATAATAAGGGAACAAGAATCCAAATCTTAAAGCAGAAATATTGAATGTGAAGGTGGAAACACCGCATTTTCACCCATATCAAGTATAAGCCTCTGTCAGCCTCCAGCTTGCTCTCTCCTTATCAGCTTGGTGTGAGCTTATAAACCTTTAACTTCACTTTATGAATAAGCAGAAAACCTTTCACTGATAGCTGTCCAGTCATGTATCTGTGGATGTAAAATGGTGAAATGTGTGATTCTGGCTGGGAAACACTGGAGTACAAGCATTTTAATGGTTACTTTTAACCAGTACATTTGTAGGGGCACATTTTTAGCAGGTACATTTGGAAAGCTGTATCCTTCTGGGTATTTAGAATTGCAAGTCTTAGGCAGAACCAAAATCTACACATGCATTCTCCAATTCAGACAGAAAATGCACATGGATGCCTAAATTTATCAACTTCAGGATTTACAGCTGCTCTCAGTTTATTTTATCTCAAGTCGCAACAGCGGTGGTGGTGGCAGTGAAAGCAGCCAGGCTCGGCTCGCCTCCAGCCTTCCTTTCCTCTCCCACTCTCCTCTGACGTAATGTTTTTTTCATTATAGCGTTTGGAATATGTCCACTTTGACAATCAGGTGCTCAACATTAAAAGTTTATATTTATTTACTTATTTATGGCATTTTATCCCACATTAAACATGAATTAGGGTGTTTTGTGGCTCTACATGAGAATTGTGATGATATGATCCCTTGTTTCATATTGTTGACGGTCTGCATTTTCCGTATGGGTGGTATATTGGTGTATTAGGTTCTGCCCAGTGTAATATTTGTGGTACAGTAAGGTTCTGAGTGTGTTTTTGCACAAAGTTGTGCATAGTGTTTTGTAGTTGAGCGATTGTGGTTAGTATATGCTTTGAGCAGCCACTTTATTCTTTGACATATGATACATATCTAATATCTAAATTTAATAAAAGGTATTGTAACTTTTTTTTTTTTTTTCTGTGTTACACAATTATGGATTTAAGCTCCACCCCTGCCCCCCCCCCCTAACCCCACCCCTAACCCCACCCCTTTAGGCTCCCCAAACAGTTGGGCCACTGACCGCCTATGCATGTAATATAGAAACTTAATGTGATGAGCTTAAGGTTTGCTTGTGACCCGGGGGTTGGGAGGTGGGGAGAAAATGAAAATGGGAAGAAGACACCTGCTTAGATGTTGAACAGTTGTGTTATTGTGCTGTTTGGTGAATGGTGTAATCTGTTACCATCAATAAAAATTATTTAAACATAAAATAATAAAATAAATAAAAGTGATAACGTCATGACGGTCCGTGTAGCGTCAAAAATCTTTGAAGTCTAATTATCAAGATGAGCTTCATTTCCATATTACTAACATACTTAACGGTTGAGAAATGCTGGTGAGGTATACTACTAACATGTTACCTTACTGTTTGAGCTAGCCACTGAAACAATCAGTTTACCTGTTATGTTGCTATTGAACAGGATTGCCGTATGCCAGTGCTGCAGTACCTCTACCTCGGCATTGTAAAAGGGCCCCTATATAAGCTATCTGCAAGTTTGAAGACTATTGAAGTGCTGTATGTTCAGTAGGTATTTTTATGTTCCTGGAGGGCTCACAATTGCAAAACAAAATGGACTTGAACCCAGGTCCCTTGGCTACCCCTCTGCTCTGCCCGACATCCATATGGCTATTTTTCTCAAAATGATGCCAGACATCCATCCCCTTTCCCTGGTCTTTTGCAGCCCAAAATTGGACGTTTCATTTTGGAAAATGGCTATTCATTTTGTACGTTCTCAGCACAAAAACATCCATCTCACAGCCATTTTCAAACTGAAAATCTGGACATTTCTGTTGTTTGAAAATGGTTGTGAGAGAGATGTTTTTGTAAGAGCAGGACATCTCCATTCAGACATTTTTTTGAAAATGCCCCTCTGTGTGTCTTCTTAAAATTTTCCCCATAGAAACAGATGAAATTATGGTTAAAATGCAGCTTGGGTCTGGATGAAGTACAGTCATAGGCGTGCATTTTAATTTTAAATTCATTTTTATTCAACAGAAACATAGGAAACAATGCATTAATAGGTAACACTCATTTTAAACAAACCAAGGTCTATCTCCCAATATCCATCCCAACACCCGTGCCCCACCTTCCCCACTCCCACTCCCCTGTCCTTTTCAGTCTACTGAGTTATAGCTTATCTAAGCAAAACATACTAATTTCTACATATTAAAAATTCAGCAGTCGACTGCGTGCTATTGGTGATAACATGTCCCAAAATAGAAGAAATATCTTTGATTCCGTGTCTTTCCATTCACAAGAGGGATATCATTTGTGCTCTCCATTGATGTATAGAAGGTCTGTAAGTGGAAAGCCATAAGTATGTACAATAGCCTTTATACTGGGTGTGCATTTTATAACCTACAAGTGTACTTTATCATTCCACCCAAACTAATCCTCTGAACACATCCAGATCTGGATCACATTTAGGTACATGCCTATGTGCCACCAAGTATAGTTGTACATGGAGGGAGGGCTTAATTTTATAAGAAGCATTTTACTGATGTATACTGGGATGTAAGCATGAACAATTCTTTATAAAATTACCCCTTAATATATAAGATGTAGAAGGAGCTTGGCAGGACCTAGCTTGGCTGGAGCTTGCCATGACCTGAAGCTTGGCAGAACTTGGCTGGACCTTGGCAGGAACTAGAGATTGGCAGGACCTGGCTTGGCTGCAGCTTGGCAGAATGTGGAGTTTGGCAGGAACTGGCTTGGCTTGAACTTGACAGGAACTGAAGTTTGGCTGGAGCTTGGCAGGAAACAGAACTTGGTAGGGCTAGAGATTGGCATGACCTGGCTTGGCTGGAGCTTGGCAGGAGCTGGCCTGGCTGGAGATTTGCAGGACTTGGCTTGGTTGGAGCTTGGCAAGACCTGAAGCTTGGCAGGACCTGGCTTTGCTAGATCTTGCCAAGCCCTGAACCTGGATTGGCTGGAGCTTGGCAGAATCTGGATTTTGGCAGGAACTGGCTTGAACTTGACAGGGTCTGAAGTTTGGCTGGAGCTTGGCATGAACTGGAGCTTGGCAGTAACTGGCTTGACTTAAGCTTGGCAGGAATTGGAGCTTTGCAGGACCTGGCTTGGCTGGAGCTGGAGCTGGAGCTTGGCAGAACCTGGCTTTGGAGCTTGACAAGACCTGACAGGGCTGGAGATTGGCAGGAACTGGAGCTTGGCAGGACCTGGTTTGGCTGGAGATTTGCAGGATCTGGAGTTTGGCAGGAACTGGCTTGGCTTGAACTTGACAGGAACTGAAATGTGGCTAGAGCTTAGCAGGAACTGGCTTGACTGAAGCTTGGCAGAAATTGGAGCTTGGCAGTAACTGGCTTGACTTAAGCTTGGCAGGAATTGGAGCTTGGTAGGACCTGGTTTAGCTGGAGCTTGGCAGGATCTGGCTTGGTTGGAGCTTGACAAGACCCGGCATGGCTGGAGATTGGCAGGAACTGGAGCTTGGCAGGACCTGAAGCTTGACAGGAAGTGGCTTGGCTGGAGCCTGGCAGGAACTGGAGCTTGGCAGGACCTGGCTTGGCTGTAGCTTGGTAGGAAATGGAACTTGGATGTGATGATGCTTGGCAGGGAAGAGGAGAGAAGTGATGTAAAGGCAATGAGGTGTGGTAGGCAACGATGAACATGCACCTTTGGCCCACCATCAAGCAGGTTTCTGGACGGGGTCAGCTGCTGGTGGCTGTGACAGATGTGAACCCCCCCCCCCTCCTTCTGCAGGGAACCAACGTGGAAATGGAAGACGCGAGGGGTGAGGCTGGGGAGCTCGGAGGCTATGACATATCCAGCCCAGGTGGCTGCCACTGCAGCAGAAAGGTTTTAGGGTCTAGAAGCAATATAACTTTTATCAGGTCTTCAAAAAATTTTAAAGCTGTGGCGCTCCCCACCAGATGTGAAAGTAAGTGCCTGGAGTGCCATAATCCCTCCAACAGAGGCCAGAACATGTGGGAGGGAGATACCATCAATATAATACCTTGATCACCTGCTCATCCAAATTAGCAGAGATATGCCAAATAGTTTGCCACTCTGTACTAGTAAGGCCACACCTAGATCACATTCCCATTGTTGCTGGTGCCTGGATATGAGAGATTCCCCTCCTAACAGCAAAGTATAAATATTAGAAATCAATTTCTCTTGGGATGCACCATGATAGAAAAGGTCTTCTGTAGAAGTCTAATTTCCTCCAGCCCATTTCCCAACCAATTCATCTTGAAGTAGGTGACGTAATTTTAAGTAGAAATAAATGTCAGAGGACGGCACTCCAAACATTTCTCTCAGATGTGAGAACTAGTGGAGCACTTTGTCTGAGCAAAATTGGTCAACTCTAAACAATCCATAAAACTCCCACTGAGCTATACATGCATTGTCCCAGTGGGGCAGACACCAGAAAGGCTGAATTGGGGCCACCATAGATAACTGTTTCAGGCCCAGCTACTGTGGTCATATTCTAGCACATAAGAGCATTGTATGCATTAATCAAGATTACCAAGCTGCAGTTGAATTTTATAAATAAGCGGTGCCCATTGTAAGTTAGATCACTGACTGGATCTGACATATCCCATCTCTTAATGCAAACCCATACATTGGGTTTATCTTCGTACCACTGAAATAAAGGTCTGATGTGAGCAGTCCAATAATATTTATTAAAATCTGGGACTCCCAACCCATTGGAGTCCTGTCTCTGCATCATCACCATCTTAGATACCCTTGGTGGGCGTTTCTTCCAAATCAAGGAGAAAACGTTCCTCTGTAGGAGACAAAAGTGGCATTGGGGACAGCAATCAGCAACGTCTGACAAAGACATAAAAATCTAAAAAGGACCATCATTCTTCCCAACCTGATGTAGGCAGTGCCATCAATGCGGATCACCTGAAATGTCTGCAAATAGTTTTACAAAATTCAATGCAAAAAGCTGATGAGAGTTTGCAGATATTTCACTCCCAAATATTATGCTTAATCATTCATCCATCCAAAAGGAAGCTTAGTTATGAGCTCCTGCACCATTGTAGGGTGAAGATTTATATTCAGAAGTTCATATTTTGATGCATTCATTTTAAATCCTGATTTTTTACCATATTCCCTGCACATCCCCAAAGTACTAAACAGGGACTTGGGACCCTTGCTGTCCGCAAAATATCATCCACAAACAGGGATAACTTAAATTCTTCTTGGCCTACCTGAAAACCCCTGATGCCTGCATATGACCGAATCCTATCTGCCAACAGTTCCATTACCAGGGCAAACAGTAATGGGAATAAAGGGCATCCTTGATGCATTCCCCTTGAGAATGGAAACACATCAGAGTAACCTCCATTCACCCTTTCTCTGGTGGCAAGGACTACAGAGTAGAAATCCGCTTTCTAAAATTAATACTAACTGGAAAAAGAGTGTGTTTACTTGAAGGGCAGAGTAATTAAAAAAAAAAAGAGATGTTCTAAGATTGAGTCTAGAAAGGGTGAGGAGGCAATTGAGGCATGATGGTGGTGAATCCCAAGAAAATGAAGAATCTGATCATTCTTAGGGTGAGAATGTTGAGTTATTTTGGGAAAAGTCGAAAAAGGGGAATGAGGTTGGAAAAAAGACTGGGAAGAAGGGTTTGTGCAAGTGCTTGAGAGAGAAAAAAATGTATGCACAATTTGCAACATGGTGAAGAGAGGTTGGATAGTGAAAAGCCTAAGGGGAGGGAGATTGGGAAGAGTGCAGCTCATGCTTGGGAGTCTTTTGAATCTTTGGACTTGTTTGAATCTTCTTCATCATCTTTTGGGAGTGATTCTGTTGAGGGTGAGGTTTTAGGAACTAGCAAGTCAGTTGGGAATTCTAGAGCTCGAATAGGCAATTTGGATAAGGGGCACTAATGGTGAAGGCAGATATTGAGTCCGTGTTCAGATTATTACCTGTGCATCTAGAATCATTTCATCTGCTTGGTTTTAAGTTCCAGTCTTTGTTTTTCTTTGATAATATGCAAATGAGATGTTCTATTTCCTGTTCTTATTTTGAAGCATTCTCTACTTTTATTCATTGGGTGGTAGAGAAGGTTTCAGGTGATGTTAATATCATTTATTATTTGGATGGTTTTCTTGTGGTTTCAATGAGGTTGGACTAGCAATTTAGCCTTTTTGGAATTATTTCCTATTTGGGTGGCTTTAATGTTGTGGAGTGATAGATTATGAAACGGAAAATTGGTGATTAGATCTGATAATATGGCTGTTGTTTTCGCTATTAATAGACAGTTTGTACACTGTGAGCTGACTTTGTGTTGCATATGATTATTTTGAGATGTTTGCATTTGAATGTTTTGCTGAAAGCTTGTCATATTCCTGGATATAATAAGTATTGGCTAATTCATTGTCTCAGTTTCAGTGGTCTCGTTTTTGGGCTTGCTCCGGATGCGGAAAGAAGTGCAATAGAATGCCAGAGGAATTTTGGGTAGCTTTCCTGCATTAGTGGAGAAGATATTATCTGAATCTTTATCTGCCAATATTTTGAAGTCTTACTCTGCTGCTTTGAAAACATTTGGGGTGGCAGTAGGATATTAGAAGTTTATTCCTGGTGCTCCTGTTGAAAAAAATGTGATAACCCAATTCATTGTGAAGGTGGTGGGTGTGTTTTGGTCAAAGTCAGGGTAACCTTTTACTGTAATTGTACTGGGTTTAAAGATCCTACACGTTCATTTCTGGTGCGAGGAGCTTGTGTCTCTGTTTTGAAAGTTAATGGTGCTAAGGCATGTTTGCCTATCATGCTGTGCTCCAGAACATTTGTTTTTTGGAGTATGAGTTGGTAATTGTTTCAAGCTCCATTTTCATGGGAATTTTGTGGTGCATTTACAGTTAGTGAATAAGTTGCAAATTCAAAGACAGACATGTCCGTGAGGGGTCTTTGAGTGGATGATGTTAAACTGTCATTTGTTTCCCTTACAGTATTGAAATTTTCAAGTGCACATGAACAAAAAAAAAATTACTTCTGACAAAGTTGTTTTGTCAATTAGGAAATGTAAGACAGGTCAGCTGGGAAAAGCTCTTTTTGTAATGTTAAGGAGAGTAAAAGGATTGGTCACTTGTCCAGTGTACGCAGGTGAAGTTTTTATGAAGGAAAGGAAAAATGGGGGAGTTTATTGGTCTATATATGATGATTTGAGTCCTTTGATCAGTTAAACGCTGTTGTGAAATTATCTTTGAAATTGGTTGGTTTGAATCTATCAAGATTTAGAACGCATTATTTTAGGATTGGAGCAGCTTCATCTGCAGCCGTGCAAGGGATGTCTACAGCTGATACTCAAAAGATTGGCAGATGGCGGTCATCCAGCTATAAGTGTTATCTGTGCTAGCATTCTTTGCTGTTAATATCATTAATGTTTTGTAGTCTCCATTACAGTGCTTCGGAGTGAGGAGACTGTTCTTTGGATTTGTGGCCATTGCTGAGTTTTCTGGGATGAGAAGTCTTTGAAGAACTCATCAAACGGAATGTATTTGGGATTGGCTTTCATGAGATTCTGGATTTATTGGCTTGGACTACAAGGAATGTTCTGGGACCAGTTGCTGCCTTCCTTGTGGCAAGCTAGAAGATGTTTAACTGAGCCTAATGTTTTGTTGCTGCACTTGGTTGGGGGGGGGAGGGGGTAATGATTTATATATTGTCAAGGGAGTGAACCATATTAGACAGATGAAGATGGATATATTAGAGATTTATGATATGTTTCTTAATATAATCCTTGTTTGGTCTAATAGTATTCCGAGGGGAGTTCGGATAGGTGCGCGTATGATGAAAGCTATAGAGCATTTGAAAAAGGGTGAATTCTGAGAAGGGTAGGTTGGTATTGCTAATGGGAGGTTATGTGATGCAGGTGGTGGGAGGCGGGGCTGGTGGTTGGGAGGCGAGGATATTGCTGGGCAGACTTATACGGTCTGTCCCAGAGCCGGTAGTTGGTAGGCAGGGATAGTGTTGGGCAGACATATACGGTCCGTGCCCTGAAAATGATAGATACAAATCAAGGTAAGGTATACAAAAAGTAGCACATATGAGTTTAGCTTGTTGGGCAGACTGGATGGACCATGCAGGTCTTTTTCTGCCGTCATCTACTATGTTATGTTACCATGATTTGATAACTGTTGATTATCCTGGCCTATATTTGTCTGAAGGGGTCCACCTTTCAGATATTGGATTGAATATTTTCGACTGGCTTCATTTTTGAAAAGTATAGAAAAACATCTCTAGGACTTGTGTTTTCTGGTAATTTATCTTTTAAAGTTTAAATTAATAATTTGTTAATTATGCAAAATCATCCTCTCAGGATTTGCCTCATGTGTAGCGAGGCATTGTTCCTATGTGGCTCCAGGATGACGCCAGGGTCATACACTCTGTACAATAGCACCCTTGGATTTCAGCTGTCTCAAAAATTGTGTCGGAAGGTTTTGAGGGGGAAATATGTTGATATATTTTCCTTGTTGTCTAGGGAGCAGGAGGGGTCTGATAAAAAGCGGGATAGTTCTAAGGATGAGGGTAAGGGAAGGAAAGCGAGGGTGCCAAAAACAATATTCAATTGGATGCTGGCTTTTCATATTTATGCCAGTGTGTGTTAGGGGAGGCTTGGCCCGTGCTTCATCCTCAGTTGTTGAAGTATTCTGATTTAATTTTGCATGCATATCGTACAAATGGTGGATGGTCTTTGATCAATTATGATGAGCATTTTCGGTGTAGTTTGACCAAGGACCAGGCTGAGCATTGGGGTTTTCGTGATGTTGACCTGTGGATCGTGGAAATAACCTCCTCGAAGGTTGGCTCCTTTCATTCAGGATCTGCCTTTGGAGCACTTGGGGGGTGGGGGCTCAGTGAGCGATTTCTGGGTTCTCCTTGGGACGTCCTATGTCCAGATGACCGCATGGATCAAGTTCTTCCTTTCCATTACCCTCCAGAGCGAGTGGGGAAGGAGGCAATTTTTGTTTCCATTTCAGTGCAGGGCATTGTGATTGAACAGGATGTCATTACTGACATGGTTGTAGCCACTGTGGAGGTTCACACCCGGCTTTCAGATGTTTCATTCCAGATAGAGAGGTAGGTTTGTCATTCATATTTTGAGATGGTTCTTTTTCAGTTGGCGTTTACAGTTTGTTTCTTTGGCGTTTTTCATGTTGGAGAGTTGGTAGCTCCTTCAAAGCGTGCAGATGGATCCACTGATTTGCTGTTGGCACACGCGCCGTCGCCTCAGACTAGGCCAGTGATGGTGAACCTATGGCACGCGCCGTCGCCTCAGCCAGAGTCATACTGCTGCTCATAGGCGCCGACTCCGTGGGTGCTGTGGGTGCTCGAGCACCCCCAAATTCACCACCGGAAGTTAGTTGCCTCCCTCCCTCCGAGTTCCAGGGTCTTCGTCCGTCCCTCTCTCTCCCAGTTTCAGGGCCCTCCCTTCCAGTTCCAAGGTGGTTGTCCCTCCCTTCCTCCCTCCCTCCCAGTTCCAGGCCTCCCTCCCTCCCAGTTCCAGTCCCTCCCAGTTCCAGGTCCCCCTCCCTCCCTTTGAGTTCCAGGCCCCCCTCCCTCCCTCCCTTCGTCTCTATATCCTATCCCTCCGATTTCCAGGGTTGTGGTCCCTCCCCCTTCCTCCCTCCCTTACAGTTCCAGGCCCCCTCCCTTCGAATTTAAAAAATCATCTTGACTTACCTCGTCGGGGTTACGGCGGCCGGCAGCAGCGGTAGAGGCGTGCAGGCTCGGCCGTTCTCTCTCTCTCTTAGCTCTGGTCCGCCCTCATTTCCAGTTTCCCCAAGGGTGGGACCAGAGCTGAGAGAGAGAGAGAAGGGCCGAGCCTGCACGCCTCTTACTGCTGCTGCCGGCCGCTGTAAGCCCGATGAGGTAAGTCAAGATGATTTTTAAAATTCGAAGGGAGGGGGCCTGGAACTGGAAGGGAGGGACGACGACCCTGGAACTGTGAGGGAGGACCCTGAAACTGGGACGGACGGATGGACGACGATCCTTGAACTCGGAGGGAGGGAGGAAGCGAACTCCCGATGAGGGAATATTGGGGGTGCTCGAGCACCCACAGTACCCACGGACTCGGCGCCTATGAGCGGCAGTACGACTCTGGCTGAGGCGAGGGCGCACGTGCCAACAGAGAGGGCTCTGCATTCCCTCTCTGGCATGCGTGCCATAGGTTCGCCATCACTGGCCTTGGAGTTTGTGTTTGAAGCTTCAACGTTCTAAGGCAGACCAGGCGGTTAGGGGTACCTGGGTACATCTGCGAACTTCTGCTGGATTGGTGGCTTGCACAGTACGTTGTGCTGTGGCTTATGTCTAGATACGTCCGCCTGGTGGTTTACTTTGGCTGGTATATGAGAACTGGAGTCCTTTGACTCATTTTCAGTTTGCTGCTGTTTTACGGGTGGATCTTCGTTATTTGGGTTTTGAGCCTTTCCATTTTGGGACTTACTCATTTCGTATTGGGATGGCTTCATCTGCTGCACAGTGAGGGGGGCGGGTTTGCCCTTATGTTATTCACCATTTGAGGTGCTGTCATTCCCACCATTATTTGGGTTACATGCAATGTTCTATTGATTTATGCTTGTTAATTTATTTTCTGAGTTTTTTTTCAGAGTTTTTTCTTCCTGATTTCTGCGTTTGGCTCTTGGTACATTCACATGTATTCTGGGCCCAGAAGGGGGCAGTTGAGTCCTAGTGGGGAGCGAACTTTGGCTTCACAGAACAAGGCATTCAAATTCACTGGCTGGGGATTTGTGGGATGCTGTGGGATCAGCTGATGCCTAGTTCATTTAGGGGAATGACTTATGCAGGGTGAAAGGGATTGATTTAATTCATTATATGAACCAGGATTTGGCTGTGGTGAAAAGTCCTTTTCCTTCTGCATGTTTATGTGGTCTTGTATCCTCCCTCATTTGGTGTGTGGAAGGAGGCGAGGAAAGTGCAAGCTACTGAACACCTTCAAAATCATGTGATTTCTGAGGTACCGCTTATTGTGGGTTTAGGGGGTTTGGTTCATACCCACAAATTGATTTCTGCTAATGGTCCTGATCGGTCAGATGGAATCCACTTCTCTGAAAATGGGCAGGATATTTTCATTAGCAGTATTCATGATATTTTTGAGGCCTTGTTTGGGTGGCTGAAGAGGCTGCAGCTTATTGGGGGTGGGGGGGGGGGGAGAGCAGTGACAGACTAGGCTGTCACCGCTTGTGGCGAAATTTTGGAGGTTGATTAAATTGACGGGAAGGCCTTTTGTAAAGTGTGGAAATGAACGAAATAATGGATTTGCTACATCATGTGTGTCATCGCCATGATTATTTTGCCAAGTCCTGAATTACTGCGGACTTTTGGGATTGGATGAGGGTAAGGCTAAGTGCTTGCTGAGGGTAATTCGGCACTGACTGGCTTCAATTTTGAAAAGAATAGAAAGGCATCTCTAGGACTTGTGTTTTCTGGTAACTTATCTTTTAAAGTTTAAATTAATATTTTTGTTAATTATGCAAAATCATCCTCTCAGGATTTGCCTCATGTGTAGCGTGGCATTGTTCCTAGTGGCTCCAGTATGACGCCAGGGTCATGCACTCTGTACAATAGCACCCTTGGATTTTCAGCTGTCTCAAAAATTGTGTCGGAAGATTGTGAGGGGGAAATATGTTGATATATTTTCCTTGTTGTCTAGGGAGCAGGAGGGGTCTGATAAAAAGCGGGATAGTTCTAAGGATGAGGGTAAGGGAAGGAAAGCGAGGGTGCCAAAAACAATATTCAATTGGATGCTGGCTTTTCATATTTATGCCAGTGTGTGTTAGGGGAGGCTTGGCCCGTGCTTTATCCTCAGTTGTTGAAGTATTCTGATTTAATTTTGCATGCATATCGTACAAATGGTGGATGGTCTTTGATCAATTATGATGAGCATTTTCAGTGTAGTTTGACCAAGGACCAGGCTGAGCATTGGGGTTTTCGTGATGTTGACCTATGGATCGTGGAAATAACCTCCTCGAAGGTTGGCTCCTTTCATTCAGGATCTGCCTTTGGAACATTTGGGGGGTAGGGGCTCAGTGAGCGATTTCTGGGTTCTCCTTGGGACGTCCTATGTCCAGATCACTGCATGGATCAAGTTCTTCCTTTCCAATACCCTCCAGAGCGAGTGGGGAAGGAGGCAATTTTTGTTTCCATTTCAGTGCAGGGCATTGTGATTGAACAGGATGTCATTACTGACATGGTTGTAGCCACTGTGGAGGTTCACACCCGGCTTTCAGATGTTTCATTCCAGATAGAGAGGTAGGTTTGTCATTCATATTTTGAGATGGTTCTTTTTCAGTTGGCATTTACAGTTTGTTTCTTTGGCGTTTTTCATGTTGGAGAGTTGGTAGCTCCTTCAAAGCGTGCAGATGGATCCACTGATTTGCTGTTGGCACACGCGCCGTCGCCTCACTACGCCAGTGATGGTGAACCTATGGCACGTGCGCCGTCGCCTCAGCCAGAGTCGTACTGCTGCTCATAGGCGCCGACTCCGTGGGTGCTGTGGGTGCTCGAGCACCCCCAATATTCACCCACCGGAAGTTAGTTGCCTCCCTCCCTCCGAGTTCCAGGGTCGTCGTCCGTCCCTCTCTGTCTCCCAGTTTCAGGGCCCTCCCTTCCAGTTCCAAGGTGGTGTCCCTCCCTTCCTCCCTCCCTCCCAGTTCCAGGCCTCCCTCCCTCCCAGTTCCAGTCCCTCCCAATTCCAGGTCCCCCTCCCTCCCTTTGAGTTCCAGGCCCCCCTCCCTCCCTCCCTTCCGTCTCTATATCCTTTCCCTCCCCCTCCCTCCGATTTCCAGGGTTGTGGTCCCTCCCCCTTCCTCCCTCCCTTACAGTTCCAGGCCCCCTCCCTTCGAATTTAAAAAATCATCTTGACTTACCTCGTCGGGGTTACGGCGGCCGGCAGCAGCGGTAAGAGGCGTGCAGGCTCGGCCGTTCTCTCTCTCTCTCAGCTCTGGTCCTGCCCTCATTTCCAGTTTCCCCAAGGGTGGGACCAGAGCTGAGAGAGAGAGAGAAGGGCCGAGCCTGCACGCCTCTTACTGCTGCTGCCGGCCGCTGTAAGCCCGATGAGGTAAGTCAAGATGATTTTTAAAATTCGAAGGGAGGGGGCCTGGAACTGGAAGGAGGGGACGACGACCCTGGAACTGTGAGGGAGGACCCTGAAACTGGGACGGACGGATGGACGACGATCCTTGAACTCGGAGGGAGGGAGGAAGCGAACTCCCGATGAGGGAATATTGGGGGTGCTCGAGCACCCACAGTACCCATGGACTCGGCGCCTATGAGCGGCAGTACGACTCTGGCTGAGGTGAGGGCGCACGTGCCAACAGAGAGGGCTCTGCATTCCCTCTCTGGCTTGCGTGCCATAGGTTCGCCATCACTGGCCTTGGAGTTTGTGTTTGAAGCTTCAACGTTCTAAGGCAGACCAGGCGGTTAGGGGTACCTGGGTACATCTGCGAACTTCTGCTGGATTGGTGGCTTGCACAGTACGTTGTGCTGTGGCTTATGTCTAGATACGTCCGCCTGGTGGTTTACTTTGGCTGGTATATGAGAACTGGAGTCCTTTGACTCATTTTCAGTTTGCTGCTGTTTTACGGGTGGATCTTCGTTATTTGGGTTTTGAGCCTTTCCATTTTGGGACTTACTCATTTCGTATTGGGATGGCTTCATCTGCTGCACAGTGAGGGGGGCGGGTTTGCCCTTATGTTATTCACCATTTGAGGTGCTGTCATTCCCACCATTATTTGGGTTACATGCAATGTTCTATTGATTCTATGCTTGTTAATTTATTTTCTGAGTTTCTTTTTCAGAGTTTTTTCTTCCTGATTTCTGCGTTTGGCTCTTGGTACATTCACATGTATTCTGGGCCCAGAAGGGGGCAGTTGAGTCCTAGTGGGGAGCGAACTTTGGCTTCACAGAACAAGGCATTCAAATTCACTGGCTGGGGATTTGTGGGATGCTGTGGGATCAGCTGATGCCTAGTTCATTTAGGGGGAATGACTTATGCAGGGTGAAAGGGATTGATTTAATTCATTATATGAACCAGGATTTGGCTGTGGTGAAAAGTCCTTTTCCTTCTGCATGTTTAGTGTGGTCTTGTATCCTCCCTCATTTGGTGTGTGGAAGGAGGCGAGGAAAGTAGCAGCTACTGAACACCTTCAAAATCATGTGATTTCTGAGGTACCGCTTATTGTGGGTTTAGGGGGTTTGGTTCATACCCACAAATTGATTTCTGCTAATGGTCCTGATCGGTCAGATGGAATCCACTTCTCTGAAAATGGGCAGGATATTTTCATTAGCAGTATTCATGATATTTTTGAGGCCTTGTTTGGGTGGCTGAAGAGGCTGCAGCTTATTGGGGGTGGGTGGGGGGGGAGAGCAGTGACAGACTAGGCTGTCACCGCTTGTGGCGAAATTTTGGAGGTTGATTAAATTGACGGGAAGGCCTTTTGTAAAGTGTGGAAATGAACGAAATAATGGATTTGCTACATCATGTGTGTCATCGCCATGATTATTTTGCCAAGTCCTGAATTACTGCGGACTTTTGGGATTGGATGAGGGTAAGGCTAAGTGCTTGCTGAGGGTAATTCGGCACCGACTGGCTTCATTTTTGAAAAGAATAGAAAGGCATCTCTAGGACTTGTGTTTTCTGGTAACTTATCTTTTAAAGTTTAAATTAATATTTTTGTTAATTATGCAAAATCATCCTCTCAGGATTTGCCTCATGTGTAGCGTGGCATTGTTCCTAGTGGCTCCAGTATGACGCCAGGGTCATGCACTCTGTACAATAGCACCCTTGGATTTTCAGCTGTCTCAAAAATTGTGTCGGAAGATTGTGAGGGGGAAATATGTTGATATATTTCCTTGTCTAGGGAGCAGGAGGGGTCTGATAAAAAGCGGGATAGTTCTAAGGATGAGGGTAAGGGAAGGAAAGCGAGGGTGCCAAAAACAATATTCAATTGGATGCTGGCTTTTCATATTTATGCCAGTGTGTGTTAGGGGAGGCTTGGCCCGTGCTTTATCCTCAGTTGTTGAAGTATTCTGATTTAATTTTGCATGCATATCGTACAAATGGTGGATGGTCTTTGATCAATTATGATGAGCATTTTCAGTGTAGTTTGACCAAGGACCAGGCTGAGCATTGGGGTTTTCGTGATGTTGACCTATGGATCGTGGAAATAACCTCCTCGAAGGTTGGCTCCTTTCATTCAGGATCTGCCTTTGGAACATTTGGGGGGTAGGGGCTCAGTGAGCGATTTCTGGGTTCTCCTTGGGACGTCCTATGTCCAGATCACTGCATGGATCAAGTTCTTCCTTTCCAATACCCTCCAGAGCGAGTGGGGAAGGAGGCAATTTTTGTTTCCATTTCAGTGCAGGGCATTGTGATTGAACAGGATGTCATTACTGACATGGTTGTAGCCACTGTGGAGGTTCACACCGGCTTTCAGATGTTTCATTCCAGATAGAGAGGTAGGTTTGTCATTCATATTTTGAGATGGTTCTTTTTCAGTTGGCATTTACAGTTTGTTTCTTTGGCGTTTTTCATGTTGGAGAGTTGGTAGCTCCTTCAAAGCGTGCAGATGGATCCACTGATTTGCTGTTGGCACACGCGCCGTCGCCTCAGACTACGCCAGTGATGGTGAACCTATGGCACGTGCGCCGTCGCCTCAGCCAGAGTCGTACTGCTGCTCATAGGTGCCGACTCCGTGGGTGCTGTGGGTGCTCGAGCACCCCCAATATTCACCCACTGGAAGTTAGTTGCCTCCCTCCCTCCGAGTTCCAGGGTCGTCGTCCGTCCCTCTCTGTCTCCCAGTTTCAGGGCCCTCCCTTCCAGTTCCAAGGTGGTCGTCCCTCTTCCTCCCTCCCTCCCAGTTCCAGGCCTCCCTCCTCCCAGTTCCAGTCCCTCCCAATTCCAGGTCCCCCTCCCTCCCTTTGAGTTCCAGGCCCCCCTCCCTCCCTCCCTTCCGTCTCTATATCCTTTCCCTCCCCCTCCCTCCGATTTCCAGGGTTGTGGTCCCTCCCCCTTCCTCCCTCCCTTACAGTTCCAGGCCCCCTCCCTTCGAATTTAAAAAATCATCTTGACTTACCTCGTCGGGGTTACGGCGGCCGGCAGCAGCGGTAAGAGGCGTGCAGGCTCGGCCGTTCTCTCTCTCTTCAGCTCTGGTCCGCCCTCATTTCCAGTTTCCCCAAGGGTGGGACCAGAGCTGAGAGAGAGAGAGAGGGCCGAGCCTGCACGCCTCTTACTGCTGCTGCCGGCCGCTGTAAGCCCGATGAGGTAAGTCAAGATGATTTTTAAAATTCGAAGGGAGGGGGCCTGGAACTGGAAGGGAGGGACGACGACCCTGGAACTGTGAGGGAGGACCCTGAAACTGGGACGGACGGATGGACGACGATCCTTGAACTCGGAGGGAGGGAGGAAGCGAACTCCCGATGAGGGAATATTGGGGGTGCTCGAGCACCCACAGTACCCACGGACTCGGCGCCATGAGAGGCAGTACGACTCTGGCTGAGGTGAGGGCGCACGTGCCAACAGAGAGGGCTCTGCATTCCCTCTCTGGCATGCGTGCCATAGGTTCGCCATCACTGGCCTTGGAGTTTGTGTTTGAAGCTTCAACGTTCTAAGGCAGACCAGGCGGTTAGGGGTACCTGGGTACATCTGCGAACTTCTGCTGGATTGGTGGCTTGCACAGTACGTTGTGCTGTGGCTTATGTCTAGATACGTCCGCCTGGTGGTTTACTTTGGCTGGTATATGAGAACTGGAGTCCTTTGACTCATTTTCAGTTTGCTGCTTTTACGGGTGGATCTTCGTTATTTGGGTTTTGAGCCTTTCCATTTTGGGACTTACTCATTTCGTATTGGGATGGCTTCATCTGCTGCACAGTGAGGGGGGGCGGGTTTGCCCTTATGTTATTCACCATTTGAGGTGCTGTCATTCCCACCATTATTTGGGTTACATGCAATGTTCTATTGATTCTATGCTTGTTAATTTATTTTCTGAGTTTCTTTTTCAGAGTTTTTTCTTCCTGATTTCTGCGTTTGGCTCTTGGTACATTCACATGTATTCTGGGCCCAGAAGGGGGCAGTTGAGTCCTAGTGGGGAGCGAACTTTGGCTTCACAGAACAAGGCATTCAAATTCACTGGCTGGGGATTTGTGGGATGCTGTGGGATCAGCTGATGCCTAGTTCATTTAGGGGGAATGACTTATGCAGGGTGAAAGGGATTGATTTAATTCATTATATGAACCAGGATTTGGCTGTGGTGAAAAGTCCTTTTCCTTCTGCATGTTTAGTGTGGTCTTGTATCCTCCCTCATTTGGTGTGTGGAAGGAGGCGAGGAAAGTAGCAGCTACTGAACACCTTCAAAATCATGTAATTTCTGAGGTACCGCTTATTGTGGGTTTAGGGGGTTTGGTTCATACCCACAAATTGATTTCTGCTAATGGTCCTGATCGGTCAGATGGAATCCACTTCTCTGAAAATGGGCAGGATATTTTCATTAGCAGTATTCATGATATTTTTGAGGCCTTGTTTGGGTGGCTGAAGAGGCTGCAGCTTAGGGGGTGGGTGGGGGGGGGGGGAGAGCAGTGACAGACTAGGATGTCACCGCTTGTGGCGAAATTTTGGAGGTTGATTAAATTGACGGGAAGGCCTTTTGTAAAGTGTGGAAATGAACGAAAATAATGGATTTGCTACATCATGTGTGTCATCGCCATGATTATTTGCCAAGTCCTGAATTACTGCGGACTTTTGGGATTGGATGAGGGTAAGGCTAAGTGCTTGCTGAGGGTAATTCGGCACCGACTGGCTTCATTTTTGAAAAGAATAGAAAGGCATCTCTAGGACTTGTGTTTTCTGGTAACTTATCTTTTAAAGTTTAAATTAATATTTTTGTTAATTATGCAAAATCATCCTCTCAGGATTTGCCTCATGTGTAGCGTGGCATTGTTCCTAGTGGCTCCAGTATGACGCCAGGGTCATGCACTCTGTACAATAGCACCCTTGGATTTTCAGCTGTCTCAAAAATTGTGTCGGAAGATTGTGAGGGGGAAATATGTTGATATTTTCCTTGTCTAGGGAGCAGGAGGGGGCTGATAAAAAGCGGGATAGTTCTAAGGATGAGGGTAAGGGAAGGAAAGCGAGGGTGCCAAAAACAATATTCAATTGGATGCTGGCTTTTCATATTTATGCCAGTGTGTGTTAGGGGAGGCTTGGCCCGTGCTTTATCCTCAGTTGTTGAAGTATTCTGATTTAATTTTGCATGCATATCGTACAAATGGTGGATGGTCTTTGATCAATTATGATGAGCATTTTCAGTGTAGTTTGACCAAGGACCAGGCTGAGCATTGGGGTTTTCGTGATGTTGACCTATGGATCGTGGAAATAACCTCCTTGAAGGTTGGCTCCTTTCATTCAGGATCTGCCTTTGGAACATTTGGGGGGTAGGGGCTCAGTGAGCGATTTCTGGGTTCTCCTTGGGACGTCCTATGTCCAGATCACTGCATGGATCAAGTTCTTCCTTTCCAATACCCTCCAGAGCGAGTGGGGAAGGAGGCAATTTTTGTTTCCATTTCAGTGCAGGGCATTGTGATTGAACAGGATGTCATTACTGACATGGTTGTAGCCACTGTGGAGGTTCACACCCGGCTTTCAGATGTTTCATTCCAGATAGAGAGGTAGGTTTGTCATTCATATTTTGAGATGGTTCTTTTTCAGTTGGCATTTACAGTTTGTTTCTTTGGCGTTTTCATGTTGGAGAGTTGGTAGCTCCTTCAAAGCGTGCAGATGGATCCACTGATTTGCTGTTGGCACACGCGCCGTCGCCTCAGACTACGCCAGTGATGGTGAACCTATGGCACGTGCGCCGTCGCCTCAGCCAGAGTCGTACTGCTGCTCATAGGCGCCGACTCCGTGGGTGCTGTGGGTGCTCGAGCACCCCCAATATTCACCCACCGGAAGTTAGTTGCCTCCCTCCCTCCGAGTTCCAGGGTGTCGTCCGTCCCTCTCTGTCTCCCAGTTTCAGGGCCCTCCCTTCCAGTTCCAAGGTGGTCGTCCCTCCCTTCCTCCCTCCCTCCCAGTTCCAGGCCTCCCTCCCTCCCAGTTCCAGTCCCTCCCACTTCCATGTCCCCCCCTCCCTTTGAGTTCCAGGCCCCCCTCCCTCCCTTCCTCTCTATCCTTTCCCTCCCCTCCCTCCGATTTCCAGGGTTGTGGTCCCTCCCCCTTCCTCCTCCCTTACAGTTCCAGGCCCCCTCCCTTCGAATTTAAAAAATCATCTTGACTTACCTCGTCGGGGTTACGGCGGCCGGCAGCAGGGGTAAGAGGCGTGCAGGCTCGGCCGTTCTCTCTCTCTCTTAGCTCTGGTCCCGCCCTCATTTCCAGTTTCCCCAAGGGTGGGACCAGAGCTGAGAGAGAGAGAGAAGGGCCGAGCCTGCACGCCTCTTACTGCTGCTGCCGGCCGCTGTAAGCCCGATGAGGTAAGTCAAGATGATTTTTAAAATTCGAAGGGAGGGGGCCTGGAACTGGAAGGGAGGGACGACGACCCTGGAACTGTGAGGGAGGACCCTGAAACTGGGACGGACGGATGGACGACGATCCTTGAACTCGGAGGGAGGGAGGAAGCGAACTCCCGATGAGGGAATATTGGGGGTGCTCGAGCACCCACAGTACCCACGGACTCGGCGCCTATAAGCGGCAGTACGACTCTGGCTGAGGCGAGGGCGCACATGCCAACAGAGAGGGCTCTGCATTCCCTCTCTGGCATGCGTGCCATAGGTTCGCCATCACTGGCCTTGGAGTTTGTGTTTGAAGCTTCAACGTTCTAAGGCAGACCAGGCGGTTAGGGGTACCTGGGTACATCTGCGAACTTCTGCTGGATTGGTGGCTTGCACAGTACGTTGTGCTGTGGCTTATGTCTAGATACGTCCGCCTGGTGGTTTACTTTGGCTGGTATATGAGAACTGGAGTCCTTTGACTCATTTTCAGTTTGCTGCTGTTTTACGGGTGGATCTTCGTTATTTGGGTTTTGAGCCTTTCCATTTTGGGACTTACTCATTTCGAATTGGGATGGCTTCATCTGCTGCACAGTGAGGGGGGGCGGGTTTGCCCTTATGTTATTCACCATTTGAGGTGCTGTCATTCCCACCATTATTTGGGTTACATGCAATGTTCTATTGATTCTATGCTTGTTAATTTATTTTCTGAGTTTCTTTTTCAGAGTTTTTCTTCCTGATTTCTGCGTTTGGCTCTTGGTACATTCACATGTATTCTGGGCCCAGAAGGGGCAGTTGAGTCCTAGTGGGGAGCGAACTTTGGCTTCACAGAACAAGGCATTCAAATTCACTGGCTGGGGATTTGTGGGATGCTGTGGGATCAGCTGATGCCTAGTTCATTTAGGGGGAATGACTTATGCAGGGTGAAAGGGATTGATTTAATTCATTATATGAACCAGGATTTGGCTGTGGTGAAAAGTCCTTTTCCTTCTGCATGTTTAGTGTGGTCTTGTATCCTCCCTCATTTGGTGTGTGGAAGGAGGCGAGGAAAGTAGCAGCTACTGAACACCTTCAAAATCATGTAATTTCTGAGGTACCGCTTATTGTGGGTTTAGGGGGTTTGGTTCATACCCACAAATTGATTTCTGCTAATGGTCCTGATCGGTCAGATGGAATCCACTTCTCTGAAAATGGGCAGGATATTTTCATTAGCAGTATTCATGATATTTTTGAGGCCTTGTTTGGGTGGCTGAAGAGGCTGCAGCTTATTGGGGGTGGGTGGGGGGGGGAGAGCAGTGACAGACTAGGCTGTCACCGCTTGTGGCAAATTTTGGAGGTTGATTAAATTGACGGGAAGGCCTTTTGTAAAGTGTGGAAATGAACGAAAATAATGGATTTGCTACATCATGTGTGTCATCGCCATGATTATTTTGCCAAGTCCTGAATTACTGCGGACTTTTGGGATTGGATGAGGGTAAGGCTAAGTGCTTGCTGAGGGTAATTCGGCACCGACTGGCTTCATTTTGAAAAGAACAGAAAGGCATCTCTAGGACTTGTGTTTTCTGGTAACTTATCTTTTAAAGTTTAAATTAATATTTTGTTAATTATGCAAATCATCCTCTCAGGATTTGCCTCATGTGTAGCATGGCATTGTTCCTAGTGGCTCCAGTATGACGCCAGGTCATGCACTCTGTACAATAGCACCCTTGGATTTTCAGCTGTCTCAAAAATTGTGTCGGAAGATTGTGAGGGGGAAATATGTTGATATTTTCCTTGTCTAGGGAGCAGGAGGGGTCTGATAAAAAGCGGGATAGTTCTAAGGATGAGGGTAAGGGAAGGAAAGCGAGGGTGCCAAAACAATATTCAATTGGATGCTGGCTTTTCATATTTATGCCAGTGTGTTAGGGGGCTTGGCACTGTGGAGGTTCACACCCGGCTTTCAGATGTTTCATTCCAGATAGAGAGGTAGGTTTGTCATTCATATTTTGAGATGGTTTTTTTCAGTTGGCATTTACAGTTTGTTTCTTTGGCGTTTTTCATGTTGGAGAGTTGGTAGCTCCTTCAAAGCGTGCAGATGGATCCACTGATTTGCTGTTGGCACACGCGCCGTCGCCTCAGACTACGCCAGTGATGGTGAACCTATGCTTGTTAATTTATTTTCTGAGTTTCTTTTTCAGAGTTTTTTCTTCCTGATTTCTGCGTTTGGCTCTTGGTACATTCACATGTATTCTGGGCCCAGAAGGGGGCAGTTGAGTCCTAGTGGGAGCGAACTTTGGCTTCACAGAACAAGGCATTCAAATTCACTGGCTGGGGATTTGTGGGATGCTGTGGGATCAGCTGATGCCTAGTCATAAAGGGCCCCTGGTGTCACTGTAGGGGTCTCATTTGGCCAATGTCGGTTAAATCGATTGGACTAGGAAGTTACCATTTAGTCATGTAGTTAAAAATTTAACCATTGGGTACATCAATGACTGAACAGAGTTTGAGAAGTTAAAGTGTTGAAATAATTTATGTAAGAATTTATTTAGTACAGCTGCGGCCCAGTCTTACCTTCCTGCTATAATGGATTTTAGATGTATTTTCCAACTTTGGGAGAAGGGTTAAATTAAAACTGCCTCCTATTATCCAATTGCCTGCCCCCAATGCCAATAGTTGAGTCTCCAACATAGAATAAAAATCTTTTTGATGATGATATGTGCATACACAAAGACCATGTTATAAACCTCCCCTTAAATATCCAATTTTAGAGCCAAGTACTGACCCTGCAGGTCAGGTACACTGCATAAAATCTAACCTTGAAAATCCTTAAATATCAATATCCCCACCCCTTGGGCTTTTTCTTAGGAAGAGAATCAAAAAACAAAATGGATAGTATGGATAGTTCTTAAGATATAGCATTTTCTCATTCTTTCTAAAGTGGGTTATCTGAATTAAGCATATGGAAATGGACAACTTGGAAATCTCTTTAAACAGACATTGTTTCTTATATGGGGAATTAAGACCTTTTACATTCATTGTCATCACTTACTTTCTCCTATTAAGTAAGGAAAAAGCTAAGAGAACCATAAACTGTGATGCAATAACATTTGAAATAAGTACATATTAGCATCATGTACATCATCCTGAGAAACATCCTCCTACTCTCCCGCACATCTCCTCTTTCCCTCTGTAAAACCCACTTCCTTCAACCCTTCCCATTCCCCCACCCCTCTCATCCCCCTAGCTCAGTTCTCGTCCAGCTAAATTTGATGAATGGAAATAAGAGGAGGACTCCACCCCCCCCCCCCCCCCCACGGCACCTAGTAATATCATTCAATCCAAATCATAACCAGGCACCCTAAACAATACAGGCTCAAACTAATCAGCATAAATTATGCAAAATGTGATCACTATGAAGTAGTATTAAAAAAAACATCAATACCCCCTTTTGCGACATGTTCTAATAGGAAATGATCTGAAGGAGCCTATAAGGACATGATATGCCATATATCACTGTAAATGAATGCCTGTTGGCAGTTCATTTAACCCCTCGCGTCTCCCGTATGGGTTGTTTAGGTTGTCTGCAGGAGGTGAACTTTCCTGGTGTTGACCCTTTGCCATTGTGGCGTTATCTCTTTCATTTTTGGGGCCTCCTCCATGATTTCCTCCGATGATCAGCTTCCCAGGATCTGCAAAACTTCCTTGTGGACACACAACAGTTTTTTCCTTGTACTCCAAAGCTCAGCCTGAAAGGAAATGTCCTTTGATATCATATCTGCTCCTTTCTCAACTTGCCAATAATATCTCTGCAATAATATCTCCTATTATCTCCACTTTCCTAAGCTTCTGTAATGAGATGGCTTGGTTCATCTCATTAGCTGTAAATGACATGGCATCAAGAGGTCTGTGCGCATGCTCGATCTACATATCGGTACGCAGGTCTGTCCATAAGGTCAAGATATCAGCTCTGGCAGCCGCCAAATCTGCTTTCAATTCTTCAAACCATTCCCGGAATTCATCCAACCCAGTAAGTGACACATCTTCTTGATCAGCCAAGTCTCCTGCAGTTCCCATACCCAGGTTCTTCACCACCGCTGTGTTTTCACTCTCACGGCATAGCTGGCTGTTTCCTTGCTACACAGATTCCTGCAGATCCAGCACTTGCTTTCTGTACACCATACAGCATAAAGAAGCAACAGTTCAGGAGTAGTTGATCACTACTGTTAGCAACTATAAAGGGGTACTTTTGGTGGTCAATGGAAGATGACATCACTTCTTTCGCAAACATCATTATGAGAAAGATCAAAAGTACCTCCTCATCCAGCAGTCTGTCTGTCGTACATACGTTTATGGATTTACACTTCTTGGTCATTAGCACTTACTCAGGTTTTTCATTCTCTTGCTTCGTTTTCTTACTATAGTGGTCATTGTTTGCCTGTTTTCTCTTGATTCCTCTGGATGCTGGGTTGGATTCCTTCTGAGGAGCTCCACTCATGTTGGAAGTCTTGCTGTCCACTGTAATATTTACAGTGCTATTATCAGAAATAGGATCTCTTGAATCTTGTGGAAGATGTATACTTTCTCTTCAGGCTTGTGGGGCATAAATTCTCTTCAAACTTTGTGGGATATTTTAGGGTCTTCCGTGGCTGTGTGGGAGATGATTTCTCTGACTCTGAAAGACACTTCAGTTCCTCCTCTGGTTGTGTAGTGTATAACTTTGTTTCCTCTGTATGGAAGGGATATGTCATCTTTGGAACAGAGTAGGCTCTGATGTCATCTGTACTTTGAGTCTGCTGAATATTGCAGGCCCTGGATTGTGGATCTTGCTGTATTTTTTCAAGGCTTGTTTTTAATACTGCATGAAAAGAAAAAGAAGAAGAAAAAGAATTAAGGAAAGAGAATCTAAAAGAAAGGATTCATATTGTAGTCAAAATAGAAAATCCGGACAGGAGACAGAAACATTGAGAAAAAATACAAAAATCTAGAATATGAATAATGGAAAAGAGAAAACAGTAAAAATCTTTGTGTGATTTTATAATAATCAAATGGATTTAGAAAACCATAAATTGGCAATTTCCTATTCTGTCATATTAGGTCAGGCTTTTATGAAAAAAGAGGGAATTCAAGTGAAATCATTTTAAGAAAAATAATGACAACCAAAAAGAGAAAATGATTAAATAGAAGAGAGAGAAGAGCCAGCCTCACTGCCATACTGATCTCACAGTCAATCCCCTAGTACGATCTTCTGCTCTCCAGGTTAGTATTCATAGGCAGCTAAGTAGAGGGCATCATGGTCATTGGTTGAGGGAAATGCCTTTTAGCCAGACTGATGTTTGTGGGTTCTAGAAGGGCCCCAGTCAAGGATCATCACTGGAATGACCAAACTAGGCATGTTAAGGAGGTGGGGATAGAAAACAGGAGAAAATCTCTGGGCAGTTTCAAATGAATGCTCATGGTGCCACATCCCAACACTGGCTGCAACTAAGATGAATGTATAAAGGAGCAGGAGGAAACTTCCAGGGTTAAAAAAAAAGAAAAGGAATCAGTAAAACATGAGAGAATACAAAAGATTTCAAAATTCAATGTTTCATATGACAAATGTGTTCTTATTAGCTATTATCCTCTTAATTCTATAAAAGTTGCCATAAATTGCGCACACAATTATGGGCACATATTCAATTTGTGTGCATAATTTAAGTGAATAACAAGCCAATTAATGCCAATAATTGGCCTTTTAACAAGCAATTATTGGCACTAATTAGATTTAATCATTATTTACTTGCGTAAATTGGTGTGGAATCCACACAAAAATTTTATGTTCAGTCCTAAAATGGGGCAAGGAACAACTTGAAAAACTGAAAGTGGACAAAGCCATTGGCCAGAAGAAATATATCTCAGGATATCAAGGGAGCTCAAAGTTCTGGTAGGTCCTCTTAAAGATTTGTTTCATAAATCCTTGGAGATGGGAGAGGTTCCATAAGACTGGAGAATAGCAGATGTGGTCCTTGTTCATAAAAATGATGACAGAGAAAAAATGGGAAACTACAGGCCACTATGCCTCTCTTTGGTGGTTGGAAAAATTATGGAAGCACTGCTGAAGAACAGTATAATGAAGTTTGTAGAATCCAGCAAGTTGCAAGATTTGAGGAAAAGTGAAGATGCAGGTGTTCTCTGAGGACAGCAGGACATATGTTCTCACATCTGGGTAATGTTATCTGCGGAGCCCCAGTACAGATGCTGCCCAGCGTTCCTTTTCTGGAAGCTTATTGCAGGTCTACTGCACAGGCACATGTCTTCTTGACTGCTCAACTTGCACGGGACACACAGTTATAAAAAAATCATAGAGAATATAAGTCATGGGTGTGTGTGTGTATGGGGTGGGGGGGAGAGTATATGAGAACATATGTCCTGCTTTCCTTGGAGAACATTCAGTACAAGTGAGTAACTTCGGTCAATAGGGACTTGCAAAGGCAAGGCCAATAAGAAGCAATAATTCTAACAAAAAGAAAAGGAAAATTATGTCTTGCCTGATAATTTTCTTTCCTTTAACTGCAGCAAATAAATCCAGAGACTTGTGGGTTGTGACCATTTACCAGCAGGCGACGAATTACAGGATGGTATGCTCCTTGGTTAGACACTATTTCTCATAACATAGCAGAAGGAATAAAGAGTCACAATAGTTCCTCTTTCTCACAGAGAAGCAGCATGAACAGTAGAAAACAGCTAAATCTTTCAGCTCCAAAATGAGCCATTACCCTAAACTGAGAAATGAACAAACCATGAGAACATAACACTGAAGAAGAGTGGGGTTCTGGATTAATCTACTGTGGTTAAAGGAAAGAAAAGGATCAGGTATGACATAATTTCTCTTTCCTTAGCACCTGCAGCAAATGAATCCAGAGACTTGTGGGATTTAGCAAAGCAGGCTTTATGTAGGGTGGGAATTCAAAATTCCTGTGGAGAGCACCAAACAGGGGAAAGAAGAGTCTGCTCAAGCCACAATATCCAGATGATAAGGCTTGAAAAAAGGATGCAGTGAAGACCAAGCAGTTTCTTTACATATGCCTTTATTTATTTTTTTGTTACATTTGTACCCTGTGCTTTCCCACTCATGGCAGGCTGTCACGTCTCAAAACTGGAAACTAGGTTGTGAGCCCTTGGGCCACTGCCGAGGAGCGGCAGTGGCAGGCAAAACCACCCCACGCCAGAAACAGGGCAAATCTCAGGCAAGCAGTTAGGCTTCACCTGCACCTGGCCACTTTTCACCCAGAGTTGAGCTCTGGGCTTCAGGTGGCCGGCAGGACTTGCTGGACAGGGCAGGACTGGATAACAGCAAGGCAGCACAGGGACTGAGGGTCAGAGGGGAAGGGAGGAACATGGGCAGCAAGGCAGGAGACTGGGCAAGGAAGGGAAAGCTAAAGGGCAGAACAGAAAGCTGCAGAACAGCCACTAAACAGGGAACAAATACTGACTAACAAGACACAGCACTAAGAGCTGCAAGCAGCCCCAAAGCCAGAACACAGACAAACAGAAACTAAACACAGAATTACAAACAAGAAACCAGGCAAGGAAAGCAAGTAAAACCTAAACTAAACACAGACTAACTAGAAACAGGCAAGAATCTCAGGCAAACAACTGGACTAGCAGAAGTACAACAAGCACCAACATACCAGGGCCTTAGACGCAATGCAAAGGCAAAGCAGCAAGGTTTCAGAATGGCTAATAAGCCCAGCAGCACCTGGAGCTCAGCTGCAACCATCACCAGGAAACTACGGGTGCTGTGTAGGTTCAATCCAAGCAAGCAAGTCTGGCAGCCCAGAAGATCGGACCGGACTGGGCTGAAATCTGGAACGGGTGACGGTCCAAGCAGCCACCAGTTCTGGCCACCAGAGGGCGAGGTGAGCACAGACGTGACACAGGCTCAATGTGGCTTACATATTGTTTACAGGTACTTATTTGTACCTGGGGCAATGGAGAGTTAAGTGACTTGCCCAGAGTCACAAGGAGCTGCCTGTGCCTGAAGTGGGAATTGAACTCAGTTCCTCAGTTCCCTGGGACCAAAGTCCACCACCCTAACCACTAGGCCACTCCTCCACTCCCTTCAAGGGAAAAAAAATCATGATTCCACCAAAAAGTAGCTAGGGCCTAGCAGAATATGCTCAAAAAGAAGCCGGCAGCTGCTCGCTGGAAAGAAGGTATGCAGAGACAATCGCCTCCTTAATCCAGCAAGAAATAGGCACCTTAGATGCTGCATGACCCAGATTCGAGCCTAAAAACAGAACAAAAAGATGATCAGATCACCTGAAAACATTGGTAACTTGCAAATACTGGAGACGCAATCGATGAACATCAAGACAAAAAAGCAAGTGAAAATCCAACCTGCAATACTACTACTACTACTTATCATTTCTATAGCGCTACTAGACGTACGCAGCGCTGTACACTTGAACATGAAGAGACAGTCCCTGCTCGATAGAGCTTACAGTCTAATTAGGACAAGCAAACAGTACAAACAAGAGATAAGGGAATATTAAAGTGAGGATGATTAAATACAAGTGAATAAGGGTTAGGAGTTAAAAGCAGCATCAAAAGGTGGGCTTTTAGCTTAGATTTGAAGACGGCCAGAGATGGAGCTTGATGTACCGGCTCAGGAAGTCTATTCCAGGCATATGGTGCAGCAAGATAAAAGGAACGGAGTCTGGAGTTAGCAGTGGAGAAGAAGGGTGCAGATAAGAGAGATTTACCCAGTGAACGGAGTTCCCGGGGAGGAATGTAGGGAGAGATGAGAGTGGAGAGGTACTGAGGAGCTGCAGAGTGAATGCACTTATAGGTCAATAAGAGGAGTTTGAACTGTATGCGGAAACAGATAGGAAGCCAGTGAAGTGACTTGAGGAGAGGGCTAATATGAGCATAATGACACTGGCGGAATATTAGTCGTGCAGCAGAATTTTGAACAGATTGAAGAGGAGAGAGAAGGCTAAGTGGGAGACCTGTGAGAAGCAAGTTGCAATAGTCTAAGTGAGAGGTGATAAGAGTGTGGATGAGGGTTCTGGTAGTGTGCTCAGAAAGGAAAGGGCGAATTGTGGTGATATTATAGAGAAAGAAACGACAGGTTTTAGCAGTGTGCTGAATATGTGCAGTGAAGGAGAGGGAGGAGTCGAAGATGACCCCAAGCTTACAAGCTGATGAGACAGGAAGGATGAGAGTGTTATCCATAGAAATAGAGAGTGGGGGAGGAGGAGAGGTTGGTTTAGGGGGAAAGATAAGAAGCTCAGTCTTGGTCATGTTTAGTTTCAAATGGCGCTGAGACATCCAGGCAGCAATGTCAGACAGGCAGGCTGATACTTTGGCCTGGATTTCGGCTGAGATTTCTGGTGTGGAGAGGTAGATCTGGGAGTCATCAGCGTAAAGATGATACTAAAAACCATGGGATGAGATATAGATGGAGAAAAGAAGAGGTCCCAGGACAGATCCCTAAGGTACACCAACTGACAGTGGGATAGAAGTAGAGGAGGATCCACCAGAGTATATACTAAATGTATGCTGGGAGAGATAAGAAGAAAACCAGGAATCTCTTTCCTTAAAAGAGAGCATAAAAAGAGGCTGGCTAAGATGAAAAGCCAAAACCACCCTAGACAAGAAGGAAAGGTACAAATAGTCACTCTTGAATCCGACAAAAGGAAGGAACAGATCTCTGTCTGACCATGCCTGTAGCTCAAACTCTATGAACTGAGGCAACAGCTACTAGATGGATAGATTTAAACGGAAGATCTTTCAAAGTAGCCTACTTCAAAGGGAGCCTTTTTTTTTTTAAGAGCCCGCAAGACCATCCTAAGGTTCCACTCAGGACAAGAACAATGAGAAGGCCTAAGACAATGAGCCCCTTTCAAGAAATGAACCCCATCTTTATGAGAAAAGAATGAGGAATCCAGAATCTAATCTCAGTAACAGGAATGCCACCACCTAAACCTTAAAGAGTTATAAGCGAGACCTTGCAAAGATCATCCTTCAAGACAGAGTGGAGGAGTGGCCTAGTGGTTAGGGTAGTGGACTTTGGCCCTGGCGAACTGAGTTCAGTTCCCACTTCAGACACAGGCAGCTCCTTGTGACTCTGGGCAATTCACTTAACCCTCCATTGCCCCAGGTACAAATAAGTACCTGTAAGTCGCTTTGAGCCTGCCATGAGTGGGAAAGTATGGGGTACAAATGTAACAAAAAAAAAATATGTGTGGCAATGAGGCCCGAAACAGAGGCACCCATTCAGGGCATCATGCTTCAAAATTCACCAGACACAAGCATTCACAGCTAAAGTTGAGTGTTTTTTCCTCATAAGTAAAGTTGCAGTGATATTGCTAGCATATCCTTTCCTTCTCCATTTTGGCTTCTCAAGAGCCAGGCTATGGACCAAAGCAGGAGGGATCCTCCATCCGAATGGGACCCTAATGGAGGAGTCCGTGACTCAGAGGAAGACAAACGGTTTCCCACTAGACAACGAATCAAGCCAATCCGGAGCAAATCAATGACCAACCCACAATGACGGCTCAGTATCCGATTGTGCTTCCCTTAAGTCCCGCCCTCTGATGTAACTTTCGCAAGGGTGGGACTTGAGAGAAGGCCGGCCAACGACGAAGCGAGTTTTCTTCTCTCAGACGCGAGGCACCGCCGCTTGGAGGTTTTTAAAAAATGCTGGGTCAGGTGAGGTGCGGGCGGGTCGGGTGGCAGAAGAGGGTCATTTGGCGGGTCGGGGAGGGGGGCTCAGACGGGAGGGGTCTCAGGTGGCTGGAGGGGGGAGGAGCAGGGGAACGAGGAGACTCGCGTGGCGGGACATGGGTGGAGGGCAGGCGAGCGTGGTCGGAGAGGCGAGGCAGAGGCGAGGCGCAGGGCCCCCTCGGTCCTCTGCCTAAGACCGGCCCTGAGCAGGTACAACACTAAACAAAGGCATAGAGATGTGTGTAACCTGTGTGGAGTGGCAGATAGAATGCCCTACAAGGAGTGACAAGTATAACTCTAACCATTTCTAAGGGAAGAGTGGAGGAGTAACCTAGTGGTTAGTGCAGCGGACTCTGATCCTGGGGAACTGGGTTCAGTTCCCACTGCAGCTCCTTGTGACTCTGGGCAAGCCACTTAATCCTCCATTGTCTTAGGTACAAATAAGTACCTGTATATAATATGTAAACCGCTTTGAATGTAGTTGGAAAAACCACAAAAAGGCAGTATATAAGTCCCATTCCCTTCCCTTCCTGGGCATACTAGATAGACCATTCAAGTATTTATGTGCTGTCATTTACTATGTTACCTCAAACAGAAAGAATGGGAGGATATCCAGCATAGAGTAGCAGTTAAAACTGTAAACAAAGGCAGGGAAGGGGGTAACCTGCACAGATTGGTATTATAATCCTAAACATCGTACTTGTCTTTATCTGCTATCATTTACTACTTTGTAAGAAATCAAGAGGAGGTCGTCATAACAGGGAAGTAAAAAAAAAAGAAAGAATCACGAAGGAGTAAATCAGGCAACCTAGAAAAGAGCAAGAAAGTCTGAGTGAGAAAAAGAGAGATGCACAAATTAAGAACATAGTAATCTATTACAGTTACTCCTAGTGATCAATGTGTAAAATTCATTAAAGGCACATTTAAAGAACACTCTTTGGAGAAGTGGGGTCAATGGAGGGAACGAGAAATTTAAAGACCGATTTGAATTGCAGAAGGAGCAGAACTAGTGAAAGAAATAAGAGCCCATTGGCTTGTAAAGATTTGCTTGCCTCCCCAAATCCTTTTGAGTTAAAACAGAGATTAAATGGTTGCACAGTCTTATATGAAAAGTCAGTAACTCCATGAAATGTTTGTAAGACATCACAAATGTATAAAAGGTAAGACATGGAGGGGCATTTTCGATATGACGTCTTAGTCTAACTTTGGACATTTCGCACAAAACGTCCAAAATATGCAAATAGGAAAGAAGATCATTTTCAGAAAGGAAAACATTTTTTAAAAATACTCTTTCAAACAAGGTTTTGTTCTTTGTGCGTGTTTTTTTAATTTTTGAAAGGAAAAAAAAAAACGTCCAAGTGAAAAATGTAGAAAATCAAGCCATTGGGCTGGTGAGTTTTCGAGGGCTCACAGTTTCTACCACAAGTGTAACAGGTAGAGGGAGGTATGGGCCTGGGTCCACCTGTCAATGCAGTGCACCCACCCAGTAGACTACTCCAGGGACCTGCATAGGCCACTCTAAAGAACCCGAGTACAACATCTGAGGCTTAGCAAGTAATCACATTTTTGGGGGGTGGAAGGGGGTCAGTGACCACTGGTGGAGTAAAGGGAGGTCATCCTTGATTCCCTCCAGTGGTCATCTGGTCATTTAGGGCACCTTTTTGTGCTTTATTCGTTATAAAAACAGGTCTAGCTCAAAACCACATTAGTTTTTAGTCCTGGATGGTTTTGATTTGTCTAAAGAGAATCCATGTGCGTGGAGAACTCAATAGATCCCACGAAATGTAAAATGTAAACAAAAAGGTGGGAATGTGAGCCAGACTATCCAATAACTGGACCCAAAGTCAAGTTTTAAAAAATAAACAATATTTATTAATTTTCAAGCAAATAATAATAAAATAATTCCACATTAAAAATGACTCGACACAACATTGTGTTTCGGCCAGATGGCCTACATCAGGAGTCTATAAACAAAAAATAATAAATAAATACATGAATAAGATGTACATTGAAATAAAGTTTGATGAAAAAGGACATTTAAAATATAGAATATCATAAACTATACCATGTTGATATAAATACTAATATAAATGGTATGTCAAAAGATGATAAAATGATGATAAAAACGCTAGAAAACAGATGTAAGACAATAACCAAAGATAATTACCATGCTAATATAAATGGTATGTCAAAAAATAATAAAATAATGATAAAATGATGATAAACCGAAACATGTTGAGAGGCATAACTTTGAATGCAGAAAACATACATTAAACTAAATGCATGTAAAGGAAACACTTACATAAAATATAAAATGTAAATTATAGGATGACAACACATACTGCAATTCTAGACTTCCATATCCAGGCTTTGTAAAAATGAGATTTGGATGTCCATGCAATATGAATGTCTAAATGCCAATTTTCAGATGTCCAAAACAAGAATAAAGCTTCTAAAATAAGGGCCATAATGTCAAAAGAAAATACTTATAGCATTAGTTAATTAAAAAAAGCAAAATAAATAAAATGAGCATATCCACATTTAATAAAAATTAAAAATACATAAAGATATTTACAATAAAACTTTTTGCAACTATTAAACTTTCACTAAATTTGAATTATATAACAAACATTTCCCTCTAAGGCAGAAAGGAGGGTGCTTAACCATAAGACTATACCAATCCCTCACAATAAATAAAAAATACTATCTCAAAATTTGAGCAACTGTACCAGCTATAACCACACTCCAACATCACAACACTAAATCCTACTAAATTCTCTTCCAAAGAACTATCTATCAGATAACCCCCCCCCCCCCCCCCTTAAATTCATCTCTGGGTGTGACCCAGCTCTGGCAGATGCAGCACCGGAGAGGCAGTCCATGCGGACTGGACAACCACAGGCCCTCTTAGTCATGCAGCTGATCCTAGTTTGACTTCAAGCTTTGCTCTTTCTTTCTCACCCTCTGCCTCAATTTATGAGTCAGGCCTTGACAGCAATGGGAATCAGTGGTAGCCAGACTTGACATTTGGGTGGGCCCAGAGCTAATATGGGTGGTCACTATGTATATAGGTATGAGTAGAATAAATTAACGTGCACTTGGGGGCTCTTTTACTAAGTGGTGGTAGCTGCAAATTGCACCTATTGCCCACGGAAACAGCTGTCCTGCATCAACATAAACCTCTTCCATAAATGTGGGTAGCAGAAGTATAAAGTAACCTTCTAAAGCTTTGCAGCCCCAAACCCCACAATCTAGATCAGTGGCTGGCTGGGACACACCCAACAGATATGTTCATTTAGGCGACACACTGAACACTGCAGTCTGTGACAGAACCAAATAAGAGCCCAAATATTATTTAGTTTAAAAAAAAAAAAGGTTGCAAGGAAAATATAAAACTCTCAATTCAATAATCATTCATTTACACAAATTAACATATTCATTTTCACAAATGTTAACATATCAAAAACCACATGAAGGAAAGTTCAAGAATTCTTAATGATAAACATATGCAAAATTATATTGTCAACATTAAGATTTTTTTCCACCTACTGTAGCATACAGAATATAACTAGAATGTTTCCTCTTACAGCTTTCCATTAAAAAAAATGTATTCAAATTCTGGGAGCACCTCAGTAATAGCAACACAAAATTCCTTCACTGTCAGATACTTTGTGAAGCAACACTAAATCCTGCAAAGAAGCTTCTCAGAGCCTATATTACAAACCTTATCACCAATTCTGAACATGAATACCAATAACAGTACCTTTAAAAAGGTAGCAGTGAATATACACAACAGCAATATGTGTCCCATTGGAAAAGCTAGACAAGTCAAACTCCTAGATCCCCCTTACAAACTACATGCCATACCAGCAGAATCTCTCACCTCAGTCGCATGCAACCCTCATCAATTACAGAATAAAGGACCAAAAATTTGAAATTGTCCTGTACACGGCATCAGCCCTGCCCTATCCTACCCTTCCCCCCCCCCCCCCCAATCCATCTCTATTAGCCCAGAATCAACCATAACCTTCCCTATCCCCCCCCATCCCTACCTGTAGCCTGACATCAGTCCTGCCTTACCCTTTACATGTCCCCCATAGTCATAGTAACATAGTAACATATAGTAACATAGTAGATGACGGCAGAAAAAGACCTGCATGGTCCATCCAGTCTGCCCATCTCTCTTGCCCTTCCCAATCTCCCCCCCCCCCCCCCCCCCCCCCCCCCCCCCCCCCCCCCCCCCCCCCACCACACACACACACACCCTAATGCTTACCATCATTAAATATAAAACCTTTTTCTTTTTTACATCCTGAGCAGAGCCTGCCCTCACCCAGAAATCCACCAACATTAAGCATAAAACATTTTATTATCTGGGCACCGTAAAAGCCCCACCGAAATACCCACCAGCATTTTGCCTGGGTAGTACAGAGCCCACCCCCATCACATAAATTTAAACATTTTTTTCTTTTTTCTCTCTCTCTCTCTTTTTTTAACCTGGGCTTGAGCTTCTTACAGATTGAGGTAAAGGTCTACTGCTCCTGAGCACCTGATGGGTGTGTAGTCTGTGCTGCTGGAGGCCCAAGCTTGCAGTGCCTGTTGATCAGTGCTGGCCCTGCTGGGGAAATTATTCTGGATCCTCCACTCATGATCCCAACTTTGCCATAGGCTTAAGGAATCCGGGTCCCAGATGCTTTCAGTGCTGGCAGGGCACAGTCACACACTGTGTCTGTCTGATGCACTGCAGGGGCGACCTGAGCAGACAAGTGTGCACAGGCTGCATTTTGGACACAAAAGAAATCAGAACTACTCGTTTGTAGGATGTTAACGCTATACTTCCTGCCATGTGGGGTGGCTGATCTGTCACCTATGTGCTTCTATAACACATAGATAATCATCCTCATTTGCTAAGCACATTGCCCCATGGGGACGTAATAGGATTAGAAGATCGTAAAAGTAGATGTTATAACAAAGATTGGTTTTCCTATGGATCGTTCACTCTGTTTATCAAGGTTTTTGGCAGATTATTTTAAACTCTAGGGTCTCACTTTGTTTTCTACTGTGCGACTGGGTGAATCCGTAGTTTCCTGTACCAAAGCTCATTTTCTTATGAGCTTTAAAAAGTACAGTGAAATTTTGAGTGCCGTTTAGATAACTTTGTATTTGGTAGAAAGACTAATGGGTTTAAACACGGCCCCTTTTTCCAAGCACTGTGCGTGCAGCAACAATAAAGCAGGTTAGGACGGCTGCTGCTGTACTCAGATTTGCACATGGCTGAAATGCTGCTGTGCACTGTGTGCAGCCTAACCAGCACCTGAGAAGACAGGCACCAATTGGCGGGTTAGAGACTGGGTGGGCCTGATCCGAGATTGGTCGGGCCTGGGCCCATTCAGGCCCACCTGTAGCTACGCCCCTGATGGGAATATATTAGTTGTCCTACACTTACTGGCAAAAATTTCCATTCTGATGTACACAATTCTCATCCCCCCCCCCCCCCCCATACTTCCTGCTAGCGTCTTACGATCTCAACTTTGCAGTATCCATTGTACTGGAATGGCCGCTGTCAAATTCTTTAAGCTGTGTTGAAAATTTATAAATGGGCAAATTGGAAAGGGAGATACAGTGTAAAACAGATTCCTTATTTCAGTTTATTTGTTAGTACAGTTTTCCCCATTATTTTATCACATCATAATTGTAGTGTTAAATCTGATTTCCAGTTGTGCAGAATTAAAAAAAATCACACAAGCTTATTTGTTCTATAATTTCTGAAAAACAAAGTAAAAAGAATGCGGAGGTTTGAACTTGATGGGATAATGGGTTCTTTCAAGGAAAAGGTCGAGACACATTTTTATCTTTCTAACTTTCTTCCAGGTTTCTGTGTTCTATACCTGACTTCCCCTATTGCTTCCTCTTTTCACAGGGCCATAATTAGGGGTGGATGAGAGAGAGGGGCAGCCATCCAGGGTGCAAAGCCCATTGAGGATGGGAAACAAACTGAAATGCTAGTGTAGACAGGCAGCAGATGAAAAGCTAGGATGAATACAGTTCTCTTCTTAACATTCAGGTTGTGGGGAAGAGGACAGAACAAAAAGGACAGAGCATTAGAGTGGAGGGAGTTAAAGAAAAAGGGGATGAGAGCAGAGTGAGAAACGTGGGGCACAAGTATTCTTGCCTGCCTTGGAGGTTAACATGCTTAGTTATAGCTCTACCTTCTCACCAAACATACACCTAAAAATCCTAATTGTTAAATTCATCCAAACCCTCTCCTGTTCTGTACTCACTAGGCATCTGTGACTTTCTTTTTAGGGCTTCTGCTTTTTGTGTCTCCTTCTTCCTGAGAGGACAGTTGATAAGAGGTTCCAGCAGATTCAGTAGAATCCTCACTGCATGGCTGGATGCTCTTCTGAACCAGAGATTCTCCGATTTCAATGATCTCAGGTTCAGCACATGTGCAGCCTACATCAGACACACTGGATACAGCAATCTCATGCTCTGTGGAGTCTCTTGGTAACAATGGCTCCAATATTAGACAATGGAAGTCATCCTCTTCGGTTACATTCTGGAACTGGAAATGTATTAGGGAGCAAAGGTATAAACACTGGTGCTGGTTTTGATTGTGTACATTCTCCACTGGGCTGTCAGTAACTGCATCTCTAGACTGGAGCGCTGAATCTTCCTGGGATACCAGTCCATTTTCTGTAAACTCTTGAGCCATTCTAGTGGCAGTGTTGGAGGTGCTTGCCTGAGTCCCCCATTCATCAGGGTAGCCGTCAGTAGTAGAAGGTATTTCATTCACCTGCACAGAGTCTGTAAATGTGCCACGTGAAAAGGCCATCTTTTCAGATCTTCAGAGGTCTATGGCTCTGAAAGCTTAATCCAACAAGGATTTCAGAAGAAACTGAGTTCAATGCAGATAAGCTGAGTTCAGGAACAAAACTATATGTAAAAACTGATCTGTGAAACAGAAAATTAAACAGGATTTTATCAATAGAAGCTCTATAACCCCATTAATAAAGCAAGAACATTTCAAAAGAGTACAGAAACCCTAAAAGAATAAACCCATAAACCCTTCAAGAACAACTCTAAACCCCCCCTGAAAATGATGAGTTCCTCAGGCCAACCCTCAGCACCGATCACCTATTCCCTTAAAACACAAGCACAGAATCCAAACATCAGTTCAAACCTAACCTTAAAATTCACTGAAGAATACAGTCAGAATATCAGATGAATTTAGAGAAAGGTTATTGGAGGTAACTGTTAGAAAATCTATAATGACATACCTGAAATCTTTTAAAATTTGTTTGTTGATTTTTATTTCCACAGTAACCCTGAAGTTTCTATGATCCATTCTTCTAATGGAACCTGATGACCAACAGAGTAAAGAGAGGGAAGGTTGGGTGATTATTTTTCAAAAAGGCGGCAAATAAAACCTAATAAATAAATAAACAAACAAATTAATTAATATCATACACCTCTAAGCAAATCTAAGGGAAGCACCACCAACTTCCCCTTCAAGGAGACAGTGAAACCAGATCCTTCGCTAGAAGCAAATGCACATTTCATTTTCACTCTATCCTTATCCCACACACTCAACATGATCTTTCTCTCTCTCTCTGTGCCATCCACTGCCCCCCCCCCACCGCTTCCATAATCCTCTCCCCCCTCTGATTCCCAGCACACCTGTACAACTTTCTTTCCCCAATTCACGATTCCTTCTCCCCTGATTCCTTGCCCCCCCCCACTCCCACACACACACACACACACACACACACACACACACACACACACAGAGTTTATTTCCCACTTCTCCTCCTCTGGCTGGCTTCATTCTGCCAGTTTGAATGCTTGGTGTCAGCAGGTCCTGCAGGAATATGGGGCCCCATACATTCAAACTGCAGACTGAAGCCAGTGGGCAGAGGCAGACAGCATGAAGTACTGCTCACTTCTTCTGAAAAGGCAGAACAGCACAGTGTAGAAGGTATTGGGAAATTGAGAGAAGATTAGGAGGGAAGTAGATATTTGGGAGGGAGGAGAAAGAAAAGTCTGCATGAAGAGGGGAAATCATGAATTTTCAATAGGCAAAAGAGAAGGAAGGAGGCTGCTGTATAAGGGATCCTGAACCTGGATAGCAGCAGGCCAGAGCGATGGGCAGATACAGCTAAGGACAGGGAATATATTTACCTGTCTCCTCCAGACAGCTCTAGCTGAATGGAAGCTGATTTATGAAGTTCATCAGAAAATACCCTGTGAAGTAATCTGATTGGTCCAGCAGTGCATTCATAATACACGTGTCAATGAATGAGTATTTATTACATCACAGATGGGCTACTGGGCTGGGCTTCAATCACCTTTCAAAATGCATACTGTGGTACATTGATGACATTTTTATGATTTGGACTGAGGGGGAAGACAAATTCCTTCAATACATACCATCCTACAATCAGATTCAAAATTGACTACTCCCCAGAAAAAGTCAATTTCTTGGACACCATAGTCTCAGTCAGTGATGGCAATATACAAACATCTATATACACTCCAGCTTCCACCCTTCACATACAAAAAAAATCCATTATTTACAGCCAAGCCACACGATATCACCGTATCTGCTCTGACACAGAGGACAGAGACAGACACCTTGAATTCCTGACTGCATCCTTCAAACATAAAGGCTACAACCCCAAAATAATCTCCAAGAATATTGCCTCCTCCCTCAAAATACCCAGGGAAAATCTACTACAGTACAAAGAAAAAAAAGCCACAGACAGAATCCTCCTTATAGTGACATACAATCCAGAGCTGGAAAATTTGAGAAAAATCATAAAAGAGCTACAGCCTCTACTCCAGGAAGATGAATTACTGAAAGAGATATTCCCATCCCCACCAGTGCTAGCTTTCAGACAGCCACCCAACTTAAAACACAAGCTAATTAGAAGTAAGCTCCCAACACAGACTCAAAAGAAGAGAAGGGCACACATCCTTGCAATATATCCAGCTGCAAACTATGCCCACACATCTCACATGACCCCACAGTCATTCACAAAGGAAAAATATTCAACATAAAGGAATCCTTTACATGCTCATCTTCCAATGTGGTATACATCATCCAGTGTAAGAAATGTGACCAAGGATGCTATATTGGAGAAACCAGCCAAATGCTAAAGACAAGATTTAACTTACATAGACATCACATTAAAAATGCCAGTGCCAGCCAAGATGCCACGCCTGTGGGGCAGCACCTTACAAAACCAGGACACTGTACCAGTGACTTTATAGTAAGAATCCTGAAAGGTAATTTTAAAACAATACAGTCAGAATGATTGAATATTTTGACACCCAACAGACAGGACTTAATAAGGATCTGGGTTTTCTAGCCCATTATAAACCGTAAAGTTGTATTTCTCTGTTTATTTCTCTGTATATCACCCTCCTCTCACCTATCCATATCCATCCTGTTAGAATATCAATGAAATGCTTTGATGTCCCCATGCATATCCCCACCCTCCCACTCTGTCAGACTGTCAAAGTAATGCTTTGATGTTTCTCTTATATATACTATCATCTACCACGTTTGCTTATTTCCGATCTGATGAAGAAGGGCAACCTTCGAAAGCTAATCAAGAAATGTCTTAAGTTATGTCCAATAAAAAAGGTATCATCTTATTTTCTTTTCCATGTTTTATTTTGTTTGATTTCTATTGAAAACAATACAGGAACGTAAGACCTTTGGAGTCAGAATGATTAAGCATTTTGACACCCACCAGACAGGACTTCAAAGATCTGGGTTTTCTAGCCCAATACAGGCCATAAAATTGTAAATTGCACTGCTTTGTTTGTCACCCTCCTGTCTCCATGCATATCCCTCTGTCTCACCTATCCACCTCCATCCCCACCCTGTCAGATTGTCACTGTAATGCTTTGATGTCTCACTTGTATATACTGTCATCTACCAAGATTTGCTTATTTCCGATCTGATGAAGAAGGGCAACCTTCAAAAGCTAATCAAGAAATGTATTAAGTTATGTCCAATAAAAAAAGTATCACCTTATTTTCTTTTTCATGTTTTATTTCTATTGATTTGCTCATGGTAGAAATCAGTTGGCAGTAAACACAGAGATGCCCATAGGAATATAATGGCCATCTCGGCTTTTAGTAAACGACCCCCAAAGCACACAATTGCAACAGGGGTGTGCATATGAGCAGGTCAGGGGCATGTCTTGCAGTTGCATATGTATGTTATATAATACTATCACTTACATGCACTATTCGTGCGCATTTACACCAACCATTCAGCTGGCATTTAGTGCTTGTGCCTAAAGTTAGGTGTGAAAATGATGACTTTTTCTGTTATTCATATAATTTCTATTATTGAATTGGCACTTAGAGCAACCTTTTTTGAGTTGCCACAGTGAGATGGCGCATTTTTGGCCATTCTTAGCAGAATAACTGACGCGCTTTCAGATTCACTGGGAATCATTTGTACACTGCACTCTTCCAGTCTTGCCAGAGATTTTCTATTGAATTCAAGACTGGGTTTTGACTGGTCCACTCAGGGACATTCACTTTCTTCTTCTCGATCAACTCCCTTGTTGATTTTGCTTTGTGCTTTCCATCATTCTTCTGCTGAAAAATGAATCTTATCCCCATTTCTAGGTCTGTGACAGACTGAAACAGCTTTTCCTCCAGGATCTACCTATTCTTTCTACCAACATTCTTTCCCTTAAAATCCACAAGCCCCACTGTCCTCACCGCTGCAAAATATCCTCACAATATAACGCTGCCACTACCATTCTTTACCACAAAACCTCCCACGTGCATGCAGTGTCTTCTAAGCGTTGCTTTGCAAATACTATGTAGCACAGAATCTCCCAAATTCTATATATGGCCCTCAGAATTGCGTGTGCAAATTGAATAATGAGCCAAGTAGTGATGATAATTGGACCGTAATAATTGTTAGTGCTAATTGGGATTAATTTAAATTTATTACACTCTAGTATTGTTCGGAAGCAGATCGACTACAATATACAAATACACAAAAAAAGGATCTGCTGTCAGCAAATGACATAAAACTGCCTACAGCTCAAGCTGTATTATGACCAGCAGGAAAAAAAAGCCTCAAAGAGCTTCCAGGTCCTGAATCGATCTGTTGAAGCTATAACGGGTCCATAGACCCTGCTTTCATCATTGGCCAAAAACACCTACTATTATATCAACCTGCTGGTGAGGAATAATCTCTATAACTTCATAGGCAATTAACTACATTTATTTTAAATCGATAAACACCATACTTAATTTAAATTTAAACATGCATATTTATGAGTGGCTCCAAAAACAGGGTGCGGCCATGGGAGAGGGTGTTTTGTGAAAGGAGCCCCATGTTTTTTTTTCAAAACAAAAGCTGAATAGGAATTAAAATATACTTTTCTGAATAGAATTAAAACTATAAATAATTTTTCTTAATGAAAATGGCTTAAGAGGAATGAAAACTTTACATACACACACACATATATATATGCATGAACTGAAGAACTGAATAAGCACTAAAAGTTTCAGAAGAGGACTGAATAACAACTAGAATTAATGTGTCTATTTTGCAAGAACTGAAATTATTTGTCATGAGTTTGTGAACGGAATAAAAAGTAACATTTTCAGAAGAAGACAATTGAAACTAGAATTAAGATTGTCAGAACTAGAATAAAATAGAATAAATTTATATATTTTGTAACTGAATAAGAGCTAAAACTAAAATATTATGCTGAATTAAAATATCACTGCATAAGAGAGACTAGATAAAAGGCTGGAGGAGGGGGTACATGAGAGAGAGAGAGAGAGAGAGAGAGAGACTGGTGGGGATCTAAGCTATGGTGATATGTGAACAAAGAGGCCTCTTAGTTTCACCTATCAAGTTGGTGATGTCACACAGCTGACAACATGATTTGGAAAGAGAATTTTCAGAGGTACCTTAAGGAACTGATTTACTAAAGATTCTTTGCTCATGACACAGAATAGGAAAACAACCTTAGTAAATCAGTTTCTAGAAGAACTACTGCTGATCTAGGATGGGATTCTCCCCCCCCCCCCCCCCCTTCCTTCCCTGCCTCCCTCTCTCCTCCCCTACAAAAAATAAATGTCACTGTGGACAGGTTTGGAGGAGTGGAGGAGAAGCGAGAGAGATTTCCTCTGCTGGCTCCTAGATTTAACACAATTTGTTGAGCCAGTTGTAAAATAATCTTGAAACTGTTGAATAGTCAATATATTCCTCAGTCTCACTTAGCCAGGGACCTCTGTAGTTCTTTTGAAGTAATTTGTAGGTTTTTACAGTGATCTTCTTCAGTAGTTTCCTTAATGTACAGGTACTGGTTTTGGAGGGACAGCCCAACTGAGGCAATGTGTTGGTAGTTCCAAAGTGTTTCTACTTTAAAATAATTGACCTGACAATGCACCAAGGAATATGTTAACACAATGACATTTACATAGTAACATAGTAGATGACAGCAGAAAAAGACCTGCACGGTCCATCTAGTCTGCCCAACAAAATAAACTCATATGTGCTACTTCTTGTGTATACCTTACCTTGATTTGTATCTGCCATTTTCAGGACTCAGAGGCAGATGCATCAAGCAAACGTTAAAAAATCTAAATCGTTAAAGTCCCTAACGATTTTAAAAAAACAAAGAATGCACCAAAAAAACAAGTCACACATGCTCGGATCGGTATTGAAAAGTACAATGTATCAAAGAATCGTAATCCACGTCGGTAACCGGCCCCTAAAGCATGCGCAGAGCAGCCAAGCGTTATGTTAGGTGCTCTGCGCATGCCACAAACAGTCAAAACACAACCACGTGGCTCCCAAATCAAAACAAAAATTTAAAAGGGTAGGGAAGGGGCAAGGGCGCTCGTGAGGAGCATCCTGTATGGCCGTCCTTGCCCCCCCCCCCCCCCCCCGCTTCTCCCTGCATTATAAATTAAAAAGCAAAACATACCTTTAGCAGCCCCGGCCCCCCTCCCTTCCTCACTACTCTGTCTCCCCTCAGCTCCGCCTCCTGACATCCTCCGCCCTGTGCCTCGCCCCCTCTTGGGGTCGTTGCCGCCATTCCCCCCTCCACCGGGCCCCCCTCCCTCTTACCGGGCCTGTGCAGCACCTCTCTCCTCTGTCCGAAGGCGCTGCACGGGCAAGAAGAAAAGCTGATGCCTGTCTTCACCCAGCTTCGGTCGCGCGTCTCTCTCCTCCTGGGCCCGCCCCCGTCTGATGTCAGTAGCGGGGCACAGGGCGCTGATGTCGGGCGGAGCTGAGGGGAGACAGAATAGTGAGGAAGGGAGGGGGCCGGGCTGCTAAAGGTATGTTTTGCTTTTTAATTTATAATGCAGGGGGAAGCGGGGGGGGGGCGGGGAACGGCGACTTCGGGCGGGGGGGGGCAAGGACGGCCATACAGGACGCTCCTCACGAGCGCCTTTGCCCCCTCCCGATTATTTTTTTGATTTTTGTTGGGTAAGGCTCAAACATGCTCTGGATACGCAAACACTACATTGAAGTGGTTTATGACACGTTTTCTTTAAGCTTAAACACAGCTCTTTTGGACATATGTAATGCTACGTCCTTTTGACCAATCACAGCGCTTTTAGCTCTGCTAATGCGCTGGGATTGGCTCACAGTTTGTTTTTTTTTCACTTTACGATTTTTCCTGGCACAGAGCTGTCCTAACGAGAGGTACAGACCTCTCGTTAGATTTCCTGCCTTTTTCCTGTGTAAAGGCAATCGGAAAAGGTTAGTGCATCTCGTTTCAATGGGGTTTGTACACAAATTGCTCATCTGCATTCCGTTTTTGTTAGCTGCTAACTTCCTCAGTAAAAGCCCTTTGATGCATGCAACGTATCAAAATTTCCTCCTTGGAGGGTCGTTAAATGCTCATTAAGGTTTAGTGCATCTGCCTCTCAGACCGTAGAAGTCTTGCCCAGAACTAGCCCCACCACCCAAAAACCAGCCCCGCCTCCCAATCTCTGCTAAGCTTCTGAGGATCCATTCCTTCTGCACTGGATTCCTTTATGTTTATCCCACGCATGCTTGAATTCCGCAACACAATGACATTTGTAATAGCTTTCTCCCAATCGCTACCTTTGGATTACTTTATTGGGGAGTTGTTTAGGCAGCTTCTTAGTCATCATGCTTAGATCTTTACTTCAAATTCACTTTACAAAACAAACAGCTTGATTTTTCATCCAGGAGTATTTAAATCAAATCACTTACTGTGATTGGATATAGTTGGGCTCTACTTAATTTATTAGGGCTTTCTTAAGGCAGTTTTCGGAAATGGAACTAATTTGGGTTTCCCCATAAGAAAAAGTGTGAAAACTTATGCAACCATGACTTGTTGATTTCTGATTCTTAATTACTTATGACTTATTAAGTGTCTTTATGAAGAGATTGACTCAAGGCAGTGTACAGCAGATGTAGCTGGACAAAGGCAACTTACACTGTAGTAACAGCAATAATTCCAGTAAAGTGACCAAATGTCTGCATAAAGTGCAATTAAAACAGTGAGATAAACTTGGGTATAAGCCAATTAGATTTGTAGTAACAGTAATAATGCAGTATCAGTCTCATACACATTAAAACAGCACATTAAGACATCGATATAACAGAAATATGATATGTCAGTACATGTTGGATATTTCAATAATTGTTACATATTGAAAGGGTATAGTTTGTGTAGATCGGTGAAATAAACTTATCCTTTTTAATACATTTTGAATTGTATTATTGGACAGGAAAATGTATAAGGATGTAAAGATTTTTTCAAGGTATTGTGATCTGTCTTAGCCAAAGATTACACTTTTGCTGATTCACCAATTTAAAGTGCTCTTTTTCTTCACTTTAAAGCCTTATTGACTCAACTTGCAATACAAGAGATTATTGTTGTTGTCCTCTCCTAATCCTTCCCACCCAGCCTGGTGGTAAAATGCTCAACTAACTGGGAAAGGACAGCCAGCGAGGAGTGGAACCCACTTTATTCTGTCTCAAGGTGGTGTGGAAAATCATTCACATAGAGGGGGCATAATCGAAAGAGACGCCCATCTGCTAAGGCGTCCATCTCCGGCGACGTTTTAGGGAAGAGGCGGAGCAAACCGTATTATCGAAAAGATGGCGTCCACTTTCATTTCGATAATACGGTTTGGGCTGCCCAAATCCGAACATGTAGGTCGATCATGCAGATGGACGAACTTGCTTTTCAGCGATAATGGAAACTGAGAACGCCCATCTCCAAAACGACCCAAATGCCTTGGATTTGGTAGTAGAAGGGGCCAGCATTCTAGTGCACTGGTCCCCCTGACATGCCAGGGCACCCTAGGGGGCACTGCAGTGGACTTCTTAAATTGCTCCCAGGTACATAGCTCCCTTCCCTTGGGTGCTGAGCCCCCCCAAAACCCACACCCCACACCTATCCACCACTACCATAGCCCTTATGGGTGAAGGGAGGCACCTACATGTGGGTACAGTGGGTTTCGGGTGGATTTTGGAGGGCTCCATTTTCCACCACAAGTGTAACAGTGAGGGGGGGATGGGCCTGGGTCTGCCTGACTGAAGTGCACTGCACCCACCAAACACTGCTCCAGGGACTTGCATACTGCTGTCATAGAGCTGGGTATGACATTTGAGGGTGGCATACAGGCTGGAAAAAAGTTTTTAAATTGTTTTTTTTTTTGGTGGGAGGGGGTTAGTGACCACTGGGGGAGTCAGGGGAAGCATGTCCAATTCCTCCGCTGGTCATCTGGGTCAGTTTGGGGCCTTTTTTTTTGAGACTTGTTCGTCGGAAAAAAAAGGTCCAATAAAAAGCTCCCTTCTTTTTCCCATTATCAGCTAAAGACTGCCCATGCTCGTAACCACGCCCCATCCTGCCTTCACTACTCTGGCTGACACGCCCCCCAGGTTGCAATGGTTTCGTCCCCCATTGCGATGAACTGCAGGTGAAATGCCCAAAATCAGCTTTCGATTATACCGATTTGGCCGCAAATCGGGAGAAGAACGCCCATCTCCTGATTGGTGGTCGGAATTGGTTGCACTTTTCTTTCTCTTTCGACTTATAAGGTGAGATAGTAACATAGAGGGAACATTAATTAGACAGCGCCAGCCAAATCCGAGGGCCGGCCCTCCTTCGGGGCCTGGATCCGCGGAGAGGGTGGAGCCACAGCGTATCTTTTGAAATACGCTGGCACCGGCCAAATCGTTTCGCTGCGATTTAGAGCAGGATCGCCGGGCTTACATGAGATGGCCAGCTCCGATTTTCAGCAATAATGGAAACCGGGTCCGGGCCATCTCAAACCCGGCGGAAACGTAAGGCATTTGGGCGTGGGAGAAGCCAGCATTTGTAGTGCACTGGCCCCCCTCACATGCCAGGACACCAACCGGGCCCCCTAGGGGCACTGCAGTGGACTTCAATAATTGCTCCCAGGTACATAGCTCCTTTCCCTTGGGTACTTTGAGCCCCCCAAATCCTCCCCAAACCCACTACCACCACAGTACACCACTACCATAGCCCTATGGGTGAAAGGGGACACCTACATGTGGGTACAGTGGGTTTTGGGTGGGTTTTGGAGGGCTCCCATTTACCACCACAAGTTGAACAGGTAGGGGGGGATGGGCCTGGGTCGCCTGGCTGAAGTGCACTGCACCCACTAAAACTGCTCCAGGGACTTGCATACTACTGTCATGGAGCGGGGGTATGACATTTGAGGCTGGCATAGAGGCTGGCAAAATATGTTTTAAATTTTTATTTTTAGTGTGGGGAGGGGGTTGGTGACCACTGGGGGAGTATGGGGAGGTGATCCCCGATTCCCTTATCTGGTCAGTTGGGGCACCTTTTTGATGCTTGGTCGTGAAAATAAAAGGACCAAGTCTCGCCGGCAAAATGTTCATTAGGGCTGGCTTTCTTTTTTCCATTATGCGCTGAAGCCGGCCATCTGTAAGCCACGCCCATGCCCGCCCATGTCATGCCTTCGCTACGCCGCCGACACGTCCCCTGCGACGAAGTGCATTTGAAACCGGCCAAAATCGGTTTCGATTATACCGATTTGGCCAGATTAGAGAGATCGTCGGCCATCTCCCGATTTGTGTCGGAAGATGGCCGGCGATCTCTTTCGAAAATGAGCTGGATAGTAACATAGTAGATGACGGCAGAGAAACACCCGCACGGTCCATCCAGTCTTCCCAACAAGATAACTCATATGTGCTACTTTATTGTATACCTGACCTTGATTTGTATCTGCCATTTTCAGGGCACAGACCGTAGAAGTCTGCCCAGCACCGCCTCCCAACCACTAGCCCCGCCTCCCACCACCGGCTCTGTAACCCAATTTCCGCTAAGCTTCTGTGGATCCATTGCTTCTGAACAGGATTCCTTTATGTTTATCCCACACATTTTAAAATTCCGTTACCGTTTTCATCTCCACCACCTCCTGCGGGAGGGCATTCCAAGTATCCACCACTCTCTCCGTGAAAAAATAGTTCCTGACATTTTTCTTGAGTCTGCCCTCCTTCAATCTCATTTCATGCCCTCTAGTTCTACCGCTTTCCCATCTCCGGAAAAGGTTCGTTTGCGGATTAATACCTTTCAAGTATTTGAACGTCTGTATCATATCACCCCTGTTTCTCCTTTCCTCCAGGGTATACATGTTCAGGTCAGCAAGTCTCTCATACATCTTGTAACGCAAATCCCATACCATTTTTGTTGCTTTCCTTTGCACCGCTTCAATTTTTTTTTTACATCCTTCGCAAGATACGGCCTCCAAAACTGAACACAATACTCCAGGTGGGGCCTCACCAACGACTTATACAGGGGCATCAACACCCCCTTTCTTCTGCTGGTCACACCTCTCTCTACACAGCCCATCAATCTTCTTGCTACGGCCACCACCTTGTCACACTGTTTCGTCACCTTCATATCCTCAGATATTATCACCCTAAGATCCCTCTCCCCGTCCGTACATATCAGTCTCTCACCACTTAACACATATGTCTCCCGTGGATTTCTGCTTCCTAAGTGCATCACTTTGCATTTCTTCGCATTGAATTTTAAGTGCCAAACCTTAGACCATTCTTCTAGCTTCCGCAGATCCTTTTTCATGTTTTCCACTCCCACCCGGGTGTCAACTCTGTTATAAATCTTAGTATCGTCCGCAAAAAGGCAAACTTTACCTTCTAACCCTTCGGCAATGTCACTCACAAATATATTGAACAGAATCAGCCTCAGCACCGATCCCTGAGGCACTCCACTACTCACCTTTCCCTCATCCGATCGAATTCCATTTATCACCACCCTCTGGCGTCTGTCCGTCAACCAGTTCCTAATCCAGTTCACCACGCCGATTCCTATCTTCAGTCTGTCTAGTTTATTTAAGAGCCTCCTGTGGGGAACCGTGTCAAAAGCTTTTCTGAAATCTAAGTAGATTACGTCTATAGCATGTCCATGATTCAATTCTCCGGTCACCCAGTCAAAGAATTTAATGAGATTCGTCTGGCACGATTTACCTTTGGTAAAACCATGTTGTCTCGGATCTTGCAACTTATTGGCTTCCAGGAAATTCACTAACCTTTCCTTCAGTATCGCTTTCATTACTTTTCCAATAACCGAAATGAGGCTTACCGGCCTGTAGTTTCCAGTTTCTTCCATATCACCACTTTTGTGAAGAGGGACCACATCCGCTGTTCTCCAGTCCCACGGAACCTCTCCCGTCTCCAAGGATTTATTAAACAAATCTTTAAGAGGACCAGCCAGAATCTCTCTGAGCTCCCTCAATATCCTGGGGTGGATCCCGTCCTATCCCATGGCTTTGTCCACCTTTAGAATTTCAAGTTGTTCATACACACTCTCTTCCGTGAACGGTGCTATATCCACTCCATTCTCATATGTGCTTTTGCCAGTCAATCGTGGTCCTTCTCCAGGATTTTCTTCTGTGAAAACAGAACAAAAGTATCTATTTAGCAAATTTGCTTTTTCTTCATCATTATCTACATAGCGGTTCCCAGCATATTTCAGTCTCATAATTCCCTTTTTATTCTTCCTCCTTTCACTAATATACATGAAGAAATTTTTGTCACCCCTCCTTACATTTCTAGCCATTTGTTCTTCCACTTGCGCTTTCGCCAGACGTATCTCTCTCTTGGCTTTTTTGAGTTTCATCCGGTATTCCTCTCCTTGTTCCTCTTCTTGAGTTTTTCTGTATTTCATGAACGCCAACTCTTTAGCCTTTATTTTCTCAGTCACTTGTTTGGAGAACCATATCGGTTTCCTTTTTCTTTTGCTTTTATTTACTCTCCTTACATGAAGGTTTGTGGCCATATTTATAGCTTCTTTCAGCCTGGACCACTGTCCTTCCACTTCCCGTACGTCCTCCCAGCCCATCAGCTCCTTCCTTAGGTATTCCCCCATTTTCCTAAAGTCAGCATGCTTGAAATCCAGGACTGAGTTTTGAGTGCCGCCCTCCACTTCAGCTGTCATATCAAACCAGACTGTTTGATGGCCAGTGCTGCCCAGGTGGGCACCCACTCGGACATTTGACACACCATCCCCATTTGTAAGCACCAGATCCAGCGTCGCTCCCTCCTTCGTGGGTTCCGTCACCATTTGACTGAGCAGAGCACTTTGAAAAGCATCCTCGATCTTTCTACTTCTTTCCGATTCCGCAGATGGAACCTTCCAATGTACATCTGGCAGATTGAAATCTCCCAGCAACAGCACCTCTCTCTTCTTTCCCAACTTTTGAATATCCGCGATCAGATCTTTATCTAGTTTCTCCAATTTTGTTGGAGGTTTGTAGACAACACCTACATGGACAGAGATTCTATCATCTCTTTTTAAGGTGATCCATATTGCTTCTTCCTTTCCCCAGGTCCCTGTCATTTCGGTCACTGCGATATCATTTCTCATTTACAGAGCTACTCCTCCTCCACCTTTACGACTCTCTCTATCCTTCCTAAACAGATTATAGCCTGGTATGTTTGCATTCCATTCATGGGAACCATTGAGCCACGTCTCTGTGATTGCAACAATGTCTAAGTCTGCCTCCAACATCAGGGCTTGAAGATCATGAACTTTATTGCTTAGACTGTGAGCATTTGTGGTCATCGCTTTCCATGTACATTTCAGTGGAATTTTTATCTTTTGTGTAGTTTCTTGTTTAGTCTCACTTCTTGCTGTGTTGGTAAGAAGTGATTTGCTAAGATTGTTGTTTTCATTGCTTTCTTTTCTACTGACGCATCTTGTCTTTAGCTTAGTAGTACAGTTTGACATGTATCGTATGATGTACTATTTTGTGACAGGGCTTGCGTTTTGTTTCAACTTCTGCATTATCTTGTTCTGGTGCCTTTTGAGCATTGTTGGCTATTTGCTGCTTGTGAATAAACAATTTCAAAAAAGTTCAGTGCAGCAGTAATTCAGAGACAATGGGCCTCATTAGTAACACTCAGTAAGGCTGAACTCCTGCACAAGGCTTAACTGTATTATGATGGAGGAGCTATATCATGGCGAGGGGACCACAAGACCATTTCCTAAGTGTAGGGGAAATGTTTTGGGGTGTAAGGGGTCATACCTAGGGCCTACTGCCCCTTTACAAGCACAGCAGTGAGTTGAGTACCTTTGCGCATTAGCAAGCAGGCCAGGGGTAAGGCTTAGCTATCCTTCTGGCAGGAAAGAACCTTTCTTACTTTCCTAGCTATGCCTCTTATTGAAATACTTTCTATTTTTTCTGTATCAATTAGGTATCTCAACTTCATTTTTGGTTTGAAGAGAAACGTAAATTGAAGGAAACGAATGAGGGCCAATGCAGCATGTGAATAAAAGTCCAAGGACCATTAGCTCACTGTGAAATAATATCAATTGATTGGAATTTTGCCTGCTTGCTATTGTGTGCACATCTGGAAGGGAGCTACATGAGTGCAGATGACAACGCACATCTGCAGGACCGTGGACGTACCGAGTACAACGTGAGAAGGGACGAATTCAAACCTACCATATCAACTTTTTGAAACCGTGGGTAGAGCGGAAGGGCCTTGTCACTACCATTGAGGAGGATTTGGAGCCTCAGCTCAGTGAGGTGCGAGAAGGGGGGAAACCCACAATAGGCCTGGCCCTAACCCCAGGACAGAGAGAACAGGTGGAAGGTCTAATTCAGGAGTTTTGAGATGTCATTAATTCCCTACCAGGGAAGATCCATTTAGTCTCCCATAATATCCTCACCGAGCAGGGTAAGATTGTGAGGCAGAGGCCATATAGAGTGCCCGAAATGAGGAGAAAAGAGATTGTTCGGCAGGTGCAGGAGATGGTAGAGTTAGGGATCATAGAAGAATCGAATAGTCCATGCTCCAGTCCTGTTGTATTGGTACCAAAGTCGGATGGATCACAAAGATTTTGTATAGATTTTAGATGGGTTAATGCCATATCGCAATTTGATGCCTACCCCATGCCCCGCATAGATGACTTGCTAGATAAACTGGGGCGGGCTGAGTACTTAACTACGTTAGATCTCACAATAGGGTATTGGCAAATCCCTTTGACGGCGGGAGCTAAACCCAAATCTGCATTCAGCACTCCAATTGGTCTGTTCTAATTCAGGAGAATGCCGTTTGGGCTGAATGGGGCGTTAGGACAGCTCTGTGCCAGGAAAAATCGTAAAGTGAAAAAATAAACAAACTTTGAGCCAATCCCAGCACATTAGCAGAGCTAAAAGCGCTGTGATTGGTCAAAAGGACGTTGCATTACATATGTCCAAAAGAGCTGTGTTTGAGCTGTAAGAAAACGTGTCAGAAAACACATCAAATAAAAAAAATTAAAAAAAGGATCAGGAGGGGGCAAGGGCGCTCATCAGGAGCGTCCTGTATGGACGGCCATGCCCCCCCCCCCGCTGCTCCACACTGTCCGCCACTCCCCCCCCCCCCCCCCCCACACACGAGAAAGCGAAATTCTAGCAGCCCCGGTCCCCCTCCCTTCCTGTTCTTCTGTTTTGCAAAAGCTAACTCCGCCTCCCGTCATTCTTCCGCCCCATACCCCGCCCCCGCTGCCCCCCCTGAGGTCGACTACACCGCTCCCCCCCTCCACCGAGACCCCCCTCCCTATTACCGACCCAAGCAGCGCCTCTCATCTCTTTCTGAAGTGCTGCACGGGCAGGAAGATCTGTTGTGTTGGTCGCAGAGTCTCCATGACGTCTCTTCTTCCCTGGCCTAGGCCCGCCTCCTTCTGCTGCTCGGGTCGGTAATAGGGAGGGGGGTCTCGGTGGAGGGGAGGAGCGGCATAGTCGACCTCAGTGGGGGCAGCGGGGGCGGGGCACAGGGCAGAAGAATGACGGAGGCGGAGTTAGCTTTTGCAGAACAGAAGAACAGGAAGGGAGGGGGACCGGGGCTGCTAGAATTTTGCTTTTTCATGGGGGAGGGAAGCGGTGGAAAGTGGGGAGCAGTGGGGGGGGGCAAGGCCGTCCATACAGGACGCTCCGGACGAGTGCCCTTGCCCCCTCCTGATCCTTTGTTTTTGTATTTTGCTGACCGGGTAGCCACGTGTATGTGTTGTGGCTTTTTTGTTTGTTTGTTTTGATGTTTGCAGCATGCGCAGAGCAGCCAGCAAAACGCTTGGCTGCTTTGCGCATGATTTAGGGGCGATTACCGATGTGTATTGTGATCTTTGATACATTATACGTTTCAATACCGATCTGAGCATGTGTGACTTTTTTTTTTTTTGGTGCATTCTTCGTTTTTTAAAAATCGTTAGGGACTTTAACAATTTAGATTTTTTAACGTTTGGTTGATGCATCTGCCTCTAAGTAAGAGCTTGATTCCATTTGCTTTAGGACCAGGGACAAAAACAGTGACAGACTTCAGAAAGGCATAGGATAAACAGAGACAGAGTCTCTATTTCACCTCAAAGCTCAACTAAGAAGCACAGAGGGAGTAACCGGCACCTGACAGTAGATAATTCCTAAACAAAAGAGTGGTAACCAGTATAAAGCAGCAGTTACAACCCTAAACAAAAGAGAGGGGTAACCAATATAAGTGACAGTTACAACCCTAAACAATTTCTGAATTTCTGATCTGAAGAAAGCTTATCTTTGAAAGCTAATCAAAAAAGGTATTGTTAGTCCAATAAAAAAGGTATCATCTTACTTTCTTTTCTCTGTTTAGTTTATTTCTATTTATTACCTTAAAAAGTGGACTAACACGGCTATCCTACCATTTAACTCTAAACAAAAGATAGGAGCAACCTGCATGAAGTGACAGTTACAACTCTAAACAAAAGCGAGGGGTAACCAATAAAAACTAGCAGCTACAACCCTAGAGAAAAGAGTGGTAACCTGCATGAAGTGACAGTTACAACTCAAAAAAAAAAAAGATGGATAACCTGCATGAAGCAGCAGAAATGAATACTTGGGTCACAAATGCCGACTCTAGTGTAACCAGCTTCACTTTGCTTTCTTTTCCTGAAAGAGATTCATTTCTGTCATTTGAAATACATTTCTGTGGCTGGACCTTTTGTTGGATTATTTGTAGTAAATAATTAGCAGATTTTAGTACACACAGCTTCAGCTTTAGAAATGTTAATTTCTTTTCTTCATCTCTCTCATACACCCCAGAATAATTCACTGCTGAGTCACTTTAAAGTTGAAGTAACAAAACATCTGTTTACTCACAGTTTGTAGTTAGATTATATTCAGACAGGCTTATATATACATAATACTATACATTTGGATTATCAGCTCTTTCCATGTGCTTAGATGGTAATGGATGCTCACACCACCATAGATTCTCTCAGCTTAGGAGAGATCATGAGCTCCATGTGCTGTGTCTAACCCCCACAGGAAGTTGCATGGGTGTGACCTCTCTAGGAAATTCACATCAGAGGTCACAGAGTAATCACAAAGAAAAAATTGGTGACAGGCAATGCATGTAAAATACAATATATTATTCCAACAAACCCCTTCTCATGCATAACTGTCATGCAATTATTAATTTATACAAAGTCCAAGCTTTATACGCAGACTCTCAAAACGTTCTCTGGGTAACGGTTTGGTCATGATGTCAGCTGTCATCTCACTGGTGTGACAATAGTGTAGACTGATTACCCCTTCTTTCGCCAACTCTCGCACGTTGTGGTATTTCGTTGCGATGTGCTTGGTGCGTGACTGAACCTTGTCATTCTGTGACAGTCTGATGCAGCTCTGATTATCTTCCATTATCTGGATTGGTCTCTGTTCAGCTATTCCAAAATCCAGCAAATGTTTTTCAATCCACATCAGTTCTCTGCATGCTTCTGATACGGCCACATATTCAGCTTCTGTAGAAGACAGACTCACAATACTTTGTTTATGACTGGCCCATGAAATTTGTACATTTCCATACATAAACACATATCCACTTGTGGATTTATAATCAGAATGATCCCCTGCCCAATCTGAATCACAGTAACATATTAGTTTTGGATTACTATTGGCTAAAATCTTTAATTTACAATCAATGGTACCTTTTAAATACCTTACCATCCTTTTAACTGCAGTCCAATCTGATTTGGTAGGTGAGCTGACCCTTCTGCTCAAAATTCCTACTGCATTTGCTATATCAGCCCTGTATGTGGTAGTCAGATATAAAAGCTTACCTATGGCTGATCTATATTGGATGTTATCTGGTAAAGGTTCTCTTACTGTTTCATCCTTCAGAAAATCAGTGATCATGGGAGTGCTTACAACTTGGGCATCTTGCATACCTAAACTTTCAATAAGCTCATTTATTTTCTGCTTCTGGCTTAGAAGATAAGAACCATCATTTTGTTTCTCAATTTCTATACCAAGATAGTATGACACATTACCAAGTTCTTTTATCTCAACATTCAGGTTTAAATATTTTACAATGTCCTTGTACTCTTGCTCACTTTCGCTTGCAATGAGCAGATCATCAACAAAGCTAAAATGTATGCATATTGTCCATTTCTGCACCTAGTGTACAAGCATTTATCTGCTTCACCTTGCTTAAATCCTAAATTTGTCAATATTTCATGCAATTTGTCATTCCAACATTTTGCACTTTGCTTTAATCCATAAAGACCTTTGTTTAATTTACACACTAGCTGTCTTTGTTTTGTATTTATGAAACCTGTTGGCTGTTCCATGTACAAGTCTTCAGTTATATCTCCATGAAGAAATGCTGTTTTCACATCAATGTGGTTGACTTGCATGCCTTTTGAGACTGCAATGCTCAGAAGTGTTCTAATTGTCGTGTGTTTCACTACAGGTGCAAACACTTCATCAAAATCTTCTCCATATTTTTGAAGATATCCCTTTGCGACTAATCTGGCTTTATACCTTTCCACTTTTCCTTGTGCATTCCTTTTTAACTTGAATACCCATTTGCATCCTATAGCTTTCTTGCCAGGAGGTAATTTTGTAAGAATCCAAGTCTTATTTTTATGCAATGCATCAATTTCTTCTTGTGCAGCTTTATGCCATTCAGCAGCTTCTTCTGCTGGCATTTTCTCAATCTCATCCCATGTTAAGGGCTCTTGAGCTTCTGCTGACTTTGTTAGGTAAGACAGTCTTGGGGGTGGAACACCTTTGTTTTCCCTGGATGAGCGTCTGACAACAGGTTGGTCTGACCTTTCCGCATCCTCTAAATCTGAGAGTCCTTCTCCAATTGATTCCCCTTCTCCAACTGTACTGTCTTCTGCAATGATCCTCTCTGTGTCTGCTTCCTCTGCCTGTTCCTCATTAGATACAGATGAGTTGCTTTCAGACATCTGCCTTGGTATGGCATTTACAGTGGTGGAAATAAGTATTTGATCCCTTGCTGATTTTGTAAGTGTGCCCACTGACAAAGACATGAGCAGCCCATAATTGAAGGGTAGGTTATTGGTAACAGTGAGAGATAGCACATCACAAATTAAATCCGGAAAATCACATTGTGGAAAGTATATGAATTTATTTGCATTCTGCAGAGGGAAATAAGTATTTAATCCCTCTGGCAAACAAGACCTAATACTTGGTGGCAAAACCCTTGTTGGCAAGCACAGCGGTCAGACGTCTTCTGTAGTTGATGATGTCACGTCTGTGGCCGTGACCACCCTCATACTTACCCTGTTTCTGGAAGTCAGTGGCTGTGCTGGCTTCTGCTTGTCTCTGTGTCTGTCTCTGTCTTAGTTTCTCTCTGGCTCTGTGTGCTGATTGCCCTACTGAACCTCACCTGTGTGGGCTATGCCTCTTCCAAGATGGCTGCCGCCTCTTCCTCCTTGCCAGTTTCCAAGATGGCTCCCGCTGTTCCTTCCTATGGAATGACTGCTTTGTGTGTCAAGCCTCTGTTTGGTTGCAAGGTGATTGGTGCAGCTGTGGCTCTGGTGTTGATGAGCTTTATTAGTGACTTGGAGACTACAGTCCTGGCCTTTGCATTGCCATTCCCTCCGCAGTGCTTTAGGTCCCGAGGTTAGTGTGCTGTTAGCACCGTTTGCTTTCCTTGTCTTTTGCTCTGTGGGTTTTCAGCCCTTCTGTGTTTATTGTTCTGTGGGCTTCCTACCCTTCTGTGTTATTTGCTCTGTGGGTCTCCTACCCTTCTGTGGGCTTTCAGCCCTTCTGTGTTTATCGCTTGTGGGTTTCCAGCCCTTCTGTGTTTATTGTGTTGTGGGTTTTCAGCCCTTCTGTGTTTATTGCTTTGTGGGTTTCCAGCCCTTCTGTATTTATTGCGCTGTGGGTTTTCAGCCCTTCTGTGTTTATCGCTTGTGGGTTTCCAGCCCTTCTGTGTTTATTGCTCTGTAGGTTCCCTGCTCTTCTGTGTTTATTGCGCTGTGGGTGTTCAGCCCTTCTGTGGTTATCGCTTTGTGGGTTTCCAGCCCTTCTGTATTTATTGCGCTGTGGGTTTTCTGCCCTTCTGTGTTTATCGCTTGTGGGCTTCCAGCCCTTCTGTGTTTATTGCTCTGTAGGTTCCCTGCCCTTCTGTGTTCTTGCTCTGTGGGTTTCCAGCCCTTCTGTGACCATTGCTTTGAACCTACCTATTGCCAGAACCCGGACATTCCCTGCCTGTCTGCCTTGCCATCGCCTAGGGGCCAGGGGGCACTCCTGGACCTTCATTCCTGCGGTTCCGGTAAGTCCTACCGGCTGCCAGAACCTGAGGGCTCAACCTGAGGGGGAAGGCAGTCAAGTGTAGGTGAAGCCTAGGTCCAGTCCGGGTTCCAGTCCAGTGTGTTCCGGTCCGGTGTGTGTTCCAGTCTGGTGTGCTCCAGTCCAGTGTTCCAGTCCTGTGTCCTCCAGTCCGGGGGATTCCAGTCCAGGTGTTCCGGTTCGCTGGGCAGTGCCTGCAGTCCCTGCCGTTGTGCTTACCCAGTGTTGGTTGGTGGGTTTTGCCTGCTGCTGTTGCTCCTCGTCAGCAGCCCAAGGGCTCACGTTTGCTCCAGAGCCCGGTCCCGTGGGCTCAGAACCTGACAGAACCTGACAGAATGCAAAGGCCATGAGCCCGGCAAGAACCCCCACCCAGCTGACCCAGCTGGGGTCCAGCTCCATCGTTGTTCTTGATCCTTCTATGACTCTTCGTCAGTATCGTGGGAAACTTTTGTCTCATCCTGTTTTGAAGAAGACCCCTGAAGCGGCAGCTGAGAGAAAACGTGTCCGGTGGCTTGGAATCGCTGAAAACCCAGTTTCAGATATGGACCCTTTATCACGCTCGCTGAATATCGCCGCAGCCTTGTCTTGAATCCAGCTTTGTGGGATACTCCTGAAGCTGTCGCTGAGAGGAGACATCTTGGGAATTCCATGCTCTGGGCCCAGCAGGGGTCCAGTCCCGTTCAAGCAGCGCGCCCAGACAAGCCTCTGAATCCCGTCCAAGCAGCACGTCCAGCCAAGCTTCGGAGTCCAGTCCAGGGGATGCTTCATACTGAACCTCCAATTCAAGTCCAAGTAACGATGCCACTTAAGGCTCCGAGTCCAGTCCGAGGGGGGCTTTCGATGGAGCCTCGGATTCCTGTTCGAATGGTCCTCCAGGTCGAGCCTCCAGTCCTCGTTCAACTGGCACGCCCTCTGAAACCTCTGAGTCCAGTCCGTGGGGTGCTTCTGACGAAGCCTCAGATTCCTATGCAAGTGGCGCTCCAGGTCAAGCCTCCAGTCCTCGTTCAAGTGGCACGCCCTTTGAAGTCTCCGAGTCCAGTCCGAGGAAAGCCTTCGATGGAGCCTCAGATTCCTGTGCAAGTGGCGCTTCGGGTCAAGTCTCCGGTTCTTGTTCAAGTGACCCGTCCAGTCAAGCCACTGAGTCCAGTTCGAGGGGGGCTTCTAACCAAGCCTCCGATGCCAGTCCACAGGGTGGTTCAGGTGGCACCTCCGCTTCCAGTTTGGAGGGTACCTCCACTCAAGCTCCGAAGGCCAGTTCGAGTGGTGCTTCCGCTCGAGCCTCCGATCCCTGTCCAAAGGGTGTGTTCTGCCAAGCCTCAGTTAAAGTCCAGTTCACGGGGCGCTCCCAGCCAAGCTCCTGAGTCCAGTTTGAGGGGCCCTGCCAGTCAAGCTTCTGATTCCAGTCCGGGTCCCAGTCCCGGTTCAACTCCTGTTCAAAGTTCCAGTTCCAGCCAAGATGCTGACCCTGCTCCGAGCTCCAGTTCCAGCCAAGATGCTGAGTCTGTTCCAAGTTCCAGTTCCAGCCAAGATGCTGAGCCTGCTCCAAGCTCCAGTTCCAGCCAAGATGCTGACCCTGCTCCGAGCTCCAGTTCCAGCCAAGATGCTGAGTCTGTTCCAAGTTCCAGTTCCAGCCAAGATGCTGACCCTGCTCCAAGCTCCAGTTCCAGCCAAGATGCTGACCCTGCTCCGAGCTCCAGTTCCAGCCAAGATGCTGAGTCCGTTCCTAGTTCCACTTCCAGCCAAGATGCTGAGCCTGCTCCTAGCTCCAGTTCCAGCCAAGATGCTGAGTCTGTTCCAAGTTCCAGTTCCAGCCAAGATGCTGACCCTGCTCCTAGCTCCAGTTCCAGCCAAGATGCTGAGTCTGTTCCAAGTTCCAGTTCCAGCCAAGATGCTGACCCTGCTCCTAGCTCCGGTTCCAGCCAAGATGCTGAGTCCGTTCCTAGTTCCACTTCCAGCCAAGATGCTGAGCCTGCTCTGAGTTCCAGTTCCAGTCAAGCTTCTGACGCCCACCTGGGTCCCAGGCCCGGTTTGCTTTTTGACTCTAGTCCGGGTCCCAGTCCCGGTTTGCTTCCTGAGTTCAGTCTGGGGTCCCTCGGAGAAGGGTGCCTTTTGAATGAGGTTCCTCTTGATGCTTCCAAGTTCCTGAGTTGGCCCAGCGGGGATTGGAAGGAGCCTCCTGTTGACAAGTTCCGCTCCTGTCTGCCACTTTGGAACTTCTTTGTGACTTCCAGTCCAGTGATCTATGTCGGGCTTTTGAGACCCATCAGGAGGTTTCACCATAGTTACCCCTGGACACCTGAACTCCTCAGGGGGACCGAGAGGGGGGTCTTGAGGAGGGGGTACTGTCACGTCTGTGGCCGTGACCACCCTCATACTTACCCTGTTTCTGGAAGTCAGTGGCTGTGCTGGCTTCTGCTTGTCTCTGTGTCTGTCTCTGTCTTAGTTTCTCTCTGGCTCTGTGTGCTGATTGCCCTACTGAACCTCACCTGTGTGGGCTATGCCTCTTCCAAGATGGCTGCCGCCTCTTCCTCCTTGCCAGTTTCCAAGATGGCTCCCGCTGTTCCTTCCTATGGAATGACTGCTTTGTGTGTCAAGCCTCTGTTTGGTTGCAAGGTGATTGGTGCAGCTGTGGCTCTGGTGTTGATGAGCTTTATTAGTGACTTGGAGACTACAGTCCTGGCCTTTGCATTGCCATTCCCTCCGCAGTGCTTTAGGTCCCGAGGTTAGTGTGCTGTTAGCACCGTTTGCTTTCCTTGTCTTTTGCTCTGTGGGTTTTCAGCCCTTCTGTGTTTATTGTTCTGTGGGCTTCCTACCCTTCTGTGTTATTTGCTCTGTGGGTCTCCTATCCTTCTGTGGGCTTTCAGCTCTTCTGTGTTTATCGCTTGTGGGTTTCCAGCCCTTCTGTGTTTATTGCTCTGTAGGTTCCCTGCCCTTCTGTGTTTATTGCGCTGTGGGTGTTCAGCCCTTCTGTGGTTATCGCTTTGTGGGTTTCCAGCCCTTCTGTGTTTATTGTGTTGTGGGTTTTCAGCCCTTCTGTGTTTATCGCTTTGTGGGTTTCCAGCCCTTCTGTATTTATTGTGCTGTGGGTTTTCAGCCCTTCTGTGTTTATCGCTTGTGGGTTTCCAGCCCTTCTGTGTTTATTGCTCTGTAGGTTCCCTGCTCTTCTGTGTTTATTGCGCTGTGGGTGTTCAGCCCTTCTGTGGTTATCGCTTTGTGGGTTTCCAGCCCTTCTGTATTTATTGCGCTGTGGGTTTTCTGCCCTTCTGTGTTTATCGCTTGTGGGCTTCCAGCCCTTCTGTGTTTATTGCTCTGTAGGTTCCCTGCCCTTCTGTGTTCTTGCTCTGTGGGTTTCCAGCCCTTCTGTGACCATTGCTTTGAACCTACCTATTGCCAGAACCCGGACATTCCCTGCCTGTCTGCCTTGCCATCGCCTAGGGGCCAGGGGGCACTCCTGGACCTTCATTCCTGCGGTTCCGGTAAGTCCTACCGGCTGCCAGAACCTGAGGGCTCAACCTGAGGGGGAAGGCAGTCAAGTGTAGGTGAAGCCTAGGTCCAGTCCGGGTTCCAGTCCAGTGTGTTCCGGTCCGGTGTGTGTTCCAGTCTGGTGTGCTCCAGTCCAGTGTTCCAGTCCTGTGTCCTCCAGTCCGGGGGATTCCAGTCCAGGTGTTCCGGTTCGCTGGGCAGTGCCTGCAGTCCCTGCCGTTGTGCTTACCCAGTGTTGGTTGGTGGGTTTTGCCTGCTGCTGTTGCTCCTCGTCAGCAGCCCAAGGGCTCACGTTTGCTCCAGAGCCCGGTCCCGCGGGCTCAGAACCTGACAGAACCTGACAGATGATGAGGTTTGCACACATGTCAGGAGGAATTTTGGTCCACTCCTCTTTGCAGATCATCTCTAAATCATTAAGAGTTCTGGGCTGTCGCTTGGCAACTCGCAGCTTCAGCTCCCTCCATAAGTTTTCAATGGGATTAAGGTCTGGTGACTGGCTAGGCCACTCCATGACCCTAATGTGCTTCTTCCTGAGCCACTCCTTTGTTGCCTTGGCTGTATGTTTTGGGTCATTGTCGTGCTGGAAGACCCAGCCACGACCCATTTTTAAGGTCCTGACGGAGGGAAGGAGGTTGTCACTCAGAATTGTACGGTACATGGCCCCATCCATTCTCCCATTGATGCGGTGAAGTAGTCCTGTGCCCTTAGCAGAGAAACACCCCCAAAACATAACATTTCCACCTCCATGCTTGACAGTGGGGACGGTGTTCTTTGGGTCATAGGCAGCATTTCTCTTCCTCCAAACACAGCGAGTTGAGTTCATGCCAAAGAGCTCAATTTTTGTCTCATCTGACCACAGCACCTTCTCCCAATCACTCTCGGCATCATCCAGGTGTTCACTGGCAAACTTCAGACGGGCCGTCACATGTGCCTTCCGGAGCAGGGGGACCTTGCGGGCACTGCAGGATTGCAATCCGTTATGTCGTAATGTGTTACCAATGGTTTTCGTGGTGACAGTGGTCCCAGCTGCCTTGAGATCATTGACAAGTTCCCCCCTTGTAGTTGTAGGCTGATTTCTAACCTTCCTCATGATCAAGGATACCCCACGAGGTGAGATTTTGCGTGGAGCCCCAGATCTTTGTCGATTGACAGTCATTTTGTACTTCTTCCATTTTCTTACTATGGCACCAACAGTTGTCTCCTTCTCGCCCAGCGTCTTACTGATGGTTTTGTAGCCCATTCCAGCCTTGTGCAGGTGTATGATCTTGTCCCTGACATCCTTAGGACAGCTCCTTGCTCTTGGCCATTTTGTAGAGGTTAGAGTCTGACTGATTCACTGAGTCTGTGGACAGGTGTCTTTCATACAGGTGACCATTGCCGACAGCTGTCTGTCATGCAGGTAACGAGTTGATTTGGAGCATCTACCTGGTCTGTAGGGGCCAGATCTCTTACTGGTTGGTGAGGGATCAAATACTTATTTCCCTCTGCAGAATGCAATTAAATTCATATACTTTCCACAATGTGATTTTCCGGATTTAATTTGTGATGTGCTATCTCTCACTGTTACCAATAACCTACCCTTCAATTATGGGCTGCTCATGTCTTTGTCAGTGGGCACACTTACAAAATCAGCAAGGGATCAAATACTTATTTCCACCACTGTATATACACTGGCATGTCTATTATGGTTCTAGTTTCATATTCTGGATGATAAGGCTCATCTGGGATAATCCAGCCTTTATCAACCCTTTTGTTTTCATCAAAATATGTAACATGTCTTATGCCAACAATGCCAGTTTTCAGATTCAAAATTCTATATCCTTTGTGTCCTGGAGCATAGCCAACTAAAATGCCCCTTTCTGTTGTGGAATCCAGCTTATGCCTTCTTTGCTTTGGTACATGAGCATATGCTGTACTTCCAAATGTTCTTATGTGTGACAGGTTTGGCTTCCTACCTTGCCATGTCTCATGTGGTGTGCGCTCAGCGCCTTTAGTTGGCATTCTGTTTTGTAGGTACACTGCTGTGAGAATGGCTTCCCCCCATAGTCTTTTAGGGAGATTGCTATCTGACAGCATACATCTGGTCATTTCCACAAGTGACCTAAATTTTCTCTCTGCAACAGAATTTTGCTCTGGTGTATAAGCTACTGTTGTGATATGCTGAATGCCTTCTTGTTCTAGAAATGTGCGCATGCTTTGTGAAGTGAACTCACCACCATTGTCGGTCTGAAGAACCTTTGGTTTTCTTTCAAATTTATTGCTCACCATGGCTACGTATTTCTTCAGCATGTCTGTGACTTGACTTTTTTCTTTCAGCAAATAGGCCACACAGTATCTAGAGAAATCATCCAAGAATATTAGCACAAATCTGTTATTTCCCAATGATGGGATATTAAACGGTCCACATAAGTCACTGTGTATTAAGTCCAGCACTTTATTACTCCTATTTCCTGTGTATGCAGGAAATGAGGGTCTCACACCTTTTTGAGTAACACAGTCTATGTATTTCTCCATTTTACCAGTATCTGCACTTATCTGAATGCCAGTGGCTAGTTGCCCACTGTGAAGATCCTGGATCACCTTAAAATCACGATGTCCCAGGCGGCGATGCCAGATTTCCAGACTACATTTACCATCATTCTTCCTTACTTGCGCCAGATGTGAGGCTTCACCTGAAATGCTCAGTTTATAAATATCATTATGCATAAAAGCTTCAGCATACACTTCATCATTTTTAGAGATTGTGCACTTACTGTTTTCAAAATGAATCACAAATCCCTTCTTATCTAATGTAGATACACTAAGCATATTGCAAACTGCTTGGGGAATATACAAGACATCACTTACAGGAATTTCTTTAACTTCATTAGACACTTTGCATTTTAGGAATCCAATGCCTTTTGCTTGGATCTTAGCAGTCCCTGCGTTTGCAGTATTAAGAATACCTTCTTCTGGACACATTTCCTGAAAGAAATCCTTACAATTGGTTAAATGGCATGTGCTCCCCGAATCCAAAATCCAAGTACTTTCATTTGAATTATTATTTACCATAGTCAAAGATTTTTCTGCCATTAGAAAGCTCTTATGTTTATTATTGTCCTTCATACATTTCCTGGTTGGAGAATTCTTTTGTTCCATTGGCTTAGGTGAGCTAGAGGGGGTGTTTTGTGTTTCCTTACACCATTTAGATACATGTCCCTCCTTTCCACATGAATAGCAAATCAGCTTGCCCTTGGGTGGAGTTTTCCCATAGCTCCGCCTTCCTCTGTTCTTTGCCAAGAAATTTGTTTCATTTCTCTCTGACTGACTTTGAGAACACTTCTCCTCAGAATCATTAATTATGCATTCCTGCCTCAGTTTTGATGCTGCCTGTTCAAAAGATTGCCCTTCAATGGCTTCATTTACAAACCTAAAAACATCAAACTTCTTTGATAGTGAGGTAAAAAGAAATGCTCTTTTCAATGCATCACACATGGGAATTCCAGAAAGTTCTAACTTTTGAAATGAAGACATAAGATGCATAATGTGATCATTACACTTACTTTTATCCCTTAATTTGGTTTCATTCAACTCTGCTAACCAAATTGGTTGCTGTTTTGCATATGTAGTTGCATACATAGTTCTCAGTTTATATAACATTTCATTTGCTGTATCTTTTTCTTCCAGCAATATGGCTTGTTTCTCTGAGAGAGCTTCCAAAAACATGCACTTCACATAATAGTTTGCATTGTCCCATTCAGCCATATTTTCAGCTGTTCTGTTTTGGTCTAAGCATATATTTAATTTCTTTGCTTGAAGGAGACATATGAATCTTAGTTCCCACTGCTGATAATTAAATTCAGTTAATTTAGGCACCTTGAGAGAGTGGAAAAATGGTGAATTTCCTCCCTCAGCCATTTTCTTAGCCTTCTGTTTGGTGTGTGGGGGGAGAGAGAGACAGACTGAATCTTTCTTTTAAAACTTAAGAGAAAAAATGTGGCTTTTTTACTGCCTGGTAATATTTCTCTTCTTTTTCAATTCCTGGCCCTGGGCCCATAACCCTTTTGTTGGATTATTTGTAGTAAATAATTAGCAGATTTTAGTACACACAGCTTCAGCTTTAGAAATGTTAATTTCTTTTCTTCATCTCTCTCATACACCCCAGAATAATTCACTGCTGAGTCACTTTAAAGTTGAAGTAACAAAACATCTGTTTACTCACAGTTTGTAGTTAGATTATATTCAGACAGGCTTATATATACATAATACTATACATTTGGATTATCAGCTCTTTCCATGTGCTTAGATGGTAATGGATGCTCACACCACCATAGATTCTCTCAGCTTAGGAGAGATCATGAGCTCCATGTGCTGTGTCTAACCCCCACAGGAAGTTGCATGGGTGTGACCTCTCTAGGAAATTCACATCAGAGGTCACAGAGTAATCACAGAGAAAAAATTGGTGACAGGCAATGCATGTAAAATACAATATATTATTCCAACACCTTTCTCCTCCTAGCCATCAGCAGGTTTCCTTCCTTTCACAAAACTGGACATCAACTGCTGTTCTACAAGGATTTGACTTCAAAGTCATCTGGAATAAAACAAATACGGGGAATAACAACTTTGATGCTTTCAGGTCATAACCTCTTCTCTAAGCATATAGATGGTAACTCCCAAATGGTCTTAATGATCATACATTGTACACCTAACATTTCAGTGTATCGGAACAGAATTTAACATATCTTCATAATGATAAATGGTGAAACAGTGTGCAGAATGAAAATAGAATGTAACCCCAATTTTGATGGGTGAGCATTAGGCAGGTTACTTTAGTCAATTTTAATAGTTTGTAGAGAGGTCAAGGCTGCTGTATGGTATGAGTGCCAGCGAAACAAAAGCCAAAGACAAGGGATTTGAAACTAGGTTAGGGTTTTATACAATCACGGTTTCCCTTGAAGAGCTGCTTCTTCCTACCACTGTCAATCAATGGTAAGACAACCAGTCCTTTGTTCAGGAAGCTGTGGGGAAATTTACAAGTGAAAATCAGCTTCTATGCACTTAGACAATTCCATGCCACTCATCCATTCCTGGACCAGTCATCCCAAATTGCAGTCCTGCTTGCTTTAGTGATTTCAAAATTTGATTACTGTAACGTTGTATATGCTGGGATATCGCAGTCACTTCTAAACGGACTTCAATCAATACAAAATTTAGCAATAAGGATCCTGTGTCAGGCTACCCATTTTGACCACATTTCCCTGCTTCTGAAGCAGCATTATTGGTTACCAGTCGCCTATAAGATAATATTTAAAGTGCTAACACATAAGGGAAAGACTCTACATTCTAATATTCCTGTATATCTTTCCTCACATATCGTTCCCTATATTTCCTCTCATATTCTCCGCTCTTTGGAAGACCACCGCCTTCACCTACCCCCTTTGTCTTCTGCTCACTTGGATTCCACCTGGTTATCTACATTTTTTCACCATATGCCATCCCTCTGGAATTCATTAGCAAAACACCTTCACTTAGAAATATCTTTTCCAAAATTCAAAACTGGTTTGAACCCCCCCCCCCCCCCCCTGTTTTCAAATGTCTATGGGTCCTAACTCCATTGTTCATTCTTCCTCAAATATCGACTCCCTGATTCAGCAGTGCCTCCACCTCTGTCTGTCTTTCTTATATCCTCTTTATGCTTCTACGTTTCTACATTAATGTTGTAGTTCCTTTCCCACTGCTGACTGCTTTTATTGTAAACTGCCTTGACATTATCTTCGAAAGGCGGTATATTAAAATTAGAAAAACCCATAAACCATATATTAATAGAACCACTAGATGTCTCTGCAGTTCTTTAAAGAGCAGAACCTTGGGATCTCATCAAGAGGGAATAATAACACTATGCTGGTAATACAAGCTTCCACGAAAACAAGGCATCATACAGAAATGACCAACTTACAAAGCCATGTGTTTAATTGCCATTACACTGGCACTTGCATAGGTTTGGACACTTTATTGAATAGTGCTCGAATTTGTTTGGCACACAGATTTGCTCATTTGTCTTATGTCAAGATATGGGGACAGAGTGTTTTGATATGAAGACATCAAACTGGATTTGTGTAGTGAAAGCACCTCATCAAAGCTTTAATGAATAGCCCCAAGTTTCATATAGTCATAAAGAAATGTTTACACCCCTGAAGATTAGTGAACCTGCCACAAAAGGTTTTAGCATAAAAGAGGAAGCAATAGACCACTGATGTAGAACTAGCATAATGGGATTAAAACTTTGTATAACATAAAGCATGGCATTGTTGCACAGAAATGCTTTCAGAGGAATCCCACTACTACATTTTAAATTACTCACTCTAACTTGCCCACTCACTGGCATTTGCACTTTGTGTGGGATTGAACAAGACAAATATGTGCCAGATAGATATTTGCTAGAGTATTTCCCAAAGGATTAGGATGTAGGCCCACTGGGCCTACATCCTAATCCTTTGGGAAATACTCTAGCAAATATCTATCTGGCTTTATTTAAATGTTGCAGATTCTAAGTGAACCGTAAGGAAAATACTGATTTGATGACTCACATCATAAATATGTTGATTTTAGCATGAAGCCAATTTTATTTTATCAAAAAGTTCACAACATTTAAGAGAAACAGAATGGGTTTTAGGATCATTATCAGTAGCTGGTCATTCCAACCTGAGATAAACTATTGTCAGGCAGTTAATCAGCTTTGCATCATATCTACAAATGGAAGTGTTAATGCTGACCAGCCCTTCCACCTTACTGGCAGGGAGGCATTGCAATCCGATGGCATTCTCCTCCTTGCCAGTGTTGGGGCAGCATTGCTTCATTGAGGGAGGGGTCCTAGGCTGCAGGCACATGCCAAAGATGTGGCTTTGTGGATGGCGAAAGGAACTCCTGCTGGGGCCACTGTAGTTCCACTTCCGGACCAGGAGGTATTTCCCCAAGCGCTACTACTACTACTACTACTTAACATTTCTAAAGCGCTACTAGGGTTACGCAGCGCTGTACAATTTTGCAGAAACAAGGCTGGCAACATAGAGGGACAGTCCCTGCTCAAAGAGCTTACAATCTAGTAGACAAGTGAACGGTCAAATTGGGGCAGTCTGGTAAGAGTTAGGTGCCGAACGCAGCAATGAAGAGGTGAGCTGTCCATCCTCAGTCAATGCCTCCACAACACTTTAAGCTCTGCTGTCTGTAGTTGCCAGCCTTGTTTCTGAGTTTTCAGTTGTTTCTGGGTTCCAGTCTTCAGCTTGTTCCTGAGTTCCAGTCTTCAGCTTGTTCCTGAGTTCCAATTGTCTACAGCCTTGTTCCTATGTTCCAGTCTTCAGCTATTCCAGAGTTCTAGTCTTCAGTTGTTTCTGGGTTCCAGTCTTCAGCTTGTTCCTGAGTTCCAGTCTTCAGCTTGTTCCTGAGTTCCAATTGTCTACAGCCTTGTTCCTATGTTCCAGTCTTCAGCTATTCCAGAGTTCTAGTCTTCAGTTGTTCCTGAGTTACAGTTGTCAGCTTGCTCCTGAGTTCCAGTCATCTACAGCCTTGTTCCTGATTTCCAATCATCTGCAGCCTTGTTCCTGAGCTCCAGTCTTCAGTTGTTCCTGAGTTCCACTCTTCAGCCGTTCCTGAATTCCAGTCTTCAGCTTGCTCCTAAGTGCCAGTCTTCAGCAGCCTTGTTCCTGAGTTCCACTCTTCAGCTTGTTCCTGAGTTCCAGTCTTCAGCCGTTCCTGAGTTAATCATCTGCAGCCTTATTCCTGAGTTCCAATCTTCAGCTGTTCACAAGTTCCAGTCTTCCACAGTTCCACTCCTGAGTTCCAGTCTCCTATTGTTAGTTCCTGGGATCCGGTCCACAACTTTCCATACCAGGCTTCCTTTCCCAGAGTTCCTGTATCTGATTTGCCCTGGTGGTGACACCGTCTGCCCTCTACGGAGTCCTCCCTGGTTCAGAGCTCCACAGCCTAAGGGCTCACTATTTGGTTGAACACTCACAATCCTAACAGTTAATTTCTGATTCATCACTTACAATTATTATATGAATTGCAAAGTCATTTTTGCTGGATCATTTTTGTGCATTGTATTGAAGGCCTCATATTCTTGCCACTGTTGCCCTATATAAGCCACAAAATCTTAGTCCCCTTTCAAACATATTAGCATTGTCCATAATGCCTGGGGTCTGATCAGAAATAAAAAGCTGAGCAATATCAGCTTCCCTGAGCCTGGGAAACAGTGCCTCAGACACCAAAAAAGGAATCCAGTCTTCTCTGAGTGGGGTATACTCTGTGCTCTTGGAACATGTGTTACTCCTTTTCCCCAGGATGTAGCAACCACCACACATCCATCAGCCTCCCTCTTGGCATAACCATAGGATCCCCCCATATTTCTCTTCCCTCACTAAGCTCATTAGAATCCTATCCATAATGGAATCCACAACCCTATTAAAGAATCTAGCTATTGTCACTGGAGCTTCTTCTAACACTGCTAGAACACTCCACATTTTTTTTGCAAAATAAGGCTCATTTCTCTTCATGGGGAAAGAAACTGAAATAGCCAGCATTTATCCCTTCCTATTTCCTCTAATACTCCCACACATCACCTTAGAAGATCCAGAACTGTCACCTACTCTATAAATAGCACATTTTCACAGATCAAACTGGCTACCCTTACCTTCCTAGGGTTAGGTGCTGATGCAGAATAAGAGAGGTCCACCCAATTCCTCTTAAGCCTAGCATGCTCCTACTCATCTAAATGGGTTTGTTGCAACTGCACCACCATAGCTTTTGGTTTTCCAGCACATCTAACACTTTCTTCCTTTTTAAGTAGCACAAAAGATCTTGATTCCATGAAATCAAGATCTTTTGTGCCACTGTAGAACATCAACCTCCAATTTCTCACCCCCACACACAAACACCTCATGCAGCCATTATGCACTCACCTTCCCCTGCTTTAACCCCCTCCTCCCCATTCACTCATCCACATTCCTTCCTCATCCTACTCCCATCCCCTCCTTCCAAATCGACATCCCAGAGGAAAAATGTCACCTCTGCGGTAACCTGGTGGGAACCGGGCAGTACGTGGCAATGCCTGATTACTGCCGGGTTAGTGCCGCGCTAGGGAAAACTTTTTCCCTGAGCACCGGAAATGGCGCATGCTCCATTCGGAACTACCAACGGCAGCCACACTGGGCCAGCGATAGTTCCATTTTAGCTTGCAGTAAGCTCGCATTGGGATTACTGCCGCTTTGTAAAAGACCCCATGCATCAGCCCTATTCTCCAGGTCCCATGCTATCTCGCCACATTCCACAACCATCTTTTCTTTACCACATAAGCATTATTTGAGATCACTGACTCAGCTTTTGCCAAATTTTAGGAACACGATAAGCTAGCATCATCCTACCTCTAACATAAGGAAAGATAAAAGATGAATTATTAATAGCTCTTCTGTTCCTAAAAAGAGTAACAAATAGAAATTGAGAAAGTATTCCAGGCAAGCGCCATTTAAAACCTTACATGAGAACTTAAATAGAATCCTGGCTTCTATGGGAAGCCAGTGTAATCTTATATAATACCCTGAGATACTATCATGTTTGTTTAGAGCAAAAGTCAAATGAACCATAGTATTCTGAATTGTTTGACGCTATTTAAGTAAATAAGGTTACAACAATCCAACTTGGACAATAATAGAGCCTGGACCAATAATCGATCAGTTTCAAAAATTTCCTAACACATCTCAATTTTCTTACCCCCCCCCCCCCCCCCCCCCCGTTTACTAAACCATGCTAGTGACTGCCGTGCACTAATGCCGACACAGCCCATTCACTTTAAATGGGCTATGTTGGCATTGCTGCGCGGCAGTTACGAGCATAGCTTAGTAAACAGGGGATGTTAATAAAAATAATACATTTCTAACTAGGGCATTAATATGTGTGTCAAGAAAAAAAAGTTTGATCCACATAGACCCCTAAGATCTTAATTACTGGAGAAAAAATGTGCTTAGTCTGATCAATATGAATATAGTCAGAAAAAAGATCAGGTTTATTATTTATTAACAAAAATGTTGTCCCAGTGGCTTGTTTTTATGCATTTTTCTCTTAGATTTTTTTTTTTTTTTTTAAATGGTCACAAACGAAAAATGCACTGAGCACAAAATGTCTAAGAAATGATCATTTTCAAAACAAAAAGACATTTTTCAGGTTCAAAGATGGCTATGTTTGGCACTTGATTTATGGACATTTTCAGCAAAACGTCCAAAGTTGGATTTAGACATCATATCAAAAATGCCCCTCATTATCAGTAATTTTTGCCTGTGCATTAACCATAAGGCTTATTGCAGATTGTTTTAAACTGTGAAATCCACATTTAGCTGTGTAAAGTTAACTATATCCCAACGTTCAGCTAACTTCCTGTGAAAACACTGGCACACAAATGTGACTACTGATGCGTCATCCTTCTCATCTCTAAGCAGATTCCTTCCTTCCTTTTTCCCCAAACTGCGCCTCCCTTCCAGTATCAAACTCTGCTGCTGTGCTTGTGACCAAAGCTACAGGGCAAAGGGAAACCTCAGGTCCACCTGGTGCCAATTTGAATATCTGTGCCATTGTGCATAAGCAACTGGATATAGTGCATGTCCAGGGGACCCTTGACTGATGATTTGGGATGAAGAAGGTTGACTGGGGGGGGGGGGGGGTTGAGAGACACTGACAAGCCATTGGCTATTTAGTTGTGGTGGAGCTTATCAACACTCAAGATCGGTTTGATACCTGGGGAAAGATATATTTGCTGGAAGACTAGATTTTCCTTGGAGAGAAAGAAGGAAGGGCAGCACACCTGATTTGGTAGGACAGCATATTCAGGCCTACATGCCCCTTTTGCCACCATGATCATGGGGAACATTAACAAGCATGTATATGTTTCAGCCACTAATAATGTACAAGCATTAATACTAAATAGTACTTTAGAAGGAGATACCCAATCAACAAATCATTCAAGATACAAAAAATATAGGGTTCTTTTCTAAATCGCAAGCAAACGTGGAGAGTGTTACAGGAGGAAAAGCCTCGAGAAGCTCCTAGATGTACTTTACAATCTTACAGGAGCAGGACTTCTTCATCATTGGCAAAAACCTCCTTTATTTACAAAACAGCCCTCTGAGTAAATTCAACCCCAAAATCAAATTCAAATCATCAAACTTAGCTTTGGCTGCCGGGTCTCTTCTCTTCTCATCCTTCAGACAATTTATTCAAACTGACCATGATCAACGGTGGTCAGCATTTTGAATAACTGCAGTGCTTCAGAATCACAGGCCAGAAGAATCTGTAGGGGAGAGAGATGTCAATTTTTTTCATAAATGGCATTTATTTTCGTACCATATCCTCCACTCTTCTTTGCTTACTTTAATTCCGTTCAAAAGCCGACGGAGGCTGCAGAGACAACTTCCTGAAAATGGCGACCCTTTTCAGGATGGAGCCATTTCTTATAAGACACTCGTTTGTAGCCTAGTATGGCATAACCAAATGCTAACATCTTTACGGTAAGATCCAGCCGTACTTAGTTTTTTAATGTTTCCTTAAGGCTTTCCATTGGCTACTAGGGCAAGAGCGTGTGATGTCATCTAAAGCTTTATAAAGGGTCGCCTTGGGGACACCAGAGCTGGAGAAACTGAGGAAAATCATAAGAGACCTACAGCCTCTACTCCAGAAAGATGAATTACTGAAAGAGATATTCCCATCCCCACCAGTGCCTGCCTTCCGACAGCCACCCAACTTAAAACACAAGCTAATCAGAAGTAAACTCCCAACACAGACTGAAAAGGAAAAGAAAGGCACATTTCCCTTTAATATATCCAGCTGCAAGCTATGCCAAAACATTTCACAGGACCCCACAGTCATTCACAAAGGAAAAATATTCAACATAAAGGAATCTTTCACATGCTCATCTTCCAATGTGGTATATATCATTCAGTGTAAAAAATGTAACGAAGGATGCTATATTGGAGAAACAGGCCAGATGCTTAAGACAAGATTCAATCTGCACAGACATCACATGAAAATAGCCGGTGCCAGTCAGGTTCCCACCCCGGTGGGCTAGCATTTTACAAGACCAGGACACTGCACCTGAAAGATAACTTTAAAACAATACAGGAACGTAAGACCTTTGAAGTCAGAATGATTGAATATTTTGACATCCAACAGACAGGACTTAACAAGGATTTGGGTTTTCTAGCCCATTATAAACCATAAAATTGTATTTCTCTGTTTAGCACCCTCCTCTCACCTACCCACACCCATCCTGTTAGAATATCAATGAAATGCTTTGATGTCCCCATGCATACCTCTTACCCACCCCCACCCTCCCACCCTGTCAGACTGTCAAAGTAATGCTTGGATGTTTCACTTATATATACTATCTGCTACCACATTTGCTTATTTCCGATCTGACGAAGAAGGGCAACCTTCGAAAGCTAATCAAGAAATGTATTAAGTTATGTCCAATAAAAAAGATATCATCTTATTTACTTTTCCATGTTTTATTTTGTTTGATTTCTATTGATAACCTTAAGAGTAGACTAACACGGCTACCACACTTCTCTATATACAGTATATAAAGTCAATTCAGTACTAAAATGCCAAAAGCAGTACTAAGATGCCAATGTATGAAAGGTTTTCTCCCATTGTTTGTCAGAGAAAATTGCTTACTACATCTGGCCATAAATCTGAGATATTCTCTACAGAAACTCCAATTCAACAGCATTTGTTGTGACTTTGGCTGATATTCCACTGAAGAATATTTTCAATGTTGGTAAAACAGAGTGGCATTATGTATCCATATCTTAGATCATAAAAGCAACTTTAGAAAATGCGTTCCAGGCACCCAGATGGTCTCAAAATGTTCATCAGCCCTTCTCCAATAGGAAGATTTTCACATTTGTTCCTTGGCAATGATTATTCCAAACTTGAGAAGAGAGAATACTTTGAGATTTTCAAGCTGAAAGACCTTATTTAATTGCAGATAAATACAAAATAATAAGAGAATAAGACTAACCATACTGAGTCAGACCAATAGTCCATCTAGCCCAGTATCCTGTTTCCCAACAGTGGCCAATCCAGGTCACAATTACCTGGCAGAAACCCAATTAGTAGCTACATTCCATGCTGCCAATCCTGGGGCAAACAGAGGATTCCCCACGTCTGTCTCAATAGCAGACTATGGACTTTTCCACCAAGGAACTTGTCCAAACCTTTTTTTAAACCCAGATATGCTAACTGCTATTACTACATCCTCCGGCAACGAGCTCCAGAGCTTAACTATTCATTAAGTGAAAAAATATTTCCTCCTATTTGTTTTTAAAGGATTTCCATGTAACTTTATTGAGTGTCCCCTAGTCTTTGTACTTTTGGAACGAGTATAAAATCGATTCACTTCTACTCATTCTACACCACTCAGGATTTTGTAGACCTCAATCATATTTACCCTCAATCACCCCTTTTACAAGCTGAAGAGCCCTAATCTCTTTAGCCTTTCCTCATATAAGAGGAATTCCATCCCCTTTATCATTTTGGTCGCTCTTCTGTGAACCTTTTGTAATTCCGCTGTATCTTTTTTGAGATACGATGACCAGAACTGAATGCAAAACTTCATATTTAAGTAAGGCATATATTGTTTGAATTTTGAAGATGCTTCTTACACATTGTATAACTAATTTTATAACTATGCGCATGCATAAGGAGTATGCACACATTTTCCCTGTGTGAGCTTCGGTGAATTTTCAAAATGAAAGTATTCACATATTGCCACTTTGAAAATTTCTCAGGGAACTTATGCACACTTATTTACATGTGATGTTTGATATGCCCATATTTTCTCATTTTTTTAGGCACACACAAACTGGTGACTATGGGGCTACTCATTCCTCTTATCTACCTTCATTTTCTATGTTTCTATCTGAGGAAGCAGTACAGTTTAGGGCAGTGGTTCTCAACCCAGTCCTCAGGTTCACTCCCAGCCAGTCAGGTTTTCAGTATATCAGTGATGAATATGCATGATAAAGATTTGCCAACACTACCTTCTTGGTATGTAAATCTACAGAGGAAGCATTTCTGTACAACCACCTAGAGAACTATCTTAAACAATGCTAGCCAGCTTCCTAGGGACAGAGTTAGATCTCTCATCACTGCAGCCTAACAGCCATATCCCATAAGAGCAGCTGAACATTACACTTGTATAAATATGCCAACTTCCCCAATAGAAATACCCAAATTCTTAAATTGGCCATCCGCACACCACAAGAGAAAATAGCCCATTCAATTTAGTCCAATCCATTGTTGTGTTGGAAACTTCGCCAATTTATCCAGATTTAACTTAAACGCAAGAATCCTCCATATTCCTGAAACTCTTGGATCAACACTTTTAGTGAGTGGTGTTGATTGGTGAGGTCTTCAAAAGACTGCAAACATGGATAAACAAAATTTATGTCTCTTTTTGTTACTCTTATGGGTTGAATTCTAGATATGGTGCCGAAAAAGCGCTATTCTATAAGCCACAAGTTAGGCACGGTTTATGGAATAGCACTTATGCCCGAGAATCACACCTAACTTTAGGCACAGCCATTTGCACCATCTGAAACATGGTGCAAATGTACGCACCTAAATTAGGCACATATCCACCATCATTCTATAACAATGGGTGTAAACATAAGGAATGACTCCATTTTGTCTATGACCCTCCCATTTCCGCATTCCCTTTTTCAACTTGTGCATAAAATTTAGGCACAGATCTTATGTCTAAATTTATGTGCATATATTCCAATTAAATCTAATTAGTGCCAATAATTGCTTGGTAAAAAGCCATTTACTGGTGCTAATTAGCTCATTATTTAATAAAATTGCAGATGCAAATTAGGCACATGCCCAAATTTGCAAGCACAGTTGGTGACTTTTATAGAATTAGGGGGATAATGTCTATATAGGTTCATAGGTGAATAGGGGATCCAAAGTTGGTACAAATATCAGTGGGGACAAGGGCAACACTGTTTCGTTCAATGTTCCAAATTAAATTCCTCTGATTGCACTCCATTAGCCATCACCTCACTTGTGAATTAGAATATAATAGATGTATCACCTGCACACAAGTTTCCTCCTGCCCACAATGACTCAACACCAAAAACATTTAGGGTTGGATTCTATATATGGTGACTAAAATCTGGGCGTGTCCGATTTATGTGCCTAGCAGTATTCTATAAGCCACAACTACATTCAGACGTGATTTATAGAATAGTGCATGGACAAAGTGGGTGTGCCTAGATTTAGGCACAGCCATTTACATCAGTTAAAAGCTGGTGTAAATGCCTGCACCTAAATCTAAACACACTCCCCTGAATTCTGTAACCATGCATGTAGATCTGATTGATTGCCCTGACATGCAAACTCTTCTCCCATTGCAATGCCCCCTTTTTGGCTATGCCTAAAAAGAAGTGTGCGTAAATTCCAATTATTGACAATTAGTGTTGATAGTTGGCCATTATTGGCCAATTATCAACAGTAATAGCCTTGTTAACTACCACATATAAATCGGCCATGCGTACAATTTAATGTGCGCTACTCGGCACACCAAATATAAAATCCAGGGGATAGTGCCAGTGTACCCTATCAAATGCCAACAAGGGCTCCTCCTCCTCCCTTTGGACACAATAGACTATGGATGCCAAAATCCATCGTACATTCCCAACTGCATATCACTCAAGCACAAACCCCCACCTCTTACTTGTGCTCAAATTCAGCAGGATCCCAGCCAACCTATCTGCCAGGATTTTTGCAAACACTTTGTTGTCTGCATTCAATAGGAATATGAGATGATATGATTCCAGTTTTAAGGAGTTCTTGGTAAAAAAAGGAAGCCAGTGGCTATTGTGGAGGAGCCAGGAAGCGATAGGTTCAAGTGGGAGGAAGCCAGGAGATACAGCTGGCCAGAGAAGGGTGAGACCCTTGGAGGCTCTCTCCCTCTGAACTGCTGGTGGGATTGTCAAACTGCTGGTTTTTGAACTACCTGTTTAGAAGTGCTTGTTTTCTTTGAACTGCTTGTTTTTTGGAACGGTTTTTGTTTTTGGAATTGCTTATTTTGAATTACATCATTGTGACTGCTGAGATTCATGCCCTGTTTGTGTTGAACTGCATTATTGAAACTGTTGGGTGATTTCTGAGCTGGGTGTTTATGAACTGCATTTTTGAAGCTGTGGAGATTCCTGAACTGTTTTAGGGCTTTTCGCAATGCAATCTGAATATGCTTGCCTACTATCCTGACTGTTATCAAAAAATACTTCCAATCTATGTGGGACTTTGTCAAAGGCTTTACTACTACTTGACATTTCTAAAGCGCTACTAGGGTTACGAAGCGCTGTACAATTTAACATGGAAGGACAGTCCCTGCTCAAGGAGCTTACAATCTAAAAGACAGGTGTACAATCTAAAGACAAGTGTGGAGTCCATCTGATAGGGAATATTATATTTCACGAAAGGTTAGGTGCCGAACGCAGCATTGAAGAGGTGAGTTTTAAGCAGAGATTTGAAAATGGGTAGGGAGGGAGCTTGGCTTAGGGGTTGAGGAAGATTGTTCCAGGCAAAGGGTGAGGCAAGGCAGAATGAGCGGAGCCTGGAGTTGGCAGTGGTGGAGAAGGGAACTGAAAGGAGGGATTTGTCCTGTGAGCGGAGGTTACGGGCGGGGACATAGAGGGAGATGAGGGTAGAAAGGTAGTGAGGAGCCGCAGACCGGGTTGCTAAAAATCTAAAAACACCATATCTAGCACTCTCCCTCAATCCAAATCTGTGGTCACCAAAAATAAATCAGATGTTTCTGACAAGACCTGCCTCTAGTAAATCCATGTAGCCTCAAGTCCTGTAATCCATTGGATTCCAAAAATGTTACTATTCTCTGTTTTAAAAGCTTTTCCATTCATTTACTTACCATATAAATCAGACTTAGCTGCCTGTATTTCCCAACCTCTTACTTACTTCTGCTTTTGTGGAGAGGGACCACATCTGCTCTTCTCCAGTCCTCTGGGACCACTCCCAATTATGTGTTCAGCATCAGTGCTGAATAAGTGTGTCTTTCAAAAAAAAATTCAGGGCAACTGAACATATGATTCTAGACTTACCCATCATTATACATCCAGAATTATACAGCCGAAAAGGGGAAGTACCCAACATTCCTTGCTACCAATCACATGGTATGCAGTGACTTCGCCATGTCTATCTCAATAGTAGTGTCACAAGCCTAGAAGGGTAAGCCCTTGGACCGCCACCAGGTTCCCAACCTGGAGGTCAGGAGGTTCCTGACTGATGGCAGGCAAGTCACCAGGTGGCTCTGAAAAGAGTCCTTGGGGACAGACCAGAGGCAAAACAAGGCAGGCTGGAGATAAGGCAGGAAGACAAGGAAGGGCAGACTGGAGACAAGGGAAGATGCAAGGCACGGCAGGGCTAGGCAAGGCACTAAAGACAAGGGTAGACAGGGCTAGAGACAAGGCTAATAGATGGAAAACAAGGCAGACATTATGAAGGCAGTGGGGGAAGGCGAGTTGCTGCTTTAATGGGACCAGGCGCTGGATGTCATCAACATATGCCCAGTCTGGCCCTGCACTGCAGGTCCTTTAAAAGATCTTCTGGCACATGTGTGCATGCCTATGGATACTGGCGCTGCAGGATGCCAAATTAGTCAGCCGTGCCAAAGACTAGGCCCAGAGAGACCCGGGAGAGGATGACAGGACTCCACTCCACCCCCTGCTAATGCCTGCCGGTAAGTCAGGATGTGGGGCACGGCTGTACTGTGACATGCAGATTATAGACTTTTCCTCCAGGAACGTGTCCAAACCTTTTTAAACCCAGATATGCTAACCACTGTAACCGCATCCTCCGGCAACAAATTCCAGAGCTTAACTATTCATTGAGTAAAAAAAATATTTTCTTCTATACATTTTGAAAGTATTACCATGTAACTTCATTGAGTGTCCCTTAGTCTTAGTACTTTTTGAAAGAATAAACAATCGATTCACGGTTACCCATTCTACACCACTCAGTTTTTTATAGACATCTATCATATCCCTCTTCATCCATCTCTTTTCCAAGCTGAAGAGCTCTAACCTCGTATGCCATTCCTCATCTGAGAGGAATTCCATCACCTTCATCATTTTGGTTGCCCTTCTTTGAACCTTTTCTAATTTTTAATTAGTTTCAAATTATATGTTGCCAGTGCTGCTGACTATTGATCTCACAGTACACTTCCTGGACATAGGTGCGACTGACAGTAGATAAATGCTGCTTATGTGAGGCCTAAAGCTTTGTTATTACTTGCACATGCTGAAGCAGCTGCATTTGTTTTTATGCAAGTTCTGATCTAGCCCTTAATTTCTGCATTGAGCAAGCTGAAACTATTGCAAAATAAATTGCTGTAAGATTTTCTTCTGTGCCAAGTCCATGAGAAAAACCCTTGATAAGGTCACATCAACATGAAGCTCCACATTTTGTGATTCCCTTTCAGTCAAAGAATATTTTATACTTACACCATGAAAACCAATTCGTCATCTTTCTGTATTTTCATTCAGTCAGGGGGAAATAATCAAATAGTAACATAGTAACATAGTAGATGACGGCAGAAAAAGACCTGCACGGTCCATCCAGTCTGCCCAACAAGACAAACATATGTGTATACCTTACCTTGATTTGTACCTGCCTTATTCAGGGCACAGACCGTACAAGTCGGCCCAGCAGTACTTCCCGCCTCCCAACCACCAGTCCCGCCTCCCATCACCGGCTCTGGCACAGACCGTATAAGTCTGCCCTCCACTATCCTCGCCTCCCAACCACCAACCCCTCTTCCCCCCACCTGCTCCTCCACCCAATTTCGGCTAAGCTTTTGCATGGGTAAACAGGTGGTTACTTACCTAAAACTGAGGACACCTTTTGCTAAACAGCAGTAAGCCCAACACGAGCTTACCGCTCGTTATTCAGGAAGTACCGCCAGGCTACAGCAGCAGCCCAGCGGTACTTCCCAGCCCTAGCGTGCCGTCATTTCCGGCGCTACAGAAATTTATTTATTTTTGTAGTGCCGGAATGTACCCAGCGGTAGGCACTGCCTGGTTACTGCCGGATTAACGTGGGAGCTCTTACTGCCACCTCAATGGGTGGCAGTAAGGGCTCCCCCCAAAATGGCTGCATGGCAAACGCTTTACTTACCGCGCAGCCATTTCCTGTAGGAAGGCAAGGCTTCCCTTTTACCAGCTGTGGTAAAAGGGGGCCTCGGCGCGCATATAAAACATGCTCCGACACCAGCGCCGGCTGCCTTTTGCCGCAGCTTGGTAAAAGAGGCCCTGAGTTTGAAAACTGGCCTCTATGAACATAGCACCGAGGGCAATTCTCTAAGTGTGCCTATAGTTGGCCCCTAGAGGGCACCTGTTAGGGGCCTACAGTACAAAGCACAGTATGGTTTATGATTTACTAGTAAAAAAGGCCCGTTTCCAAAAACCAATGAAACGGGCGCTAGCATGTGGTTTTTTGTGTGTGTGTGTGTGTATGTGTCACAGAGTTATTTTGTGTGTGTGTGTGTGTGTGTGTGTGTTTGTGTGTGTGTGTGTGTGAGTGTGTGAGGGTGCGGTGTGTGTGCAGGTTGTTGATGTGTTTCTTTTTTTGTTTTGTTTTTTGCTTGGGGGTTGGGGGATGTGCTGTGCTGGCAAAGTGGGTTGGATTGGTGTGTGGCTTTGAGGGTGTGTTTCTGTTGTATTGTGTGTGTGTGGTTTTGTCTGTCAAGGAGGTTTTTGGAGGGGGGTCTTTCTGTTGGTGAAATGTAAATGTAAATTTTTGCACATACCCACAGCAGGAATATTCTTCTCTCGTTCCAGCGGTGGTTCTGTGCTCTCCGTGCTGCACAGATAATGAGCCATTCTGCTGGGGAATGCTCCTCCCTTATTGTCACGTAGTTTCCTCTGATTGGTCCGTCTTACGTTGCCTAGTGTTGCCTGGGAACGGTGTTGTGATGGTCCTTTGTGTTTCAGAATGTTGAGGGTGTTTTTTCTGATTGGTCCGTCATGTGAGGGCGGGGCAGTAAGACATGGTCAGTGTTGAGGCTTCACCACCATGAATCCATGAACGCTTCAGTGACTGACTGAGTGACTTCAGAATGTTGTCTTCAGAACGTTGAGGGTGAGTTTTATTATAGTAGATAGTTTGCTTAAAATATAATATACCACCTTTCCTGGAAACATAACAAGGTAGTTCACATTATAATAAAATGGAGTAGAAAAGTGGCCTTATGGTTCGTGTAGCAGGTTGTGGACCTGGGGAACTGGGTTTGATTTCCACTGCTACCTGATGGTCAGCAGTGGATTGAGATCCTGGAGAACCAGGTTCAATTCCCTCTGCTGCTCCATGTGACCCTGGGCTAGGGTTACCATATGGCTCCAGAAAAAGGAGGTCACATTGATCCAGTCCAGGTTTTGATTCCATTGAAAGCAATGGAAGTAAAACCCAGACTGGCTCAATCTGTCCTCCTTTTTCTGGAGCCATATAGTAACCTTACCCTGAGCGAGTCATTTAACCCTCCGTTGCCCCAGGTACAAGAGTAGTACAATGTATAACTTAGATTATGGGCCCACTAGGGACAGAGCCAGTACCTGTCAAATAAAATTGTAAATCACTTAGGTCTAAGCGGTATATAAATACTTAAATGAATGAATGAAATGAATAAGGAAAAGAACACCATTTTAAAGGGGAAAGAAACAGTCATACAACAAAGAAACTTCAAAGAAGGAAAGAAAACAATGAGCCTAAAACTAAACAGACAAAAGGAATTTGGGTCAGTGGAACTGCGGCATCCCGCCACTGTTGGCTATGATATCTCCAAAAGCCCTTTCAAATAAATGTAAAGGGCAGTATGAAATTTGGAATAGGGGTATACTTTCCTTTATAAAACACTAGCATAACTGGGTATATATGCACACAAGCTCGCATGTGCCTCTGTTCATTAAGAGAAAAGAAACACAAACAAACACCTTATTTTGCTCCGAGAAACCATTTCCAACAGGAGTCTACACAGGTTACTTCAAGATGTGGCAGCCTGATTTATGAATTCTGAATGCTGTTTCTGGGCCTTTTGAAACTTTCAGCACTCTTGTGATGGTTAAGATTTTGGTCTCACTTCAGAGCTGCAGTGTACCATGAGTAAATAGACGTATTGTTCACAGGTAAAAACAAGACTTGTGAATCCATGTGTTACAATGGAGTGCACTTTATAAAAGGGGCATTTTCGAAAGGGACGTCCAAATCGCAACTTGGACGTCCCTTTCGAGGTGCGAAGATTTACACCAGGGTGGTCCGTGTTATCTGGTTAACAACAATATTCAGACCACTAACCGTTAATTGGATAAAGACAGGTATCAGTTGGCGTAAATCCTCATGCCCAAAGTTGGACATGGATCCCCGCGCTATGTGCTTTTCTTTAAATGGCATCCAACTTGGAGCACCGTTCATAGAATAGTGCTCAGCGCTCATTTTTTTGCGGTGACTAAATTTGGGCACCATTTATAGAATCTGGCCCTAACTGAATAGTGCTGCTGAATATCCACTCTGACCACCTCAGCGCTGACCAGACAGTGTCAGGGTGGTCCGTGTTATCTGGTTAACAGCAATATTCAGACCACTAACCGTTAACTGGATAAAGACGGAACAGTGAAAATGCTGTCCTAACCTTTTCTGGTTTGTTATCCAGTTGGCGGATTTGGATAGGCCGGAGTGGACGGCAACTTCAGTAGTTGGAAACTAAGGACAAGGCCAGGCAGACTTCAACGGTCTATGTCCCAGAAATGTCAAAGAGAGACAATGATCAAGTATTTTATATCACATTCATTGCTGGTATAATCATAATTTGATAATGAGTGTGACGGCTGGGCAAACTGGATGGACCCTGTCGCTAAGCTCAGTTCTGTGTGGTAGGCCTGCTAACGTGGGATGCTTCTTTAGAAAACCTATTTGTTTCTGAAAAAAAACTTGGAAACAGTCCTAGAATGATGTATATTTTAAAATGTTATCTTCAAAGAACATCTGGCAGATAACAACTCATCAATCCACCACAGCACCCAAAACTGTCTGCCTTTAACTTTCGGTGAGTCACATTATAGGGTGAAAATGCTGTGACAGAAAACATACAGAAATAATTTACTGAAGCATTAACTGCCTATAATCTAAAGTACTATCATCCGCAAATCTCTTGATTGCTATTTTAAGTTCAGAGTAGCAATTCCACACACAGGATGCTTCATAAGAATAAAAGTATGATTGTATTGTTGTAGTTCTTGAGTATTTCCACAGTATATGAGGGGGTAAAAACTGGAACCCCATACCTCTGGGGTCATGTTGAGTAGACAAAAGAAAACCTTCAAGTCCCTAACTCAGTGGATTTTACTTCTCTCTCATGCAGGGCCTTTTTTGAGGGGGTACTGAGTACCGGCACCTTTTCCATTGTCTGCTAAAATTGACCCACGGACCACAAGTTTTAATGAAAGAGCTCAGGCTCAACACTCCAATTCTGCCTTGTCATAAGTTCTGTGACTGGTTGCAGGGGGTCTGGCTATTGTGGGGTGAGTCCCTCAGTGATCACCCCACCCCTGAAGGGTGGCCTGGCATTTGAGTACCGGCACCTTTTTTGCTAGCAAAATTGCACTGCTCTCATGTCACCACCAATCACTCTCATGAAATGAAATAATTTAGTCTGAATGGCTTTTCCAAAGAAAAGGGATCTCTACTGATGAAATTGTTCAAACAAGTAAAGAAGCAAGCACACAGCAAAAGTCCAAAATCAAAGCGGGATAGAAATAGAAAAACACTTTTCTACTCACAGTTCACAATTTTTGCAGTTTGGAGGGAAGCCCTGGTAAAAAGCAAAAACAACAGTTTTTGCTCTTTACCAATAGTGAGCCCTTGATATCCCTAATCAAATCAAACACTTCTTCCAAAAAGACTTGCACTTAAGACAGGACCAGCATATATGTTGAAAAGTGCCTGTCTCACCACATTCACATCAACACAGATCACTTCCATTCCCATACATATGTTTCCATCATACTGGAGTATGAAGAGGTAGGACAGGAAAGGGGGGTGGGGAGGTAGAGTCAAAAAGGTACAGAGAAGAGCGACGAAAATGATAAAGGGGATGGAACGACTTCCCTTTGAGGAAAGGCTAAAGCGGCTAGAGCTCTTCAGCTTGGAGAAAAGGCGGCTGAGGGGAGATATGATACAGGTCTATAAAATAATGAGTGGAATTGAACAGGTAGATGTGAAGCGTCTGTTTACACTTTCCAAAAATACTTGGACTAGGGGGCATGCGATGAAGCAACATGTAATTAAACTCTGGGATGCATTGCCAGAGAATGTGGTAAAGGCAGTTAGCTTAGCGGAGTTTAAAAAAGGTTTGGAGGCCTTCCTAAAGGAAAAGTCCATAGACCTTTATTAAATGGACTTGGGGGAAAATCCACTATTTCTGGGATAAGCAGTATAGAATGTTTTGTACTTTTTTGGGATCTTGCCAGGTATTTGTGACCTGGATTTGCTACTGTTGGAAACAGGATGCTGGGCTTGATGGACCTTTGGTCTTTCCCAGTATGACAAAAGTTATGTACTTACGTCTTCCCCAGGGGCGGACTGAGAATACTCTGCCCCCCCCCCACCACCACCGTCACCACCCTCCCAACCGCCGCTAACCTGCCCCACCACCCCCCACACTCTACCACCATCCCCACAGCCCTTACCTTCCTCCATGTCCAGCAGCATGCCCTCTGATTTCCCCTGTCCCACCTTCTTCCATCCCTGCTGCTGCTGAGCGTGCTGCTGCTGCTGCCCATGGCAGCTCCACAATTTAAAATGACATCTGTGACTTCTCACGGTAGTCTCGTGAGAGTTCGCAGCCACCATTTTAAACCATGGAGCCAGCACAGGACACAGGCAGTGGCGATGTGCAGAGGCAGTGGCAGCAGCAGCAGCAATGGACAAGGGCAACAGGGGCAGAGCCTCTGGGGCCCCTGAAGTCTCTGGGTGCTCGGGCACTGCCCGGTTGCCTGAATGGTCAGTCCAGTCCACCCCTGGTCTTCCCCCTTCCTTTCTCTGAAATAATATTGCTTGAACTGGATCCTTAAAGCCAGTTACCTTCCCATTTGGAAGAGAGAGTGAGAAAGGTTTCCCTCTTGTTCCTCCTAAAGAGATCGTTAATATGGAAATATGGAGTGATGGTTAGGGTAGAAGTCATTGTCCAGTATACTGGTCAGTCTGGGTGCCACAGCAGGAATGACACTGCTCAATACATCTACTACTGAAAGTATAAGTTTCACCCACCATGCTGACAAATGCTCACCTTCGTAGTGTTTTATAAAACATGGGTAAATATAAGCCTCATCCCAGCTTCATGTCCCACAGAAAAAGAAGAATGAAAAGAATCAGCTGCTTGGGTCTTACTCCTACATCTTGTATGATCAACTGGCAGTAAGGATTGCAGAAACCTTGTAAAATTGTCAGATGGTGAGGACCCATCACTGCTCCTATACAGTATATTGAACTACCTTAAGTTTCAGCTATTACAACACATAAATGGCTAATAGACCAAGATAGGTATTGGCCTTTTCAAGAAACAAACATGATTTTCCTTAGTCATCACTCCTTCCTTAGCCATTTGTATTTAAATTACATAACCAAAATCAGGTTGATTTCCTTTTTTATTATTATTATTTCAGATATAATTGATAAACGATCATTATCAAGCCTAAGCTTGTATAGAAAAGTATATATTACAAGAATAATTAATATAAAGAAAGAAAAAGTTATAGATATGTAAATACACTCAAGTCTTCATTTTGGATCCAAGATTACCAATAGTGGAGAAAGAAGAAGATATAACATTTTCTAAAGTAATTTAGAAGCCTAACATCGAAGTGTCATATATTAACAGAGCTCAAATAAATGTCAATAAACATTAACATTCTCTCGATCCCAAAGCGTATTTGGTTACAAGGAATTCTGTAAGCTGGGATGGCTAAAAAAAAACATATTTAACTGATTGGAATCTGACTATACATTTACAAGGGTATTGAAGATGAAAAGTAGCCCCAATCTGAAGAACTCCTTGCTTAAGCAGCAAAAACTGCCTACGTCTTTTCTGAGGTTGGTTTCCTACATGAAGAAAATTAGGATAAGTTTTTTTTTTAAGTTACATTAAACAAGCACCACAACAGTTTACTGAACAGTTTACTGAACTCTCACTCATACTACCCCTCTCCTCAAGACCCTTCACTGGCTCCCTATCCGTTTTCGCATCCTGTTCAAACTTCTTCTACTAACCTATAAATGTACTCACTCTGCTGCTCCCCAGTATCTCTCCACACTCGTCGCTCCCTACACCCCTTCCCGTGCACTCCGCTCCATGGATAAATCCTTCTTATCTGTTCCCTTCTCCACTACTGCCAACTCCAGACTTCGCGCCTTCTGTCTCGCTGCACCCTACGCCTGGAATAAACTTCCTGAGCCCCTACGTCTTGCCCCATCCTTGGCCACCTTTAAATCTAGACTGAAAGCCCACCTCTTTAACATTGCTTTTGACTCGTAACCACTTGTAACCACTCGCCTCCACCTACCCTCCTCTCTTCCTTCCCATTCACATTAATTGATTTGATTTGCTTACTTTATTTTTTATCTATTAGATTGTAAGCTCTTTGAGCAGGGACTGTCTTTCTTCTATGTTTGTGCAGCGCTGCGTACGCCTTGTAGCGCTATAGAAATGCTAAATAGTAGTAGTAGTAGTAGTAAATGAATTAGCACACATGTAGGAGCAACCTAGTGGTTACAGCGGCAGACAGATAATCAGGAAGGCACAGTTCAAACCCTTCTTCTCCCCCTAATAATTCTAGTAATTTTTGGGCAAGTCATCTCACCTGCTATTATCTCAGGTACTACTTAGACTGTAAGCCCACAGCACACTGAGCACAGTAGGGAAATAACTTGCCCTTTAATGAAACTTGCCATGAGCTCAAATATAGAGAAAGTGAGTTTATTTACATATATTTTACTGCAAATAGGATTAATAAAAATCACTTGGCTGAGAGCTAATCTTGCATTTAAAACCTCTGGAAGTTACAAAAGATCTATAATTAGTTTACTCAAATCATTTCATATTAAAAGTGGATACACTTGAAATAGGTACTGCTATCTGAAATTCTAGAAAATAATAAGAGCTATTAATCTACCCACTAACATGTTTACTAACATGTTTACCTGGCTTCTTTTGCTCCTATAGAATATTTCTCAGACTATAATGATGGCTGTCACCATCACTGCCAAGTCTTACTGTTAATTTATCTAGACTGTAAGCTCTTTGAGCAGAGACTGTCTCTTTTTGTGTATGGTGTACAGCGCTGCGTATGCCTTGTCGCGCTATAGAAATGATAAATAGTAGTAGTAGTACATCACACTGTACAACCACCACCTCAGAAAAGCACAACAAGAGAAGATAGGAAACAAGAATGAGCCATGACAAAAAGAAAACTGGATTTTTGGGCCTTGCTGGTGTGAAGCTGCAGGGATCTGCTGAAGATCGGTGGCAAGTCTAAGGGGCAGTCCAGCAGAGTTTCTGAGTGGTAGCCCCTGCCTAAGACCAGCCCTGTGTAGCCCCCCTCCCCATGCTTACCTTACAGCTCTGATGGTTTCCTCCTGTGCTCCTGCCCATGTGGTCTCCTTACTGAAAATGGCTGCTGCAAGTTTCTACCTGCAGTCTCGCGAGATTGCCTTGGGAACTCTCAGCAGTCTCATGAGATTGCCGTGGGAACTTGAGCCAGTCTCACCACTGGAATATCAGAGTTGTAAGGTGGGCCCGGGGAGGGAGGGAGTTCATGAGTGGGAGCTGGAGGCAGAGCTGGCCTGGGGGAAGGGAGGGGAATGGTGATGTCAGATGCTGGCTTGTAGCTGATTGGGCCTGAACCTTTGGTCGCAGCTCAGCTGTTTTTGGAACTGCAAGAAATACAGAAAATACTTTTTAAAAAATACTTTCTTGAATTGTATTTCGTTACAAAGTACAAAAATACTGATTATTTGTAACAAGTAAAAAGTATTGCAAAAAAATGTAACTCATTACAATTTAAAGTACTTACAACTGTACTTGAATACTGTTAATGAAGTATAAGTACTTCATTACTACCCATCTCTGTGCATTTGTAAAGGATATCTCGTTGATTTGTTCTACTTTGAAAGGATCATTGCCTCCAGAATACTTGAGATCTAGATGAATTGCTTGATGCAGAGTTTTTTCAGTAAAGTTCAAGTTTGGATTTACAAAAACCCTGGACTGGAGTGTCTTCATTGTGCTCTTGAACTAATAAAGAAAGAGTAAAGGGTAAAACTTAACCTGCACCTTCCCAATTGCCAAGGACTAAAGTATAAAACATATCATGATTCATGAATCTAACTTCCCCTACCTAGGATCCCAACTCTGGAATGCTCTACCCAGATACATTCGATCAACTAGTGAATACCTTCCCTTTAGGAAACTATTGAAAACCCATCTATTCAAACAGATTTACCCAAATGACTTGACCTACCATAAGCAAACATAAGCAACCCATCCATTTACCGGTTCATCTAATCATTAACAACAATGGCTCAGAAATTACCTCCTACCAATATTCTTACCTTCCATGCTCTTCCCCTACCTCTTCTTCATCGCTCCACTTCCTTACCCATCCCTATCCTTTCTCTCATACCTCTTTTATCCCATTTACCCTTGTTCATTTGTCCTACCACATACCTCCTTTGTTGATTCAGATACTACAGATTGTATTTTCTTGTTACTATGTAAGCCGCATTGAGCCTGCGATGAGCGGGAAAGAACAGGATACAAATGTAATAAATAAAAGGGCCTGACTAGCACCCTATGGCCTACTGGATCTTATCCGACCCCGGCCTGCACCTAGCTCAGAGTGTTGGGAATTGTGAAAGAAAACTGTTTGATCGTGGCCCGCATCAAGGGTGCCCAACCCTGAGAGCTAGTCAGTGCCTGAGGACATTGGAGAGAGAGTGGGGCCCGGGTTACATATACAAACAAACCTTTCCAAAGACAAGAAAGTGTTAGAACTAGAGGACATGAACTGAGGTTGAAAGGAGGCCAACTCAGGAATAACATCAGGAAGTACTTTTTCATAGAGATGCCTGGAATGCCTTCCCGCAGGAGGTGGTGGAAATGAAAATGGTAACGGAATTCAAAAATGTGTGGGATAAACACAAAACAATTCTGTACAGAAGATATAGAACCAAGCAAACTTAGTGGTGATTAGATGACACCAGTAATTGAGAAGTAAGCCGGTGCTGGGCAGACTTCTATGGTCTGTGCCTTGATCATGGCTGGACAGGGCTGGATGAGCTGGAGTGGGGTCAGGGCAGGACTCACAGCAGGGCCATGACAGGTTTACCACAAAAAAAATTAAAGCATTTTGTGCTAGCTTTTTTTTTTTCATATTTTATGAGGGGGGCATGTCATGGGCAGAGATTTGGCATGGAAGCATTAACCAGCTAGCACATTCAGGTTGCCACATGCTAATTGGCTAACATGGCATTAACACGGGAGAACTTAGTGCCTCCTATATAGGAGGTGGTAATTGCACTTGCATTAATTTTTTTCAGGTAGCACATGATAATGTTGACTTTAGCATACAATCTGAAAAAAAAATGGAAAACTTCTTAAAATACTGCCATGTTAGAAATGGGCTTAGCACAAGGGAAAGTCCCACATCAAATGCGCTAAGCCCATTTCCTAATGCAATTTAGTAAATGGGCCCTTAGTTCTTTGAGCTCAGTACTTAGCTCCTTGAGTCCTCAACCAGGAAGAGATGACTTCAAAGAATGCCCAAACTTCAGAGGGCTATGAACTTTACTGTCTGCTAGGATGTACTCTGGTTCAAATGAGAAAGTAAGCACAGCATCACAACACAGACTAAGGCAACCTAAGTACCAATCTGTCGGATTGCTATTTATAAATCAAGCTGCCCTTTGCTGTAGGCAAATAATTACAAAACTCTTAGGCCCTGATGCTCAAACTTACTGTGTTTGCAACGTTTGATTTAGATTGTTTGTAGCTGGTCTAGTACACTCGTTATTCAGTGTCTAATGCACAAAGAGGTTCTGTGTTGCTTTTCTATTTGTGGTAGCAGCTGTCACGCCCCTAGATCATGCCCTGCCCTCCGACCCACCTGCAGCCTTTGGCGGGGAGTCGGTATTGGCTCCATGCTTTCCCATAGACTGGGCTTGGTTTGGGACAGCGGCACAGCAAGCCGTCAGCGCGTTGGGATCGGGCATTCCGGGGGGGGTGCATTCTCCATGCTAGCAGCTGCTGGCTTCCTGGGGCACATTCCAGAAACTTACTTGAGCTCCACTACTGGGAAGGTGTTGAGATGCCTCTCTGTCCCTAATCCCTCCTCTCTGAGCCCAGCATTGTCCCTGTGTCCCTATCCCCCATATTCAGCATTTCCCATGTCCCTATCTGGCCCCCCATGCTCAGCATTGCTGCTGTGTCCCTATCCGCCCCCCTCCCCCGTGCCCAGCATTATCCCTGTGTCCCTATCCCCTCCTCTATCTCTGTGTGCCCAACTTTGTCCCTATGTCCCCATGTCCCTTTTTACCCATTATAACCCCTATGTGTCCCTGTCCTTATGATCCCTCCATGCACAGCATCTCTTCTTTGTCTACCTGACACGCCCCTTTTTCTTCCTTTTCTCCTGCACCCACTATCCTGGGGCCAGTATCTCTCCCTCTCAATTCCCACCATGCCTTCATGGTCCAGTGTCTCTCCCTGCCTCTTCCCTTGTCCAGTCACTCACACACACACACCCTCTCTCTCTCTCTCTCTCTCCCCTACCAGCTGGTCCACATCTATTACTCCCTGAGCTTTTATACTTCCTGGACCATGCCCTCCTGACTCTGCTCCTCCAGTGTCACTTCCTCCATCCTGGGTGGGAATGTGAGGTTTAAGGTGATTCTGCCACTGCGAGGAAGTGTCATTAATATGGAGTGGTAGATCCCTCTAGCCTCCCTCACAAAAGGGTCTTGTCAAATGTGATCATTCAATCAATTCCAAGGTAGATTGGGGGGGGGGGGGGGGGGGATAAAAATCACCACTGACCACAGAAATGTGCTTGTTGTACTCACCCATGTGTATTGTTCTTCATTCAGCAGGTGGGTTTGGCGAGCAGAGAATCTTACCTGCTGGTTTTTCCCCTGCTGGCTTTCCTCTGCAGTCAGAACCACTGCAACCTTGTTTGTGAAAATATTAATGTTATGGTGGGGGCCAAATTCACTTGTTTGCCTACAGCTCACCAAGCAATGTGCTTGTTTGCCCTGGTTTTGGTATCCCCAGGATAGGTTTTGGAAACTCTGTAGCAGAGTGAAACTCCCCAGAGCCACTAATGCTCTGCATAGGAGTCTCAAGAGCTAAATAATTATACAGGGCTATATGGAAAAGGCTTTGCACACCTGTTTCAGACTGTTCTTTTTTTCATATTCTGTCAAAACATTCAGGGCCCCTTAGGTGTAGATTTACTTCATTTGGCTTCATGCCATTTCTAAAATTATTAGTACGGATTCTTTAATACTGGAAAATAGTGTGTAGCCAGGTGGTTAATCTGCTTTAAAGGTTAATAAATAAAATTACAACATAAAATGGAAAATAAGATGATACCTTTTGTATTGGACTAACTTAATACATTTTTTTTAACTTTAAAAAGCTAGAGCCTTCTGCGTCAGGTCAGGACAGTGTGAGCAAAAGATGACAATACTAGATTATATAAGGAAAACATAAAAACATTCCAATGATTCTTGAAAGGAAAAAACTGGGGGAGGGGGGCAGGAGACGGCTAGTGAAGAGAAGGAAGAGATGAATAGGTGATCAGGTGACCAAACAGTAGAATTTTATGGTTTATGATGTGATAGAGCTTAACAAAGATATGTTGGTACCAAAGTATTTCATCATTTTAACTTAAAAGATTAACTTTTTACTTGTTTTAAAATTTCCTTTTAGTGTTCTGACCAAAGTGCTCTTCCACATAGGGGTCACCTTGGTTTGCTTTGTGGAATTTGATGTCATGCCTAGCATCTGGCCTGTCTCCCAATCAGTGGCGTAGGAAGGGGGGCGGTGGGGCGGTCCGCCCCGGGTGCACGCGCTGGGGGGGGTGTCGGCTCGCTGGTTCTCTGCTCTTTCTGCCCCGGAACAGGTTACTTCCTGTTCCGGGGCAGAGAAAGCAGGGAAGCAGCAGAGCCGACGCAGCTCCCAGTGACGTGCACTGGGGGCGGATCGGCCCTCCCGCCTTCCCCCCGCTGCAAGGTAGGGTGCATTTTGGGGGGGTGCGCTCCGGAGGGGGGTGCGCCGTGCCCTGCACCCGGGGGTGGGTACGCAGCGGCACCCTCGCTACGGCACTGCTCCCAATATAATTCTTCACATTTTGTGTACTGAATTATATCCTATATAATAAAACTCACCTTCAACGTTCTGAAGACACTGACGTCACTTCCTTCAAGACGGGTTCGAAGGGTTCGTGGTGGTGAAGCCACCGAAAACGCCAAGTCTCGGGGCCCCGCCCTCGCGTCAAACGTGATGACACCGAGGGCGGAGCAATGGCGTACGGTCTGTTCAGGAGGTGCGGAGCAATGGCATCAGAACGACGAAGGGGTCGGCAGGTAGGTAGGGAGGGAGGGAGAAGGGGGGGTGTTGGGGAGGAAACCCTTGCTAGCACCCGTTTCATTTGCTCCAGAAACAGGCCTCTTTTACTAGTATTCTATATTTATGGAAAAGTATGAATAGGATCACTTTACACTGAATGTTTTTCTCATATGTGTAGCTATGCAATCTTGTGTTATGTGCTGGCACAATTTGCATCTTGGTATAGTGCAAGAATCACTATCATTCTCTCCTTTTTTTTTTTAGCTTTACGTTCGGAGCTAACCCTAGTGGTTAGGATGGTGGACTTTGGTCCTGAGGAACTGAGCTCGATTCCCACTTCAGGCACAGGCAGCTCCTTGTGACTCTGGGCAAGTCACTTAACCCTCCATTGCCCCATGTAAGCCGCATTGAGCCTGCCATGAGTGGGAAAGCGCGGGGTACAAATGTAACAACAACTATTGTTGTTTCAAATTGGGTGGTTATCAAAAGGCCAACATTAGTGGAGCAGGAAATCTTTCAGCAATTCATCCTCCTGGAGTACTGTTTCTAACTCTTATGATTTTTCTCAGTTTTTCCAGCTCTAGATTGTATATCATTACAAGGGTGTTCTCTCTGAGATTTTCTCTACTTTGTACTGCAATAGGTTTTCCCTGGGAGTTTTTTTTAAGTGAAGAAGCAATTTTTCTGGAAAAAATTATTAGTTCGTAGCCTTTTTGTTTGAAAGATTCAGTCAAGATTTTAAGGTCTGGGATAAGAAATATATTAACCACATTATTATTAGTGTGATTTTTAAAACAATGAAAGCAAAATCACCACAAATGATCCCCCGGCACCCGCCCGTGATTCACTGCATGCTCTGCTAATGTGGTTTACTGAGGGCTTTCTGGGCCCAGGCTGCAGAGTAAGTTTCTCAACTTTTTCTATTACTGGTTTGGCATTTCGGTGTCCTCATATTCTCTTGTATTACACATATGTTTTGAGATTGTGAAAGACCTGCTCTTTAGTTTAACTCATCTGCATCTCCAGGGTTATTAAGCGGCAGCTGCTTGTCAGTGCTCAGCATTTAGTCCCCTCACACAGCTTCTATTCCTGAACTAGTTCGCCTGCAGCACAGGGTCCTCCCAACAGAAGCACAAGTGGTACAGGTCCAGGTTTGAAATGGGCACATCGAAGCATGGCTAGACGTAACTGTGCCACCCAGATATTAGGTTGCTTCACACTCCCCAGTTACCAATCACTGTGTCCCAAAACAAGCAGACTGAATTGCTACTTATGAATGTCTCACCTTCCTCAGCCAAAATCCCAGATGGCAAAAAAACATTTCACAAGGCAGCAAGTACCAGCATGGGTGTCTGTTCCGAGATCTGTTCAGAATTCGGTGCCCACCCAAAGGGCCTGTGTTTTGCAGAGAGTTTCACAACCTGGTTCTCACTGCTCGCTCCTTTGATTCTCAGGGAGAGAAGGAGGTGAGCATTAGTAATCTTCCTCCACAGCAGGCTTACTGCCTGAGTCCCACCCACTCAGGCTCTGCTCTGAGTCACTTCTCTTTCTGAGCCCTGCTTCCAAACCAATATAGCTTGCACAGAATGGGAATCAGAGTGGGCTGCAAGTAGCAATATGATTCCTCGCTGGGCCAAAGTAAAGTTAATGAAGATGAACTTCAAATAGCTCATGCAGAGCAAGATATGACACTTCAGGACAATAGACCCACTTGGGGGACAGGACGAGGGCCTTGGGCACTAAAAGGCAGTGTATCAGTCCCCCAAAATCCCCCTGCCTAGATGCCACCCCCTCCCATACCTTTTCTGCCCAGCTTGTGACATAAATATAAAAACATTTGGGTAACATATGATCTAATAAAATGTAGAGACAAATTGGCAAATGATATGTAATAGCAGTATATGCAGTGGCATTACTAGGGGGGCTGACACCCGGGGCAGATCGCCTATGCGCCCCCCCCCCCCCGGATGCAGCTCGCCCCCCCCTGGCGAAAGGACACCCCCCCCCCCCCCGGTGCACGCCGCTGGGGGGTACCGCGTGCCTGTCCTTCATTCGTTCCATGCTCCCGCTCTGCCCCGGAACAGGAAGTAACCTGTTCCGGGGCAGAGGGAGCATGGAACGAACGACGGACAGGTGCGCGCGGCACCCCCCCAGCGGCGTGCACCTGGGGCGGACCACACCCACCGCCCCCCCTAGGAACGCCACTGAGTATATGTAATACAAATGATCCTAATTATCAAAAAACAATAATATATAAGGAACATGTTTCTAATATATTTTGTTAACATGTTCCATATATGATTTCCAACATGTTTTTCTTATTGCTCATTTACGTTGCTTATTCATTCTCTCTTGGCATAGTTGTTACTTTGTTTGTATTTATGTTTATGCAGACTCCTGAGGAAGGCACCGTGCATGCCGAAACACGGTACCCTGTTGAGTCAATCTCCAATAAAGCTTTTGATTTACATCTAGTGTCTCTGGTTTGTTTTGAAGAGCCTGACTCTATTCCCACTCCTTGCCGTTAGCATTCGGCCATTTTTTAAAATTACCACAGGGCCACTTAGCGCCACGGGCGTAGCCAGACTTTGGCGGGAGGGGGGGTCCAGAGCCAAGGTGAGGGGGGCACATTTTAGCCCCCCCCCCCCCGGCGCCATTGCCGACACCTCCCTGGCGCCGGCACCACCACCAACAACTTTGACCCCCCCCCCTGCCGACAACCCTCTCAACCCCACCCGCCCGCCGTCGCCTACCTTTGCTGGCAGGGGACACCAACCCCCGCCAGCTGAGGTCCTCTTCTTCCTTCGTTTTATTTCTGAGTCTGATGTCCTGCACGTACAATCTGCAGGGCTTCGTTCTGTTTCTGTAAGTCTGACGTCCTGCACGTATACGTCAGACTCTGAAACAAAACGAAGGAAGAAGACTTCGGCTAGCGGAGGTTGGGGTCCCCTGCCAGCAAAGGTAGCAGACAACGACGGCGGGTTGACGACGGGTTGGAGGTGGGGGGGGGGGGGTTGAGAGGGTCATCGGCAGGGGGGTCCAGGGCCAAATCTACAGGGGCTCAGGCCCCCGTGGCCCCATAGTAGCTACGCCCCTGCTTAGCACCACCTACCTTGTAGGTAGTAAGGTCTCTTGCATTATCTGTGCACTGACCAGTTCATGCACATTAATGTAGATGTGCTAACAGGTTAACACAGAAATGCCCAAACTCCTCCCCTGACATGCCCCCTAAAAAGAATTCCAAAAAAATATTTACCACAGTTAGCACGTGCATATCCCACAACAAGCATATAATACTTTAGTGCATCCCTCATTGGACCACTTTTGTGGCGTTAAGCATGAAGTAATGCCTAATGCAGCTTGTTAGAAAGGTCCCTGTGTTGCATCTGTGAAAACACAGGCTTGAGCCCACAGGACACTAAAGAGGAAGAGAATGAGCACCAGATACAGAAACTCAAGAATCTATTGCAGCACTTGAAGTCCACAGTAAAGCAGAGTCTTGTAGAGTCGAAAATAATGTGCTGGATAAGGTGCAGGATTGTAGTAAAAGTAAAAAGAAGCAGTGGAGGAGTGGCTTAATGGTTAGTGTAGTGAATTGTGGACCTGGGGAACTGGGTTTGATTCCCAGTGCTGCCTGATGGTCAGCAATGGTTGTGATCCTGGGGAATCAGGTTCAATTTCCTCTGCAGCTCCATGTGACCCTGGGCAAGTCATTTAACACTCCATTACCCCAGCTACAACAGTAGATTGTGAGCCCACTAGGGACAGACCCAGTACCTGTAAAATGAAACCCTAAACTGCTTAAGACTAAATGGTATATAAATACTGAAATGAACTATGGATGAGAAGCAACAGTAGAAGTAAGCCAGATGTTCAGTGATCCCTATGTAGCAGAAGAACAGAGTAAAAGAGAGGCACTAAGAGCCTATGAGGGAAAGGCAGTTCTTCTAACAGTCTACTAGTGAAGGAAGACAGAGGCAGCCTTGGTGAGTATTGAAGCTAGTCTGTGCTCTACATCCAGGACTTAGCATATTACTCTGTGCAGAAGAACAAGTAAGAAAAATAACCAAAAGCTAAGTACAAATAATCTGGAAATTTCTAGTATTTTTATGGAACTCTAGACCTATGAAACGCCGTATATCTGTAAACGATTAGCAGACCTGACATGAACTTTGCAAATTAAAGCCAGCCAAGTTTGGGAACTCCACCTCAGTGTGCGCTGCAATTCTTGTAGTTATGCAAACAGGTATTGCATACATTTTGGATTGAGGAGAGTGCCCAAGAGCTAGTATAGATACCTGAGATCCACTGCGCAATCTTATCGACCTACATATTAAAGAGCTTACAGAACAGCTTAAAGACTCAACTGCAAAACAGCAGCTACACAAGCACTATCCATATTCAAGTCCTACTTCTAACCCCATCTCTTTGGGAGAGCTTTTAAATTCCCAAACCTTTGTGATTTGTGATTTTATCTGTCTCATATTAAACATTTTCACTGTGACTAGAAAAAAGGCCCATTTCTGAACACAATGAAACGGGCGCTAGCAAGGTTTTCCTCGGAGTGTGTGTGTTTGAGAGAGTGTGTGTGAGAGTGACTGTGTGTGAGAGAGAGAGAGTGAATGTGCAAGTGTGTGTGTGTGTGTGACAGAGAGAGATTGAGACTGGTTGCGAGTGTGTGTGTGTGAGAATGAGAGTGTGTGGCAGGGTCCCCTCCTCCCCTTCCTCCCGTCCAGTGCCAGCCCTCTGTCCTGCCGCCCTCGCCACAACGCCACACTCTCCCATGTCGCTACCGCCGCCGCTCACCCCTCCACCATCCTGAGGTCTCCATCGCTCCCCTGCTCCCCCCCCCCCCCAAGGTGATCCAACAGCCCCCCCCCCCAAACTGCCCTGAGGTATCTCCCTCCCTCCGAGTGTCAGGGTCCCCCTCCCTCCCTCCCAGGTCCCCGATTTTCAGGGTCTCCCTTCCACTTCCAGGATCCCCCTCCCTCCCTTCCTCCCTCCCTCCCAGTTCCAAGATCCCCCCCTCGATCACAGTTCCAGGGTTGTCGTGCCTCCCTTCCTCTCTTCCTCCCATCCACTGCCAGCCCCCCTCCTTCCGAATTTTAGAAGTCTCACTTACTTAGTCTGGGTGACGGCGGACGGTGGCAGCAGCATGTTGGTTTGGTGGGGGGGTTGGGGATGTCCCATGCTGGCAAAGTGGGATGAAGTGGTGTGTGGCTTTGAGTGTGGTTATTGTTGCAGGGATGATATAGAGTGAGTGAGAGAGAGAGAGAGATTGAGTGTGCATGTATCCTTGTGCATCTTCTGTGGTTTTGGGGGGGAGGGGGGCTTGTGAAAGATCATGTGTGTCACTGAGCTACATTGTGTGTGTCTGTGTCACAGAGTTAGTTTGTGTGTGTGTGTGTGTGTGTGTGTGTGTGTGTGTGTGTGTGTGTGTGTGTGTGTGTGTGTGTGAGTGAGGGTGGGGTGTATTTGGAGGTTGGTGGTGAGTGTCTGTGTTTTTTTTATATTTTTGTTGTAAATGTTGGTTTTCGGGGGTGGGGGGTTGGGGGATGTGCAGTGCTGGCAAAGTGGGATGAAGTGGTGTGTGGCTTTGAGGGTGGTTATTGTTGCAGGGTGTTTGCAGTGGAATGTGCGTTTCTGTGGTATTGTGTGTGTGTGTGTGTGTGTATGTGTGTTTGTGTGTTTGTGTCTGTCAATGACGGGGGGGGGGCGTGGGTTGGTGAAATGTGAGGGTGATTGGAGGGTGGTCAGCGTTTGTTGAGGGGTGGAGTGGGTTTTGTCCGTGTTGTTGCTTGTTTTTATTTTTGTGTGTGTTGTTCTGGCAAAGTTGGAGGAATTGTTTTTGAACTTAGAGGGTTTTGCAGTGGTTTTGGAGGTGGGTCTGCGTGTTTCTTTTTGTTTGGGGGGAGGGGGATGTATTGTGTGTGTGTGTGTTTGTGTCTGTCAATGACAGGGGGGGTCCGTGGGTTGGTGAAATGTGAGGGTGGTTGGAGTGGGGTCAGCGTTTGTTGAGGGGTGGAGTGGGTTGTGTCCGTGTTGTTGCTGGCTCTTTTTTTGTGTGTGTGTGGTGCTGTCAAAGTTGGAGGAAGTGTTTTTGAACTTAGAGGGTTTTGCAGGGGTTTTGGAGGTGTGTCTGCGTGTGTTTTTTGGGGGGGAGGGGGGATTCATCTTCATCGTCATTGTTACGTGTAGACTCGGGACGCTTTGGACTGCTGCTGCCATTTGAAAACACCGACGATGGAAGGATGGTGCCTGCAAGTGTGAGGTAGGGTGTTTCAGAGGGACGACGACCCTTGAGCGCGGGGGGAGAGGGTGGGGTCCTGTACGTCCGGAGGTGTGTCGTGACAGGAGGGTGGAGAGTATGGATGAATTTAATGCCGATTTGGGAGGGAGTCTGTCGAGGAGGAGGGGGAGTTCTGAAGTTTGAGAGTAGAGGGCGGGTGTCCGAAGTCGGATGAGGGTGGTTGTTGCCGGGGGACATGGTCCAGTAGCATCTCGGGAGGGGCGAGTGACAGAGCACCCGGGGGGGGCTTTTTTCGATTGTGTCAGCGAGGTTGTTTTCTGTGCTTTACCGGCACTGTTCTTCACGGCAGTTGTGTGTCGTTGACGTTCGGGCACGCTGTTTGGATCGTGTTGCTTTCTTGTGGTTGGTCAGTGTCGCTGTTGACGTACCAGGAAGTACCGACGTCAATTCATCAGATGGAGAGCACGAATAGCTCAAGGTTTAAGTGCCACGGAGTCAGCTTCAGAACGTTGGAGGTGCTTTTTATTATATAGGATAGGATATTTAAAATCAAGCATGGTACCAGAAGTCTGGAGGGCAGCCAATGTAACGCCAATTTTTTAAAAGAGTTCCAGAAGAGACCCGAGAAATTATAGACCCGTGATCCTGACATTGGTGCTGGGTATTATAAAGAACAATTGAGCCTGCAAAAAGGTGGGAAAATGTGGGATACAAATGCAATAAATAAAATAAACAAAATTACAGAACATATACAAAAGCATGGATAAATGAGAAAGAGGGGGATTTTCGACAGTGCATCTAAGTCGGACTTTGGACATTTTGCACTAAACATACCAAATCCAAATAGGAAATGGATGTTTTTCTTTTTTTGGAAAATAGGTATATCTTTTTTTCAAAAATACTATTTGGAACAAAATTTTGTGTTTTGTACATTTATCTTTTTATGCCATTAAAAAAAAAACGCAAAAGCTAAAAACGCACAAAATCAAGCCCTTGAAATGTAGAAGGGGCCAGCATTTTTAGTAGACTGGTCCTCCAGACATCCCATGAGAGTAATGGGGTCCCCTAGAGACCACTGCTGTGAACTTCATATAAATGCTCCCAAGTACACATGTCACCATTGCTCCCTTATCTTGTCTGCTGAGCCCTCCAAAACCCACTATCCCCAACTGTACACCATTACAGTGGCCCTAATGGGTGAAGAGGGCACTTATATGTGGTTACAGTGGGTTTCTGGTGAGTTATGGAGGGCTCACAAGCTTCCACCACAACAGGTAGAAGGAGGTATTGGTGTGGGTCCACCTGTCTACAATGCAATGCACCCATCACAGGGACCTGTATGATGTTCTGGACCTGACTATAACATCTGAGGCTGGTGAGTATTATTTTTATTCACATTTTTTTGTTGGTGGGCGGCGGTCATTATCCACTAGGGTCATCCATGAATCCCTCCAGTGGTCATCTGGTCATTTAGGGCACCTTTTTGTGTCTTATTCATTAGAAAAACAGGTCTAGACCAAAACATTGAAGTTTTCACCCTAGTTTTGTTCCATTATGGCTGTAAAATATCCAAGTGTTAGGTACACCCTAAACCCACCTCAATCCCACCTTCAAAATGTCCCCAACACACCTCCTTATGTTTCTGACACACTGTAGATGAAATGCACAGATAGACTTCTGCAAAATAGGTTTTGAAAATACCAATTTGGACTTTATGAGAAGAAATCCGTACAAATGGTGCTTTATGATACCTTTTGGATGCTTTAATCTTTTAAAAATGAGCCCCAAAGCCAACATGGATTTACTCATCTACTACATTTCTTTGAAGGGGTGAATAAATATGGATAAAGGTGAGCCGGTCAATATTGTGCATCTGGATTTTCAAAGGGCATTTGACAAACTACCTCATGAAAGACTTTTGAGGAAATTAGAAAGTCATAGGACAGGAGATAATGTCCTAATATGGATTAAGAACTGATTAAATGATAGAAAACAGAGACTAGGGTTACATTTTCGGTACTCTAAATGGTGGGATTCTCAAGTGGACTGTACTGTGATCGCTGCTTTTAAAACATATATATAATCTACACATGAGAATAACTAGTGAGGTAATTGAATTTGCTGATGACACAAAGTTATTCAAAGTTCTTAAATAACAAGAGGATTGTGAAAAATTGCAAGAGGACCTTACGAAACTGGGCATCCCAACAGCAGATGAAGTTTAATGTGAGTAAGTGCAAAGTGATGCATGTGGGAAAGAGGAACCCAAATTATAGCAACATGATGCAAGGTTCCACATTAGGAGTCACCGACCAGGAAAGGGATCTAGGCGTCATCATTAATGATACATTGAAACCCTCTGCTCAGTATTCAGAAGTGGCTAAGAAAGAAAATAGAATGTTAGGAATTATTTGGAAAGAAAAGGAAAACAAAAATGAGGACGTTATAATGCCTTTATATCATCTTAAGGTGCGACTGCCTAATAGTTAGTGCAGTGGGCTTTGATCCTAGAAACCTAGGTTCAGTTCCCACTGTAGCTCCTTGTGACCTTGCACAAGTCACTTAACCCTCCATTGTCCCAGGTACAAAAAACAAAACTAGATTGTGAGCCCTTTAGAGATAGATAAAGTATCTGTGTATAATGCATGCACAGTATGCTTCATAGAGTAGCACTATAGAAATGATTAGTAGTAATAGTAGTCTTACATGAAGAACCCCTTCTAAGGGCTTTGGCAGAAGCCCTTTTTTATGGGGGGGCACACTTTTCCTCTCTGCTTTTCCCCGAGGCTCAGCCATTCAAGGATGCCATTCAAGGCCCCTGATGGCTATGCCACTACCCTCCACACCCCTCCCCCACTGCCCCCTTAAATAGGTGACCTCTCCCCCACCTCAGGTCACTGATAAAGTACTGTCACTTTATCACTTTAAAGGCTATTTTATCAATGAAAAATTACAGTCAGTGGTTTTAAATACATTGTGGACAATATTCAGCCAGCAGCAGTGAGCATTTTCCTAACTGCTCACTGCCTCAGCCAAATTAGACCTGGACATTCATAATCAGGCCATTCAGGCACCAGTAATCAGCATCCAGGTGAGTGGTGATACTGAAACGTTATGCAGATATGGCCAATATTCTGTGCCCTACCCCCATAGCTAAAATGGGCAACATTTTATACCACACTTAAGGGCACTTTTACTAAGCCACGTAGGCATGCACGTGCGTCAGTTTTGACCTACCACCCGGCTAGTGCGAGGCCCCAGCGGTAATTTCATTTTTTACACGCGTTCACTAGGTGCGCCAGAAAATTTCCGGCACGTGGCGCTAACCAGGCGGTAATTGGTATTGTACACGTGTAGATTATTACTGCCCGGTTAACGCATGAGACGTTACCGCTAGGTCAATGGGTGGCAGTAAGGTCTCAAGTCAAAATGGATGCGCGCCAGTTTTTATTTTGCTACACGCCCATTTTCATCAACAAAAAAGGCCTTTTTTGCAGGCGCGCTGAAAAATGGACCTGCGAGCCTCCAATACACACGTCTACACCAGCGCAGGCCATTTTTCGGTGCACCTTAGTAAAAGGACCCCATAGGTGTGATTTGATTTATTAGAACTTGATTGATCACTTTTCTGTAGGGAGATAACAAAGTGATGTACATAATCCATAAAATACAAAAAGGTTAAAAGAACACCAGTGTTTGAAAGGAAAGAGAAAAAAAACAACAAAGAGTATAAGGGGTAGAGGAAAGGAGGGAAATAGACTGCACTGCTAAAGGATCACGAGAGGACCATTTGCACCCAGGCGGGTAGAGAAAGCTTTTCCAAAGAGAAGGGCTTTCAACAGAGTTGCTTGTTCTATTGACTAAGATTAGGAAATCTTTGAGTCATGGTGTTCAATGGTTGTTACTTCAATTTGATATCTCAGGAGCATTTGACACCGTGGACCATTTCATCTTACTTACAATTCTTAAAGAATTGGGAATCTCTGGTACGATATATATCTGTTTTCAGGGTTTTCTAAAAAAAAAAAAAAAAAAAAAACGCCACTACTTTGTTGTAAAAAATAGGAAAAAAATCAAAAACTTGGACCTCATTCTGTGGGGTCCTTCAGGGGTTGCCTCTTTCTCCTATTTTATTTAATATCCTTATGAGTACTGCAGGTAAAATTCCTTTATCATTTGGGGCCGGTTATCTCCTTTGAAAATAAACTGGATAGTAACATAGTAAATGACGGCAGATAAAGACCTTTACTCGCCACAAGGGCATCATCAGGAGCTGTCACCTTGTGCATATAATATCATAACAAATTATAAAGCATCATTAATACATAAAAACAACCATTTATTACAAATGAACACTCACCAAATAACAAACAATCCTTATTTATAGCGAGACGTAGCCGAAGACTCTCCAAACCTTCCTTTCCTCTGTCCGATTCAGAAAAAATGCTAAAGGGACATACAAACCAGCTTTGATGCCACTATATGGTAAATGTATTTGCAAAACTAGGTGACGGTTCATCAAGGGAGAACTCTTCAGCTTTTAAGAGTTATTTACATGTGTATATATAGGGAGGAATATTTAGTGCACTTTTTATGTAATGTGGTATGGTGGATTTAATACATTTTTAATTGGTTCAGTCTTATATGTTGTCACAACTTGATTATTGTAATTCTGTCTGTTGGCCTTCCTTAAAAGGAACTAGACAGACTGCAACTTTTACAGAGTACAGCTGCTAAAATGATCTTGCGGCGTAGCAAATATGATAGGGTCACTTCATTATTAATGGATTTACACTGGTTACCAGTGAATGCCAGGATAGTTATAAGGTTTCTTAAAACTTAAATATCAATATGTTCAATATCTACTTTTTTTTTTGTTACATTTGTACCCTGTGCTTTCCCACTCATGGCAGGCTCAATGTGGCTTACATGGGGCAATGGAGGGTTAAGTGACTTGCCCAGAGTCACAAGGAGCTGCCTGTGCTGGGAATTGAACTCAGTTCCTCAGTTCCCCAGAACCAAAGTCCACCACCCTAACCACTAGGCCACTACTCCACTCAACTCCACTCCACTTGTTAAATTAGGTTAAAAAATTAAAAAAAAAATTTTTGAGTGAATATTTATTTTATGCTCTTTTTCTTGATATATTGTATTTGTTCATTATAGCTTTCTTGTAAACTGCTTTGGACTCTCAGTGGGAATTTGGTGGCATAGAAGTGTCAGATTAGATTAGTTTTATATTTGGATTATGAGTGCTCCATTTACATCTGCATTGACCTAGCATAAATGGGTGTGCCTACATTTAGGTGCACCAGTGTAAGTTTACACTAGTATTCTGAAACAAAACCTGGGTGCCCAGATTGTAGAATAGGTATTCCCCACAAAACACTTATTTACCTAAAGGGGGGCACCCAGTTATAGAATTGCCCCCAAACCCCTTCATTCCACAACAGGTCACCTAAAGTTAAGTACCAGTTGCACACAAGTTATAAAATGCTAGCACTAACGCACATATTCAGAATCGGGCAAAATTGCAAAAGCTAAGTAACATTATTTGTTTAAGCAAGTGTTGAACATCACGATTCTGACTATCTTTGATGGGTTATAGTTTATTTCATTCTTAGCCCACATTTACACACAAGTGGAGTTTTTAATGACTAGTGATAATAACAGAGTCAATGAAATGCTGGCATTGAGTACATTCACTGTTCTATCGCCATGCTATGACTACTGAGGTCTTTTTCTACACTATAAACAGAAGAAAAAAGCCTTTAAACTGATACCACATATTTTCAACACTTAGGGTTAGTCTAGCCCCATTCAGCTCTGTATTAGTACATATTTGCTACATTTTTTGCTGAATTTTTGTCTAGCATTATCTTAGACTAAAGGAGGCCAGGTTCAAGTTGAGCTCGATGCCAAGGAAGCCAACAGATTAATGTTTAATAAAAAAATGTTACTTGATTTCAGATGTTGTGGGAGGGGGTTTTATTTTGCCTTGCATATTTCAGAAAAGGTTACAAGCGAGCCATGTCTTGCCTTTTAACTACAGGAGGTTAATACAGTGTCTGCTGAAAAAGAGCAATGAGATGGAACAAATGCTGCCTAGCATCAGGCCCACACTGCCCACCACACTGCTGATAAAACAGCTTTCAATCTCAAGCAGTACAGGCAGGGATGATGGGCAGATTGACACAGGCCTTATAGTCGTTATCTGTCATTGAACTCCATCTTTCCCTCGGTGCATGCCAAAGTGATTACACTACTGTCTGCTGCTTGGGTAAGTCCTAAATAAAATGCTTGGGAGGTAACCTAAATTAAATAAAAAATGTATACTTGGGAAGAAGCCAGACTATTTGCTAGTTAAATATTTATTGGCTAAAGATGTGTAAAGTACTTTTCTAATTTTGGGTGCGTCGTACTGGAGACCTCTTAATGAAGACAACACTTGCGAGGACATGTTATGTTCTTTCCATGTTTTTCTCTTCTCTCTAACTCATGCTCTAGGTACACGCTAAAGATGAATCATGAAGAAAGCTCTGCTTTATGTGGGCTTTTATTAGCATATGAGTTCAGGAGATACAGATTTGCAAGATACATGTAGGAAGATGAAAAATGGAGTACAAAATAATCCCTTTTCCCTTCTACAGTTAAGTTTATATTTATTCCCGGATAATTCTTTTTTTTTTTTTCTTGCATTTCATATGCGGGATTTTGAAATATTTGGTACTAAATCTTATCTCCTGTATCATTTCTCATCCTGTTTACCTGCTTTGAGGAGTCAACTCTGTTGTACATCTTCGCATCATTTTATTGATGTCTTTTTAGATTATTGATGTAATTATATTTTTTGTGTATTTAGTTATTTTATAAACCACTTCACGTTTGGTTTAGGGATGGCAGTATAAGCACAGCATTACACAGTATCTCATGTGTAGCAGAGTCAACTTTCTCCACTGACCTCACTGCACCACAATTCACATAAATTATTGAACAGAACTGGCCCCTGGGTGGATCCATCATTCTTCTTTCCTCATTCTAAATTCTATTTACCACCATCTTTCTATTGTCTGTCGGAGACTCAATTTCTTATCTAGTCCACCTCCTCGGGATTCACTTCTGGGCTGCTTAGTTTATTTATGAGCCTCCTATATGGGTCAGTGTCAAAGGCTTGGCTAAATCCAAGCCCACAACATCCACTCATACCCCTGATCTAATATTCTGGTTACTCTACTTTGTCTGTCATAATCTGCCTTAGATCTTGTAACCTGCTGAATCCAGCTTCTGTCCCAGTTCCATTAGTTTTCCCAACACTAGGTACAATTAAACAGCCTATAATTTCTGACCTCCTTCCTGTTATGTTTAAGAAGAGCAGCCCCTTGAATACAGAACAAGATCTCTTTATTTCTAGCCCAGGGGTCGATGCAGAAAACTAATGCGGGCTACAGTGCGCCCTTAACGAGCATTACCTGCACAGCAATGACCGCTGCAAGTTTAAAGGGTTTCAGCACTAAGGTTTACTTCCACAATAGACATCAGCATACAGTATATTAAAATGCATGCTAAAGAGCTTATCTGCTACCCCACAGCAATGCAGGGCTGTGAGCTGATGTTTACCATGAGAGCTCAACCCCAGAAACCTACCACCAGATCTGAGGCTGGTGTAGAGCTCCAGTGGTCAGCATCGGCCCCATCTCTCTCCCCCCTCTGTCCCACAGAAACAAAAAATAAATGCCCCTCCCTGACAGGACCAACTCCTACCCTAAAACTATTGCCCCCTATATAACAGGCACACCTTCCCCCCCATACACACATTACCAGCCTCGTCCCTCCCTCCCAACTTAAAAATATTACCCTTTTCAGTCCTCCTTCCCCTCCCCCTACCCAATCCAACTTGACCCAACCCAAACGTTTTTTTAAAAAAGTACCTAGTGGCCTAACGGGCCCCTCCTTTCCCCCATCCTGAATCTACCCACCCCCAATAAAGAAAAAAACATTCCCTGGTGTCTAGTGGTCCCCAACCACCTCCCAACCCCTTTTGGAAGCCTCCCAGACCCCCAAACCTCAAGAGGCAGAAGGAATGCCCACTCACTCCTGCCTCCAGTACCGTCACCTACAAAATGATAGTGTCCTGCCCTGCACTGGGCATCCTGGAATGCACTGGGTGGGTCTAGTCTACCATATAAGCAGAATGGAAGATCTCTGCTCTATGGCTTTCCTGTGCTGGGTTCCAGGCATGTCCTCCACAAGTAGGCAGTCTGCTGCATGTCTGAGTCTCCTCTAGTATCTGTCATTCAATCCTCTCACTTTCTCCTCACCCAGTCTCTCTCTCATATCCCCTGATGCTATCATTTTTGTTTCTCCGTTTCAACCCCCTACTCCTCCTCACCCAGTCTCTCTCATCCCCTGATGCTGTCTTTTGTTTCTCTGTCTCAACCTCCCACCCCTTCTCCCCAGCCAGTCTTCTCATTAACTCGTAGTCAGCAACCCACAGCCTCCTTAAGCCAATTGCATTCCCAGACTCCTTCCAGTTCTCCCTCATCTTACAATACTGGCTAAAACAGCAGCCAGAAATACTGCTCCTTTCTAGGCAGCTTAGCACAACTCTCAGTGAGCTGGTTTTACAATCTCAAAAGACCCGAGACTGTAAGAGTAACAAGGAAGGTTGGGCTCAAACTCACTAAAATCTATGTGGTGCCAAATGACAACAGCAGTTTCGGCATGGAGGTGGCTGCAACAGAAGTTGTAGCAGGGCACAAAAATCCCAGGCACCATGGCAAAAAAATCTGATTTCCATGCTGGCCTGGCAACCAAGATTTGTAGATCCCTTTTGTAGCATGATAATTAGAAGTCTTAATGGAATTGCAGGCATTCATGTAACAAGGCCTGTCTTGCAAGCTGCAGTGATAGAATTAGTAAACAGTTGAGTTTGTCTGTTAGATTGCAATGCCAATAAAAACTAGAAGCGCTAGTGGAAACACAGGTACTCCTGCAGCAGGGTCTATGTAGCAGGCATTAGGAACAACAGAAAAGCAGGAAAAATCTCCACGTAGAAAGTCCAACCAAATGGAAGTAGAGGATAGATACTGGACACTCCACCGCAGGATTGTCCATTATCCATCCTCTACTTCCATTTGGTTGGTCTATCTAGCAGGGTGTGAAGACCTGTCTAGAAAGACCAAGAAGACCAGATATTCAGATAGCAGCTATGCAGGTATTGGTGGCTATTTGGTTTATTGTACATCCTTGTTGATGGCAGGGATTAATTTCTAGAGGAATAACCTGGGACATAGTTCCATGCCTTCATTTCAGAACCTAGAGCAGCTGATGTATTCTACTTCAGCTCTTCCCTTCCAGGGAGCTTGCAGGGAAGAAGAGGGGAGGGATGAGTCAGGAGCAGAACAGAGAACAGTCACTCACTTCCTAATCCAGCCCCTCTTCTCCTGTTGCCCATGCCCCTGGCCTGCTCACCACCTCCCATAGCTCCACAGGTCCACTTCTACTTCCCTTTTGTCAGCAAATTAAGACCTGGTTGTTGGAAATGGGAGGGGAGGATATTTGGTGTAAATGAAGAAAGGGAATCCTGTTCTGCTCCCCAAGATGGCAAAGTGTAAAAGTAGAAGCTGACAAAATTTTGTTGGAAAAAGAGCAATATCTTGCAACCAGTCATACTCTGTATTTGGTAGCTGGTAAATATCTGTAGCAGGATCTCACAAATGTGTTCTTTATGTCCACAAGGAGAATCATTCTACAGTTCCTGGTCCTATATTGACTCTTTCTAGCAGTGTAAGAAAATGGAGGCCAAATTGCTTGTCAGTCACTGATCAGGTAGAGTTCCCTCTCCAAATGAAAGGAGAGCATAAAAGGTCCTGCAAGTAGGGACCTGTGCTTTTACCAAGAAATTCAGGGAGCTGGAATGGTTATGGTTGCCCAAGGAGTTTTTGCTTCTTAGATAATGTCACCTATAATAGACTGTTGTATCCCATAAAGTGGCCAGGTTTGACCAACCTACAAACTAATCTAAGGGTGAAGGAGAAAAGACCTATAGGGATTTGGATCAGAATCCAGCCAGCAGAAGCTCAAGCCAGAGGAAGAAATATCTGAGGTTCCTGCTGCTTGGTTGGGAAAAAGAGAATAGAAGCTCGGATGTGAGAGGGCCCCTGCCACTCCAGTGCATCCCTGCAACATACCTGAGAAGACCCAGTACTGAGGCTGAAGGGATCTCACCTCACAGCAAATGGCTATGTTTTAATTGTTTTTATAATTTGATTTTGTTATTTTCACTCTTGGCAGGAAGGGCAAGTAATTCTATTCATGTGTTCATCTAGGATATACATCCCGCTGTATATTAGAGCACATTGAAGGAAGTGGATTTTTATCAACTGTCCAGAGCATTGTTTATTTAAAAAAATTGATAGCTCATCAGTCTTAGCCAAGGCCAAATCAAGGTGATGTACGTAGTTTAAAAATATAATGAAACAGGAAATTTTAACTCCAGTAACTGAAAGGATGGATATATTTATTTTATTTTATTTATTAGGATTTATTTACCGCCTTGAGTGAATTCCTTCCTGAGACACTCTAGGGTGGACCCATGGATGTGGGACTCCTCAAATTTGCAAAGCCTGTGCACATTAAGGTTAAATCAGGTCTCCTACCATCAGTTCCAAAATATACTCTGCCCAGACAAGCAATAGAAGGTCTGGGGCCCCTTATAGAGAGTTATCTGGTCCAAAGTATCCTTAGGGAATGCCAGTCTCTCTGTTATACTCCTATATTGCCCAAACCCCCTCTGAGTGGTGTCCTTCTTTTCTGGTTGGTGGGCTCCCAGATCTGTCCCATCAGTTTTCTCTCAACTCCCAACTGACTCTCCAGTTGCATTAGCCATATCCCAGGGTTCTAACAGCCAGGTGGAAGGTAACCCTGTCACTGTGGCAGAAGCAGAGTGAGTCCAGAAACATCCTGTCAGTTCATCTGGCATGGTTTATATTAATCTAATCCATGCATTGCCATTAGCTGCCTATAGGCTTTGTTTGACTCTCACAGCAAGCAGCAATACCTCTGTTTTTGGTTTCATTCCTACCAGTAAACTCCAGAACTTGGTAAATTTAATACTCATTTCTTTGTAAGCTCACAGGGACTGGTACTTCTTTTTAGTGAAACCCTCATAGTGGTTTTATAGAAGTTTCCAGAACAGCTTGCTATATCCAATTTTTCATTACTTGAACCAGTGGCATAGCCTTGCTGGCTGAACTCCCTCCTGTGTCGGTTAATCAATAAAGAAATTGGTGGCAGAAGTGGGCTGTTGGCTTCTTTGTTGCTCAGACAGCATGGGAAGGGACTCAGCCAGTGGACCACTTTGGCTGGCAGGGCTTGGGATCCCCACCAGCAAAGGTAGGATTTAATGCTGCTGGTGAGGGGGAAGAAGAGATGAGAGTAATGCATGGTCTCTCCAGCTCAGTGGCTGACACACTGCATTCCTTGGACAGAGGTCTAATGATTTAATTGAGCAGTCTTTGATCTGCCTCCTACTCCCCTGCTGGCCGCTTTGAAACCAAAAGATTAACAAGTAAAAAGTATGGCTAGTACATTTACTTGATTCTGAAAGATCTATTCAACAACCTGTGGATATAACCCAGGTCCAGATGCACTAAACCTTAACGACCCTTTTAATGACCCTTAACGAAGAAATTTTCAACCGTAGCATGCATCAAAGGCCCATATCTCACTCTAACTGTTACACTTGTAATGGAAAGCGTGAGCCCTCCAAAACTCACCAAAAACCTACTATACCCACATATAGGTGACCCTGCAGACATAAGGGTTATTGTAGTGGTGTATAGTTGGGTACTCTAGATTTACCCAAGCTGCAAAGGACTGGAGTGGAGGAGTGGAGTGGAGTGGAGTAGCCTAGTGGTTAGTGCAGCGGACTCTGATCCTGGGGAACTGGGATCAATTCCCACTGCAGCTCCTTGTGACTCTGGGCATTAACCCTCCATTGTCCCAGGTACAAATAAGTACCTGTATATAATATGTAAACCGCTTTGAATGTAGTTGGGAAAACCACAGAAAGGCGGTATTTAAGTCCCATTCCCTTTCCCTTAAATACAAAACAACTTAAGCATCTAGTTGTTCCTACATAAGCACACAACTGTGGAACACATTACCAAAAGCCTTGAAAATGACGTACGACCACCTAAAATTCCGGAAATCACTAAAGACCAACCTGTTTAAAAAGGCATACTCTACCGATCCAACTTAAATGCCTAATCTCTGCAACACAACCAAACTAAAGCACGTAATGGACATAACACAACTCTTCCGTTCTCTGATTCCCTAATATAGCTGTGCAACATGAGCTTGATCTTACCACAGAGGCCTCTCCGGTACTATGTAAGCCACATTGAGCCTATAAATAGGTGGGAAAATGTGGGATACAAATGTAACAAATAAATAAATATAAGGGGGTAACGGTAAGAAATGTACCTGGAACCTTTTATGTGAAGTCCACTGCACTGTCCCCTAGGGTGCCCCACTGCTTTGCTGGGATGTCTGTGTGGCCAGTCTATTAAGACCACTGGCTCATCCTACATCCCAATGGCTTTATTTTGTGCGTTTTTCACTTGGACATTATTTTTTTTTTCAAAAATGGTCGGAAAAAAAAATAGATGCACTGAGTACAGCAATGTCTAACAAATGGCCATTTTCAAAACAATAAGATAAATCACTATATTCACCACTTGAATTTTGAAGTTTTGAGCAAAACATCCAAAGTCAGATGTAAGCGTCATATCGAAAATGCCTCTCCACGCATGCTACTTTCACCCCCATTGTCTCAGGTGCATCTTAAATTGTAAGCCTGCTTGAGAAAGGAAATAACTTATATACATGATTGTAACTCACCTTGAGCAGAGATTTGGAAAAGGCAAGTAATTAAGGGGCCCTTTATTCTAAAGTTAGCGCACACTAATGGACATTAGAGTGCGCTAAATGCTTCGCAGCCCATTTTACACCTATGTACCACATGGCACTTAGTACACACTAATATCCGTTAATGCACACTAAGCTTTAGTAAACAGCCCCTATATTAAGACTTATATCCTTTCCCTTGAACAGGATCACTAGTCATCTTTATAGTAGTAGTAATAATAATAATAATCCAGAATTTTATAGACTGCTTCTACCAAAAAGGTCAGGGTAGTTTATAATGAAATAATTTTATACCAAAATTATAATTACAACACTATCAATTTAAGAAAACTATTTAGAAAACAACCACGTTTAAAGAATGCTTCTAAAACTCCAATAATCACTCTCTGGGGACAGAGTTCTGCCATTTAGCAGCAACTGCAGCCAACATCTGTTTCCTAATTGAAAGTTTCCTAAACACTGAGACAGGAAGAAATTGATTTTTTTTTTTTCAAGAATAGATTGAGCTAAGTAGACCACAATTGCAGAGGTAAATAAGAAGTCAGATAATTAGGGCTAAGGCCATAAAGAATTTTAACTGTAAAGGAAAATCATTTGAATTCAATTCTTACAGAGGTTGGGAGCCAATGAAGTGATTATAGCAAAGGGGTGACTCTTTCTGATTTCTTTTTGTGTAAAATTATTTTGATTGCTACAATCAGAAGTTGAAGTTTAGTCTTTTTCTTTTTTTTTTTTTAACACCCAGCACTTTCCTTCCGGATTCTTGGGCTATCTAGGTACAATATTTCCCCCCTGGGACTGCAAACATGAGTCCTGAATCTGGCCTCTAGATGTCACCCCTAAGCTATGACCACAACTCCAGAACTGCCTTTGCTCTCTCCCCCTCCCACCCCTGTTGCTGTGAATTCTGAACCTCAGCCAATCCAGGAGCAGATGACCTAACATATGAATAAATCCAAGGACCCTCTGCAGCAGCCATCCAAGTCAGTTTCCTTATGTTTCTTTAAAATCCCCATTACAATGTCAGCATTAGTCTGAAGCTGAGTTGTTGGCAGTGAATGAGGGGAAAGGGTGGGGAAGGTGGAGTTCAGTTATGACTCGCTACCTAGGAAATGCCTGCTCTCTCTGGTAACAGTGCTGAATTAAAAGCTTCTCTGAAGGGTATTTATATCTGAAGTTGAATTACTGTAATGTGTTTTTCTGAGACAAGTAAAAAAAAAAAAGCCCTGTTGAGCCTTTAGGATCTGTCAAACATATAAGCTCAATATATCACAATAACGCAACTATGTATCAATGTGAAAAGTTTTTGATTATTAATCACTTTATCATAATATATAAAACCTTGAATGCATAATATTTAAACTCACTCATTAATCACGCAACATCCATACTCTTTCATTCCACATTTTAACATAGCCATTCAACATATTTCATCCTACATTCTCATATACAAAATATCTTTATCAAAGTGCTGACATCCACAGAATCCTCACAGGCTGCCACTATCAAAATTTAATACATAGACAATATCTCTCTACCTAACTGAACCACAGATTATTGCACAATCTCTGATTATTACATCTTATACTTCTCAATGCTCAATCCATAATCATTATTCATTCTCTATACATATCCATATGTTTGTAGAATTTTCCCCAACAGTTCTTATAATCAACTGATTCAGTTCGGATTATTAGCCGCTCCGTTCACATTTAGTGGAATCTGATATACTCATCAAGCAGTATGTGAGGTCTGGAGCCCGTCAGCTCACACTTATACTTCAATGGATCCTCTGATCCTCTTATCATACATAAATCTTCATCAACTGTCTTGTTCTTGCATGACATGACCCTCTAATTGTGTGTAAAATTCCACAAGCACTTTCCTGTATAGGAGAATGTAGGATGAAATATGTTGAATGGCTGTGTTTAAATGTGGAATGAAAGAGTATGGATGTTGTGTGATTAATGAGTGAGTTTAAATATTATGCATCCAAGGTTTTATATATTACTAGTAAAAAAGGCCCGTTTCCGAAACAAATGAAACGGGCGCTAGCATGTAGTTTTTTTTTTTCTCCTGTAGTTTTTCCTTTGAAGAGAAAAGCACTGTATGAAGTGGCGCTGTCTTTTCCCGGGGTGATTGAGGTCAGGGAATCCTTGAGGTGGGTTAGGGGTTGCCTTATGCCAGGGATGTTTTTTGTTGGTTGGCAGGAGAGCAGCACTGTCTGGGGCCGTCGGTTTTAACGGTATTTTTGGTCCTTGTGGCAAGCAGCGGCGTCTTGTTTTGGGTGGTGTGGTTTGCGGAAGGGAGAGTATGCCACTCTTTCAGTTCGTTATAGGGCAGCAGCGTAGGAACGATGCAGGAGGAATGCAGGACGAATGCGCAGCGGGAAGCAGCGCGGTGTGTGCATCCTTGAGGTGGGTGACGGGTTTTTTGAGGCAGGGGATGGTTTTGCACGTCCTGGGTTGCTTGGTTCGTGAGAAGGTGAAGGGGGGGAGGTGTTCCAGTTATGTGCACGTGCGTGATAATGTTTTTTTTTTCTTTGTTGCCTCCGGTTTTGTATATTTAAGGAGTTAGCGGTTTTGTATATTCAAGCAGTTTGCCAGCCAGTCTCTACCGAATCCTAGGCTGGGGAGGAGTAGGGAAACACGCGCCTGGGTCAATCTGTGATGCAGGCTAGGTCGGGTTTAATTTTTGCAGGTGGCAGCGCACGTTGCAGATGGCGAGGGGCACGCTGTACTCCTGTTTCCCCGGGTCCAACAACAATATTTGTGTACATACCCAGTGCTGGGATATTCTCTGTTTCCAGCGGCGTTCGTCTGCTCTCTGTGCTGCTCAGACAATGAGGCATTCTACAGCTGAATGCTCCTCCCTTCTTCTGTTTTTTTCTTCTGATAGGTGAGTTCTATGTCGCATTCCGTTGCCTGGGAACAGTTCTGCTTTATTAGTGGGCAAGCCCCTTCTGATAGGTCCCTTCTGATAGGTCCGTGTTATGTCGGATGGCTTCACCACCATGAAACCATGAACCCTTTATCGTGTGCTGTGACTTCAGAATCTTTGTCCTCAGAATGTTCACGGTGCGTTTTATTATATTAGATGATAGAGTGATTAATAAAGAAAAACTTTTCGCATTGATACATAGTTGCGTTATTGTGATATATTGAGCATTTGTTTCAACTATAGTGGAATTTATTTAACCCTGTGTTTTCGATATTGTATAATAAACATATAAGTTCCCCACACCATAAACTTTATATTGTAAATGGACCATCAGAAAGTGGTTCTCAATCGAGATCTTCACCTTAACCTTGAGGTCAAGTAGCACCAATACTCCTCATAAGTCCAGGTATTTAAACTCCATATTTATTAACTTTTTAATGGAATTATATTTAATTTATCAAATGTTTTCTATTTTTCACAAATTTTCAGTCTTCATATTAAATCTGCACTTTAAAATCATCCATACTGGCTTAATTTCAGATTAAATCAAGTTTAACTTATTTTTGCAAATTGATAGTCCAAATGCTTATAGACCTTCACAGCGAGTCAGCCGGACACAGCGCCATGTTTCGCTTGCTAGCTGCATCAGGAACACGACTCTGTGAAGAAAAATAAAAATGAGCTTTCTGTTTCATTCATAAGAAAGAATACGTCATATTAAAAGCCATGTCCAATACTCTCATTCATTTTACTTCTTTGGCACATATCATGTGAAGCTCTTCATAGAATACAATTTGGTGATGACGTATGATATAAGCACCATAAACAGAAGTCACTACTAGTAACTACCAAAGTGAGACCACAGTTTGATTACATTATCGTTGATATTGAGTGGCAAAATAGCACTGGAAGCTACTGATATATATATATATATATATATATACAGTAATACAGAAGAGCAGATATCAGCTATTGCACAGAAGATGGCGTTATTGGATGATGAAGTATCTAACCAAGCTACTGGCATCTCTGGGCCTGATTTACAGATTTTTACAAAAGTTTAATTAGAGCACAATTTCATGGAAGCACATTAGTGCAATATATTAAGAAACTAGTAAAAAAGGCCTGTTTCTGACACAAATGAAACGGGCGCTAGCAAGGTTTTCCTCGGAGTGTGTATGTTTGATAGAGTGGATGTGAAAGTGACTGTGTGTGAGAGAGAGAGTGAATGTGCAAGTGTGTGTGTGTGAGAGAGAGAGAGTGAGTCTGGGTGTGAGTGTGTCTGTGAGAGAGAGTGTGTGTGTAAGTGCGTATGTGAGACACAGTATGTGTGAGAGAGAGAGTATGTGTTTCACACAGATACAGTGTATGCGAGAGAGAAAGTGTGTGTGAGACAGACTCTCTGTGAGACTGAGTGTATGAGACCAAGAGAGTGTGTGAGTGACTGTGTGACACATAGAAAGTGAACGTGATACAATGTGAGACATAGAGTGTGTGAGAGACAATGTGTGAGAGTGAGAGAGAGAAAGACATTGTGGGAGAGAGAGAGTGTGTGTTTGACAGAGATACCTCCCTCCCCCTCTCTGGTGTCAGGCCCCTCTCCCTCCCTCTCTCTGGTGTCAGCCTCCCCCCCCCCCCCTCTCTCTCTCTCTCTGGTGTCTAAGCGTTACTATGCAGGACGCTGAGCTCTGGCTGTGCTTCAAGGAACTGACCAATCCTATTTAATAGAATGCACCTCCAACATTCTGGAGCCGAGAAACCTCATGTGGTTGGTCACTTCTGCTTGTGATGAACCCGGAAGTACGTGATGTCAATTCAGGAGATGGATACAGAGAGCAGGAATGCCTCAGCCATGCAGTCAGCTTCAGAATGTTGGAGGTGCGTTTTATTATATAGAATGGTACTTCCCACAGGGATGATAGATTTACAAAGAACCTAAATTGTTTGCATCAGGTACTACATTTATTGAGAAGTGGAATGCAATATTAAATAAATGTAGCTTGGGCCTTATGTCATTGATTATTGAGACTATTTCAACTATGGAGACACAAATTATTGTTTCAATTGAGGAATTTCAAGATAAACAAGGAGTCAACTACTGGGGAGGAATTTCAGAAACAAACGGCTGAAGCACAATCATTAATAGCTTCTTTTAAATCATCACTGCGGCAGTTTAAGATTCAAAAATACCGAAGGGATGAGAAAGATTATGCTCAGAAACAGATTTATCCATGGATGTACAAGCAAAGAGTAGATAAACCTCATTCTAAACCATTTGAGAATTCATCATCTGGTTCAGAAGATAGTGATGAAGAAAATTCCCCCTCAAGGTAGGGGGGAATTTTTACCTCAGAGATGGCTGATCAACAGACCCTATGATGGGGGGAGGGGTGTCACAGAGTGCATTATGCAGTGACTGATCAATTGTGCCTGAACACCAGATCAGAGAATCGGCCATAGTCAAAATATCATTCAGACAACTCTCCCTGCCTCAAGAATCGGTCCTCAATTTGGGGCTGGGGTTTGACCCTACTACAGGCTATGATACATTTGAAGCACATATTGATATTTATAGATTAGATCAGAAAATACAATTGAAAGAGGTTTTTTTGTCCAACCTCTAACAGCTGATGGATCCATCATTTCATGCAAATTGATCTGGACTCCCACCGGGCATTATGCACCCTGCAATACAGACATGTCTAAATTTGACTTTACAAGATTTAGAACTACATATTCTAATGTATCAAGACAACAGAAATGTGCTTTGAGGGAATTACAGTCTAGATCAGATAGTCATTAGCAGGGCTGATAGGGTGGAGCTGTAGTTCTTCAATCCACTTCTCAACATATGGAAGAGGCGTATAAGCAATTGTTGGATGTCAACAATTATAAAGTATTATTTTCAGATCCTAAATTTTTATTGATGGTGCAAATATCTGAATGGAAAGGTCTTCATGAACTTCACCCACGTACTCCCCGGATATATTTTTTGATGAAGATTTATAAATCCCTGGATAATGTTCCAGGGTACCCAATTGTCAGTACAAAATTTTCCCAAATTATTGATATGTTTTTGAAACTGGAAGCTCAAAGAGTAAGTTCATTTTTTAAGAGGATTACATGAATTATTGGAACTTCCCAATGATTCCTGGTTGGTTACGATGGATGTGGTATCTTTATGTAATAGATGTCTCCTTCAGCCCCATGCCTACTACTACTACTACTACTACTATTTAGCATTTCTATAGCGCTACAAGGCGTATGCAGCGCTGCACAAACATAGAAGAAGAGCTTACAATCTAATAGACAAGAAATAAAGTAAGCAAATCAAATCAATTAATGCCTCCCATCATCGCAGGGCCACTTGTACAGGCTGATGAGAGTATGGAAAATACCAGTGAGGTAGCCATCCCTGGGACTCCACTTGCAGATGGCTTCAGTGTGGGATCCTCACCCGTTTCCTGCAAAACAGAAAAAGTACCAGCAGCAACCAGACCATGACCATCAGGCAATGGTCCAGGCAGCATGCATAGTGTGCTGCTTTCCCCGCCAGCCCAGCCTCCCACTGCCTGAAAAGGAAAAGATTGCCAACCCTGTCCCCAAGGCCACACTGAGGCCCTTGTGGAACACCCATACCTTGCAGCATACCCCTGTCCCCAAGGCCACACTGAGGCCTGCTGGAAAGGGGGGGCCTCCCCTTTGTGGAACATCCATACCTTGCAGCATACCTATCCCTTGCTGGACCCCCAATCCCTACTGACAAGCACCCCCCCCCCCCCCCCAGACATACCAAATCACATGCATTTGGCATGTAACACACACTTTGGTCCCTCAACTCCAGTTCACATGCCAAAGCCCTCTCCTCTCACACATTGAGAGAAGGAGGCTTTGGTGTGTGGTCAGGCAGCAGCAATCCCCCAATCACTGCTTCCTTTGCCAGCTCCACATGTAAAATGGTGGCCACAAACTCTCACAAGACTACCGTGAGAGGTCGCAATAAACCACGGAGCCAGCACAAGCAGCAGTGATTGGGGATTTCTGCTGCCTGACAGTACTCTAAACCACCAGGGCAAGGAATGAAAGGTGCCTGCACGGAGGGGGGGGGGGGAGTCAAATGTGAGGTGCTGCATCAGGGGGCAGGAGTATGAGGTGCCGCATTGGGGGGGGGCAAGGTGTGAGAGGTGCTGCATCGGGGGAGCAGGAGTGAGAGGTGCTGCATCGGGGGGGGGGGGGGCTGGAGTGAGAGCTGGTGCTGCATCGAAGGGGCAAGGAGTGAGAGAGATGCTGCATCGAGGGGAGCAAGTGTGGGGTGTTGCATCAGGGGCAAGAGAGAGAGGTGCTGCATCGGGGGGCAAGGAGTGAAATAGGTGCTGCATTGGAGGGGCAAGGAGTGAGATAGGTGCTGCATTGGAGGTCAAGGAGAGATAGAGGTGCTGGACAGGTAGCGAAGTGAGATCCAATCAGGCGGTGAGGAAGAATGAGGGCACAGAGAAGGAAAGAAGTGCTGCTCTTTAGGGGAAAAGAACAAGGAAAGAGAGATGTGCCAGAACTTGTGGGAAAGAAAGAAGAGGGGAGGTGCTGGTCCTGCAAAAGGGAGACAGAACAGGAGCGAGGGAAGGGAGAGGAACACTTGCTGGATACCTGGGGGGAGGCAGGGGGAGGAAAGATAGAGTGAGAGATGCTGGCCTGGAGAGAGACAGGAGGAAAGGAAAAGAGAAAGAGATTCTGACACGTGGGAGGGTAGGGAGGGGGAATAAGGACATAAAAATGGAAGGTGCTCAAAATGGCAGGAAGACAGGGGTGATACTGGGTCACCTAGATAGGGATGCAAAGAGAAGATGGATGGTGGACATGGAGAGAAAAGTGCCAAATGGATAAGGAGACTCTGGCAAGACAGCAACTGGCAAGACAGCAACCAGAGACTAGGACCAACACAGTAAGAAAAATAACATGACCAGACAACAAAGATAGAAAAAAGAATTTTATTTTCTATTTATTGATTGGAATATGTCAGTTTTTGAAATGTGCATCTGCTAGAACTAGTTTTAGACATGAGAAAAACCTCACTCATTGGCTTTCTATCTCCAAAATTGTGGTGGTAAATCTCAAGCATTGGGATGGGCCACCCTTGGTGTCTCTGCCCCCCTGAAGAGAGTTCCCCCACATTGTACCCAAACCCTGCTGGTGGCCCATGTCCAGCTGTCCACTGACCCTCTGCTGTGGGCCAAAGCCCTACTGCAAACCCCTCCCCCTGCCAGAACCCCAACCTGCTCCCCAACCAGGAATCCAAGGCCCTTGGGGTACCCCAATCCAAAGCCCAGGCAGCCCCGGAGTTAACTTGGGCTACCCCTGCAAAGGGAAACCCTGAACTGAAGTCCTTGCTACTTCCTGCCCTAAACTAGGGGCAGGCCCAGCCCAAGGAGCCAATGCTATTGCTATCTGCCACTCTCTTCCACTGCCCCTAGCCACCAGGAGTACTGATGGTCCTCAGAGCTCTCCAACTCAGCCACCAGACCAACATCCCCATCAAATAGGGAGACTCCTCCCGGCGAGGCCTACCGACCTTTCAGTTGAGATCCTTCCCACCCCTTTGCACTGGCAGACCTCTTGCCCTTCTTCCTCTCCCTCATCGGGTCTGCTAGCATCAACAATGCTGCAGCCTTAGAATGGGGCAGAGGGAGAGGGAAGGCACCGTAACTGACCTGCTTCAGTGGCACGTCCTCATCGAAGGAATCACCTGTCAGCAAGGAAACTTCGTCCAGCTCATCAGCAGAGGCTGTTCTGTCCTCCGACAGCCTTGCACTAGTTTATAACGTGATCCTAAAATGTGTGTAATGCTTTTACTGTTATTCTCAGTTCCAAGGACTATCATTGCTGCAGTTTCTCACTGCAAAGATGCATGAGCAATGCACTGTGGGTAATGTAGTTCACAGGCAGTGCAACCACACTTGTTTGGCTGTGTAAGAACTGTTACCACTGGTTGTGAGGCTGCCCAGACCTTCTCTCTCCTCTCTCTCTCTCTCTCTCTCTCTCTCTCTGCCAAGCTTGGCTCCTTTGTCTTCCTGCTATTATTTCCTGGTCATTCTATCCCTGTCCTGGGAGGTCAGCCAGGTATGACCTCTCCCTCCAATCGAGAACCATCTTCTAGGACCACCCCTTGCTACCCAATGGCAGGCTCTGTCCCCATTGGCCTCTATCTGCTCCTCCCTGAACCTGTGTGAAGCCCCAACTCCTCTTTGTCCTTTCAGCCACGAGGCTTTCTTGCACCATCCAGCCAGGGACATGGAGCAAACACCATCTTGCTCCAGACAGCTCTGTCCTGCTGAAACTCCCTGTAGAGAACCTGGTTTTTTACCCTGAGAATATCTCCTTCCAAATGAGATATCGCACATTCCAGTCACCCAGCTTTGGACTATTTCTACCTGTTCAACTACCTTTCCCTCCCCCTCCAATACAACTACCTCTCCTCAGATCTCCACCTCCCACAGCCTCCAGATTAAGAAGTCTCTATGTCCTGAAGCAGCATCACTGAACATCTATCTGTGAGTAAATTATCTCTGATTTATTCAATAAAAGAGACTTCATAAAAATAATAGAGACTTCAGGTGATTGGCGTGCCAGGGTTATACTCCATGATATTGGGGCTTCTAGTTAACAAGCTCCAAGAGTCATGACAGAAGCACCATAGGGGTGAGTCACCCGATGCCATGTCAGCTACCTCACAATATTAAGCCTCCTCCGAGAAGCAGAAAGAAGACCCTGTGACTTGGAGGCAGCTCCATTAAATAAACTTCCCTCCTCTCCCTCAATCCGGGTCGCTCTTCAGTCCTCAGTGGGGGCCTCAGCAGGAAAGTTTGCTTAAATATATATTATCCAGGCCCCCGAGGTCCCTGACCCGTTTGCCTTTACTCTCCCCCTTTCACCCTCCCCACCAACCAACCCTTTACTGGGCTGTCCCTACCCTAACCTTCCCACCATCCAGAGAACTGCAAGGGGGGGGGGAAGCCCAGCCCAAAGTTAAGCTCGCACTGCAAGACAGGGGACTCTTGGGCTTAAACTTTAGCACAGGTCCCATTAAATGCAAGGAGATCTCATTACCAACAACTGGTATTACAGTAAAATAACATATTTTAACCAGTGGCATAGCTAGGTGGGGCGCCAGGGGAGCGACCACTCCCCCAAATGGAGTTGTGCCGGCGCCTATTTTGTTTTGTCCTGTTGCAGTGAAAATGTGCGCCGGCGCTGGCGGAAGTCCGCTCTTGCTCCACCCACGCCATCAACTTGCCTCAACCTGGCTCCACTTCTGAGTTTAACAGTAGCCCATGTTGATAACTCCCCCACCAAGTTATATAAAATGGGACCTTGTGGCAAGTAACACATTAGCACCTATAAGTAAATCTTACCCTTAGACTGATAGCACTAAATGTAGGCTCCACCTTCTCAGGTGCATACGAGGACATACCAGTAGAGATGCTGTTTTAATTGTCACTGGTACCGTGTCATTTCGGTTTATAGAATCTTGCAGAAACAAGTTCAGCTAGATTCAGTCTCTCAAAACTAAATATGCTTTGCATTAGTAGTCTCAACAAACTCACCCAACTTAATTTCTGTAGCGGTTCCACCCTCAGGTCCAGAAATTTGTGCAAGGCAGTGAAAAGCTGAATCAACTAGCTCCCTGGACTTGTACCATTTTGACTCTGATATATTTTTTTTTTTTACGATGTTTCATTTTTATTTTTTTTAGGTCCCTTTTCAAATTACAGTACTTTCATGATTACCAGGTAGCTCAGTAATGCACAATGAAACTGGCTGAATTCATCCGTATTAAAAATGTGTGCCTTCCTCCTTGTTGAATCATAATGTCCTCCCTTCTTATTTCTACAGTTCAAAATTGAACAGAGAGCCAAGAGTGTAACACTGCCCCCAGATTCCTACTTCCTGCCATTTAATATTCAAAGTTCCTCAGACGGCAGTGGCCTGCCCAATTCCACCAACTTTCCTACCATACTCAAAGCTGATCCACAGGCCAGGAACTGCCCAATCAGTTACTAACTGATTCCCTCAACAGGCCCCCCTAAAACCTTCTGATAAAGAGTCTTACCTCTTCCCAGCTTAGAGACCTCTGTTGAAATTTTACTACCAACTATGAAGGCTGGAGGATGTGGCCATTCAAGTTTAGGTTTCATAAAGCAGTGTCCACATTTTTCCATCCAAGTTAGGTGGCTAGCATTGAAAATCAGTGCTAGCTGAATTTCTATCCCCAGCCTAACCCCACCCACAGGCCCATCTATCTTTTAGGCCTTAAATTTAGGTGCTCAGCCCCAATATCTTTTTCTAATGTTTCCATTTAGGCCCCCAACTCCCAAAATTAGATGCCCAAACTCTTTCAAAGTTGACCTAATAGTATCCATTTATGAATTTAAGAATGTCTACATATTCACAGCAGTATCTGCAATACAAAAAAAAAAAGTCAGAAATAACTTCCATTCATTCACATCATGACAGCTTACTGAACTCTTCATTTCCGCTGAGATTCAAATTTAGCCATGTGGGAGGCAAATCAAATGTTTTATAGTGACAGTGGTGGGTGTATTACAGACAAAAGACATAACAACCCCGAACAGCTAAGCACATGCTAGAATTCTTTATTTTTAGAGCAAGGAATTAAGATAATGTAGTCACTGAATGTACTCAGTAAGTCTGAAAATACTTTAGCACAAATACAAATATTGTTTTGCTAAATCCTTTCCTGCAATCTATGCATAGCTTACTACATGCAGAGTGAAAGGTGGTAATACTTAAAATGATAATGGAAGAACTGGTGCAGTAAGAATCTTAAGCTGGAGAATAAACAAAGCCAATATCTACATTCACTATTGCAAAATCCACCACTACCAGCTGCCAAGTTTACTGTAAGAAAAATGAAAAGTTGTTTGTTTGGAACTGGTATTCTGTTTCACAGCAAAACAAATCAAGGCTGCATTTACTGTACATCCATCTACTATTTTAGACATTGGATTTTCTTTTGTAGTATTTGACGGGTTTTTTATTATTTGTAATGCTTATATTTTTATCTCTTTGTGCTATGCACTGGGTTTAGATATGTGGAAGAACTGAAAGAAATCTTGGTGAAACCTAGACAGTGGCGATCCTAGGTTGGCTGCCACCCGGGGCGGATCGCAACTGCACACCCCCCCCCCCCCCGGGTGCAACAACATGCGTCCCCCCAGGGTGCAGGCCGACCCCCATCCCTGGCGCATCAAGCCCCCACCCCCGGCGCAATGACACCCCCTCCTCGGCGCATCAAGTCCCCCCCCCCGGGTGCATTCTTGGCTGCTGGAGGGTGCAGAGAGCAGCCGCGGCTCCACTGGCTCCCTGCTCCCTCTGCCGTGGAACAGGAAGTAATCTGTTCCGGGGCAGAGGAAGCAGGGAACCAGCGGAGCCAACAGGCGCGCCGCTGCTCTCTGCATCCTCCAGCAGCGTGCACCCGGGGCAGACCGCCCCCACCGCCCCGCCCTTCCTACGCCACTGAACCTAGAAGACATACTGAGCAAAATCGACAAATCAATGAGTAGTAAATTACCTGGACTGGACTGGACAGCGTGCACCCTAGAGTACTGAAAGAACTCAAATATGAAACTGCTGATCTGCTGTAAATGATCTGTAACCTGTCATTAAACTCATCCGTAGTACCTAAAGATTGGAGAGTGGCCAGTGTAACACTGATTTTGCTGGGGTGATATGGGAAATTACAAATTGGTAAGCCTGACTTCAGCACCAGGCAAAATAGTGGAAAATATTACAAAGATATAGAACACATAGACAAACATGGTTTAATGGAACAGAGTCAGCATGGCTTCAGCCAAGGGAGGTGCCTCACCAATTTGCTTCATTTCTTTGAAGGCATGAATAAAAATGTTGATAAAGGTGAGCCAGTTGATGTAGTGCAGTGGCCTCCGATGAGCAGCCCCGCAGTCCATTTTTGTGGCCCTCATATCCAGCGACCTCCACTGCTACTGCGGGTAGAGAAAAGGCCCTGTGAAGCTCCGCAGGATCACGTTTGCTTGTGTGGTCACATTGACACATGTGCATGTATACACGCAACTGCCTCATGCGTGTGTGTACACGTGACCCAGCAGAGCTTCATGGGCCCTTCATTCTCCACTAGGTGCTGTGAGTCCAGCTGTGGACTGGAAAGGATCATGACAGAGATCCAGTGCTGCTTCTCATATCTAATAGGACAAAAGGAGAGTCTGAAAGGGGTGTGAATCAGGGGCACAGCCAGACCCCAATTTTGGGTGGGCATGGGCCCAAGATGGGTGGGCAGAAGAACCCCGCCCTGTCCCACAAGTGATTTGTTCTCTCCCTCTCTTGCTTGCATGCCATATGGTCTCTCAAATAGCCCCCCTCCCCCGCATACCTTTTAAATAGCAGATTTTCACCAGCAACGAGAAGCATCTACTACACACTGCTCATGTTGGCCCCACAGTCTTCCCTCTGATGCAACTTCCTATTTCTGCATAGGCGGGAATACATCAGAGGGGAGGCTGTGGGGGCTGGTGCGAGCAGTATGTATCAGCCTCTGCTCACTGCAGACAAAGATCTGCTATTTACAAGGTATGCAGGAGGGACAGTCATTGGGAGTTTTTGGCTGGTGGGGCTTGGGGGATCCGTGCCATAGGTGTGGTGCTACTGGGTGGGCCTGGGCCCACCCTTGGCTACGCCACCGGTGTGAGTGAGAGAGAGAGACAGAGAGAGCGAGGGAAGAGAAAGAGAGATAATGGAGGCAAAAGGAAGAAGAGCAACATATAAGGATGTTTCATGTCATGGTGGCCAACTTTCAGATAACCTTTTACTCACATAATTCACTTTGAAAACAGGTAAGCAAATATTGCTTTCTTGTCCTTGACAATTATATTGGAGTTTTCACCCCCTCCCCCATACATTCTTTTTCTCTTATTTACAGAGGACTATTAAAGATAAAAATAATTTCTTTCCTTGTGCTCATGTGGTTCGGGGAGGATTAATGGTAACACAGAAACAGAGTCTCATTTATGTTTTTTTGTAACTGTTAACAAGTCAAAATAAAGTGACTTTTAAAAAATATATATATCCTTACAGAATCAAAAATAGCAATTAAATTACATTTGTAAGCCTAAAATCTTTTGGTGGCCCTGGAGCTTTCTTGTGTCCGCTTTGTGGTCCTTTACATGAAAAGGTTGGAGATCACTGATGTAGGGCATCTAGATTTTCAGATAGCTTTTGACAAAGTTCCTCATGAGAGACTCTTGAGAAAATTAAAGAGTCATGGGATAGGAGGCAATGTTCTGTTGTGGATTAGGAATTGGTTATTGGACAGAAAACAGACGGTAGGGTTACATGACCATTTTTCTCAATGAAGGAGGGTGAATAATGGATTGCCGCAGGGATCTGTACTAGGAACTGTGCATTTAACATACTTATAAATGATCTGGAAATCAGAATGACAAGTGACGTGATACATTTGCAGATGACACAAAACTATTCAACGTTGTTAAAACACATGTGGACTGTGAAAAATTGCAAGACAACCTTAGGAAATAAGAAGACTGGGCATCCAAATGGCAGATGAAATTTTTAATGTAGACAAATGCAAAGTGATGCACATTGGGAAGAATAATCTGAATCATAGTTACTTTAGGAGTCAGCACTCAAGAAAAAGACCCAAGTGTTATTGTAGACAATACGCTGGAATCTTCTGCCCAGTGTGCAGTGGAAGCCAAAAAAAAGCAAATAGAATACTAGGGATTATTAGGAGAGGGATGCAAAATAAGACTGAGAATATTATAATACCTCTGTTTCACTCTGTGATGCGACCTCACCTTGAATACTGTGTTCAATTCTGATTGCTGTATCTCAAAAAAGATACAGCAGAATTAGAAAAGGTTCAAAGAAGGGCAACCAAATTGATACAGAAGATGGAACTCCTTTCCTATGAGGAAAGGCTAAAGAGGTTAGGGCTCTTCAGCTTGGAAAAGAGATGGCTGAGGGAAGATATGATTGAGGTCTACAAAATCCTGAGTGGTGTAGAACGAGTAGAAGCGAACTGATTTTTTACTCTTTCAAAAAGTACAAAGTCTAGGGGACACTCAATGAAGATACATAGAAATACTTTTAAAACAAATAGGAAGAAATATTTTTTTCACTCAATGAATAGTTAAGCTCTGGAACTCTTTGCTGGAAGATGTAATAACAGCAGTTAGCGTATCTGGGTTTTAAAAAACGTTTGGTCAAGTCCCTGGAGGAAAAGTCCATAGTCTGCTATTTATATAGACATGGGGAAGCCACTGCTTGCCCTGGGATTGGTAGCATGAAATATTGCTACTAACTGGGTTTCTGCCATGTACTTGTGACCTTGATTGGCAACTGTTGGAAACAGGATACTGGGCTAGATGAGGCCATGTTCATAGATGATAATATCTTAGGGGTCCTTTTACTAAAGTGCGATGAAAAACGGCCTGCAGTGGTGTAGGTGTGTGTTTTGGCCGTGCGCAGAATCATTTTTCAAGCACACATGTAAAAAATACCTTTTGGGGGGGGATGGGCATGCAGCAAAATCAAAATTGGCACGCGTCCATTTTGGGTCTGAGACCTTACCACCAGTCATTGACGTAGTGGTAAGGTCTCACACGTTAACCGGGCAGTAATGGTCAACTCGCGTTCAAATGCCGATTACTGCCTGCACACCAGAAATAAAAATATTTTCTGACGAGCATAGTGGACGTGCATAAAAAATTAAATTACCACCTGGGCCACCCGGTAGCCGGGTGGTAACTTGAATTGATGCCATGGGCCACGCATAGGTGCTTGTACGGCTTAGTAAAAGGGCCCCTTAGTAAAATACTGAAAGGAAGGAACATTAAAATTACTCCAGGATGATGTCCCCACCACGTTAAGTGGAGAAAAAATAGCCATTGAGGAATCTGGCAGTGGAGAGAAAGAAGCTTCAAGTTTGGCCACCTTAGCGGAGAAATACTGATCCAAAGTATCAGCAGACAGACTAGAGTCTAAACCCTGAGAACCAGAAGCAGGAGCCTTAGAGGGATTCAGAGAATATTTAAGTAGCTTAGAAAAGTAATCTTTTGTAGCTCTAAATAATTGGACAAGAAAAAGTTTCTGCTGTACGACACCTCAGAGCATCCAAACTACTGGTTTTATGCCAAAACAATTCTGCCCTACAAACCTATCTTTTCAAAAACCGAATGACTTGGTGATACCGGGGATTTTTCTTATATTTTGAAGGCTAACTAAAATGCAAGAGAACAATTTAATCTAGGAACTGCGATAACAAAACATTTCAAGACTCGGCCTGTCCATCCAGCACAAACTCATCAAAATTACTGGGAAAGGAGGCATTTAAAGCTAGGAATGCAGAGAGGTCCAACCAATGTAAACATCTCATCCAGTAACCTGATGCAGATATCACTGGTTTCCTTTTTAAAAATAAAAAAAGAAAAAGAAACTAACGCATGATCAGTCCAAGGAAGAAAAAGAAACCTAAAATTACTAAGCTACTACTACTACTTAGCATTTCTATAGCACTACAGAGCGTACACAGCGCTGCACAAACATAGAAGAAAGACAGTCCCTGCTCAAAGAGCTTACTGCTGATGACATATAGTCAAGTACAAAGTATGACCAGACATAAGCTTGGGAGGAGACAGAGACAGGAGACAGAGAAGTGCACCCATCTTTCGACACATATCGAGAAATGGGCCTCCTTCTCCCAGGGTTGCCCAAATCGGCATAATTGAAAGCCGATTTTGGCATCCTCAACTGCTTTCCATCGCGGGGATGACCAAAGTTCACGGGGGCATGTCGGAAGCACAGCAAAGGCGGACTGGGGCATGCTTAACACATGGGCGTCCTCGACCAATAATGGAAAAAAGAAGGGCGTCCCTGACGAGTACTTGGGCGACTTTACTTGGTCCATTTTTTCTTATGACCAAGCCTCAGAAAGGTGCCTGAACTGACCAGATGACCACCGGAGGGAATTGGAGATGACCTCCCCTTACTCCCCCCAGTGGTCACTAACCCCCTCTCACACTCAAAATTTTTTTAAATATTTTATGCCAGCCTCTACGCCAGCCTCAAATGTCATACCCAGCTCCATGACAGCAGTATGCAGGTCCCTGGAGCAGTTTTAGTGGGTGCAGTGCACTTCAGGCAGGCAGACCCAGCCCCCCCCCCCTATCTGTTACACTTGTGGGGGTAAATGTGAGCCCTTCAAAACCCACCAGAAACCCACTGTACCCACATGTAGGTACCTCCCTTCACCTCTTAGGGCTATGGTAGTGTTGTACAGTTGTGGGTAGGGGGGGTTGGAGGGGTTTGGGGGGCTCAGCACCCAAGGTAAGAAAGCTATGCACCTGGGAGCAATTCCTGAAGTCCACTGCAGTGCCCCCCACGGTGCCCGGTTGGTGTCCTGGCATGTCAGGGGAACCAGTGCACTACGAATGCTGGCTGCTCCCACAACCAAATGGCATGAATTTGGTCATTTCTGAGATGGGCGTCCTCGGTTTCCATTATGACCGAAAATCGGGGGCGACCATCTCTAAGGACAACCATCTCTAAGGTCGACCTAAATTTCACGATTTGGGCATCCTCAACCATATTATCAAAAGAAAAGATGGACGCCCATCTTGTTTCGATAATATGGGTTTCCCCGCCCCGTCGCCAGGAAATCCTGCAAGGACGTACTCAGGAGAACTTGGGCGCCCCTTTCGATTATGCCCCTCCATGTAGCTCATTTTCAAAAGAGAAAAACATCTAAAAAGTGGCATAAATCTGTATTTGGAAGTTTTTTCTCACAAAAGCGTCCAAATTGGTATTTTCAAAACCAATTTTTCTATGAAAACTGTCAGAAGTGCAATCAAATCACAAGGGGGCATGTTAAGGGCGAGATTTGGGCGTTTCAACACTTTGGACGTTTTTCTGCCATAATGGAACAAAACAAAAACATCCAGGGCTATGAGTTGGACGTTTTGGTCTAGATCTGTTTTATTAACGAGTAACCAAACACGCTGCGAATCATATGTGCACATTTACAACCACTGCTTATATTGTGACTGAAGTGAGAGGGAAAAGCCTCATACTTCTGTGGCTCACCTCGGTTGTTGAAACCGGACCGGTTTGTAAGAGACCGTGAAAATCTATAACAGTCTAGTAAAGAAAACGCTCTGAGCCCACAGTAAAAAATAATCATAGGCGCAAAAAAACTCTCAAAAAATCCTCTTCTATGGTTTCTATCCTAAATAATTTAGGTAATATTTCTGAACAAAAAACTTATCTGTGCTGTGTCCTGCTATGCTGGTTGCTGCGTTGCTACTCACTTACAGGGTGAGGTCCCGACGGACCTGTTTCGCTCGTGCTTCTTCAAGAGTCCTCACCGTCTGCCCTGAAACAGCAACCAAACGCTTGCGTTAATGTCAGAAAAAATCCTTCAGCAAACCAAAGTGTGTAAATGTGAATAGTCTCTATTCTCCTATACCCCAAGAGCTGCCGTCTTATAGCGTGCAAAGCCAGCAATGAACTGACAAAAATGGCGCTTGCTGAATTTAAAGACCCGCTCTCAGAAAACCCCAGCCAGTGCATCATGACGTCCCAGCGTCATGATCTCACGAAACTCTGCCATCTCCAGAGTTTCGCCAAAATCAAACCAAAAAATTGAAACCAAAAAATTGAGGAAGACCCTGTTCGACGTCCTCGAATCTTTCAAAAATGCAGTCCCAAAACAATTTTTCATTTCTTTATCTTTTAGATTTTATGTTTACTCTAACTACATTCTCAATGCTGGAAAATGTTTGCCCGGACCCCACTTTTAGTTACCCCAAATTTTCCATGTGTAGAAAAAATATCCATGTACAGTGGGGGAAATAAGTATTTGATCCCTTGCTGATTTTGTAAGTTTGCCCACTGACAAAGACATGAGCAGCCCATAATTGAAGGGTAGGTTATTGGTAACAGTGAGAGATAGCACATCACAAATTAAATCCGGAAAATCACATTGTGGAAAGTATATGAATTTATTTGCATTCTGCAGAGGGAAATAAGTATTTGATCCCCCACCAACCAGTAAGAGATCTGGCCCTACAGACCAGGTAGATGCTCCAAATCAACTCGTTACCTGCATGACAGACAGCTGTCGGCAATGGTCACCTGTATGAAAGACACCTGTCCACAGACTCAGTGAATCAGTCAGACTCTAACCTCTACAAAATGGCCAAGAGCAAGGAGCTGTCTAAGGATGTCAGGACAAGATCATACACCTGCACAAGGCTGGAATGGGCTACAAAACCATCAGTAAGACGCTGGGCGAGAAGGAGACAACTGTTGGTGCCATAGTAAGAAAATGGAAGAAGTACAAAATGACTGTCAATCGACAAAGATCGGGGCTCCACGCAAAATCTCACCTCGTGGGGTATCCTTGATCATGAGGAAGGTTAGAAATCAGCCTAACTACAAGGGGGGAACTTGTCAATGATCTCAAGGCAGCTGGGACCACTGTCACCACGAAAACCATTGGTAACACATTACGACATAACGGATTGCAATCCTGCAGTGCCCGCAAGGTCCCCCTGCTCCGGAAGGCACATGTGACGGCCCATCTGAAGTTTGCCAGTGAACACCTGGATGATGCCGAGAGTGATTGGGAGAGGTGCTGTGTGGTCAGATGAGACAAAAATTGAGCTCTTTGGCATGAACTCAACTCGCCGTGTTTGGAGGAAGAAATGCTGCCTATGACCCAAAGAACACCGTCCCCACTGTCAAGCATGGAGGTGGAAATGTTATGTTTTGGGGTGTTTCTCTGCTAAGGGCACAGGACTACTTCACCGCATCAATGGGAGAATGGATGGGGCCATGTACCGTACAATTCTGAGTGACAACCTCCTTCCCTCCGCCAGGGCCTTAAAAATGGGTCGTGGCTGGGTCTTCCAGCACGACAATGACCCAAAACATACAGCCAAGGCAACAAAGGAGTGGCTCAGGAAGAAGCACATTAGGGTCATGGAGTGGCCTAGCCAGTCACCAGACCTTAATCCCATTGAAACTTATGGAGGGAGCTGAAGCTGCGAGTTGCCAAGCGACAGCCCAGAACTCTTAATGATTTAGAGATGATCTGCAAAGAGGAGTGGACCAAAATTCCTCCTGACATGTGTGCAAACCTCATCATCAACTACAGAAGACGTCTGACCGCTGTGCTTGCCAACAAGGGTTTTGCCACCAAGTATTAGGTCTTGTTTGCCAGAGGGATTAAATACTTATTTCCCTCTGCAGAATGCAAATAAATTCATATACTTTCCACAATGTGATTTTCCGGATTTAATTTGTGAGTGCTATGTCTCACTGTTACCAATAACCTACCCTTCAATTATGGGCTGCTCATGTCTTTGTCAGTGGGCAAACTTACAAAATCAGCAAGGGATCAATACTTATTTCCCCCACTGTACATATGATAGAAAAAAAAATTTTTTTAATCATGAAAACAGATGTAAAAACGTGTATTTATGAATTTAGATTTAGAAAATTCAGTCCAATGAATCAAAGAGTTTAAACCCCTGGGTTCAAGGGTGTCTAATCTGTAAATCCAGCGCTGTTCACACTGTAATAAAGCCGGTCCAGTTTCAACAATCAAGGTGAGTCACTTCAGTCACAATATAAGCAGTGGTTGTAAAAGTGCACATATGATTCACAGCGTGTTTGGTTAAGCAACTGAGATAATTGTGAATCAGATCTATTGAGGTTACACCGGTGTGATTATTAACGAATAAGCCACAAAAAAGTGCCTTAAATGACTAGATGACCACTGCAGGAATAAAGGAATGACACCCCCTTACTCCTTCAGTGGTCACTGACTCCCTCCCACCCACAAAGATGTAAATGAAACAGTACATACCAGGCTCTATCACAGCATCAGATGTTATGGCCACTCCTATTACAGCAGCAACAGTGGTATAGGAAGGGGGGGCTGTGGGGCGGTCCGCCCCGGGTGCACGTCGCTGGGGGGTGTCAGCTCCGCTGGTTCCCTGCTCTTTCTGGCCCCGGAACAGGTTACTTCCTGTTCCAGGGCAGAGAGAGCAGGGAACCAGCGGAGTCGACGCAGCTCCCAGCAACGTGCACTCTGGGCGGAGCGGCCCTCCCACCCGTCCCCTTTCCTACGCCAGTGGTAAGAATGCGCTCCACGGGGGTGTGCGCGCCGAGGGGGGGGTGCGCTGTGCTGCACCTGGGGGGGTGCGCAATGGCGACCCACCCGGGTATCAGCTGCCCTCACTACGGCAATGAGCAGCAAGCAGATTCCTGGAATAGCTTAGTGGTCAGTGCACTGCAGAGAAGGTGACCCAGGCCCATAATCCACTATTACACTTGTGGTGGAAAGTGTCAGCCCCCCAAAACCTGCTGTGCCCACATAATAGGTGACACTTGTAGCCATAAGGGCTAGTGTAGTGGTGAATAGTTGGGTACAGTAGGTTTTTCATGGGTTTTGAAGGGAGTAATGGTGAGATGTGTACCTAGGACCTTTTATGTGGTCCACTGCAGTGCCCCCCTAGGGTGCCCCATTGCTCTGCTGGGATACCTGTGAGGCCAGTCTACTAGGAAATCTGGCTCCTCCTATGTCCCAATGGCTTGATTTTATACGTTTTCACTTGGACTTTTTTTTTAATGGAAAAAGATAAACGCTTTGAGCACAAAACATCTAGAAAATAGCAATTTTCAGAAAAAAAATAGACGTTTTTCTGTTTTGAAAATAGCTATATTCCCCACTTTAATTTTGGACATTTTGAGCAAAATGTCCAAAGTTGGACTTAGACATCATATCAAAAATGCCCCTCCACATGACAAATTATGATAAGCTAAAAATATTAAAAAATGAGCTGATTTTTTTAGTATTTGAAACTCCCTCCATATGCAAACTAAAATCACCTAAAATGAGCAACGATGGAAATTTAGTGCTGCCTAACTGATTTTACTACATTCTCTGGCAATGAATTCCAGAGTTTAATTACATGTTGAGTGAAGAAATATTTTCTCTGATTAATTTTAAATTTACTACTTTGTAGCTTCATTGCATGCTCCCTAGTCCTAGTATTTTTGGAAAGAGTAAATAAGCAATTCACGTCTACCCGTTCCGTTCCACTCATTATTTTATAGGCCTCTATCATATCTCCCCTTAGTCGTCTTTTCTCCAAGCTAAAGAGCCCTATCCACTTTAGCCTTTCCTCATTTTTGTCACCCTTCTCCAATTCCACTATATCTTTTTTAAGATGCAGTGACCAGAATTCCACACAATATTTGAGGTACGGTCGCACCAGGGAGCAATACAAAGGCATTATAACATCCTCATTTTGTTTTCCATTCCTTTCTTAATAATACCTAACATTGTATTTGCTTTCATAGCCACCGCCACACACTGAGCAGAGGGTTTTAGCATGTCATCAGCGATGACGCCTGGATCCCTTTTCTGGTCAGTGATTCCTAATGTGGAACCTTGCATTACGTAGCTATAGTTCGGGTTCCTCTTTCTAACATGCATCATTTTGCACTTGCTCACATTAAACATCATCTGCCATTTAGATGCCCAGTCTCGTAATGTCCTTTTGTAATTTTTCACAATCCTCATGCGATTTAACAACCTGTCAGCAAATTTAATTACCTCACTAGTTACTCCCATCTCTAGATCATTTATACATATGTTAAAAAGCAGTGGTCCCAGCACAAACTCCTGGGGAACCCCACTATCTACCCTTTTCCATTGAGAATACTAACCATTTAACCCTACTCTTTGTTTTCTAACTTTTAACCAGCTTTTTAATCCACAATAGAACATACCTCCTATCTCATGACTCTCCAATTTCCTCTGGAGTCTTTCATGAGGTACTTTGTCAAATGCCTTTTGAAAATCCAGATACACAATATCGGACCAGCTGACCTTTATCCACACGTTTGTTCACCCTTCAAGAAATGTAATAGATTGGTGAGGCAAGATTTCCCTTCACTAAATCCTGTCTCATTAATCCATGCTTTGAATATAATTTTGTTCTTTATAATAGTCTCTACCATTTTGCCCAACACCAACGTCAGGCTCACCAGTCTGTAATTTCCCAGATCACCTCTGGAACCTTTTTTTTAAAAAATCGGCGTTACATTGGTCACCCTCCTTGATTTTACCATGCTTGATTTTAAAGATATATTACTTATTACTTAAAATAGTTCTGAAAGTTCATTTTTCAATTCTTTCAGTACTCTGTGATGAATACCAGCTGGTCCAGGCAATTTGCTACTCTTCAATTTGTCAAATTGCGCCATTACATCTTCACATGTTTCAGTTAAGCAAGGAAAGTCCAGGTAGGCAATCTGAATCAAGTTCTGCAGCAGGACAGATTTATTACGTATCGACAAACCACAAGCAAACTGCTGGCCATCGTTGGCTGAATATTGACTTGTAAATGTTCGTTTTTAATTGAGACAGTAACAGGGGGGAAGCTGAAATCCTTAGTAACACATACATACTCCAGAAACGTTTAAACAACAGGAAGGGGAGTCTTAAGGTGTAGTGAAAGTTGGGATTTTACTGCTCCTTAATTTACCACTGCATTGACTAACCTGTGGTAGTTCAGTACCTCAGGTTAGTCAACCTCATGATCCTAATTCAGCACCTGCCCCCTCTCCCCCTCAAACAACCCTTCCAATGACTCCCCTGCACATCCCCAAATCCTGATGCCCCCCCCCCTGTCCCAAAGACACACCCCTCTTGTAATACTACTGCTAAGGGTCACCTGCTCCATTTTGAATCCAGTGCTGGCAAGAGACAGGAGCAACTGGAGAACACACTCCTGCTTCAATCCACTAGACACTAGGGATAAATTTAGGGGCAGGGTGTGTATTTGGTAGGTCTTCAGTGCAGGGATGCATGTATTTGCTATGGAAGAGTGGGGATGTTTTTGGTATTTGGGAGGTCTTTAAGGTAGGGGAAATCAGAAGGGGCCTTTAGAGCAGGGGGATATGATTATGGGAGTCTTTGGTGGGGGGAAAGTGATCAGGGTTGAGGAGAAGGGCAGCAGCTTCTAATTTTGTGGGCCAGTCCCATTTAAAAAACAGCCAAGAGCATCAGCTTTTTGCTGGTGGTATTTCCTAGGAATAACCTGACTTGCGATGTTCACTGCATTGTTCAATTTACATAGTAATAAGCTGTTTTTGCATCTCATTACTATAAATTCCACGGTACCTAATATTAACATGTTACGATAATATAATATGTGTTATTGCCTTTTAACATGTATTGAAGGGCAATAACATGTTAGGGCTATATACACTCCTCAATAACTACCCTTCTAAGCGACTCCTTGCAACAGTGAATATAGAATCACTATATTGCAACATTCCCTATGCAAGTGGCCTACTTGCATATTGAGATACCTACCCTACTGCCTGCATGCACCAGAAACTATTACCAAGTTTTTAAATTCATCCTGGCCCACAATTACTTCAGCTCCAATAATGGCATTCATATACAGATCATGGGAGCTGTGAGAGGCACCTGAAGGGCTCCAGGGTAGTTTTTGCATGGCAGAAATGAGATGTTTAAATGGACACCACACCAGATCTTTGAGATTTTACTTACACATCAATGACATTTTTTCACTTCCCTCTTTGTTCAAATGATCATCTTTACTTTACAACTACCATAATACCTTTCCAGCTCTTCTCTCTGGGGAAAAGAGTCTTTGCAATATCCAAAATACATCAAGCAGTATACTTTTCTGTTGAGGTGGTACAATTTGCCTCTGCCCTGGCAACAGAAGCATGATAGTTCCTATTTCTAAACAAATAGAAGAGGGCAAGAGAGAGGAGTGCTGGATTCAACATCTCATTACTGATTGTGCAATAAGCTTCATTTAGCTGTTCAAATTCTATAATTGGATCTGTTCGGCATTATAGCTCTGAAATATTCTTTCCTAAATAACCAGCCAGCAGTGCCTGCCTTAATTTATCCATCATGTCATTAGACCTGTGCATCAGGTTCCCGTAGTTTCTGTAGTTCAAGCAAGCATAACATATCCACAGCAACACCAAAATTATGAAATGCATCACCAGAGAATGCCCTTTTTTTTTTCATTTGGCGTGACATGGTTGCTTTGTCCTTTCATACTTATGAGTAATTTCCTCATCTCTCTCTGTAGCCTGCTGATTTCTGAGAAAAATTCAATAGCATGTACTCTCTAGGGTAACTTTATTTTTTTATTTTTTTTTCAGTCACGAATCCTTGCAAGAAATAATCTCAAGGAGTGGTAAAACACATCACGATTTCCCTTTCATTTTTGGTTCACTCCTTTTAGATAATTATAGTGTTTACAATGTTGATTAGTGGCTCTCTGATTCACCAAATGAAAGTATGCTCCCTTGCTCTAATTTAATTAGCATATAAAAACAGACTGTGACAGCAGATAAAAACCATAATCGGGGCATAGTTAGCCATGGGCACATGGGGCCTGAAACCCCAGCCTCCTCACAGTGACCTGAATCTGGGTAGCCGCTCTCTCATGCACAAAAATTGGTTGATCTCCAAGTGTGCTGACTGCATCTCATGGTTTTCTACATTTAGGATCAATCATGGGAACAGAAGAGTAAGCCCCACCCTCAACCGCAGGAGCATCTCAGTTTCCATCCTCAATTCTCTGCAAGCCAAGAAGTGGTCTGCAAAGAGTATGGAGCTGTCGGAATTATTTTCCACATTGGAATCTTTTTAATGTCTTTAGGAGTGTTCTATATGATTATTTCAAATGGTCTGGATATCACTGCCATCCTCCCGAAGCTTGGGTTCAATGAAGCCATTGTGCAGTCTATAGGTGCAGCCAGCACTTTTAGAGTGCACCATCCATAACCTGTTTGCTCCAGTCCATATTAACATCATGTTGATTTCAGAGCCGTTTACTGTCAGGTATTTTTGTAACAGTTCTCTTTTTAAGCATCCAGCCCCAAACCTGTAATGAAGATCTCAAGCATAGGGCAACAGTAACTGAAGATACTTGACCAATGGCCTGTTATTCAACTTGGTGCAAATAACATAACCAGGCTAATGTTGGATATGGTTGACTCTGTTCATATAGGCGTTATGAGGAAATAGCTGCCATAAAATTTGGTCATATTTTGTCCTTCAGTAAAACATGGTCATTGCTAGACAACTATGTTAAGTGATATTTGCGTGTAGCTTTATTAGGTAAAATCAATTCCTTTTAATCATATGCACATACTGTTCTGCTTTATTCCCTGTTAACCTACTGCTACTTTTTTTTTTTTTGCATTTTGTTTTTGGTTTGTTGCTTTTATTTTAGTCTTTGAAAATGTTTGATGATTAATTGGATACACCATATGCAGCTTGTTCATTTTTTATACATATGTGTATTATTATTATTGCATTATTCTAAAAACTAATAAAGATTAAAAAAAAAGAAGCCATGGAGTTTTATACACTGACATACGTCTTCAACAGCCTCTTATTTTAGTAGATGCTTTACCCAGTGCTCTGATTCAGTCAATTCCTGAATTCTCTCCTACAGTTTCCTGCCATGTTCTTTGCTGCTGCCTGTTGGAATGCAGTTGCTTTGCTTTTCAGTTGAAAGCACGAACATAAAGGAACCACACACAAAAAAAGAGTTGCCCTATATCTATGCAAAAAAGAGGACGACCAGCCCTTGTATTGAACCAGGCCAGTAGATGAAAGTGAGGCATCATAATATTGGTGGCCCATCAAGGAAGAGAGTACCAGAGATTATAAATCTGTTGATCTCCGAGCTACCAAAATATCGAAGGGCCAGCCATGGAAAAGACTGCAGACATTGAGCCCATTCTAGTGCATCCCTGGGTTTCATGAGACCAATCCATGTCTTCCTCACTGGTGCACTTCGGTTGCAGCTCAGATTGCTTCCAAATCTCAGCTCTGCGGTCCAAAATATGTCATTGCCACAGGCAGAGTTGCCAAGTTACTCAGTTCCAAGAGGGAGCCATTTTGGTCAACTCTAGTTAGTCCCAGTTGCAGCTGTGGCCGAGAGAACAGCTGACAGAGGAAGGGGGTAAGTAGCATCCCTAGCAGCCTACATATCAGAACCTGGCTGACTCGTTCAGGGATGCCTGTTTAGTATGAACATGTGTAAGAGGCCAGGCTGACGCTGTTCATGTTCACAACAAGCAGCTAGGGCACATACCCTATAGAAAGTGTTCACACAGCCGCATCTTGGCAAACACTCACTTATAGAGAAGGGAGCTGCCAACGGAACTAACATGAGCATTCAAATGAATGGTGACACAGCTGGCTGATTTGAATATGAGGCGATGCCTCGGTGAAACTGAAGTTATTTCAGTGCATTAGTTTTGCATTTGAGAATTCAAGGAATGAAGCAGATCATTACATTTTGTTTGTACCCCAGTGCATGCAGTGTTTGTCTGCTGCTGAGTTTGCGCTGTTTAAATGTGATGGAGGGTTTTTTTTTGCCTGTGATAGTACTTATGACAGCTTTAGAACTGTGTTCATATTTGCTGTCACTTAAGTTGGAGGCTTTTCTCTCCATCTCTTATTATGGGGACGGTGGTGCTTGCTCTTAGTGGAACACTGTCAGGCTTATTTTCGAAAGAGAAGGATGCCCATCTTTCGACACAAATCGCAAGATGGGCGTCCTTCTCACAGGGTCGCCCAAATCAGCATAATCGAAAGCCGATTTTGGGCATCCCCAACTGCTTTCCATCGCAGGGACGACCAACGTTCCCGGGGGCGTGTTGGATGCATAGCAAAGGCGGGACTTGGGCGTGCCTAACACATGGGCGTCCTCGACCCATAATGGAAAAAAAAGGGCATCCCTGACGAACACTTGGATGACTTTACCTGGTCCTTTTTTTCTTATGAGAGGAGAGGGGGGAGAGGGGGCTTAGCCTCGTATATGATACAGGAATTCACAGAAGAAGGAACACAGAGAGAGGTCAGGGCCTGACTGCACTTGCATTCTTGGTAGACACTATCTGCATGTACACCCACCTCATCCACAAAAGTACCTGCAAGTATTCACACACCACTATGGTATACCACATATCAGCACAGGTCAAGGCAGATTACCTGTACCTTCACTATTTTTGCCAGGATACACCTATGTGCACACCAATGACATCAAGACATACAGGCCTGTGGCGCTATACAAATGATAAGTAGATAGATATGTGGAGGGGCATAATCGAACAGAAACGCCTATCTCCATGGGCGTTTATCTCTGAGAACGGGTCCGTGAAGGGGCGGGCCGAACCGTATTTTCGAAAAAATGGACATTTTTGAGCTGGGTGTTTTAGCGATAATGGAAACTAAAACGCCCACCTCAAAAACGTCCTAATCCAAGCCATTTGGTCATGGGAGGGGCCACGATTCGTAGTACACTCGCCCCCCTGATATGCCAGGACACCAACTGGGCACCCTATGTCAGTGCGGTGGACTTCAGAAAAAGCTCCCACACGCATAGCTCCCTTACCAAGGGTGCTGAACACCCAACCCCCCTCCCCCAAAACCCTCAAATGTACAACACTACCATAGCTCATAGGGGTGAAGGGGGCACCTACATGTGGGTACAGTGAGTTTTGGAGGCCTCCCATTTACCAGCACAAGTGTTACAGGTGGGGGGGGGGGATGGGCCTGGGGCCACCTGGCTGAAGTGCACTGCGGTACCCACTAAAGTGCTCCAGGGACCTGCATACACGCAGGCCTCTAGGACTGGTTGCTGCTATATAACCTTGGCACACCAGTTGACACCTGAAGACTAATCTCTACGAAAACGTCCTTTATTGGAATAACCGCCTTTACTCACAGTTAACTGCAGATCAGAGGTTGTGCCCCACTGGCAACGAGTCTCCCTGGTACTGAGATGAGCAGTAGGTCAGAACTGGCAGAATGCTGTACAATGCCCTCATTCAGCCACATTCAAGGTAAGAACTAAGTTGTCTAACGTGGCTAACACAGGAAAGGGAACTAAAACTGGCTTACAAAAATGGCCACTACTGCATGGACTACAACAGGAAACACAACAGGGCACACTCTGACCTAGTAGGCAGGGGGAAAAGCACCATGGGAGAAGAGCCTACCAACTACCAACATTGTGAGACTGTAACACAAGCTAATGAAATCACGGAGCCCAATACCCTACACCCACCACAATGCAATGCTGATGTGACCTTGTACTGCACCCGAGAGCCACATCTGACCCAGGGAAAGGCTGTGACAGGATCGAACATATTCTGCTGTCATGGAGGTGGGTACGGCATTTGAGGCTGGCATACAGGCTGGGAAAAAAATTTTTAAAGTGGGTTTTTTTTTGGTGAGAGGGGGTTAGTGACCACTGGGGGAGTCCGGGGAGGTCATCCCCGATTACCTCCAGTGGCCATCTGGGCAGTTGGGGCACTTTTTTGGGACTTGTTCGTGAAAAAAAGGGTCCAAAAAAAATGACCCAAAATCACGGTAAAAACGCCTTTTTTTCGATTATCAGCTAAAGACGCCCATCTCTCCTCGGCTGATAACCACGCCCCAGTTCCACCTCCACCACGCCTCCGACACGCCCCCGTCAACTTTATTTGTTTCCGCGATGGAGTGCAGTTGGAAATTGGCTTTCGATTATACCGATTTGGGCGCCTTTGCGAGACAAACGTCTATCTCCCAATTTAGGTCGCACTATAGGCGTTTTTCTCTTTCGAAACTAAGCTGGATAGACTGCTTATAGGGCTCTTTTGGAGTCAGAATTCACTCCAAATAGATGCTGGCAAACAGATGAAACAATAATGATGAGTAACAGATAAACATGTTTTAATCCTGACAGATGCCATTCAATGAGCCCTACAGATGGCTTCCATGACCTGATTGGTTCCAGCCTTTACACAGGTCTGGCCACTAGGAAACCTATGCTGACAGGCTCATATGGCTACCCCCCCCCCCCCCCCCCCCCCCAACCCAAACTGACACAAACCATGAGCATAACCCCTCACTTACCCTCAGGAATAATAGTTATATGTGAGAACACCACAGCAGCACAATAGTATAAATTAAAGGGATTATTTTACCAAACAGCAGTACAAGGTGGCCTCAGCTTGTCCTTATGCAGGTCTTACCCACGCGCTAAAGCCATTTTTTATTGCTGGGGTAAAATGGCAGAATTTTCTATTTTTTTTTATTAATGAACACATGCTAATTTTGTCACCAATAAATTTATTCAATTTGCTGAAGCAGGAAAAATAAAGAAATAAATCCACAAAAGACTCATAGAAGGTTGCAAGTGACGTGACCACATCACACCATTTTTGCAAAAACTTCATTGGCTACCAGTACAATACAGGGCTAAAGTTAAAACTCTATGTCTAATCTTCAAGGTCCTTAAAGGAAATAGCCCCAAGTACCTGAAGAATAGGATGATCCTCTACACACTGCCAAGGACACTAAGGTCCTCTCAAGGACTATCACTAACCATACCCTCTCCAAAAGACATTACACGATGTGATAACCACAAGCGAACCTTCTCTGGAGTAGCCCTCACACTCTGGAATGCACTGCCTGAAAGGCTCTGCTTAACACAAGACTATCTCTACTTCAGGAAGCAGGTGAAAGCTTGGATCTTCAGCCAGGCCTTTAATGGAAGAAGTAACTAACTTGTTAGTCTCACTCACACACACAAGGAGTGACACAGGCTACACATACTGCAGTAGGACATGTTTATCCATTCCTACCCTAACTGAGATAATATTTAACCATCTCTATTATTTATTTGTTTATTTATTTATTTATTACATTTGTACCCCGCTTTTTCTCACATACAGCAGGTCCAGTGCAGCTTACATAGTAAAAGAAAACATCCCTAAATTAGTCACCTTACTTTCTAACTCTTATTACTCTCTTACCTGTCTATCCAGCTTATAATTGAAAAAGAAAAACACCTATATTGCGACCCAAATCGGGAGATAGACGTTTATCTCACAAAAACGAATAAAGCGGTATAATCGAAAGCCGAATTTGGACGTTTTCAACTGCACTCCGTCGCAGATGCGGACAAAGTTGATGGGGGCGTGTCAAAGGCGTGGTGAAGGCGGAACTGGGGCGTAGTTATCGGCCGATCAGAGATAGGCGCCTTTCGCCGATAATGGAAAAAAAATATGCGTTTTTAGCGAGAATTTAGGGCACTTTTCCTGGACCCTGTTTTTCCACGAATAGGGCCCCAAAAAGTGCCCTAAATGACCAGATGACCACTGGAGGGAGTCGGGGATGACCTCCCCTGACTCCCCCAGTGGTCACAAACCCCCTCCCACCACAAAAATATGCCGTTTCACAACTTTTTATGTTCACCCTCAAATGTCATACCCACCTCCCTGGCAGCAGTATGCAGGTCACTGGAGCAGTTATTAGGGGGTGCAGTGGACGTCAGGCAGGTAGACCCAGGCCCATCCTCCCCCACCTGTTACACTTGTGCTGGTAAATGGGAGCCCTCTACACCGCCCCCCAAACCCACTGTACCCACATGTAGGTGCCCCCTTTCACCCCTTAGGGCTATAGTAATGGTGTAGACTTGTGGGTGGTGGGTTTTGAGGGGGATTTGGGGGGCTCAACACTCAACGGAAGGGTGCTATGCACCTGGGAGCTCTTTTACCTTTTTGGGTTTTTTTTGTAAAAGTGCCCCCTAGGGTGCCCTGTTGGTGTCCTGGCATGTGAGGGGGACCAGTGCACTACGACTCCTGGCCCCTCCCACGAACAAATGCCTTGGATTTATTCGTTTTTGAGCTGGGCGCTTTCATTTTCCATTATCGCTGAAAAACAAAAACGCCCAGCTCACAAATTGTCGAATAAAACATGGACGTCTATTTTTTCCCAAAATACGGTTCGGTCCGCCCCTTCACGGACCCGTTTTCGTTCGATTATGCCCCGCCATATGTTCCATCTTTGCTTATACCCTTCACTATCAATTAAAATGCTCTATTATGTATTGTGTTGACATTGTAAGTAGTATACCATGCCATATTTTGTATTGTTATTTGAATATTTTTACTGCTGTAATTGCCTATTGCTCATGTTTGATTTATTCTTACTGTAAACCACCTTGAGTGAATTCCTTCAAAAGGCGATAAATAAATCCTAATAAATGCATAAATAGAATAGAATAAAATAAACAATTCAAATGAACCCTCAAATCTCCCTATAGCAGTCTGCGGTAATCACTACTTGCTGTCTTTATAGCAGTGGCGTAGCCAGACAGCCAATTTTGGGTGGGCCTGAACCCAAAGTGGGCGGGCACAAAATTTTCTCTCTAACCCCCTCCCCCAGCATTTCCCAACTCAAAAGATAAATACTTTAGCTGATGAAGATCCCCAAGCTCTGTCACCTGAAAACTTCCAACAAAGATGGCCAGAATTTACTTTTACCAAGCTTGGTCGGAAGCAAAAACTCCTTGAGCCACCGATAGCGGCACCCCATGCATGCTTAGTTGTCAGTGGCTCAAGGATGCTGCCCCCATCTGCCAAGCTCAGCAGAAGGGATTTCTGGCCACGTTCAGTGGAGGTCCTCAGCTAGCAGGGCTTGGGGATCCCCACCAGCTACAGCAAGGGTCAGGGCTGCTGTTAGCCATGCTGGGGCCCAGGGCAGAAAATAAAGAAGCCCTCTCCTCTTTAATCTCCCCATCTGCCATTACAGTCTCACACTGACAGACCATCACCAAATACAGAACAAGGGATTACAAATTAGAAATAAAAATATGTAGACAAAAATTGAACTGAGAACCTCAACATTTAGTGCAACACTGGAGAAATAAAAACAAAATGCATTTCCTTTTATACTGAACACAATAAAACTGAATATATTCCATTTAAAACATTCAAAATAAATTATTTTTCTACCTTTTGTTGTCTGAACATTTTATTTTTCTATCATGTTGGTTTCAGTTTCTCCTTCCCACTTTCCCGTCGTCTTCTGCTAATTCTTCAAGCAACTGTTGTCCATTTGTCTTTTCTCTCCTCTCGTTCCATTTCCTCACTACAACTGCTTCTGAAATATTGATCTTTCCATTTTAGCTCTTTCCTTTCTGTATTTTGTTCTTTTCTGCCTCTGTCCACTCAAATTTAACCCTCTTTCTAAACTTTTTCCTCCTTTTAACTTTTCAGATATCTATCAAATTTTCATCTCCTTTCACCCACTAGCTCACCCATATCCAAACTCATTCCTTCCCAGCCTTCCATTCCCTTCCATCCTCAATCTACGCACCATTACCATATTTCTACCACCTGTAATCACTATCCTCTCATTCATTTTATTACCATCTCCCCTCTCTCTTTATCCTCTCTTCACTCTCATAGCCTGACATCTCCCTTTTACCCCTCCCCCTCCCTCCATTGTCCTGCATTTCTCTCTCTTACCCATTGTCCAGCATATCTCCCTTCTGCCCCTGGATCCAATATCTCCCTCTTTCCCCTCTCTTGTGCAGAACCTCTCCTTCCCTTTGCTCCACCTCTATGTCCAACATCTCTCCCATATTGTCCACTATCTCTTTCTTTCTTTCTTTCTTTCTCTCTCTCTCTCTCTCCCTGCCTTGAGCCCCTGGTCTAACATCTTTTTCTCTCCCCTCCAGCCATGTTCAATATTTCCCTCTCTCATCTCTCACTCCCTTCCCTCCACTGTCATGTCCAACACTTTTTTCCTCTATCGTCCTTTGCCACTCCTCTGCAGCCTTTCCCTTCCTCTCCCCACCATAGCCATATCAAACAATTCTCCCTCTCTTTTCCTCCTGCATCTCTCCCTTCCCCCATGTCAAAACAATTATCTCTCCACCCCACCGTCTCACTCACTCACTCTCTCCACCCCACCCCCTCTCACGGGGCAGGCCCAGGGCAAGGACACTGATGCCCAACCACGTTTCTCCTCCTGGCCACTGCTGTAGTGTGGCGGCCTTGAGGAATTGCTGCAAGGCAGCTTTCGTGCCCTTCTTTGCCTCTCTCTCCACCCCTGCGTCCCACCGCTCCTGCAACGGAAATGCTTGTCCTCCCCGCCGGCGCTGCCTCGGTCCCTGCACGCTACCCTGCCTCTGTCCCTGCCTGCATTCTTTTCTTCGATCGTCGCATTGCCGGCAGCGCTGCCATTCACTCAGGCAGCTCCGCTCCTCTCTGCCGCGTCCATCTGGCCCTACGTAAACAGGAAGTGCATCAGAAAGAGCCGGATGGATGCGGCAGAGAGGAGCGGAGCTGTCTGAGTGAATGGCAGCGCTGCCGGCGACGCGATGATCGAAGAAAAGAATGCAGGCAGGGACAGAGGCAGGGTAGCGTGCAGGGACCGAGGCAGCACCGGCGGGGAGGACAAGCATTTTCGTTGCAGCGCGCGACACATGCGATGGATGTTGGGTGGGCCTGGATGGAAAGTGGGTGGGCCTGGGCCCGTCCAGGCCCACCCGTGGCTACGCCCCTGCTTTATAGGAGTGCCAGTACTATCATTGGTTTCCAATTAGAAAGGGGAACATAAAGAAATAGTGTAAAAAATTCCTTGACTGCTTCAAAAAAATCTCTAATGACTTTTAAATCAGAAAACTGCTGTGGATATCCCTTCAATTCAATGTTGTTTCTAAATCTATGAAAAAATGGGTTGCAGAACCATGCTTGTGAACTAAAACAGAAATGACATCTTTAAATGTCAGTCTCTCCAATGAAACCCCATGTTGTCTCTCCTTGCTACAACGTGGTAGAATACTCTTCTCCTCCTCCTCCTCGCTAAAGCACTACTCTTCAGAGGAGAAATCTTTCACTTCAGTTACAGCCAGACATATCCACTAGAACTCCTAACACAGGCCAAGTGTAAACCCCAACAATGATCCTCATCAAGGATGCCTTGTTTTGCCTTCTACTGCATCAGGTGAGCCACTTAAAGGAACTTTTAACTTCACTAATCTGTTCCAAGATGGCTGTAGTCTTTTAATATGACATCAACACCCAGTTAACCAATCAAAATGGAGACTCGCCTTAAAGAAAAAAAAAACCCTTGCTTTCATCTTCAAAAAAATGCATTCCACTCTATGGATGCATTAAGCCCCGTTGGTTCCATTGTTTTTAAATCAAAAATCCAGCATTGTTCCCTTCTCCGCAAAACCTTTTTAACAACCCCATATATAGGATCACCGCACTTAGTACAGGTAAATATTACAATGCTGTATCTGTGTGTGTGGGTTTAGATGGGAATCAATGAGAGAAAGGTAAGAATGGGGGGTGCAGAGAAAGAAGGAAGCCTTGGGGTAGGGCTGAAGATGTGTGTGTGCAGAGAAAGAGCCTAAGAAAGCAGAGCCATGTGCTCTGAGAGAGAAAGCTTTGGGGTAGGGCTGAAGGAGAAAGGGGGGCCAGAGCCAGGGGCTCTGGTGGCTGAAGATGTGTGTGTGCAGAGAGAGAGAGAAAGGAAGAGAGGCGAGAGCAGAGCCATGTGCTCTGCTTTATATATATATATATATAACAGGAACAGCGAGGGATCAAATAACTTCTTTTCTTCCCAACCTTTGTTCTCAGTTCTTTCCTTTGCAAACTCCAGTTTAATTTCCTGATGTAAGGAAGGTGAGCATTTTCACAGGTTTTAGTCTTTGAAGTCCCTAGTTTTGGAGCCTCTCTGTCTGGCTTTATTATTCTCAGAGAGCCCTGCTCCCAGATACCCAGAGAGGACAAAGGTATGTTAATTAGGGGTACTTGCAAAAACAAAGGGCTAGCAGGCAGCTGGGCACCATTTGGTCCATTTGCCATCCTCAGTGCTTCCTGAGGGAGGGGGGAGTTATGAGAAGCTGGTTTCATATTAATCTAAGTATGTCCAGCAATCCTGACATCCAGCAATCCTGACTTCACCACTTTTTTTTTTTTGTGCATGGAGGCAAGATGGATGCAAGCCTGGATACTTGATCTGTCTCTGTAGTGATGACTGTTCATGTTCCCATACCTCCAGTCATATTGCTCCTGCTAGTTCTTGCAGATCCCCTGTCCTGCTTATTCATATCTCCACAGTAATGAGATATTTAAGTCCCATTATGAGTCCAAGCCCCATGCCTTAGGTTGGGCAGTCACTAGTGGGCGGGGATAACCCAATATGCCACCTCTTACCTGTATTGGAGAATGGACATTGCATAAGGGATACAGGTATTTTGGAGGTTAAGGCCTACAGGCACCAGGATGCCAGGTTTAAAAAGCCAAATTAACTTGCCAGACTAGAGTGGTTCTAAGGGAGGGGGGAGTTATTAGAAGCTGGTTTCATATTAATCTAAGTATGTCTAGCAATCCTGACAAGGATGTCCTTTGATATGCCTCTGTCCCTGCAACAGCAGTTGAACATGTACGAAATGTGGATGTTTGTGAGAAGGATGTCCATGCCTGGATGTTTCTGTGAGAAGAACATCCATGCCTGTTATGCCTCCCACACCCCCTTTGTGTATTTGGATTTTGGATCACAAGTAGCAACAGTGGGATTTGAACCGGCCACCTCTGGATTGCAAGACCAGTGCTCTAATCACTAGGCCACTCCTCTACTCCACTCCTTTGAAATTTGGCCATCCCTGTGGGGGAGGGGCAGTTGAGGAGGTCCAAAATGTTTGAAAGAAGAAGTCCATGCCCTCGTTATGCCTCCGCTGACACACACATACCCCCCCCCCAGGGACCTGCATACTGCCCCCCCCCCCCCCCACACACACACACATACACAGGAATGGCCAAATTTCAAGGGAGTGGAGTGGTGTGGAGGTCCCAAGGTTAAGGTGGAGCCCATCCTTCTGGAATAGGCTCCCCCTTCCCCAGAATGTTGCCCAGCTCCTTGCAAATCTAAAACCCTCCTCCCTGCACCATCGCCTCATCCACACATTGAGACTCTGGAGCTCTGCCTGTCTCTTGGGCTCTGCGCGTGGAATGGGTAGCACTTTGGAAAATGCTACCCTAGAGGTTCTGGATTTGAGCTTTCTACCTAAGAGCCTAAATTTGGCTTCCAGAACCTTTCTCCCACATTTTCCTATGTCATTGGTACCCACATGTACCAAGACAGCCAGCTCCTCCCCAGCACTATCCAAAATCCTATCTAGGTGACGCGTGAGGTCCGCCACCTCTGCACAAGGCAGACAAGTGATCAGGTGAGCCTCACATCCACCAGCCACCCAGCTATCTACATGCCTAATAATTGAATCACCAACTAGAACAGCCATCCTAACCCTTCTGTCCTGGGCAGTAGCTACTGGATACACATCCTCAGTGCGAAAGGATATTGCATCCCCTGGTGTGCTGGTCCTGGCTACAGGAATACTTCCAGCTGCATCAGGGTGATGGTCTCCTTTAGAAGACCTCCCTCCTCCAAGGCAGCACCCTATCATCTCTTCTTATTCTCCTATTGTTTACTTTTTGTGTTTTGTATTGTCCACTTGATTCCCTTATTATTTTATCATGCTATTGTAAATGGCTTATATTTTTATTATATAGGCAGCACTGTTACTTCTAGGTTGAGTGGAAGGCCTCCATCTATAGTCCTGCCATTGGGGGGGGGGGTGTTGTTTCACTATCATATTTTCTATAGAGAGGAACAGGTAAGCTCAGCAGGACTCCAGAGAACCTACCTGTCATGGTCTCAAGGAGGTGAACCTTTGCACTGCAGCCAACAGGTGAGTCACTTGGACTAGACACAACACTAGGCAGGAACCAGGAACAGAACTTGTATTGAGCAGGAACCCGGAACAGAACTAGGCTTGAGCAGGAACCAGGAGCAAAGCTTGGCAGGAACAGGGCTCACAGAGGCAAGGCCCTAAGGAATAGAATTCACAGGAGCAGGGCTCCCAGGAGGACGGCCCTCTAAAAAAAATTTAGAGGAGCAGCTGCAAAGGTCAAAAGTTTACTTTATGTGTGGATGCTATTCAAAAATACCATCCTGGAAGCCCAGACCACATATATTCCATGTACTAAAAAAGGAGGAAGGAAGGCCAAATGACAGTCCAGCTCAGCAGAGCTCTCAGGAGCAAGATCCTCAGGAACAGGGTTTGCAGGAGCAGGGTTCTAAGGAGTAAGGTCCATAGGAACAGGGTTCACAAGAGCAGGGCTGTCAAGAACAAGGCCCTCAGGAACAGGGTTCACAGGAGCAGGGCTCTTAGAAGCAAGGCTTTCAGGAACAAGACTTGTTGCAAATGCAAAGCATGAAAATCCCAAGGTTCATTATAAAGGACCTCACTAATGATGCCACAACCTCAAGTGCCCTGGAATGAGGCTTGAAATGCACCAAGGAACACAGCAGGGCACCAGAGTGAGGGTAAGATACTGGGACATCAAACTGAAACTTGGATAGACTCTGGAATAAGTCTTGGAAAATATGGAAACAGGCAACAGAGTCATCAGTGCAGGCGGAACTTAGTGTAGCGAAGCCATGGAGCCTGACCACTGGAAAGAAAGGTGAGTCTCCATGAGGGGAAACGACCACGGTTGTGACACTACCTGTCCCTGGTGATTGAAAACACAACATTGAAGCACCCCCCCCCCCCCCCATACACACACAAACACACACACACTGGCCATAACGCAGCTGGAGAACTCCTGTTCAGCTTAGAGGGAACAGTGAAGGCAGTATATCATATAAAATGAACCTTGAACCTATATAATTACAGGTATGATTGAGAAAGGCTCTCAGAAACTATGTGATGCAGAACGAGCTTACTGACTGGATGAAGCCCACAGTTACTGGTAACCCAGATTAAAAGCTGCCAGTAGTAAAAGAGGCAAAGACTATGGTGACTTTTTGGTGGATTGGCATGGGCTGTCCTCTCTGCATGATGGAGCAGAGGAGATGATTGGGTTGTTGGCAGAAATGGTGGATGGCAGCCTTATCAAAGCAGAAGCTACTGAGGCACTACTCATCTGTGAAGTCCAGAAACTGGGCTCTGGACCTACATATCTTCTAATAAGGCTGCCTCCTTCTGACCCTACTCTATACCATAAGTAGCTACTACAGCATGGCCTGCTCAGCCCAACTATTGAAGTCTATCATGTTGACTCCTTATTCCATCACCAGCACCCTGTGTGGCCCTCCACAAGCATCTAAATGTTCTGCACAATGGCAGCACACACATACTCTGATGCTCTCAGAGAAACTCACTGTAAAACAGACAGTCACACGAACACACAAAGTGGTACAGTCACTTGGTCACCAGAGACAGCAACAGAGAAACAGATTGGCTGGCAAAGAAGCAAACACAGGGAGTTTGAGGAGAGTCTGTTGGAGGGAGAAGGGGGAGGCACAGGGAGTTTGAATGAGAAGTCTACGAGCATGATAAGGAGGCCTAGAAATCAACCTGAAAATGTAATGTAGCCAAAGACATACCTGCATGGACACAGATGAAATCAGGCAATCTCAAATGTCCTCCAGCAACCACACCATATTCAAGAGAGAAGTGAGGTTGGCATTTGTGCATAATTTATAGCTGGTACAGATGCAAAATTTAGATTTTCTGCCTTTGATGTGCAGATACATCAGGACTGCCCATGCTGTGCTCCAACACACCACTTTTCAAAATGTGAGAATCTTGGTATTGCCAGTGTAACGTCCCCTTGTGGGCATATCCGGGTCCGGGGCACAATCTGACTGGAATCCCCTTATGGGCAGGCTCTGGCAGTCCCTTGGGCAATGGTGCAGGGAGGAGGGTTTTTAGATTTGTTAGGAACTGGGCAACATTCTGGGGAAGGGGATACCTATTCTGGAAAGCTGTGCTCCACCTTACTCAAGGCGGAACCAAGCTGCTGGCATCAACATTTGAAAAGCATATAAAAACTGGGGAAAGGCCAACATTCATGGTTTGGAACTAGGTATCTTTAAAAGGTATCACCAAAACAGGAATGATAGGGCATCCCAATAGCAAGGGTGCAATATGAGCCCCCAGATGTCATTAAATAAAGAGCAGACAGATTTTCAAAATTACAAATTAAATTATCACTGTCAACTGCTGAGCAAGTTGTAAATAGGAACAACAAACATTGTTTGAAATGTCTGCATGCAAATGCCAGAAGCCTAAAAAAAATAAGATGGGAGAGTTAGAATATATTGCACTAAATGAAAGATAGATATAGTAGGCATCTCTGAGACCTGGTGGAAGGAAGATAACCAATGGGACACTGTCATACCAGGGTACAAATTATATCGCAGTGATAGGGTGGATCGAATTGGTGAAGGGACAGCATTGTATGTTGAGGAGGACCTTGAACAGAATAGTCTAACTACTACTACTACTACTACTACTACTTGACATTTCTAAAGCGCTACTAGGGTTACGCAGCGCTGTACAATTTAACATAGAAGGACAGTCCCTGCTCAAAGGAGCTTACAATCTAAAGGACAAATGTACAGTCAGTCAAATAGGGGCAGTCTAGATTTCCTGAAAGGTATAAAGGTTAGGTGCCGAAAGCAACATTGAAGAGGTGGGCTTTGAGCAAGGATTTGAAGATGGGTAGGGAGGGGGCTTGGCGTAAGGGCTCAGGAAGTTGATTCCAAGCATAGGGTGAGGCGAGGCAGAATGAGCGGAGCCTGGAGTTGGCGGTGGTGGAGAAGGGTACTGAGAGGAGGGATTTGTCCTGTGAGCGGAGGTTACGGGCGGGAACGTAAGGGGAAATGAGGGTAGAGAGATAATGAGGGGCTGCAGACTGAGTGCATTTGTAGGTAAGAAGGAGAAGCTTGAACTGTATGCGGTATCTGATTGGAAGCCAGTGAAGTGACCTGAGGGGTGATATGAGTATATCGGTTCAGGCAGAATATAAGACGTGCAGCAGAGTTCTGAACAGATTGAAGGGGGGATAGATGGCTAAGTGGGAGGCCAGTAAGGAGTAGGTTGCAGTAGTCAAGGCGAGAGGTAATGAGAGCGTGGACGAGAGTACGGGTGGTGTGCTCAGAGAGGAAAGGGCGAATTTTGCTGATGTTAAAGAGAAAGAAGCGACAGGATTTGGCTATCTGCTGGATATGCGCAGAGAAGGAGAGGGAGGAGTCGAAGATGACTCCGAGGTTGCGGGCAGATGAAACGGGGAGGATGAGGGTGCTATCAACTGAGATAGAGAGTGGAGGAAGAGGAGAAGTGGGTTTTGGTGGAAAGACGATAAGCTCGGTCTTGGACATGTTCAGTTTCAGGTGACGGTTGGACATCCATGCAGCAATGTCGGATAAGCAGGCCGATACCTTGGCCTGGGTCTCCGCAGTGATGTCTGGTGTAGAGAGATATAGCTGGGTGTCATCAGCATAAAGATGATACTGGAAACCATGAGATGAGATCAGTGAGCCCAGGGAAGAGGTGTAGATTGAAAAAAGAAGGGGTCCAAGGACAGATCCCTGGGGAACTCCAACAGAGAGCGGGATGGGGGTGAAGGAAGATCCATGAGAGTGAACTCTGAAGGTGCGGTGGGAGAGATAGGAGGAGAACCAGGAGTCGACAGAACCCTGGAACCCAAATGAGGACAGTGTGGCAAGAAGTAAATCATGATTGACAGTATCAAAAGCAGCGGATAGATCAAGGAGGATGAGGATGGAGTAGTGGCCTCTGGATTTGGCAAGGGACAGGTCATTACAGACTTTAGAGAGTGCCGTTTCTGTCGAGTGTAGAGGGCGAAAACCGGATTGAAGCGGATCGAGGATGGCATGAGAGGAGAGAAAATCAAGGCAGCGGCTGTGAACAGCATGCTCAAGTATTTTGGAGAGGAAGGGTAGGAGGGAGATGGGGCAGTAGTTGGAGGGACTGGTAGGGTCAAGTGATGTTTTTTTGAGGAGAGGTGTGACTACGGCGTGCTTGAAGGTGTCAGGGACAGGTGCAGTTCTAACAGTTCTGCAGGACATAAAACACATCTTGGAATCCCTATGGATTGAAATTCCATGTGTAAAGGGGGAAAAGATAATGATAGGAGTGTACTATCATCCACCTGGCCAGGATGAACAGACTGATGCAGAAATGTTATCAGAAACTAGGGAGACTAACAAACTGGGTAACACAATAATATGGACAATTTCAATTACCCTGATACTGACTGAGTAAACGTAATATCAGGGCATGCTAGGGAGGTAAAATTCCTTGATAAAATCAAGGACTGCTTTATGGAACAGCTGTTACAGGAGCCAACAAGAGGAGGAAAAATTCTACACCCAGTCCTTAGTGGAGCACATGATCTGGTGCAGGAGGTAATGGTGCTGGGGCTACTTCATAACAGTGATCATAACATGATCAGATTTGATATCATCTCTGGAGTAAGTATACACAGGAAATCCAATACATTAGCATTCAACCTTCAAAAAGGAGACTATGATAAAATGAGGAGAATGGTAAAAAAAAAAACAACCTTAGAGGACCAGCTGCAAAGGTCAAAAATTTACTTTATGTGTGGATGCTATTCAAAAATACCATCCTGGAAGCCCAGACCAGATATATTCTATGTATTAAAAAAGGAGGAAGAAAGGCCAAATGACAGCCCAGCATGGTTAACAAGTGAGGTGAAGGAAGCTGTCAGAGCTAAAAGAACATCCTTCAGAAAATGGAAGAAGGATCTGACTGAAAATAATAGGAAACAGCATAAGGAATGGCAAGTCAAATGCAAAGCATTGATAAGGAAGGCAAAGAGAGACTTGGAAAAGAAAATTGCGTTGGAGGCAAAAACATATAGTAAAAACTTTTTTAGAAGCAAGAATCAGTTGGACCACTAGATGACCGAGGGGTAAAAGGGGCACTCAGGGAAGACAAAGCCAAAGCAGAGAAATTAAATGAATTCTTTCCTTCAGTTTTCACCGTAGAAGATATGGGAGAGATACTAGTGCCAGAAATGGTATTCAGTGCTATAGAGACAGAAAAACTGAAACCACTATAAACCTAGAAGATGAAATGGGGAAATTTGACAAATTGAAGAGTAGCAAATCACCTGGACTGGATGATATATATCTCAGGGTACTGATAGAATTGAAAAATGAAAAAACAGGTTCTGTTTTATAGGCAGCCTGTTACTATATTTCCCACTTTAGTTACTGTAAGGCCAGGGCCGTGCCTAGGGTCTCTGGCGCCCCCCTGCAGACTATCAGTTGGCGCCCCCCCCCCCCCCGGTGAAAATGATCACCCCCCCCCCCCCCCCCCCCCCCGGTGAAAATGATCGCTCACCACTTGCTACACTGACAGGAATTGTCAGCAATATTCTTAGAAACAAATTGCTATACATTGCAAAATAAGATAGCAGATGTAAATTCTCAAAGTGGACATATTCCAAACGCTAAAATGAAAATAAAATGATTTTTTTCTACCTTTGTTGTCTGGTGACTTTCTTTTTCCGATCATGCTGGCCCAGTATCTGAGCCTGCTGCTATCTGTCCTCTTAACTCCATTTCCAGGGCTTCCTTTCCATTTATTTCTTTACTTTCCTCCTTTCTTCTTCATTTCTTGCTCTATATCCATTTCCAGCAATTTCTTCTCTCTCCCTGGGTCTTGTCCTCCCATCCACGTCCATCCTTGTCCCTCTCTGCCCTTCCCTCCTCCATCCATAGCCAGCAATCCTCCTCTCTCCCCTCCCCTCCATTTCCAGCAATTTGTCCTCTCCCTGGGCCCCCATGTCCATCCTTGTCCCTCTCTGCCCTTCCCTCCTCCATCCATAGCCAGCAATCCTCCTCTCTCCCCTCCCCTCCATTTCCAGCAAATTGTCCTCTCCCTGGGCCCCCATGTCCATCCTTGTCCCTCTCTGCCCTTCCCTCCTCCATCCATAGCCAGCAATCCTCCTCCCCTCCCCTCCATTTCCAGCAATTTGTCCTCTCCCTGGGCCCCCATGTCCATCCTTGTCCCTCTCTACCCTTCCCTCCTCCATCCATAGCCAGCAATCCTCCTCTCTCCCCTCCCCTCCATTTCCAGCAAATTGTCCTCTCCCTGGGCCCCCATGTCCATCCTTGTCCCTCTCTGCCCTTCCCTCCTCCATCCATAGCCAGCAATCCTCCTCTCTCCCCTCCCCTCCATTTCCAGCAAATTGTCCTCTCCCTGGGCCCCCATATCCATCCTTGTCCCTCTCTGCCCTTCCCTCCTCCATCCATAGCCAGCAATCCTCCTCTCTCCCCTCCCCTCCATTTCCAGCAAATTGTCCTCTCCCTGGGCCCCCATATCCATCCTTGTCCCTCTCTGCCCTTCCCTCCTCCATCCATAGCTAGCAATCCTCCTCTCTCCCCTCCCCTTCCAGCAATTTGTCCTCTCCCTGGGCCCTGCTGCTGCCCTCCCATCCATGCCCTCCCATCCATGCCTCTCTGCTCTTTCCTCCGTGCCCTGGGGCCTTTAAATCTTTTACTTCCGGTCGCAGCAGCGTCACTGAAAGCGCTGCCGACGTCTCCCTTCCCTTCGCGCTCTTGGTTCCCTCAGTGTCCGCCTTCTTCTGACATCCTTTAGGCTGGAAAAAAATTTTCCACCTGGCAACCCTGCTCTCACATGCTCGAGAAGTCCCAGCCTGCTGCCCAGAGCAGGAAACAAGGAGCGGGGAGCAGCAGTAGTCTATTTACTTGGCTGGCAGGGCTCAGCATCCCCACCAGCAAAGTAAAAGATAATTCAGCAGGGGGCCCAAGCCCACATTTTGGGATCCAGTTGTTAAAGTAGCCATGGAGGGCCCTACTTTAACAACCGGCTCCCAAAATTCTTAAAAACTTAACAACCAGCTCTTGCGAGCCTGTGAGAGCCTGCTCCAGCACACCACTGCATATACCTCCAGATTCTATAAATAACGACTACAATTGCTGGCACAAATCTGTATGAACAGCCAAATTGTATGCACAGCTTGTCTAACCAGGGGCATAGCCAGACTTCGGCGGGAGGGGGGTCCAGAGCCTGAGGTGAGGGGTCACATTTTAGCCCCCCCCCCCCCGGCGCCGCCAACCCCCCCCCTCCGCCATTGCTGACCCCCACCACCACCAACAACAACTTTGCCCCCCCCTGCCGACAACCCTATCGACAACCCTCCCCCGCCATCGCCTACCTTTGCTGGCAGGGGACCCCAACCCCTGCCAGCCGAGGTCCTCTTCTTCCGGCGCAAGGCTTCGTTCTGTTTCAGTGAGTCTGACGTCCTGCACGTTGTACGTGCAGGACGTCAGACTCACAGAAACAGAACGAAGCCTTGCGCCGGAAGAAGAGGACCTCGCTGGCTGATCTGCAAAGCTTTGTTCTGTTTCTGTGAGTCTGATGTCCTGCACGTTACGTGTAGGACGTCAGACTCACAGAAACAGAACGAAGCCTTGCGCCGGAAGAAGAGGACCTCGCTGGCTGATCTGCAAAGCTTCGTTCTGTTTCTGTGAGTCTGATGTCCTGCACGTTACGTGTAGGACGTCAGACTCACAGAAACAGAACGAAGCCTTGCGCCGGAAGAAGAGGACCTCGCTGGCTGATCTGCAAAGCTTCGTTCTGTTTCTGTGAGTCTGATGTCCTGCACGTTACGTGTAGGACGTCAGACTCACAGAAACAGAACGAAGCCTTGCGCCGGAAGAAGAGGACCTCGCTGTCTGATCTGCAAGGCTTCATTCTGTTTCTGTGAGTATGACGTCCTGCACATTACATGCAGGACGTCAGACTCACAGAAACAGAATCTACGGGGGTCCAGGCCCCTGTGGCCCCACATAGCTACGCCACTGTGTCTAACAAGCTAATCAGCGCCGTTGATTGGACGCTAACATGCAATTATTGGCACTAATTAGAATTTGCGCATGCAACTTTCTAGGCATATTCTGAAAGTGATGCATGTAAATGTAAAAGGGGGCATTGCCATTGGAGTGGGCATTGGCAGGTCCTAGGCGTTCTTAAAATTTACATGCACTGTTACAGAATATGCCCGATCTGCACCTAATAAGACGTGGACAATTACACCAGGTTTTAGTTGACATAAATGGCTGCGCCTAAATTTTAGTCATGGGGACGGCTGCTAATGTTAGGCGAGGTTTATAGAATAGCACTAGGCATGGTTTTTGCAGTTCCGATTCTTTTGGTGCCATATATAGAATCTGGCTGACAATTTCTAATGTAATGGCATATTTTTTCATTTGTTCATAGTATTTAGCTCATGCCTTTCCAGTGGTAGTTTAAAGTGAGTTACATTCAGATTCAGTAGGTATTTCCCTGTCCCCAGAGCAGTGGCGTTCCTAGGGGGGCTGACACCCAGGGTGGATCGCCGATGTGCCCCGCCCCCCCGGGTGCAGCGCCCCCCCACCCCCCCGGTGCAGCGGGACCTCCCCCCCCCGGCAAAAGGACACCCCCACCTCGGCGAAAGGACACCCCCACCTCGGCGAAAGAACCCCCCCAGGTGCACGCCGCTGGGGGGGGGTGCCGCGCGCCAGTCAGCTTCCTTTGTTTCCATGCTTCCTCTGCCCCGGAACAGGTTACTTCCTGTTCCGGGGAAGAGGGAGCATGGAAACAAAGGAAGCTGACTGGCGCGTGGCACCCCCCCAACGGCGTGCACCCGGGGCGGACCGCCCCCACCGCCCTCCCCCCCCCCCCCCCCCCCCCCCCTTGGTACGCCACTGCACCAGAGCCTCTCTCTGTATCATCTTAAATCAGTCTCTGCCACTATTCAACATCAGGCCTAATTTTTATGAATTATTTTAAACTGATCTTCACATTAGAAAATACAGTTTAAAACCACTAGACTCTACAACTTGTGATACATTTTCTTGAAGCAACACAAAATTATTCAAAAGCAGTTCTCAATTGCTATTAATAGTGTTAAAAATACTGTAATGAGCACTTCAAAAAGTATATTTAATCATACTTTCTATGAGAAGAGAAACCTATTTTGAAAACTCTACTCACAAAACAAACAAGCATTTATATGACTCCTACTTCTGACACAACACTTTCCTGTTTGGGTGGATTACATTTGGAGTTATTTCAGTTCTCTGAAAAGTATAGCATCCATTCACTCTGGGAGTGGCTACCAGTCTCTTGTGTTATATTGTTCTTCCCAATATTTATCCACCTAGGCCTCAATTGTAAAGATGACTCAAGCACAGGTGTTCAGAAAGGTGAAGGGCACTTCAGGACATAGTGCATTTCGCCATCCACTGCTGCTCACATGTCTGAATTCTTATTGTTATTATTTGAAACATTTTAGGTCTAATTCAGTTAAGTAAAATATGCTCTGTTTATTTTGTTTGGTTGTACAGGTATCCATATTTGCATTCTCCTGTCAACATTACTCTGTTTTGCAACCATGACCTACTCTCAAAGATGTCTCTCCTTCTTCATCTGCATGGTATACAGAAAACTTTGGGTGCAGTACTGCACGTCTCACAGACTCACAGAAACAGAACAAAGCCTTGCGCCGGAAGAAGAGGACCTCCGCTGGTGGGGGTTGGGGTCCCCTGCCAGCAAAGGTAGGCGACGGCGGCAGCGGGGGAGGGTTGGCGGCGGGAGGGGGGTCGAGAGGGTCATCGGTGGGGGGGGGGGGGGGTCCAGGGCCAAATCTACGGAGGCCCAGGCCCCCGCAGCCCCACATAGCTATGCCACTGTGCTCCAGAGAGAACAATTATTTTGTATTGGCTTAGTGAATACCAATAAAGATTTTTACTGGTTGCGTCAAATCTAAGTCTGATTGTCTCTCTTATTCCAGCCACTAGAGCTGAAGTGTTTTCCCCTCCCCATGGGCAAGAGACGGGACTACACAGCGTGCCCACTATGCACACCAAAAAAATATTTTATTTTACGGTGCATGGCGCTAACGGGCAGTAATCGGCATTGTACGCACGCTGATTACCACCGGTTAACACATGAGACCTTACCACTAAGTGACTGGGTGGCGGTAAGGTCTCAGGCCCAAAATGGACATGCAGCAATTTTAATTTTGCTGCATGTCTATTTTCAGCCAAAAAAAGGCCTTTTTTGCAGGTGCACTGAAAATTGGACCTGCACGCGTCCAATACATGCATCTATACCAGCGCAGGCCACTTTTCAGTGCACCTTAGTAAAAAGAGCCCTCAACCAGGCTGCATTCCTCAAGGACCAAGTTTGTCCACCCCACTCTAGGCAAATAATAATCTAGTCCTCCTCTTATTTATTCCTTTTTTTTTTATTTATCATTTTACTTAATTACATTCACATTTATCACATAAATGTAAGGAAAAACAGAAATTAATATAAAGTAAAAGAAAACATTTTCGCTCATCAATATATATATTATATAATTGTCCACAATTGGGAGACAGTGGCGTTCCTGGCCTGGATAGCACCCGGGGCAGAGCGCCGATGCGCCCCCCCCCCCCCCCCCCCCGCTAGATGACACCTCCCCCCCCCCCGGTGAAATGACACCCTGGGGGGGGATGCCGCAGCGCGTGCCTGCTCCTCTGAGTTCGCTAAACTTCGTTCGTTCGCTGCAGCTCCCTCTGCCCCAGAACAGGAACCTGTTCCGGCGTGCACCCAGGGCAGACCGCCCCCACCGCCCCCCCCCCCCCCCCCCCCCCCTTGGTACGCCACTATTGGGAGATCCAAGATCAGGAAAACAATCTGAAAGAAAATAAGAAAAACTCAAAATGGTTAATCTTACAATTCACATTTTCTGAGGGAGGAAGGTTAATCGGTAATTGCAGCCGGTACAGTGGTAACTAAAGGAAGTTGCTGCAGAGGGTTCTTCATCTGTTCTTTCAACTCCACAAACTCTTGTAATTTTTTGGGTTCAACAAATAAGTAATAAGGAAATAAAACACTTACAAGGGAATCGCACTAGGAAGGTCCCACCTAGGGCAATGATTCCTGGCTTAAAAGCCAGGAATTCACGCCTCCTAGTCTGCGATTCCCTTGATATGTCAGAAAATATATTCATCTTTGAACCCAAAAAACTATCAGCCATGTGTCGTAAATACAATTTCAAAACATTGTTCCTATCTAAATCAAAGGCGAAAGTCACTAATAATATAACTCTATCTGTAATTTCTGAATTTTCCAAAATGTCAGTTAGTTCACATCTCTTTTCTCTGATAAAGAAAATTTTAAGGGAAATATAAATCACTTTAGACACCAGAGGGTGGCTATCAGAAGGTATTTGCAAAATATCAGAGAAATATTTCTTCAACAGTTCAGTAGCTGATATCTAGGATGTTATAGGAAAATTTATCATTCTCAAGTTATTTTTCCTTAATTGGTTTTCCAGAAATTCCAATTTTTACAAGAAACATGGCTGTCCTTCATTACCAAATTAACTGATTTTCGTAGAGAAACCATTTCCGTACTCAAAGTATTAATATAAATTCTTTAACTCACATGTTTATTCCTGAAAAATTTTAAAAATCTGAAGAAGAGAGTTACTCACACTCTGCAGCACTTCCCATAGTACGTCCATTGTGACATTATTGGCTTCACCAGATCCAATTTCTCCACAGAAACCGCTCCAGATATCTTCGGGGGGAAGCGCTCACTCTCCAATCCCCCAGCTGGTTTATTATCCGGAGTTGATGCTGCGTGAAAATCCTAACCCACTTTGGGCGTTTTCACTGTCGACCTCCATAGCGAAGCATTACTGTTTCCTAGTCTTGGAGGGGTCGTGCCAGCAGGGGGACTCAAAGTCACTCCCTCTCCACTGAGATTCGGCGATAAAGCCTTGCTGTTCCCCAAAGTAGGAACCGATATCCCCGACGTTATGACCCCGAATCTCTCCAAAGTAGGCTGAGAAGTGGTGGGAACCCCAGCCGTGTTTGAGGAGGACAACTCCACGGCTTTGCCTTTTCTCTTCCCCATTCTCTGGGGAGCGCGCCTACTTCTTCAGGTATTCTGGTGTAAAACGGGAACTCAACTAACGTACGTCCTCCCTCGACGCCATCTTGGATCCTCCAGTTTGGTACACTCTTTGTCTGGTTTCTCCTCAGAGGCCTGTCTGATATGGGTAACCCTTCAGCATAGCCCTCTGAGTCATTGAAACACGGAAGCCCCTCCACCCCTACAAGGTGGTGTCCCTTCGAAGGGGCTCCTCTTATTTATTCCCAACTCAAATCTTGAAGGACTGAGGGGCCATTGGCATCCAGGGGATCATAGCTATTGTCAAAAATATCAAAGGCTAGTGGCACCTTACAGACTAATACATTTATTGAGGGATGGGCTTTCAAAAACAAGAGTTTCCTTAGATGCACAATGTGTAGTTTAGGATGTGAGCAAATATGGATGAAGATGGAACAGATGGGGATGTGGAGGGTACAAAGTACAGAAACAATAATAAGAAATACAACGCAAAGTGTAGAAAAGGGAAGATTATTCATTTATGACAATGTGCTAAAAATGCCTCTGGCTCAATAATGTAGAGACCCCTAGTGGTTCTATCAGTTTATATGAGGCCTTTTAAAGCCACCAGCTACTTTCCAGGATCGCGAGGGTTCACTCTAGCAATGAAGTGATGGCAGGAGGAGACTTTGAATTGGAGGGAAAACTTCCTGTCCTGGACTGACTAAGCCACTGCACCACAATCTCTACCTGGTTTGGCTGGTTATGCCAGTGCACCACTGTGCAGAATATTGAATTCACTAAAGTGTCAGGGACAGAAGGAGGCCTCTGAAAGGAGAATCAAGGGTTACCACTGATCTTAGAAAAGAAAGAAAAGAGTCAGAGAACTTGGGCAGACTGGATGGACCGTTCAGGTCTTTATCATTTTACTATGTTTCTGTTACCCCAAGAGTTGGATCTAGTAGGGCCAGAGACTCAAGGGAAGAAGTGCCTGCATCTATACCTGCGCCCAGTCTTCAGTGAAGAAGATATGTTGCTTGGTGTTTGGAGAAGACTGAGTTCCCCATATACTAAGAAGAATCTCAGTAGGTGAAAAAAATGTAAAATGTAACTTTTTACTATTTTATCAACTCAGTTGGTTCCATGTCTATTTCTTACATGAGACAGTGGGTTTAGCAAAATAAAATGCACAAAACTAAGTATTTGTATGGCAAAGGATTTATCTACAAGATGTGCTTGGATAGATATACAAACATTAGCTGATCTTTGGATTCCTCTAGAAAAAAATCACATGTATGAGATAGATTTTTAGGAGAGCGAGGAACATGCATTGAAATGGATCATTAATTTTCTTCTGTTCCCTTTTCTGCTAAGAGAAATTTGTATTGTGATTACACTAAAAGGCTTCCAGTTCTATGTTTCCTGAGACCAACCTTAAATATATCATTGTGGACTTCCCCTTTAGATGTGGCTTCTTTCCTGAAAGGCCTTCTTTATAAATGTCAGATGACCCAACAGATGAACTATCAAGCTGTAAATGCTTGGTTTGCACTGACAGACATACCGAAAAGCTAGGGGTCAGTTCCTAAATAATTTTACTCAGCGTGCAGCAGCTGAGGCCTGTCGGGACCATAGCTCAAGCTTGGGCCTTATTTTGGTCAAGTTGAATTGTACAGTGGGTAAACCAGCAGCCTTGCTTAACAGTATTGTATAATACTGACATCAGGATACCTCATTAACCTATGATAGTTTCCATGAATTAGTACTGGGGGTTTACTATGCTGCAGTGCTGTAGTTCTGAGGTCTTTATCCTCCATACTTTGATATATTTCTTGACTTTTGTGTTGCATTATTGTTTAATAAAATACATATGTTGTTAATAGCATTTAACAAGCAATAATGAGTACTAATTGGCAGTAATTAGAATTTACGCACACAACTCCCTAAGAGTATTCTGTAACACATTGCGCCTAAATTTTTTTAAATTTATTTTTTATTTATAACCATTTAAATGTTTGCAAGCGATAAAACAACTTGCCGGAAATACAGAGAAAGTAATATATAGGAATTATTTCAGTCAGGTAATTCTATTCTCTTCCTTAGACCACTAAATAGGAAGAGTGAAACAAGATAAGGAAATCAATTAAACAGTAAACAGAAAAAAACAAACAAACATGGTATTAACCTGATTATCCCCAGATATTACTCGTCTAATTCATTATTCCACATTGATCATCTGGTTGGCTTCTTCAAGGCCAATATAGTGTATAGTCAAATCATTTCATTGAAAACATACTTATTGTCCAATATTAGTGTTACGATTCTGCCCATGTTTCATGCTCTCAGTCATCTCGCCGCCTGGTGGCTAGACCTGGTGGTTGCATTGAACTGGCTGGTTGTTGTCACCCGTTCCAGATTTCAGCCCGGTCCAGTCTGGATCTTCCAGACTGCCAGATTTGCTCCTTTCGTTTGAACCTGCACAGCTCCCGTAGTTGCCTGGTGATTGCTGCAGCAGAGCCTCAGATGCTGCTGGGCTTATTAGCCATTCTGAGATCTTTCTGCTTTGCCTTTGCATCGCCTAAGGCCCTGAGGTTTGTTGGGGTGCTGTTTGCACTTCTGCTCAGTCTGGTTTCTGGTTCTGACTCTTGTCTGTTTTAGTTAGTCTGTGGGTAGTTAGATTAGGTTTGTTTGTTTGCTAGTCTTGTCTCTGGGTTTTAGTTTTGTGTTTAGTCTTTGTCTGTTTGTGTCCTGGTGGCTGCTCTGCAGCTTTTAGTTCTGTGTCTTATTATTCTGTGTTTTGTTCCCTGTTTTAGTGGCTGCTTGCAGCTTCCTGTCCTGTCCTTTAGCTTATCATTTCCCTGCCCTGCTGTCCCTGTATACTCCTTTCCCCTCTGGCCCTCAGTCCCCATTCAGCCTGAGGGGTATCCAGTCCTGCCTTGCCCAGTAAGTCCTGCCGGCCACTTGCAGCCAGGGGCTCAACTCTTGGTGAAAGGTGGCCAGGTACAGGTGAAGTCTCACTGTTTGTCCGAGTTCTGCCTTGCCTCTGGTGTGGGGTGGTTTTGCCTGCCGTTGCCGCTCCTCGGCAGTGGCCCAAGGGCTCACAAACCCAGTTCCTGCTTGGGGTACGTGACAGTTAGAAATAATACATCTGATTACATTCTTTCTCTTTTAAAAACCAGAAGTTATTTAACAATACATATACTTAAGTCTCTAATTCAAATCCCACTGATTAAAGTAATTCCAGTTTTCACAGGCTTCACTCCTTTTAAAGTAATAATTTTGAAGAAATAAGCGCCTAAATTTTAATGTGCGCAGGCAAAAGGGGGCATGGTTATGGACGGGGAAATGGGCGTTCCAAAATTTGTGCACATTGTTATACAATATGGCCCTCTTTGCCTAAATCTACATGCCTGGATTTATGCCACATTTTCATTGGTGTAAATGGATGCGTGTAGTTTTAGGCACTAGGATAGCAACTAAATGTATTCCAAAATACTGTGCCTAAATCTAGGCACTGCTTATAGAATACACTTATGTGGAAATATTTTCTGTGTGGATTTTTTAAGTGCCATATATAGAATCTGGCCCTATATGCAGGTACTTTCTCTGTCCCTAGAGAGCTCACAATCTAAGTTTTTGTATCTGGGGCAATGGAAGGTTAAGTGACTTGCCCAAAGTCACAAGGAGCTGCAGTGGGAATCAAAGCCAGGTTGCTAGGATCAAAGCCTACTGCACTAACCATTAGGCTACTCCTCCATATTCTCAATTCCTCCGTCTATGTCAACTATGTACTAACATAGAAGATTTGAGTGATGTCGCAATGCTTTAGAAGTAAGGGATATCCAGAAGACTGAATTAATAAAAATGTAAACAGAGCAAGAGGGCAAGATAGACAGGCCTTGTTAACAGCTTAGAGCAATAGACCCAAGCCAGATCTTGTGTGTACACCTTGATTTTCTCAATATTTCAAATGTTTTTGAAGCATTATTATGAAGAATTGGCATATACTGGAGATCCATTCCTGTTTCAAAGATGTGAAGCCGGTTGTTGTATACTCCAGGGGTTAGAATCTTAAAGAGAGACTAGTACCTTCTACCTTGCTAGAAATTTCAATGGGCAATTTTACCAACACAGACACTATATCTGTGGGAGATGTTCGGCATGCAGACATGGCTTGACTTTGGACAAATGTATACATCCAACAACAAATAAGACACCTGTTCTGAGATATTCTACCGATTGCAACTCCACTCTGTAATTTACATCATTATCTGCCCTTGCAAACAGCTCTACATAGGCAGGGGCAGCGGAATGCCTTTTTGTTTGTGGGTGCCCAAGCTCCACCCCAGACCCCACCCCGGTTCTGCCCTAGACCCTGCCCCAGCTCCGCCTTACACCCTACCCCCATACCACTAATTGTAATATCATTTCTTTCATTCATTCTTCATATATGGTATATAACCTTAATAATACACTTATAACCACAAAATTAAACTATTCACAATGCACACAGTATGCAGAAAAAAATTAATTAACTGAGGGAATTCTGCACAGAAAAACTACAAATAAACTACAAAGGCTGGAGAAAGAGAGACCACATCAGGATTTAAAAGAAAAAAGGTCAATATTCGCAATGGAGAAGGGTAGTTAGTGGGGTTCCTCAGGGGCCTGTGCTGGGACCGCTGCTTTTTAACATATTTATAAATGATCTAGAGATGGGAGTAACTAGTGAGGTAATTACATTTGCTGGCAACACAAAGTTATTCAAAGTTATTAAATAGCAAGAGGATTGTGAAAAATTACAAGCAGACCTTATGAGACTGTGAGACTGGGCATCTAAATGGCAGATGATGTTTAATGTGAGCAAATGTAAAGTGATGCATGTGAGAAAGAGGAATCCAAATTATAGTTATGTAATGCAAGGTTCCACATTAGGAGTCACCGACCAGGAAAGGGATCTAGATGTCACTGTTGATGATACGTTGAAATCTTCTGCTCAGTGTGCGGTAGCGGCTAAGAAAGCAAATAGAATGTTACGTATTATTAGAAAAGGAATGGAAAACAAAAATGAGGACATTATAATGCCTTTGTATCACTCCATGGTGCAACCACACCTCGAAAATTGTGTTCAATTCTGGTCACCACATCTCAAAAAAGATACAGTGGAATTAGAAAAGGTACAGAGAAGGGGGACAAAAATGATAAAGGGGATGGGACGCATTCACTATGAGGAAAGGCTAAAGCGGCTAGTTGGAGAAAAGATGGCTGAGGGGCGATATGATAGAGATCTATAAAATAATGAGTGGAGTGGAACGGGTAGATGTGAATCGCTTGTTTACTCTTTCCATAAATACTAGGACTAGGAGGCATGCAATGAAGTTACAAAGAAGTAAATTTAAAACAAAGCAGAGAAAATATTCCTTCATTCAACGTGTAATTAAACTTTGGAATTCATTGCCATAGAATGTAGTAAAAGCAATTAGCTTAGCAGGGTTTTAAAATGTTTGGATGGCTTCCTAAAGGAAAAGTCCATAGATCATTATTAAAATGGACTTGTGGAACATCCACTGCTTATTTCTAGAATAAGCAGTATAATATGTATTGTACTGTTTTGGGGTCTTGCCAGGTACTTGTGACTTGGATTGACCACTGTTGAAAACAGGATGTACTTATTTGGTTGTGAGCATTGGGGCCTCAGATAACATTATCACAGGACCGAACAACATCATTCACAGCATCAGGGGCTCATTTACCTGCTCTTCCTCCAATGTAATATATGCCATCATCTGCCAGCAGTGTTCCTCTGCTATCTACGTAGGACAAATAGGTCAGTCCTTAATGGAAAGTATAAATGGACACAAATCCGATATTAGAAATGGCAACAGTCAAAAACCAGTATGTGAACATTTCAACATGAAACCGCTGAATTGGAACTTATTAAAAAGCTTAACACCATCACTCTTGGTCTGAATAGGGAAAATAGACTGGACTGAACTACTCTGAGATTATTCTGGTTTTGTTCTCTGTCACCTACCATAGCTGTCAGTTAACTGATCTAAGCAGCCATTTCCGCACGCCGAAAATCAGAAACGACCAAATCTAGGGACGACCAAATTTAAGAATTTGAACATCCCTGACCGTATTATCGAAACAAAAGATGGACATCCATCTTGTTTCGAAAATACGCCCTTGGATAGGGACGTTCTGCGAGGACGTCCAAATCGAAACGAGTACGTCCCTTTTGATTATGCCCCTCCATATGAGCCAGTGCTACTATTTGCTTGTTTGCCAGTGATGCAGGAGCTGCGAAAAAGAGATGCATGGAGTGAGAATGCCAAGACAGGATAACAGGAAAGCAAGTTGACACATAACATATTAGGATTTATTGCTGTTGCTGTGTGAACTCTTCCTTGTAGAAGCAGTTAAACTGCACTGTTTCATCAGTGATCAGCAAAATACTTTGTATTTCACCAGCCTCACCTATTTGGTGTTTTCCCTGTGAAGCCCATCTGAGCAAAGCTGGCAGTGAGCCCTGACAATAAAAGTGCACAGTTATAGAGAGTAATGTGACCCCATTATACAGACAGTTTCATTGGTTGCCTGTTGAATATAGAGCATCATATAAGATCCTAACTTTTGTGCATCAGGTTTTATACAAGGATCTCCACCCTCTCAGAAGCCTACGATTCGGTGATATGCTCCAGAGAGGATTTTGAGATCCAATACTGTCCATTTGCTTGTAGTTTCCAATAATTCAAACGCATAGTTGGTGGTTACCCGAGAAAGGGCTTTTTAGGCAGCTGCCAGTTTTATGGAATCACTTGCAGATGGAGTTGCATATGGAGGCTTCTTTAAAACAGTTTAAAGGGAAACTAAAAGCCTTTTTTTTTCAAAAAGCTTTTATGGGAGTTTAGTATCACTTTGGGGTGCTCTGTAGCTTTGTTACTCTTTGTAAACCTTTTAGAACATGACTGGATGAAAGATTGCTGTTGGTATGTGAGCTTTCCTATTATTTTATGGCATTCCTTTTCCTTGCTATGTTAAATTTTTATTGTAAACCACTTTTATTATAAGTGAAAGGTGGGGCATCTAAATGGCAGATGTGAACAAGTGCAAAGTGATGCATGTGAGAAAGAGGAACCCAAACTATAACTACGTCATGCAAGGTCCAGCGTTGGGAGTCACAGACCGAGAAAGGGATCTAGGTGTCGTCGTTGATGATACGTTGAAAACCTTTGCTCAATGTGCTGCTGCGGCTAGGAAAGCAAATAGTATGTTGGGTATCATTAGGAAAGGGATGGAAAACAAAAATAAGGATATTATTCTGCCGTTGTATCGCTCCATGGTGTGACTGCACCTCGAGGATTGTGTTCAGTTCTGGTCGCCGCACCTCAAAAAAGACATAGTGGAATTGGAAAAGGTGCAGAGAAATGGGGGAAAAGATGATACAGGGGATGGGACGGCTTCCCTATCAGGATAGGCTGAAGAGGCTGGGGCTCTTCAGGTTGGAGAAAAGGCGGCTGAGGAGAGATATGATAGAGGTCTATAAGATAATGAGTGGAATGGAACGGGTTGATGTGGAGCGTCTGTTTACGCTTTCCAAAAATACTAGGACAAGGGGGCATGCGATGAAGCTGCAGTGTGGTAAATTTAAAACGAATCAGAGGAAATTTTTCTTCATTCAACGCATAGTTAAACTCTGGAATTCGCTGCCGGAAAAGGTGGTTAAGGCGGTTAACTTAGAGGGGCATAATCGAACAGCGCCGGCCAAATAGCTGGCCGGCCATCTTCGGGGCCAGCGCCGTAAGTGGGCGGAGCCAACCGTATTTTCGAAAAAGATGGCCGGCCATCTTTTTTTTCGTTAATATGGTTGGGCCCGGCCAAATGTCAGAGTTCGCCGGGTTTGAGATGGCCGGCATCTGTTTTCAGCCATAATGGAAAATAATGCCGGCAACCTCAAACCCGGCCAAATCTAAGGCATTTGGTCGTGGGAGGAGACAGCATTTGTAGTGCACTGGTCCCCCTGACATGCCAGGACACCAATCAGGCACTTCTAAAATTAAAAAAATAAAATAAAAATAGCTCCCAGGTGCATAGCTCCCTTACCTTGGGTGCTGAGACCCCCAAATCCCCCCCCCCAAAACCCACTCCCCATAACTCTACACCATTACCATAGCCCTTATGGGTGAAGGGGGGCACCTACATATGGGTACAGTGGGTTTTGGGGGGGGTTGGAGGGCTCCCATTTACCACCACAAGTGTAACAGGTAGGGGGGGATAGGCCTGGGTTCACCTGTCTGAAGTGCACTGCACCCACTAAAAACTGTTCCAGGGACCTGCATACTGCTGTCATGGAGCTGGGTATGACATTTGAGGCTGACAAAAAAATATTTTTAAATTTTGGGGGGTGGGGGGGTGGGAGGGGGTTGGTGACTACTGGGGGTGTAAGGGGAGGTCATCCCCGATTCCCTCCGGTGGTCATTTGGTGAGTTGGGGCTCCTTTTTGAAGCTTGGTCGTGAAAAAAAGGGACCAAGTACAGCCGGTGAAATGCTCTACAAGCCTGGCTTTTTATTTTCATTATTGGGCGGTCGGCCATCTCGTGAGCACGCCCCCGTCCCGCATTCACTACTCTACCGACACGCCCCCTTGATGTTTCGCCGGCTCCGCGACGGAAAGCAGTTGAACCCAACCAAAATCGGCTTTTGATTATACCGATTTGGCCGGGTTCAGGAGATCGCCGGCCATCTCCCGATTTATGTCGGAAGATGGCCGGCGATCTCTTTCGAAAATGAGCTGGTTAGCGGACTTCAAAAAAGGGTTGGACGGCTTCCTGGATGAAAAAGCCATAGAATGTTATTGAATGGACGAGGGAATACAGTATTTCTAGGATGGGCGAGACAAATTGCTTGTTCTTTTGGCCGCTGTCGGTGACAGGGTGCTGGGCTTGATGGACCCTTGGTCTGTCCCAGCATGGCGATGCTTATGTACTTATATTAATATCAATATCATAACAAGGCACTCTGAGGAGATGCTTACAGAGCACTGACAAAGGTGCTTAATTTTCTTTATAAAATACTAGTGTAAGTCACTTAACGTGTAACTATATTGCAGGCGTCAACATTTGCGCTATGCCTACATCATTTTATAATCTATCCCCCAAATTCTATATATGGCACCTTAAGTTGTGCTCGCTAATTTGGCCACATGAACCAGTTGTGTGCACAACTTAATTGATTAACAAGCCAGTTGGCGCTGATAATTGGTTCTTAATGGCCAAGTAGCAGCACTAATTGACTTTAATTAGAATTTATGTGCACAATTTTCTAGGTGTATTCTATAACCCAGTGCACGTAAATTCTCATGTGCGCAGTTGAAAAGGGGGCATGGGCCATGATGTGGAATGGGCGGGTTGTGGTCATTTCAAAAAACTATGCGCACTGTTATGGAATACACCCGATCTATGCCTAACTTAGGCGCAGGTATTTAGGCCTGGTTTTAGGTGGCCTAAATGGGTGCGCGTAAATTTTAGTCACAAGAATTGCGTGTGCGCATATTCTATAAACTACTTGAAACTTTATGCATAGTTTATAGAATCATGCTAACTGCATGGTTTTTCAGCACCAATTTTTAATGTGCCATTTAAAGAATTTGGCCCTGTGTGCATACTTGTGCATACTGCCAATGCTCCACCCATAAGCATGCCCCCACAAAGTACTTTTATACCTATAACGCACACATTATATGCGGTTTTATATTCCACGTGACTCCCCTGCAAGCTATTAGGGGAATTGTATAAATGGCGCTCAAAAATGTGTATGGAAAAGAACAGCCCTTTATAGAATAGCGCATGTGGCTGATTTTCTGGGCACCAGACTTACACCTGCTGATACCTGGTGTAAATCCTGACGCCCAAGTTGGGCGTACTGACCCATTATTCTCTAACACTGCATGCAACATTTTGGAACACCCCTGACCCAACAATGTCCCTCCCATGGCCATGCCCTCTTTGGGTGGCAAACTATGGATTTTAGGTGCCTAGCGTTATAGAATAGCGCACAGCCAGATGTGCACACACATCTTAATCAGTGACAATTAATGTCAACAACTGGTTGCTAGCATCCAGTTGATGGTTAACAGCTCATTAGCCAATTAAGTTGCACACGCATCTCGAGAGCACACCCAACTTTGGGAACTATATATAGAATCTAAGGGCACATGTATAAGCTTACTATATTGGTATCTTCCTCTCTTTGATCCCCTCCTCCATAAGTCTTGCATTTCTCTCTCTCCCATCCTGTCCCTCCCCCTTCCCGCAGTCCTCTGTACTTCGTCTTTGGTAATAGCAACAACCCAGACAGGCAGCCTTCAGCCAACATATGGGTCTTTTCTCTGAAGCAGAAACAGGAAGTTGTGTCAGAGAAGGAGGGCTATACCAGAGGAAATTCCCCAATGCAGGCAGAAGGTGCCTGTCTGGATTGCTGGATTGTGGCAAAGAAGTATGGAAAACTGCAAGGAAGGGGGAGATTGAGGAAGAAGGGAGAAAGAGAGGAAAAGCCTGATACAGGTAGATGTTTACCTGTCTGGATCACTGTTATTACTGAACATGGCAAAAAAGTATGGAGAACTGCGGGGAGAGGTTGAAGAAAGGAAAAAGAGGAAAAGCTCTGATGCCAGCAAAAGACTGCCATATTTTTATGCACATAAAGTGTACTGTATATTTGTAAACACATTATACCAGTTTTTTTTCATTGATCAGCAATGTTTGCATATTATATGAGTGTGCGCATTATATGAATGAGTACACTATGGAGCTCACTTTGTTAGCAGATGTCTCAAAATAGTCAAAAACATACCCATCTGCGAAAACATCACGATTTTCAAAAAGGCAGAATTTGGACGTTTTCCATTAAGTTCGCCAAATAGCAAGGAGGTGTGGTGTGGGCATGTTTTGAGTAAGACTAGGGCAGGCCCAAAATTAGAACGTCTTTCAGTGATAATGGAACAGGAAGTCACGTCCAAGTCTAAACAGAAGTACACTTTTATGTAGATGTGTTTCTATCACATCCAAATGAAAAAAAAAGATGCTCTAAATGGCCAGCTGAGCACTGGAAGGATTAAAGTTTGACCCCCTCCTTAATCCCCCAGTAGATGCTGTCCCCCTCCTACCCCCTAAGAACTGAAACTGAAAGGGGATACCAGGCGCTATGACAGAATCAGGTATTATGGGCATACCCAACAGAGCAGCAAGCAGCTCCCAGGAGTAGCCTAGTGGTCAGTGCAGTGGACTGTGAACAAAGGGATTTAGGTCCAAATCCCACTCTAACTAGTGGTGGAAATTGTGAGCCCTCCAAAACTACTAAATTGCCTACTGTACCTAAATATAGGAGACATCTAGAGCATAAGAACATAAGTGTTGCTATACTGGGACAGACCGAAGGTCCATCCAGCCCAGTATCCTGTTTCCAACAGTGGCCAATCCATTACCTGGAAAGATCCCAAAAACAGTAAAAAAAAAAAAAATTATGCTGCTTATCCTAGAAATAAGCAATGGATTTTCCCCAAGTCCATTTTAATAATGGTCTATGGACTTTTCTTGTAGGAATTTATCTAAACCTTTTTTAAACCCTACTAAGCTAAATGCTTTTACCACATTCTCTGGCAATAACTTCCAGAGTTTAATTATACATTGAGTGAAGAAATATTTTCTCCGATTTGTCTTATAGTTACTACTTAGCAGCTTCATTGCATGCGCTGTAGTCCTTGTATTTTTGGAAATAGTAAACAAGCCATTTATGTCTACCTGTTCCATTCCACTCAGTATTTCATAGACCTCTATCATATCTGTCCTCAGCCAGCTCTTCTTCAAGCTGAATAACCTTCACCTCTTTAGCCCTCCCCATAGGGAATTCATCTCATTCCCTTTATCATTTTTGTCGCCCTTCTCTGTACCTTTTCTAATTCCATTTTATCATTTTTGAGATGCGGTGACCAGAATTGCACATAGTATTCGAGATGTAGTCGCACCATGGAGCAATACAAAGGCATTGTAACATTCTCAGTTTTGTTTTCCATTCCTTTCCTAATAATTCCTAACATTCTATTTGCTTTCTTAGCCACTGAGCAGAGGGTTTCTTCAGAGTGGAAGGCAATTGTAGCGGTGTACTGCTAGTAGGTTTTATTCTGTTCCTGGAGGGATCACAATACAAAATAAAGGAGTTATGGTGGAAATTGTACCTTGGTACCATTGTTTAAAGTCCACTTCATTGATCTCTAGGCTGCCCCTCTGATCTGCAGGAATGTCTGTCTCTCAAAATAATGCCAGACAGATGTTCTTGGGCCTGGTTTTTTGGCATTTATAAATTGGACGTGTCAGTTTGGAAAATGGGTCTTCTTTTTAGAGCGGACAGATGTGAAGCATTTGTTTACACTGTCTAACAATAATAGAACCAGGGGACACAAGATGAAATTAGAATGTGGTAGGTTTAAAACAAATCGGAGAAAGTTTTTCTTTACTCAGCGCGTGGTTAGACTCTGGAACTCATTGCCGGAGAAGGTAGTGACGGCAACTGGCCTTGCTGAGTTCAAAGGGGGTCTGGATGGATTCCTGAAGGAAAAGTCCATTGATCGTTAATAAATTTTGGGGTTTTTGCCAGGTTCTTGGGGCCTGGATTGGCTGCTGTCGGAGCAGAGTGCTGGGCTTGATGGACCTTTGGTCTTTTCCCAGCGTGGCGGTGCTTATGTGCTTATGTGCTATATGTCTTCTGTACAAATACGTCCACCTTAGGGCCATTTTCAAAAGGGAAACCCAGATGTTTTTCCTGTTCGAAAATGGCTCTAAGATGGACGGTTTTTATGAATGTAATTAGTTAGACATCCCAGCTCTGACTTGGATGGTTTTTTTTTTTAATGTCCCTCCACATGTGTAAAAGTACAGTATACATCCTTTTACACAGTCAGTATTTACAAGCATATGTGCGGTATTGACTTTGTAGAATTACCTCCAAGACCCATCCCCCCTTATTTCACATCTATATGGGAGCCTCAATGGAGAGACATTATAAAGCGCGTCTGAGTACAGTGGCTGAAGCTGGGGGAGGGGAAGTATAAAGGATTTATGTGTTTAACTGGTGGTGTACATTGATTATGTGCATCTGTAAGTGGTACAATGTGTGTGTGTGTACCTGTGGGTCTGTCTTGCAGATATGTGAAATATCTAGGATATTTTGGGGAGAATTGGGAGTTGTATCTGATAGAGAGGTGGTGGAGTGTGGGCAAGGATGTCTCTGAAGGTGTCTTGCAGGAAAGGGTCAGGTTATTTTGGGAATAGGAGGAGAGGGGGTGTGGTAGGGAATGAAGATATCAGAAAAGTGTTTCAAGGTATTCATTCCTTTTTCTCTCTCCTGCGTTTTCTCTCCACCTTTCCATTCCTGTGCAAAGTGCAAACAAGCATATGGATGGACAGATAAACAGACAGACAGACTCCTGGAGAGGCACTATCACTTGAGCGACACACCCTTACAAAAGAATGCAAGGGTTTGCAGTGGCACAGAAAGAGTTTCAGCAAGGCTAGCAATGTTTCTTCATGCAGGAGTTACTCCATTTCAATTGCTTTATCTTTGTGCTTGCTGTTGTATTGCAGGGATGTACTGAGAACAGGGTAACAGTTGCCTGAGCCAGCCAGGGTGCCACTAGAAATTGCCCTCCCAGCATGGGGATCCCAGGCAGCCCACCCACTCTATATCTCAGGGACTCAGAATATCTGCTTGCCAGCCAGCCAGGAAGCCTTCGCTGATTAACTCATCCCAGTTGCTAAAAAAGCATTTCTGTACACAGCAGGGTGAGAAAATCATTTCCAAATTCCTTCAAGCCTGATTCATCTTGTTGCACTGGCTTACAACAGCCCTGTGCAGTTATGTCACAGCAGAATGAGGTTATGGTGTAATGCAGAACATGACAAAATGTAACAAGCCGGCGGCCGGGGAACAAGGAAACTTTCAAAAAGTCCCTTTTTGATTCACTGTGATGAAAAACCAGAGTGTGTTTGGAAATGATTAGCTGTGGGTGGAATGAAAGCTTTCTGTTCCACTGCTTTGCCATTGGCCATTGCTGTTTCTTACCAGTGTCAAATATATTTCTGGATATATCTGGTATTTAATGAACATACAGAAACCACACAAATCGCAGGGTTGCAATGTTTTCTTACTCCCGAAGGCCAGCATAGAATTTTTAAAAAGTCAAAAGACTTCCTGGAAAAAAAAAATAAAAGCTGGATTGAAGTAGTTTAATGTTATCATATGAGGAGAGCTCAGGATCAAATCCTACTTCTCCCAATAACATGCCTTGTAACCTTACTCAAGGCACTTTCACCATCCATCGTCTCATGTACAGGGCTAGATTTACGAACCTGCACTGTTGCCATGTAATGATGTGATACCCGCCATGAACCGTCTCAGAAGTAGCCCATACACTCTGGAATTAATAATTTCAGACTACCTATACATCAGGAAGCAGGTGAAATCCTGGCTCTTCTCTGAAACCTTTAATACATAAAGGGACCCTTTTACCAAGCTGTGGGAAAAAGAGCACTGCAGTGGACTTCAACTAAATGTTCACAGGTACATATCTCACCATTGCTCCCTTATCTTATCTGCTGATCCCCTGAAACCCCACCTAAAACTCACTACCCCAACTGTACACCACTTCAATAGCCCTTATGGGTGAAGGGGGCACCTATATGTGAGTATAATAGGTTTCTGGTGAGTTTTGGAGGGCTCAAGGTTTCCACCACAAGTGTAACAGGTAGGGGGAAGTATGGGCCTGGGTCCAATTGTCTGCAGTGCACTGTACCCACCACTAGACTACTCCAGGGACCTGCAAGCTGCGCTAATAGACCTAAGAATAACATCTGAGGCTGGCATAGAGGCTGGTAAGTAATGTTTTTAATCACATTTAGGGGGGGGGATGTCAGCCCCGATTCCCTCCAGTGGTCATTTAGGGCACTTTTTTGTGCCTTATCTAATATAATAATTTGCTCCTCCAATGTTCCAATGTCTCTGGCTGCATTCGTAACCACCGGCTGATGTCACTCTCCCACATTGGAACATTGGAAGAGCAAATGACTATATTAGATTGGAAGCCAGGAGGCGGAACCCCCTCTGAGTTCCAGACACTCCCTCCCTCCCTCCGACTCGACTGAGTTCCAGCCCGACCTCTTCTCCCACTCCTACAAAAGTCCTTCGCCTACCCCTCACCTTCCTGCGTGCCGCACACCCAGAATTTAAAAGGCATTTAAAAAACACAGAGCTGACCCCTCTGCTACCCTCCCCTCCCCCCTCTTACCAGGGTCCTAGCAGCAGTGAAATGCAAAGAGGCTCGGTGAGTCGGCTGCCCTTCTTTCTCTTCGCTGTACCTCTGGTCCCGCCCTCATTTCCTGTTTCCACAAGGGCGGGACATTATCCTGCCTCCAGCAGTGGCCAATCCAGGTCCCAAGTACCTGCAGAAACCCAAATAGTTGCAACATTCCATGCTACCAATCCCGGGGCAAGCAGTGGCTTCCCCCATGTCCATCTCAATAAGAGACTATGGACTTTTCCTCCAGGAACTTGTCCAAACCTTTTTTAAACCCAGAAACACTAACCGCTGTTACCACATCCTCCGGCTAAGAGTTCCAGAGCTTAACTATTCTTTGAGTGAAAAAATATTTCCTCCTATTTCCATGTGGTTTTATCGAGTGTCCCCTGGTCTTTGTACTTTTGAATGATTTAAAAATCGATTTACTTCTACCCATTCTACACCACTCAGGATTTTATAGATCTCAATCATATCCCATCTCTTTTCCAAGCTGAAGAATGTTACACATGAAATCATCATCTCAGCTACACATGAAGTCATCATCTCAGCTAGGGTAGGAGTGGATAAAAAAAAAGTATGTGCTGCTAATGCCACTCCTTATGTACGTGTGTGAGACTAGCAAGTTAGTTAGTTCATCCATTAAAGGCCTGGTTGAAGAGCCAAGCTTTCACCTGCTTCCCGAAGTAGAGATAGTCTTGTGTTAAGTGAAGCCTTTCAGGGAGTGCATAACAGAGTATGTCCTCTCATATAACAGGGAAACCCTTTAATCATACAGTGCCAACTGGTAAGATTGCTGACCCTCAGAGCTTTTTAAGACTATACTGCCAGTGAAACTTGCCTAAAGAGCTTTTGACACAAAGAATGTGCCTTGGCTCAGCAGAGAGACCTCAGTGATCCCAGTTGTGTGTGGGAGAGGAAACTATAATCCCTACCAACCAAAGAGAAGCAAAACTGCAAGAGTATTACTCATCTTGTCCCTGTCTATGTATCTGAACTGAAGTTGCCCCTTCGCCTACATAGTAAGATGTTTCATTGTATTGTATGAACAGTGTTATCATCATCTATGTTATTTGAAGGATTTTCCATGTGGTCTATTATGGTACCATTTGTACTGTACTGATGTTTATCATATTTCTACTACCACAGAGTGGATGAGTAGCCTAGTGGTCAGTGCAGTGGACTTTGATCCTGGGGAACTGAGTTCAGTTCCCACTGTAGCTCCTTGTAACTCTGGGCAAGTCACTCAACCCTCCAGTGCCCCTGGTACAAAATAAGTACCTAAATATATGTAAACCGCTTTGAATGTAGTTGCAAAAACCTCAGAAAGGCTGTATATCAAATCCCATTTCCCTTTCCCTATTTGAGATTCTACATGGAATGTTGCTACTATTGGAGATTCTACATGGAATGTTGCTATTCCACTAGCAACATTCCATGTAGAAGCCTGCAGATCAGCAACGCGGCCGCGCAGGCTTCTGTTTCTGTGAGTCTGACGTCCTGCACGTACCAGGCTTCTGTTTCTGTGAGTCTGACGTCCTGCACGTCAGACTCACAGAAACAGAAGCCTGCGCGGCCGCACTGCTGATCTGCAAGGGCAGGCTTCTATATGGACTATTGCTAGTGGAGGAGTAACCTAGAAGTTAGTGCAGTGGACTTTGATTCTGGAGAACTGGGTTCAATTCCTACTACAGCTCCTTGTGACTGAAGGCAAGTCATTTAACCCTCCATTGCCCCAGGTACAAAATAAGTACCTGTATACATGTAAACCACCTTGACTGTAGTTGCAAAATACCACAGAAAGGCAGCATATCAAGTTCCACTTCCCTTATATGGTTGTTATGCAGTGCTGTAAAATGTGTATATTTCTGATACTGTTTCATGTTAGTCCTATTACTAGGTTCCAATTTGTCATTTCTAAGTTTACCTCGCTAATTGTATTTATGTTTATATTTGATCATTTTACTATTGTTATGCCATTAACAATATTTTAAGTTTTATGTTAAACTGTACCTGCTGTACACCGCCTTGGGTGAATCTCTTCATAAAGATGGTTAATAAATCCCAATAAATAAATACTAATTAAAGGGCATTTTTTATAAACTAGGCACCTGCATTTATGTGCCTCTTGTCGGTGTAAATGTCTAGAATACTAACACACACTTAAGTGCACAGTTCCCTCTGAGCTGAGCAGGAGTCCTCTAACTGCATACCGGCCAGTAGGGGGTGGTGTTTCAATATTGTATTTTGTTTTGTTTTTTATTTCAAAAACAATTTTATTGATTTTTTTATTAAACAAACATACATTTAAGATAATATAACATAACAATAATTGTCAAGTATGATAATGTAAGTTTTAACAATGTTGTCCAGGGAATAGCAAGATATAAAGCATATAAATAAAATGGTACTAGTAATACAAAAAAAATCTACTGGGATAGGCATAAAGTTTATGATATAGAGTATAATTATATATCAGGAAAAACAATCATTGGAGATCAGATCTTTTGAACAGAATTAAAAAGTTTAGGGGCCCATTTACTAAGCCACATAAGCATCTATGCCAGGGGCGTAGCCAGACGTCAGCGGGAGGGGGGTCCAGAGCCCGAGGTGAGGGGGCACGTTTTATCCCCCCCCCCCCCCCCCCCGGCGCCGCCATTGCTGACTCCCCCTGCTGCCGCCGCCGCCGCAACCACCACCAACTTTGATGACCCCTGCCAACGACCCTCTCGACCCCCCTCCCGTCACCAACCCTCCCCTGCCGTCGCCGTCACCTACCCTTGCTGGCGGGGGACCCCAATCCATGCCAGCCGAGGTCCTCTTCTTCCCGCGAAGGCTTCGTTCTGTTTCTGACGTCCTGCACGTTGTTGTACATCAGACTCACAGAAACAGAACGAAGCCTTGCAGATCAGCCAGGCTTCGTTCTGTTTCTGTGAGTCTGACGTCCTGCACTTAAAACGTGCAGGACGTCAGACACAGAACAAAGCCTTCACGGGAAGAAGAGGACCTCAGCTGGCGGGGATTGGGGTCCCCTGCCAGCAAAGGTAGCCCACGGCGGCAGCGGGGGAGGGTTGGCGGCGGGAAGGGGTTGAGAGGGTCGTCGACAGGGGGGTCCAGGGCCAAATCTACGGGGGCCCAGGCCCCCATGGCCCCACTTAGCTACACCACTGGTCTATGCATGCCCAACGTGTGCCAAAGTGGAGTTACCGCCTGGCTACCACATACCCCTTGCAGTAATTTCATTTTTGGCATGCATCCACTATACATGCCCGAAAAAATATTTTTTATTTTCTGGCGTGCATCAGCTATACATGCCAAGTGGCATTGGTGCACGTAGTTCATTACCGCCTAGTTACCGCGTGAGACTTTACCGCTAGGTCAATGGCTGGCGGTAAGGTCTCAGACCCAAAATGGATGCGCGGTAATTTTCATTTTGCCACACGTCCATTTTTGTGAAAAAAATTTTTTAAGGCATTTTTTGTAGGTGCACTGAAAAATATTTCTGTGCGCACCCAAAACACGTGTCTACACTACCGCAGGCTATTTTTCAGCGCACCTTAGTAAAAAGACCCCTTACTGAATTCTGCGGCCTTATATTCATATTTGTGAGACATAAGTTCAGTAGACCACCAAAAAGTAGCATTAATTCTCCGAGGACAAGCAGGCTGCTTGTTCTCACGACTGGGTGACGTCCGCGGCAGCCCCCACCAACCGGAAAGAAGCTTCGCGGGACGGTCGGCACGCAGGGCACGCCCACCGCGCATGCGCGGCCGTCTTCCCGCCCGTGCGCGACCGCTCCCGCCAGTTCCTTTTTTTCCGCATCTGGAGAGGGTTGTGCTTTGCCGCTCTCTCTGTTTCAGCCGCCGGAATTTCGATCGCGTTTACGCGGATCGTCGCTTTTCTTTTTCTCTCTTGTTTTTGGTTACCGCCGGTTTCCTTTTCAAAAAAAAAAAAAAAACCTGAGCGTGTGGAGCACGCGCTCCCCTTTTCCCTCGCTTCCAGCGGGGACGCCGCATTGCGGCCTAGTGGCCGCTCGGTCGTTTCTTTTTTCGAGGTGTGATTCCAGCCACCATTGACGACTTTGACTTCGCCGACGCGATTTTTCCGTCGATGTCCTCGAAGGTCCCGAGTGGATTTAAAAAGTGTGGTCGCTGCGGCCGGCCGATCTCGCAGACCGACACCCACGCTTGGTGCCTCCAGTGCCTCGGGCCGGAGCACAATATCAAGTCGTGTTCCCTGTGTCTCGGTCTCCGGAAACGGACTCAGGTTGCGAGGCAAGTTCTGCGGGACCGTCTTTTTGGAACTTGCGCCGGCCCCTCGACGTCGACCTCGACGGCATCGGTATCGACGCCCGGTCCTTCGGTACCGGTATCGATGCCCGAGACATCGGCACCGATGGCATCGACCCCAGGAGAACAGGTCCCGTCGGCCCGCCGGTCCTCCGGTGAGAGTGGAGGTGAGAGGCCGCGTGGGCAGTCGGCCCCGGTCACTCCCTCAGCTCGTGGGCCACGGGACCGAACCCTGTCTGACCCGGTACCTCGAGACCGAGGGGGATCGACCTCCTCCTCCTCCATGCCTTCCGGCGCCGGTGACGGGCATCGCAAGAAGGATAAGAAGCGTCGTCACCGGTCGCCCTCGGTGCATCCGGATATCGGAGAGGAGGCGACGCCGAAGCGTACTCGTCGAGAGGAGAGGTCCCCGTCGGTTGTGGAGGTACCGACGCGTCGGGGTTCCGGCACCTCGGTGCCGTCTCCTGGCCCCCATCAGCTTCTGACGCCGACACCCCTACCGGCCCCACCGCCTTTCCCGGCAGCGGGCCTGGACGAGTGCCTCAGAGCCATCCTTCCGGGGATCCTGGAAGGGCTGATGCGCCAGGCTGTGCCGGCGCCGGGGGTGCTTGCGCCCTCGGCGCCGATGTCTGTGGCGCCGGCGAGCTCTAGCCCGGCGCCGGGGCCGTCGACACCGCCGCCGCTTGCGGCGCCGGTCTCGACCGCCACGCAGGTGGAGTCCCCGTCGACGTCGATGGAGGGAGCTCCGTCCCCGCCGGCGCGGGAGTCCACCGCTCGACGACACCGAGACCCTGGTGCCTCGACGTCGAGCCGGGCCCGGTTCAGGACTCAGCTACATGAGCTTATGTCCGATACCGAGGATGAGGACTCGTGGGGGGAAGAGGAGGACCCTAGATATTTCTCCTCAGAGGAGTCTACGGGCCTTCCCTCGGACCCCACGCCTTCACCGGAGAGGAAGCTCTCACCTCCCGAGAGTCTCTCCTTTGCCTCCTTTGTGCGGGATATGTCTATTAGCATTCCCTTCCCCGTGGTCTCTGTGGAAGAGCCGAGGGCCGAGATGCTCGAGGTCCTCGACTATCCATCACCACCTAGAGAGTCCTCCACGGTGCCGCTGCACAATGCCCTCAAAGAGACACTGCTTCGGAACTGGGTGCGACCGTTAACTAACCCCACCATTCCCAAGAAAGCAGAGTCCCAATACAGGATCCACTCCGACCCAGAGTTAATGCGGCCCCAATTGCCCCATGACTCAGCGGTCGTGGATTCTGCTCTCAAGAGGGCACGGAGTTCGAGGGATACCGCCTCGGCGCCCCCGGGGCGGGAGTCTCGCACTCTGGACTCGTTTGGGAGGAAGGCCTACCAATCCTCCATGCTCGTGACCCGCATCCAGTCACACCTGCTCTATATGAGTATTCACATGCGGACCTATGTGCAACAACTGGCGGACCTGGTCGAAAAGCTCCCGCCGGAGCAGTCCAGGCCTTATCAGGAGGTGGTCAGGCAGCTGAAGGCGTGCAGAAAGTTCCTGTCCAGGGGTATCTATGACACCTGTGACGTGGCATCTCGTGCTGCGGCCCAAGGTATAGTGATGCGCAGGCTCTCATGGCTGCGTGCCTCTGACCTGGACAACCGCACCCAGCAGAGACTGGCCGACGTCCCTTGCCGGGGGGATAACATTTTCGGTGAGAAGGTCGAGCAGATGGTGGACCAACTGCATCAGCGGGAAACCGCCCTCGACAAACTCTCCCACCGGGCGCCTTCAGCATCCACCTCCACAGGTGGACGTTTTTCCCGGGCCCGGCAGGCTGCACCCTATTCTTTTGCAAAGCGTAGGTACAACCAGCCGGCCCGAAGGCCTCGTCAGGCACAGGGACAGCCCCAGCGCGCTCGTTCCCGTCAACAGCGTGCGCCTAAGCAGCCCCCTGCGCCTCCACAGCAAAAGCCAGGGACGGGCTTTTGACTGGATCCACGGGAACATAGCCGCCCTCAAAGTGTCCGTACCGGACGATCTGCCAGTCGGGGGGAGGTTAAAATTTTGTCACCAAAGGTGGCCTCTCATAACCTCCGACCAGTGGGTTCTCCAAATAGTGCGGTGCGGATACGCCCTGAATTTGGCCTCCCTGCCTCCAAATTGTCCCCCGGGAGCTCAATCCTTCAGCTCCCATCACAAGCAGGTACTTGCAGAGGAACTCTCCGCCCTTCTCAGCGCCAATGCGGTCGAGCCCGTACCACCCGGGCAGGAAGGGCAGGGATTCTATTCCAGGTACTTCCTTGTGGAAAAGAAAACAGGGGGGATGCGTCCCATCCTAGACCTGAGAGGCCTGAACAAATTCCTGGTCAAAGAAAAGTTCAGGATGCTTTCCTTGGGCACCCTTCTGCCAATGATTCAGAAAAACGATTGGCTATGTTCCCTGGATTTAAAGGATGCATATACTCACATCCCGATACTGCCAGCTCACAGACAGTATCTCAGATTCCGCCTGGGCGCACGGCACTTTCAGTATTGTGTGCTGCCCTTTGGGCTCGCCTCCGCCCCACGAGTGTTTACAAAGTGCCTCGTGGGGGTGGCGGCGTACCTACGCAGGCTGGGAGTGCACGTGTTCCCATAACTCGACGATTGGCTGGTCAAGAACACCTCGGAGGCAGGAGCCCTCCGGTCCATGCAGTGCACTATTCAACTCCTGGAGCTGCTGGGGTTTGTGATAAATTACCCAAAGTCCCATCTCCAGCCAACCCAGTCTCTGGAATTCATAGGAGCTCTGCTGAATACCCAGACGGCTCAGGCCTTCCTTCCCGAAGCGAGGGCCAACAACCTCCTGTCTCTCGCTTCGCAGGCCAGAGCGTCTCAGCAGGTCACAGCTCGGCAGATGTTGAGACTTCTGGGTCATATGGCCTCCACAGTTCATGTGACTCCCATGGCTCGTCTTCACATGAGATCTGCTCAATGGACCCTAGCTTCCCAGTGGTTCCAAGCCACCGGGAATCTAGAAGATGTCATCCGCCTCTCCACCAGTTGCCGCACTTCACTGCTCTGGTGGACCATCCGGACCAATTTGACTCTGGGACGTCCATTCCAAATTCCGCAGCCCACGAAGGTGCTGACGACGGATGCATCTCGCCTGGGTTGGGGAGCTCATGTCGATGGGCTTCACACCCAGGGTCTGTGGTCCCTCCAGGAAAAGGATCTGCAGATCAACCTCCTGGAGCTCCGAGCGATCTGGAACGCGCTGAAGGCTTTCAGAGATCGGCTGTCCTGCCAAATTATCCAAATTCGGACAGACAATCAGGTTGCAATGTATTACGTCAACAAGCAGGGGGGCACCGGATCTCGCCCCCTGTGTCAGGAAGCCGTCGGGCTGTGGCGCTGGGCGTGCCAGTTTGGCATGCTCCTCCAAGCCACATACCTGGCAGGCGTAAACAACAGTCTGGCCGACAGACTGAGCAGAGTCATGCAACCGCACGAGTGGTCGCTCCATTCCAGAGTGGTAAGCAAGATCTTCCGAGAGTGGGGCACCCCCTCGGTGGACCTTTTCGCCTCTCAGACCAACCACAAGCTGCCTCTGTTCTGTTCCAGACTTCAGACACACGGCAGGCTAGCGTCGGACGCCTTTCTCCTCCATTGGGGGACCGGCCTCCTGTATGCTTATCCTCCCATACCTTTGGTGGGGAAGACCTTACTGAAGCTCAAGCACGACTGCGGCACCATGATTCTGATAGCGCCCTTTTGGCCCCGTCAGATCTGGTTCCCTCTTCTTCTGGAGTTGTCCTCAGAAGAACCGTGGAGATTGGAGTGTTTTCCGACTCTCATTTCGCAGAACGACGGAGCGTTACTGCACCCCAACCTTCAGTCTCTGGCTCTCACGGCCTGGATGTTGAGGGCGTAGACTTCGCTGCGTTGGGTCTGTCGGAGGGTGTCTCCCGGGTCCTGCTTGCCTCTAGGAAGGATTCCACTAAAAAGAGTTACTTTTTCAAGTGGAGGAGGTTTGTCGTTTGGTGTGAGAGCAAGGCCCTAGAACCTCGTTCTTGCCCTGCACAGAACCTGCTTGAATACCTTCTACACTTATCAGAGTCTGGCCTCAAGACCAACTCAGTAAGGAATCACCTTAGTGCGATTAGTGCTTACCATTATCGTGTGGAAGGTAAAGCCATCTCTGGAGAGCCTTTAGTCGTTCGATTCATGAGAGGCTTGCTTTTGTCAAAGCCCCCTATCAAGCCTCCTACAGTGTCATGGGATCTCAACGTCGTCCTCACCCAGCTGATGAAACCTCCTTTTGAGCCACTGAATACCTGCCATCTGAAGTACTTGACCTGGAAGGTCATTTTCTTGGTGGCAGTTACTTCAGCTCGTAGGGTCAGTGAGCTTCAAGCCCTGGTAGCTCATGCTCCATATACCAAATTTCATCACAACAGAGTAGTGCTCCGCACCCACCCAAAGTTCCTGCCGAAGGTGGTGTCGGAGTTCCATCTTAACCAGTCAATTGTCTTGCCAACATTCTTCCCCAGGCCGCATACCCGCCCTGCTGAACGTCAGTTGCACACATTGGACTGCAAGAGAGCATTGGCCTTCTACTTGGAGCGGACACAGCCCCACAGACAGTCCGCCCAATTGTTTGTTTCTTTCGACCCTAACAGGCTAGGGGTCGCTGTCGGGAAACGCACCATCTCCAATTGGCTAGCAGATTGCATTTCCTTCACTTACGCCCAGGCTGGGCTGGCTCTTGAGGGTCATGTCACGGCTCATAGTGTTAGAGCCATGGCAGTGTCAGTGGCCCACCTGAAGTCAGCCACTATTGAAGAAATTTGCAAAGCTGCGACGTGGTCATCTGTCCACACATTCACATCTCATTACTGCCTCCAGCAGGATACCCGACGCGACAGTCGGTTCGGGCAGTCGGTGCTGCAGAATCTGTTTGGGGTGTAAATCCAACTCCACCCTCCAGGACCCGAATTTATTCTGGTCAGGCTGCACTCTCAGTTAGTTGTTCTTCGTAGGTCAATTTCTGTTATACCCTCGCCGTTGCGAGGTTCAATTGACCTGGGTTCTTGTTTTGAGTGAGCCTGAGAGCTAGGGATACCCCAGTCGTGAGAACAAGCAGCCTGCTTGTCCTCGGAGAAAGTGAATGATACATACCTGTAGCAGGTGTTCTCCGAGGACAGCAGGCTGATTGTTCTCACCTACCCTCCCTCCTCCCCTTTGGAGTTGTGTGTTTCATCTTTTGCTAGTCATTCAACTGGCGGGAGCGGTCGCGCACTGGCGGGAAGACGGCCGCGCATGCGCGGTGGGCGTGCCCTGCGTGCCGACCGTCCCGCGAAGCTTCTTTCCGGTTGGTGGGGGCTGCCGCGGACGTCACCCAGTCGTGAGAACAATCAGCCTGCTGTCCTCGGAGAACACCTGCTACAGGTATGTATCATTCACTGTAGTAAAGAGGATTTCCAATCATGAAGGATTATTTGGAGAGTGAGCGCAATCAAAATGGCCAATAGTTTGTTATGCCAAAAATTACTAATTTCAGAAATAGCCAAGGATCTAAATATAATGATATTATGATAAATAGGAGAGGTCACAGGGAGAATGGACTAGATGATTGTCCAAACAGAAATCCAAACAATATTAATTTGTGAACAAGAGAATATCATATGTATAAGATTCCCTAAAGCAGCGTTACAGTGCCAGCATAATTTGCTATTATTTAGGGAGGCATGATGCAATTTACTAAGGAGTCCATATGGCTTTATGGAAAAGAAAATATAAAGACTGTGTTAAATTAGTAGAGGCAGTAGGTCATTGTACAGTTTTAAAAAAAGGTTGACCAAGTATTTTCATCACAAGGCCAATTAGTTTCAACAGACCAGAGTTGTTTAATACGGTTCCTGAGAGGAAATTTAGCAGTGCGTAAAATCTGATAGAATAAGGATGTAGTGTGACCATTGTCCATACCAAGAGCACATATTTTTACCAAATCCGAGGATTGTGGGAAGGAAAATTCTGATTTTAAATTATTTAGTATACAGTGAGGGGCATAATCGAAAGTGGGTGCCCATCTCCGTGGGCGGCCATGCGAAGGGGCGGGACAAACCGTATTTTCAAAAAAAGATGGGCGGCCATCTTTTTTTCGATAATACAGATTGTGCGGGGCAAATGCCTAGGATTTGGGCGTTTTTGAGCTGGGTACTATCGGTTTTCAGCGATAATGGAAACCGAAGGCGCCTAGCTCAAAAACGAACAAATCCAAGGCATTTGGTCGTGAGAGGGGCCAGGATTCATAGTGCACTGGTCCACCTCACATGCCAGGACACCAACCGGGCAACCTAGGGGGCACTTGTAACAATTAAAAAAAAAAATTTAAATACCTCCCAAGTCCATAGCTCCCTTACCTTGGGTGCTGAGCCCCCCAAAACCCACTCCCCACAACTCTACACCATTACCATAGCACTTATGGCTGAAGGGGGGCACCTAGATGTGGCTACAGTGGGTTTTGGGGGCGGTTTGGAATGCTCCCATTTAGCAGCACAAGTGTAACAGGTAGGGGGGGATGGGTCTGGGTCCACCTGCCTGAAGTCCACTGCACCCACTAACAACTGCTCCAGGGACCTGCATACTGCTATGAAGGAGCTGGGTATGGCATTTGAGGCTGGTATACAGGTGGGAGGGGGTTAGTGACCACTGGGGGAGTCAGGGGTGGTCATCCCCAATTCCCTCCAGTGGTCATCTGGTCATTTAGGGCACTTTTTTGAAACTTGTTCATGAAAAAAAGGGTCCAAAAAAAGTGACCTAAATTCTTGCTAAAAACGCCCATTTTTTTCGATTATCGGCTGAAGGAGTCCATCTCTGCTCGGCCGATAAACACACCCCAGTCCTGCCTTCACCATGCCTCCGACACACCCCCGTCAACTTTGGCCGTTTCCGTGACGGAGTGCAGTTGCAGGCACCTAAAATCGGCTTTCGATTATACCGATTTGGGCGCCTTTGCGAGATGGGTGCCCATCTCCCGATTTGGATCGAAATATGGGCGCCCATCACTTTCGAAAATAAGCCGGAGTGTCTACATTGGAATCAATGAAAAAATTCCGATTCAGGTAAGGAATACTTAGAAATTAATTGTGCAAAGAACATTAGAGACCTATTATCTATAATATGCTTCAGTTTCCAAATGCCCTTGTTTATCCGTGTGGGCCAAAAAATAGGTTTGTTGTCTATTTCAATTTTTGAGTTAAACCATACAGGAGCATCGAGAGCAAACCAACATTGATTCAGAAAAGCTGAATCTAAAGAGTGGATAGCAAAATAGTCGAAGAGTTGGTATCTTTTAGTGATAAGGACATGGGTTTGGATGTAAATGGCAGACAAGAAAGAGGCATTGAGTAAGCAAGCGAGGATTCTATATCAAACCATGCAGGACTATTCAATTTTCCAGGAGATGTACTTAGTCAAAAGGCACCGTGTCAGAGAATTGTTGCCATATGATAGCTATAGAAATCCAGAAATCCAACTGCATCATCTGATTTGGCTGCCTTAAGGGTATTTAAAAAGATCCTTAGTGGTTTATCACGCCACAAGTATTTGGATAATTTAGAGTTGATACTCTTATAAAATGAGAGCGGTTCAGCTTTGGAAGCTTACTAAGATAATAAAGAATTGTTGGTATGTGATCTTCCAAGAGGCCCCACCAGGAGAGGGACATAGGAGACCATTTATGAATTAGGTTATCTATTTTATCAGAAAGAACATCAAGATTAATGGGCACGAGGTGATCACGATCTTTGTGGAAAAAAACACCCAAGTATTTTAAATGTAAATGGTTCCATTGAAGATTAGAAGAACCCTGTCATATTGTATAGTGAAATTGTTTAGAGGTAAAATTTCAGATTTGTTCCAATTAATACAGTATCTGGAGATCTGGGAGAATTAGGAAATAAGTTCTAAAAGATGTGGAATAGAGAAAGCAGGATTTGTTAAAAACAGAAGCAAATCATCTGCATAGGCTAAGAGTTTGTGTTGTTTATTTATTTATTGCACTTGTATCCCACACTTCCCCACCTATTTGCAGGCTCAAAGTGGCTTACAGAGATCTGTTATGGCATCGCCATGACAGGGTGAAAGGAACAAATTGGTGTTATAGAGAGAGATCAAGAATCATGACAGAGAAGAACTAAGCAGACATTTAAAGAAAGACGTCATTTAAAATTGGGAGGGGTGGTAACTGTTATAGCTAAGCTACAGGTTCTCGTGGTAGGCCTTGTTGAAGAGATAGGTTTTCAGAGATTTGCAAAAGTTAGTTATTTCGTTAATTGTTTAGTACGAGAAGATATACCTTGGATAAGAGGGAAGGAGCATATAGCAATATGGCAATATTGAAAAGGAGAGAGTGAACAACTCTGTCTAGTGCCTCGATATAAGTGAATGGGTTGAGAGAGATTATCATTGATTTTTAATCTAGAAGTAGGAGAAGAATAGAGAATCTGAATCCAAAAGAGGAACTGGTTAGTAAAACCAAACCATCTAAGGGTATTAAATTAAATGTGGCCATTCAACCATATCAAAAGCTTTTTCTGCATCAAGTAATATGGCAGCTGTATGGAAAGTGTGAACATTATCACTTATATATTGGCTTTTCATACAACCTACTTGATCTGGTGAGGGGCGTTATGGTACTGGGGCCGCTTGATAACAGTGATCATAATATGATCAGTTTTAATACCGCCCTTGAAGTAACTATACACAGGAAGTCAAATACGTTAGCGTTTAACTTTAAAAAAGGAGACTATGATAAAATGAGAAGAACGGTGGAAAAAAACTTAGGGGGACAACTGAGAGGGTAAAAACTGTACAACAGGCATGGACGCTGTTCAAAAATACCATCCTGGAGGCCCAGGCCAAACATATTCCACTAATTAGAAAAGAAAGACGGAACTCCAAAAGACAGCCGGCCTGGTTGAAAAGTGAGGTGAAGGAAGCTAAAAGAAATGCCTTCAGAAAATGGAAGAAGGAACCATCTGAAAATAACAAGAAATAGCATTAAGGAGTGTCAAAGCAAATGCAAGGTGAAGATAAAGAAGGCCAGGAGGGATTATGAAAAAAAGATAGCATTAGAGGCAAAAAAACATAGTAAAAAAAAATTTCGGTATATTAAAAGCAGGAAGCTGGCAAAAGAATGGGTTGGGCCCCTGGATGACCGAGGGGTAAAAGGGGAGATCAAGGAAGACAAAGACGTAGCAGAGAGATTGAATGAATTCTTTGCTTCGGTCTTCACCGAGGAAGATTTGGGTGGGATACTGGTGTCAGAAATGATATTTCAAGCGGACGAGTCGGAGAAACTTACTGACTTCATGGTAAACCTGGAGGACGTAATGGGGCAGTTCAGCAAACTGAAGAGTAGCAAATCTCCTGGACCGGATGGTATTCATCCTAGATTACTGATAGAACTGAAAAATGAGCTTGCGGAGCTACTGCTAGTGATATGCAATTTATCCTTAAAATCGAGCATGGTACCGGAAGATTGGAGGGTGGCCAATGTAACACCTAATTTTTAAAAAGTTTCCAGAGGAGATCCGGGAAATTATAGACCAGTGAGTCTGACGTCGGTGCCGGGGAAAATGGTAGAGGCTATTATTAAAAACAAAATTACAGAGCACATCCAAGGACATGGATTACTGAGATCGAGTCAGCATGGCTTTTGTTTGGGGAAATCTTGCCTGACCAATTTACTTCAATTCTTTGAATGAGTAAACAAACATGTGGACAAAGGGGAGCCGGTTGATATCGTGTATCTGGATTTTCAAAAGGCGTTTGACAAGGTACCTCATGAAAGGCTACAGAGGAAATTGGAGGGTCATGGGATAGGAGGAAAAGTCCTATTGTGGATTAAAAACTGGTTGAAGGATAGGAAACAGAGAGTGGGGTTAAATGGGCAGTATTCACAATGGAGAAGGGTAGTTAGTGGGGTTCCTCAGGGGTCTGTGCTAGGACCGCTGCTTTTTAATATATTATAAATGATTTAGAGATGGGAGTAACTAGCGTGGTAATTACATTTGCTGATGACACAAAGTTATTCAAAGTTGTTAACTCGCGACAGGATTGTGAAAAATTACAGAAGGACCTTACGAGACTAGGAGACTGGGCAGCTAGATGGCAGATGACATTTAATGTGAGCAAGTGCAAGGTGATGCATGTGGAAAAAAAGAACCCGAATTATAGCTATGTCATGCAAGGTTCCACGCTAGGAGTTATGGACCAAGAAAGGGATCTGGGTGTCGTCGTCGATAATACGCTGAAAACTTCTGCGGCTCGGAAAGTGAATAGAATGTTGGGTATTATTAGGAAAGGTATGGAAAACAGGTGTGAGGATGTTATAGCGACCGCACCTTGAGTATTGTGTTCAATTCTGGTTGCCGCATCTCAAGAAAGATATAGTGGAACTGGAAAAGGTGCAGCGAAGGGCGACTAAAATGATAGCGGGGATGGGACGACTTCCCTATGAAGAAAGACTAAGGAGGCTAGGGCTTTTCAGCTTGGAGAAGAGACGGTTGAGGGGAGACATGATAGAGGTATATAAAATAATGAGTGGAGTGGAACAGGTGGATGTGAAGCGTCTGTTCACGCTTTCCAAAAATACTAGGACTAGGGGGCATGCGATGAAACTACAGTGTAGTAAATTTAAAACAAATCGGAGAAAATGTTTCTTCACCCAACGCGTAATTAAACTCTGGAATTCGTTGCCGGAGAACGTGGTGAAGGCGGTTAGCTTGGCAGAGTTTAAAAAGGAGTTAGACGGTTTCCTAAAGGACAAGTCCATAAACTGCTACTAAATGGACTTGGGAAAAATCCACAATTCCAGGAATAACACGTATAGAATGTTTGTACATTTGGGACGCTTGCCAGGTGCCCTTGGCCTGGATTGGTCGCTGTCGTGGATAGGATGCTGGGCTCGATGGACCCTTGTTTTTTTCCCAGTGTGGCATTACTTATGTACTTAATTAAACAATTAAGAACATTTTATAATCGAGATGATAAAACTTTTGCCAATATTTTACAGTCAAAATTCAAGAGGGAGATGGGTCTATAGTTGAGCATTTTGGCAGGATCTCTTCCTGGTTTGGGTAGTATCGAAATTTGAGCTTCAGTAAAACTACCCTGATCTGTGGTATGCTGTCGTAAATAAGTAAAAAGTTCACATAAGAGACAGAATGAAGAAAAAATCCATCAGGTCTTGGGGCTTTATGTGATGACAGTGATTTGATGGTGATTTCAGTTTCGTCAGTTGTGATGGGAGCATCTAGGAGGTCATTCTGAGATTCATTTAAAGTAGGATGAGGTAAGTGGTGAATGAATGAGTCTTTGATGCATGACAAATTTGAAAGAGATGAGGAGTATAAGTGTTGATAAAAGGTAGCAAACTCTGCTGTTATGGCAGTTCCATCAGTTATTGTAGATCCTTTGTCATTGCAAATACAGTGGTGGAAATAAGTATTTGATCCCTTGCTGATTTTGTAAGTTTGCCCACTGACAAAGACATGAGCAGCCCATAATTGAAGGGTAGGTTATTGGTAACAGTGAGAGATAGCACATCACAAATTAAATCCGGAAAATCACATTGTGGAAAGTATATGAATTTATTTGCATTCTGCAGAGGGAAATAAGTATTTGATCCCCCACCAACCAGTAAGAGATCTGGCCCCTACAGACCAGGTAGATGCTCCAAATCAACTCGTTACCTGCATGACAGACAGCTGTCGGCAATGGTCACCTGTATGAAAGACACCTGTCCACAGACTCAGTGAATCAGTCAGACTCTAACCTCTACAAAATGGCCAAGAGCAAGGAGCTGTCTAAGGATGTCAGGGACAAGATCATACACCTGCACAAGGCTGGAATGGGCTACAAAACCATCAGTAAGACGCTGGGCGAGAAGGAGACAACTGTTGGTGCCATAGTAAGAAAATGGAAGAAGTACAAAATGACTGTCAATCGACAAAGATCTGGGGCTCCACGCAAAATCTCACCTCGTGGGGTATCCTTGATCATGAGGAAGGTTAGAAATCAGCCTACAACTACAAGGGGGGAACTTGTCAATGATCTCAAGGCAGCTGGGACCACTGTCACCACGAAAACCATTGGTAACACATTACGACATAACGGATTGCAATCCTGCAGTGCCCGCAAGGTCCCCCTGCTCCGGAAGGCACATGTGACGGCCCGTCTGAAGTTTGCCAGTGAACACCTGGATGATGCCGAGAGTGATTGGGAGAAGGTGCTGTGGTCAGATGAGACAAAAATTGAGCTCTTTGGCATGAACTCAACTCGCCGTGTTTGGAGGAAGAGAAATGCTGCCTATGACCCAAAGAACACCGTCCTCACTGTCAAGCATGGAGGTGGAAATGTTATGTTTTGGGGGTGTTTCTCTGCTAAGGGCACAGGACTACTTCACCGCATCAATGGGAGAATGGATGGGGCCATGTACCGTACAATTCTGAGTGACAACCTCCTTCCCTCCGCCAGGGCCTTAAAAATGGGTCGTGGCTGGGTCTTCCAGCACGACAATGACCCAAAACATACAGCCAAGGCAACAAAGGAGTGGCTCAGGAAGAAGCACATTAGGGTCATGGAGTGGCCTAGCCAGTCACCAGACCTTAATCCCATTGAAAACTTATGGAGGGAGCTGAAGCTGCGAGTTGCCAAGCGACAGCCCAGAACTCTTAATGATTTAGAGATGATCTGCAAAGAGGAGTGGACCAAAATTCCTCCTGACATGTGTGCAAACCTCATCATCAACTACAGAAGACGTCTGACCGCTGTGCTTGCCAACAAGGGTTTTGCCACCAAGTATTAGGTCTTGTTTGCCAGAGGGATTAAATACTTATTTCCCTCTGCAGAATGCAAATAAATTCATATACTTTCCACAATGTGATTTTCCGGATTTAATTTGTGATGTGCTATCTCTCACTGTTACCAATAACCTACCCTTCAATTATGGGCTGCTCATGTCTTTGTCAGTGGGCAAACTTACAAAATCAGCAAGGGATCAAATACTTATTTCCACCACTGTACGTGTAATTCTATTTCCTTGCTTGTGATTAGCCAAATATTTGGCAAAAGACTGACCAGCTTTGGAGGAGTGGCCTAGTGGTTAGGGTGGTGGACTTTGGTCCTGAGGAACTGAGTTCAATTCCCACTTCAGGCACAGCCAGCTCCTTGTGACTCTGGGCAAGTCACTTAACCCTCCATTGCCCCATGTAAGCTGCATTGAGCTTGCTATGAGTGGGAAAGCGTGGGGTACAAATGTAACAAAAATAAATATAGCCAGATTAATGGACCAAAATGTCCTGAAGTGCTTTATTACTTGCCGGTTTATTATATTCTATTTTGAGTTTGATCAGAGTCATAGGATAAGCACCTCTGGGAGATGTAATATAATTTTGTTCTAATCTAGAAATTTCTTGTTCAAGATGAGTTAGATGAGATTGGTCCTGTTTTTTTCTTCTAAGAAGTGAAACTGATGATAGTGCCACAGAGGCATGTTTTAAATCTTCCCATATAGTATTGGTAGATGATATCGAATTAGCATTGATCTTGAACAAGTCTCCAAATGAAGATGTTTATTTTGTCAATAAAAGTGGAGTCATTGAGAAGGGCAGTATTCAACCTCCAACAGACAGGTGGCTTAGGAGGACTAATTTCTAGTATAATGCAGATTAAAGCATGGTCGGAGATAATTATAGGATATATGAAGGAATCAAACATCATAGGCATGAGGGATTTAGAAACCATAACAAAGTCAATTCTTCTGTAAGATGAATGCGGAGATGGATAGAAAGTGAATTCTTTGTGAGAAGGGTGTTGTAGTATTCTCCATAGATCACAGAGGCCAAAGTTTTTAAATAACATATGCAAGTCTTTCCATGTTTTGGAGGGATGAAAACTGCATTTTGAAAGTCGATCTGATTGCCCATCTAGAGGTAAATTAAAATCTCCTCCAAGTATAATTGGAGTAGAGCTGTACTCCAGGAGAATTTCCCTTATAGAGTTCAGAAAAGAGATTGACATAAGGTTTGGAGCATATATATTCATTATAGAAACATAAAAAGTACCAATTTGCATAAGAGCAATAATCCATCTCTCCTCTGAACCTATATTTTGCTGCAGAATATTAACATTCAGATTTTTTTTTTAAATATAGAGATACCACATTTTCTAGATTGTGCTGGAGAATATAAATGACGTGGAGGGGCATTTTCGAAAGAAACGTCCAAGTTGCGATTTGGACATCTTTGCAAAACGTTCAAATCCAGGACCGGGAAAACCATATTTTCGAAAAAGATGGACATCCATCTTTCGTTCCTTGTAAGATGAGCAAGAGTTCTCCATCTACAGTCCAGTGTTGCTCCTGTGCCTGTGATTATGTGGTGCTGTGAGAAAAGGACACAGGGCTGCATAACCACATCTTGAATCTACATTAAGTGTTCTTTTGAGCGCCATTCTAAAAGATATTTATAATAAACATAACAACATTGCCTTGGACATTAATTTTTGGGAGTAACTGGTGCTGTAGTAGGAGCAGGAGTGATCTCCAGTCACTCCAGTTCATTGCTGTGACAGGTTCCAAATAGTAAGGTTACCAATAGGGATGAAGAGAACCATTTTGAATCTAATGTTCCAACTGACTTTCCATGTTGTTGTACGAATCATATAGGAAAGGAAAGATTCCCTTGAGTTGCCTTATTTTATAAGAAGGACATATAGAGCCTGATATTGAGACCATGGGAGGCAGCCCGCATAAGTGCCGCGATCGGTGCTGACCCTAGATATTCAGTGCCAGGCCATTTCTGGTGATTGGCATTGAATGTCCGGGTTTTATGGTCAGCTCAAACTTAACCAGCTAAGTTAATATTCAGCACTGGCAATATTCAGCAAAAGATAGGACTGCTATTTAGGCAATCCGATTTGCCTGTTAAACCTAGCCGGCCAATGCTTGAATATTAGTGCTTAACCAGCTAAGCGCTATTTAACTGACCAGGAACCATTCTTGGCCAGTTAAATAGCTCTGATTATCAGGGGATAGTGTATTGCCAATTCTTCTTACTGCAATCAAAAAGTGGTATTTAAGTTTGATAGTATTGTTAAAGATTGCTAAATGTGTTTGTGTTATATTTTGCTACTTTGCTTTACCTAAACTTAGGTTTTCTCATATGAGTACGCAGTTGTGGAATGCATTACCACTTGACCTGAAAACAATCTACGACCCAATCAACTTTCGCAAGTCACTGAAGACCCATCTCTTCAACAAGGCTTACCACAACGTTCCACAATAGGAAGTGTAGCGCATCACCATTTACCTGATATTCCGAATGTTATCTCTCTATACCTGATTGCCTAATTCTATTATGTCATCCATGCTCTTTATGTAATACCAATTGTATCCTTTACATTGCTATGGCGAATGCCATGACGGAAATTGTAAGCCACATTGAGCCTGCAAATAGGTGGGAAAATGTGGGATACAAATGCAACAAATAAATAAATAAATAAAATCTGCTTAAGTAATAATTTATTTGGTCATTATCTACCTTTCCCCACCCCCGAGAGAAACATGTATCCTTCTTTAATTTTCTTTTCATCGCCAGCACTTCTACCCTACCACCTGCAAAACCTTATGTGATCATCTATACTCATGCCACAGAGGGGGTGTCTCTTTGTACCCCATCCTCATGAGAGACAGGGGGTAGCAATGGATGGGCCAAGGAAGGCCTGGTCGCATCCACTTTCACCTCAGGCCCACCCACCAGCTGGACACCATTAATGTAGCTGGCTGGGATCCCCAAGCCCCACCAGCAGAAGACATCAGGAGCCTGTCAAAGTTGAGAAACCCCATCAAAATTGTAATTCAGTGGGATTTGTCCACTCGTTCTTTTATATTTTGGGGATCCGCCTTGAGCCTTCCTAGTTAAAAAGGAATAGAAATAACCAGATTAGTTTAGATTAAAAACTGCAGCAGGCAGAGCTGTGAACCATCGATACCCTGCGCATGCTTACTTCATGCATGAGAACTAAGCAGGCACAGAATGTCAGCGTCTGTGGCTCACAGTGCTGCTTGCCACAGTTTTCAATGGGGGTTTGCAATTTTGGAGCACTACCAATGTCTTCAGCTTCTGAGGCCTGGAGACCCCTGCCAGCTAAGGTATTTAATTTTAAAGTTTGGTGGCAGAGCAGCAGGTGGGGGAACGGTGGTGTGATAGGGTTGACAGAGTGAGAGGTGAGGACGGGATAGGAAATGTGTGCAAACCCAACCTAACCATTAGCCCACCCAAAAATTGCCTTCTGGCTATGCCCCTGATGGGAGGTTTGGTACCCAGCGATCCTAGCCCAACACCGATGATGGAGGGGAGCTCAGACAATCAACCCACCCACATAGGTATATGAGTTACATTTATAAGGCAGAGGCTGCACGTCTTATCTTCCGCCTAGACTGATATGCTCAAATCACCCCTCTCCTCAAGTCACTTCACTGGCTTCTGATCAGGTACCGCATACAGTTCAAGCTTCTCCTACTAACCTACAAATGCACTCAATCTGCAGCCCTTAATTACCTCTCTACCCTTATCTCCCCTTACGCTCCTACCTGAAACCTCCGCTCACAGGAGAAATCCCTCCTCTCTGTACCCTTCTCCACCACCGCCAATTCCAAGCTCCGCCCTTTCTGCCTCGCCTCTCCCTATGCTTGGAATAAACTTCCTGAGCCCATACGCCAAGCCCCCTCCCTGCCCATCTTCAAATCCTTGCTCAAAGCCCACCTCTTCAATTTCACCTTCGGCACCTAACCATTATACCTCTATTCAGGAAATCTAGACTGCCCAAATTTGTTTGACTGCACATTTTGTCCATTAGATTGTAAGCTCCTTTGAGCAGGGACTGTCCTTCTTTGTTAAACAGTACAGCGCTGCGTAACCCTAGTAGCGCTTTAGAAGTGCTAAGTAGTAGTAGTAGGCTTTTTGCAGTTCCTTCCAGTAAACATACAGGAAACACCCATTCTCTGTGACAGATATATTAAGCCATCCTACATTATATCACCCATTACTCAATGCGAGGGCTCCAGAAACTTCCTCACTGTAAAGACAGAGGATTATTTTAGAGATCTACTGTACCCAGAAGGGGCAAAAGACTACAGTGTCTCACTAATTTAAAGATTTTTGAATTCCATTCCTATGAATGTGCTAGAAGGGCGAGAAGATAAAGGTGAAGTGGAGGAAGAGTAAGCTGAACTAAAAGGAACTATATAGAAAGAACAACAAACGTGTTTCTTCACATAGTAAATAAAAGTATGAAAGAAAATGAAACTAATGTAGTTTTCAGAAGAGATGGCTGAAAAGTAAAGAATTATCAAAGCATACAAGGCACCTCAGAAAGAGTAGCACAGCGAAGAATATCTCATATAGCTGAAAGCAGATCCTTTTTCACCTCACGGGAATTTCTCAATTCCTGTCACATCCCTCCACAGACCTGATAGGTGGCTGAACTTTGACGAGATTCTAATTTTATTTAATTTTTTTAAATTATTTTTATGAATTACATCAGTTTAGTGACCTTATGAATGACCTTAGATTGTGAGCTCATTAGGGACAGAAAAGTACCTGCAAAAAATAGTATATGTAAACCACTTTGACTGTATCTATAGAAAGGCAGTATATCAAGTGTGGAATAAACATAAACAAATCCCACTTCTGACCTTTGTGGTCTTGGGCAAGTCACTTAACCCTGTATTGCCTTAGATGCAAACTTAGGTGGGGTTTTTTTTACTAAGCTTTGGCAAAAAAATAGCCTTTGCGCATCCTTGCATGGGTTATTCCTATGTTCTGAGGCCATTTTGGTAAAAGCTCACATGGTAATCCTGCGCTAACCAGTTAGGGCCAGATTCAGGGGCCCTTTTACTAAGGCGTGCCGAAAAATGTATTGGACATGCGCAGGTCCATTTTTCAGTGCGCCTGCAAAAAAGGCCTTTTTTTATTGGCCGAAAATGGATGTGCAGCAAAATAAAAATTGGCATGCATCCATTTTGGGCCTGAGACCTTACTGTCACCCATTAACTTAGCGGTAAGGTCTCACAAGTTAACCGGGCAGTAATCATCAGTGTGCTGAGGAGTAGCCTAGTGGTTAGTGCAGTGGACTTTGAGCCTGGGGAACTGAGTTCGATTCCCATTGCAGCTCCTTGTGACTCTGGGCAAGTCACTTAACCCTCCATTGCCCCTGGTACAAAAAAAGTACCTAAATATATGTAAACTGCTTTGAATGTAGTTGCAAAAACCTCAGAAATGCAGTATATCAAGTCCCATTTCCCTATTTGAGATTCTAGATGGAATGTTGCTACTATTGGAGATTCTGTTGCTACTATTTGAGATTCTACATGGAATGTTGCTATTCCACTAACAACTTTCCATGTAGAAGCCTGCTCTTGCAGATCAGTTGCGCAGGCTTCTGTTTCTGTGAGTCTGACGTCCTGCATGTATGTGCAGGACGTCAGACTCACAGAAACAGAAGCCTGCGCAGCCGCACTGCTGATCTGCAAGGCAGGCTTCTACACAGACTGTTGCCAGTGGAGGAGTAGCCTAGTGGCCAGTGCAGTGGACCTTGATCCTGGGGAACTGAGTTCGAGTCCTACTGCAGCTCCTTGTGAGTTTGGGCAAGTCACTTAATCCTCCATTGCCCCTAGTACAAAATAAGTACTGAATATATGTAAACCGCTTTGAATGTAGTTGCAAAAAAACCTCAGAAAGGTGGTATATTAAGTCCCATTTCCCTTCCCTTTCCCTTACCACCCAGTTAGTGCCATGCAGTAGAAAATAAAAAATATTTTCTGCTGTGCTACATCGGAGATGTGTAAAAATTAGAATTACTGCCCAAGGCACATGGTAGCCGGGTGGTAGTTCTAATTTGACATGCATGGGCACCTACGCGCCTTAGTAAAAGGACCCCTTAGTAAATGGTGCCCAAATCCTTCAGAAAATGGAAGAAGGAACCGACTGAAAATAATAAGAAACAGCATAAGGAATGTCAAGTCAAATGCAAAGCGCTGATAAGGAAGGCAAAGAGGGACTTTGAAAAAAAGATTGCGTTGGAGGCAAAAACACACGACTTCCCTATGAGGAAAGGCTAAAGCGGCTAGGACTCTTCAGCTTGGAGAAAGGGCGACTGAGGGGAGATATGATGGAGGTCTATAAAATAATGAGTGGAGTTGAATGGGTAGACATGAAGTGTCTCTTTACGCTTTCCAAAAATACTATGACTAGGGGGCCTGTGATGAAGCTACAAAGTAGTAAATTTAAAACGAATCAGAGAAAATGTTTCTTCACTCAACGTGTAACTGAACTCTGGAATTCGTTACCAGAAAATGTGGTAAAGGCAGTTAGCTTAGCAGAGTTTAAAAAAGGTTGGATGGCTTCCTAAAGGAAAAGTCCATAGACCACTATTAAATTGGACTTGGGGAAAATCCACTATTTCTGGGATAAGCAGCATAAAATGTTTTGTACTTTTTTGGGGATCTTGCCAGGTATTTGTGACCTGGATTGGCCACTGTTGGAAACAGGATGCTGGGCTTGAGGGACCTTTGGTCTGTCCCAGTATGGCAATACTTATATACTTAGGCCCCACATAAATTCAGTGCTAAGTCCTGTTCTAAAAAGAGTGCATGCCTTACATAGAGTAGCATTTAGGGCTACATTCTATATATGATATCAAAAAGTGCTATTCTATAAGCCACACTTAAACTTAGAGGCAGTTTGTAGAATAGTGCTTATGCCCGGGTTTCGCACCTAACTTTAGGCACAGCCATTTGCACCAAGTGAAATGTGGTACAAATCTACACGCCTAAATTAGGAGTGTATCCCTGTGATTCTGTAGCAATGCATGTAAATTTTAGGAACGCCCCTGTTTCAAGTGTATAGCGCTGAATACGTCTAGTAGCGTATTGAAATGATAAGTAGTAGTTACGCCCATGACCTGCCCATTTCCACACCCCCTTTTTCAGATAACGTGTAAATCCTAATTAAATCTAATTAGTGTCAATAATCGCTTGCTAAAAAGCTGATTTTTGCACTAATTAGTTTATTATTCAACTAAATTGCATGCACAAATTGGGCATGCACTAGAGAATGACACAGGGACGGGGAACCGCAGTAACCGCAGGGATGGGGATGGAGACAGATCAGGCGGGGATGGGGACAGAGCCCACAGGGATGGGGACAGGGGACAAACTTTGTCCCCGTGTCAATTTCTACTTTGAAGCCTGTTAATGAACTGGACTGTTATTTATGTTTAAGTGATGCCTACAAAGATATTTAGATTTTTTGGAAAAACAAGCAAACATACTGGCCACAACTAGCAAAATTTGCATGGGAGATCCTGTACATCCTGCTACCAGCACATCTTCTAAGAAGACAACTTCTATTCCAGGAAGGACTGTGGAAGACAGGAGAGCTAGATTGAATCCTGAGATTATTGATGAATTCTTATTTATCCACAGATTTAAAAAACATAAGAGTACTTTATAGGGCATATTTTCCCCCTCTAGGGCATATAGAACGGGTTGTATTTTATATCCCTGGACATTTTAACAGTGTGAATTAGGATTCCTTGGTGTAGTAGAAATCAGCTATTGTTGGGGTTGGAAGGGTAGAGGGTGGTGGTGGGAAGGAGGGTTATTATAGCTGCTCATTGTTATTATTTGTAATTTATACACAACAGTTGCACAGCATATTGTTCCTTTTTATATTTTAATAAAAAGATTTAAATATAAAATCATAAGTGTTCGAGGCTTCTGCAGATAAGGACAGAGCCCACGGGGATGGGGCGGGGTTGGAGACAGGGTCTACGGGGGCGGGGATGGAGAGAGAACCTGCGGGGGTGGGGTGGGGATGGAGACAGAACCCACATGTCATTCTCTAGCATGCACCCAAATTTGCATGCGCAATTTTGGGCGACTTTTATAGAATCAGGGGCTTTGCCTAAATTTTGGGCACTGGACTTATGCCTGCTAAAACGTGTTCTAAATACTGGCGCTCAAGTTAGGTGTGGTTAGGCAGTATTCTGTAATTGCGCACACAACATTTCGGAACACCCCTGACACACCTATGGCCACAAATCCCTTTTGAGATATGCGCTGTTAATGGCAAACTTGCTCTCATTGCATCATGGTTAACAGCCAATAAAATAGCCCTGAATTCTCAGAAAAGTAAAGCTCTTCTGGTTTTGTATTGTTACCCTCAAAACCTTACGCTCAGCATTCCTCATTCAAGGTATAGTTATACCCATTGTTCCCACGTTACAAATACTAGGTGTTCTTTTAGATGATCATCTTAATTTTCAGGCACAAATCATATCTGATATACAACGCTGCTTCTATAGATTATTCAAATTAGATCTGTAAGACACTTGTTTCATCTGCCAGCACTGAAAACACTTCTCCATGCTTATGTAATTAGCAATCTAGACTACTGTAATGCTGTTTATGAAGGACCAAGGACTACAGATATTCGCCATCTTCAAATCATTCAAAATGTGGCTATCAAACTTATCAGGGCATATGGAAATATGGCCATGAGGCACATTGGCGGCAGCTCATGTTTCGGGTTTTTTATAAAATTCTAGTCTCGGTCCATAAGATTTTGTGCACTAGTCTTCCCCTTTTTTTTTTAAATTTATTAATTTATTTATTTATCATTTTACTTAATTACACTCACATTTATCACATAAATGTAAGGAAATACAGAAATTAATATAAATAGGAAAACATTTTCTCTCAACAATATATATTTACATAATTGTCCACAATTGGAAGATCCAAGATCAGGAAAACAATCTTAAAGAAAATAAGAAAAACTCAAAATGGTTAATCTTACACTTCACATTTTCTGAGGGAGGAAGGTTAATCGGTTATTGCAGCCGGTACAGTGGTAACTGAAGGAAATTGCTGCAGAGGATTCTTCATCTGTTTCCACAAACTCTTATAATTTCTTAGGTTCAAACAAATAAGTAATAAGGAAATAAAACACTTACAAGGGAATCGCGCTAGGAAGGTCCCACCTAGGGCAATGATTCCTGGCTTAAAAGCCAAGACCTCACACCTCCCAGTCTGCGATTCCCTTGATGTGTCAGGAAATATATGCATCTTTGAACCCAAAAAACTATCAACCATGTATCAGAAATACAATTTCAAAACATTGTTCCTATCTAAATCAAAGACGAAAGTCACTAATAATAACTCTATCTATAACTTCTGAATTTTCCAAAATGTCAGTTAAACTTACATCTCTTTTCTCTGATAAAGAAGATTTTAAAGGAAATATAATTTTAGTCACCAAAAGGTGGCTATCAGAAGGTATTAGCAAAGTATCAGAGAAATATTTCTTCAAGAATTCAGTAGCTGATATATAGGCTATTATAGGTAAATTTATCATTCTCAAGTTATTTTCCCTTAATTGGTTCTCCAGAAATTCCAATTTTTACAAGAAAGATAACTATTCTTCATTACCAAATTATCTGATTTTCATAGAGAAGCCATTTCCGTAATCAAAGTCTCTGTTTTTATATCTTGGACTTCCACTTTGTTAGATAAGTATTAATATAAATTCTTTAACTCACATAGTGAAAAATTTTAAACATCTGAAGAAAAGAGTTATTCACATTCTGCTGCAGTTCCTATAGTACGTCCATTATGACATTATTGGCTTCACCAAGTCCAATTTCTCCACAGAAACCGCTCCAGATATCTTCGGGGGGAAGAGCTCACTCTCCAATCCCCCAGTTGGTTTATTATCCAAGTCGATGCTGGGCCAGGACCTCCTCGGGTCACATGAAAATTGTTGGATTATTTGTAGTAAATAATTAGCAGATTTTAGTACACACAGCTTCAGCTTTAGAAATGTTAATTTCTTTCTTCATCTCTCTCTCATTCACCCCAGAATAATTCACTGCTGAGTCACTTTAAAGTTGAAGTAACAAAACATCTGTTTACTCACAGTTTGTAGTTAGATTATAATCAGACAGGCTTATATATACATATTACTATACATTTGTATTATCAGCTCCTTCCATGTGCTTAGATGGTAATGGATGCTCACACCACCATAGATCCTCTCAGGTTAGGAGAGATCATGAGCTCCATGTGCTCCATGTGCTGCATCTGCTGTGTCTAACCCCCACAGGAAGTTGCATAGCAGTGTGACCTCTCTAAGTAATTCACATCAGAGGTCACAGAGTAATCACAGAGAAATAATAGGTGACAGGCAATGCATGTAAAATACAATTACATTCCAACAAACCCCTTCTCATGCATAACTGTCATGCAATTATTTATTCATACAAAGTCCAAGCTTTATACGCAGATTCACAAAATGTTCTCTGGGTAACGGTTTGGTCATGATGTCAGCTGTCATCTCACTGGTGTGACAATAGTGTAGACTGATGACCCCTTCTTTCACCAACTCTCGCACGTTGTGGTATTTCGTTGCGATGTGCTTGGTGCGTGACTGAACCTTGTCATTCTGTGACAGTCGGATGCAGCTCTGATTATCTTCCATTATCTGGATTGGTCTCTGTTCAGCTATTCCGAAATCCAGCAAAAGTTTTTCAATCCATATCAGTTCTCTGCACGCTTCCGATACAGCCACGTATTCAGCTTCTGTAGAAGACAAACTCACAATACTTTGTTTATGACTGGCCCATGAAATTTGTACATTTCCATACATAAACACATATCCACTTGTGGATTTATAATCAGAATGATCCCCTGCCCAATCTGAATCACAGTAACATATTAGTTTTGGATTACTATTGGCTGAAATCTTTAATTTACAATCAATGGTACCCTTTAAATACCTTACCATCCTTTTAACTGCAGTCCAATCTGATTTGGTAGGTGAGCTGACCCTTCTGCTCAAAATTCCTACTGCATTTGCTATATCAGCCCTGTATGTGGTAGCTAGATATAAAAGCTTACCTATGGCTGATCTATATTGGATGTTATCTGGTAAAGGTTCTCTTACTGTTTCATCCTTCAGAAAATCAGTGATCATGGGAGTGCTTACAACTTGGGCATCTTGCATACCTAAACTTTCAATAAGCTCATTTATTTTCTGCTTCTGGCTTAGAAGATAAGAACCATCATTTTGTTTCTCAATTTCTATACCAAGATAGTATGACACATTTCCAAGTTCTTTTATCTCAACATTGTGGTTTAAACACTTTACAATGTCCTTGTACTCTTGCTCACTTTTGCTTGCAATGAGCAGATCATCAACAAAAGCTAAAATGTATGCATATTGTCCATTTGTGCACCTAGTGTACAAGCATTTATCTGCTTCACCTTGCTTAAATCCTAAATTTGTCAATATTTCATGCAATTTATCATTCCAACATTTTGCACTTTGCTTTAATCCATAAAGACCTTTGTTTAATTTACACACTAGCTGTCTTTGTTTTGTATTTATGAAACCTGTTGGTTGTTCCATGTACAAGTCTTCAGTTATTTCTCCATGAAGAAACGCTGTTTTCACATCAATGTGGTTGACTTGCATGCCTTTTGAGACTGCAATGCTCAGAAGTGTTCTAATTGTCGTGTGTTTCACTACAGGTGCAAACACTTCATCAAAATCTTCTCCATATTTTTGAAGATATCCCTTTGCCACTAATCTGGCTTTATACCTTTCCACTTTTCCTTGTGCATTCCTTTTTAACTTGAATACCCATTTGCATCCTATAGCTTTCTTGCCAGGAGGTAATTTTGTAAGAATCCAAGTATTATTTTTATCCAATGCATCAATTTCTTCTTGTGCAGCTTTACGCCATTCAGCAGCTTCTTCTGCTGGCATTTTCTCAATCTCATCCCATGTTAAGGGCTCTTGAGCTTCTGCTGACTTTGTTAGGTAAGACAGTCTTGGGGGTGGAACACCTTTGTTTTCCCTGGATGAGCGTCTGACTACAGGTTGGTCCGACCTTTCTGCATCCTCTAAATCTGAGAGTCCTTCTCCAATTGATTCCCCTTCTCCAACTGTACTGTCTTCTTCAATGATCCTTTCTGTGTCTGCTTCCTCTGCCTGTTCCTCGTTAGATACAGGTGAGTTGCTTTCAGACATCTGCCTTGGTATGGCATTTATATACACTGGCATGTCTATTATGGTTCTAGTTTCATATTCTGGATGATAAGGCTCATCTGGGATAATCCAGCCTTTATCAACCCTTTTGTTTTCATCAAAATATGTAACATGTCTTATGCCAACAATGCCAGTTTTCAGATTCAAAATTCTATATCCTTTGTGTCCTGGAGTATAGCCAACTAAAATGCCCCTTTCTGTTGTGGAATCCAGCTTATGCCTTCTTTGCTTTGGTACATGAGCATATGCTGTACTTCCAAATGTTCTTATGTGTGACAGGTTTGGCTTCCTACCATGCCATGTCTCATGTGGTGTGCGCTCAGCGCCTTTAGTTGGCATTCTGTTTTGTAGGTACACTGCTGTGAGAATGGCTTCCCCCCATAGTCTTTTAGGGAGATTGCTATCTGACAGCATACATCTGGTCATTTCCACAAGTGACCTAAATTTTCTCTCTGCAACAGAATTTTGCTCTGGTGTGTAAGCTACTGTTGTGATATGCTGAATGCCTTCTTGTTCTAGAAATGTGCGCATGCTTTGTGAAGTGAACTCACCACCATTGTCGGTCTGAAGAACCTTTGGTTTTCTTTCAAATTTATTGCTCACCATGGCTACGTATTTCTTCAGCATGTCTGTGACTTGACTTTTTTCTTTCAGCAAATAGGCCACACAATATCTAGAGAAATCATCCAAGAATATTAGCACAAATCTGTTATTTCCCAATGATGGGATATTAAACGGTCCACATAAGTCACTGTGTATTAAGTCCAGTACTTTATTACTCCTATTTCCTGTGTATGCAGGAAATGAGGGTCTCACACCTTTTTGAGTAACACAGTCTATGCATTTCTCCATTTTACCAGCATTTGCACTTATCTGAATGCCGGTGGCCAGTTGCTTACTGTAAAGATCCTGGATCACCTTAGAATCACGATGTCCCAGGCGGCGGTGCCAGATTTCCAGACTACATTTACCATCATTCTTCCTTACTTGCGCCATTTGTGAGGCTTCACCTGAAATGTTCAGCTTATAAACATCATTATGCATAAAAGCTTCAGCATACACTTCATCATTTTTAGAGATTGTGCACTTACTGTCTTCAAAATGAATCACAAATCCCTTCTTATCTAATGTAGATACACTAAGCATATTGCAAACTGCTTGGGGAATATACAAGACATCACTTACAGGAATTTCTTTAACTTCATTAGACACTTTGCATTTTAAGAATCCAATTCCTTTTGCTTGGATCTTAGCAGTCCCTGCGTTTGCAGTTTTAAGAATTCCTTCTTCTGGACACATTTCCTGAAAGAAATTCTTACAATTGGTTAAATGGCATGTGCTCCCTGAATCCAAAATCCAAGTACTTTCATTTGAATTATTATTTACCATAGTCAAAGATTTTTCTGCCATTAGAAAGCCCTTGTGTTTATCTTTGTCCTTCATACATTTCCTGGTTTGAAAATTCTTTAGTTCCATTGGCTTAGGTGAGCTAGAGGGAGTGTTTTGTGTTTCCTTACACCATTTAGATACATGTCCCTCCTTTCCACATGAGTAGCAAATCAGCTTGCCCTTGGGTGGAGTTTTCCCATAGCTCCGCCTTCCTCTGTTCTTTGCCAAGAAATTTGTTTCATTTCTCTCTGACTTGCTTTGAGAACACATCTCCTCAGAATCATTTATTATGCATTCCTGCCTTAGTTTTGATGTTGCCTGTTCAAAAGATTGCCCTTCAATGGCCTCATTTACAGACCTAAAAACATCAAACTTCTTTGATAGTGAGGTAAAAAGAAATGCTCTTTTCAATGCATCACACATGGGAATTCCAGAAAGTTCTAGCTTTTGAAATGAAGACATAAGATGCATAATGTGATCATTACATTTACTTTTATCCCTTAATTTGGTTTCATTCAACTCTGCTAACCAAATTGGTTGCTGCTTTGCATATGTAGTTGCATACATAGTTCTCAGTTTATATAAGATGTCCTTTGGTGTATCTTTTCCCTCCACTAATATGGCTTGTTTCTCTGAGAGAGCTTCCAAAAGCATGCACTTCACATAATAGTTTGCATTGTCCCATTCAGCCATATTTTCAGCTGTTCTGTCTTGGTCTAAGCATATATGTAATCTTTTTGCTCGAAGGAGACATATGAATCTTAGTTCCCACTTCTGATAATTAAACTCAGTTAATTTAGGCACCTTGAGAGAATAGAAAAATGGTGAATTTCTTCCCTCAGCCATTTTCTTAGCCTTCTGTCTGCTGTGTGGGGGGAGAGAGAGACAGACTGAATCTTTCCTTTAAACTTAAGAGAAAAATGTGGCCTTTTTTTCTGCCTGGTAATATTTCTCTTCTTTTTCAATTCCTGAGCCTGGGCCCATAACCCTTTTGTTGGATTATTTGTAGTAAATAATTAGCAGATTTTAGTACACACAGCTTCAGCTTTAGAAATGTTAATTTCTTTCTTCATCTCTCTCTCATTCACCCCAGAATAATTCACTGCTGAGTCACTTTAAAGTTGAAGTAACAAAACATCTGTTTACTCACAGTTTGTAGTTAGATTATAATCAGACAGGCTTATATATACATATTACTATACATTTGTATTATCAGCTCCTTCCATGTGCTTAGATGGTAATGGATGCTCACACCACCATAGATCCTCTCAGGTTAGGAGAGATCATGAGCTCCATGTGCTCCATGTGCTGCATCTGCTGTGTCTAACCCCCACAGGAAGTTGCATAGCAGTGTGACCTCTCTAAGTAATTCACATCAGAGGTCACAGAGTAATCACAGAGAAATAATAGGTGACAGGCAATGCATGTAAAATACAATTACATTCCAACAAAAATCCTAACCCACTTTGGGCATTTCCATTATTGACCTCCATAGCGAAGCATTACTATTTCCGGGTCTTGGAGGGGTCGTGCCAACAGGGGGACTCAAAGTCACTCCCTCCACTGAGATTCGGCAATAAAGCCTTGCTGTTCCCCGAAGCAAGAACCGATATCCCCGATGTTATGACCCCGAATCTCTCCAAAATAGACTGAGAAGTGCTGGGAGCCCCAGCCGTGTTCGAGGAGGACAGTACCACGGCTTTGCCTTTTCTCTTCCCCATTCTCTGGGGAGCGCGCCCTCTTCTTCAGGCATTCTGGTGTAAAACGGGAACTCAACTAGCGTACGTCCTCCCTCAACGCCATCTTGGATCCTCCAGGTTGGGACACTCTTTGACTGGTTTCTCCTCAGAGGCCTGTCTGATATAGGCAACCCTACAGCATAGCCATCTAAGTCATTGAAACATGGAAGCCCCTCCACCACTTAAAAGGTGGTGTCCCTTCGAAGTGGCCTTCCCCCTTTTTTTTAGCCCAGTTGCTGCAGTATTATTCCCCCCCCCCTCCCCGACGAACCCATCAGTCCAGTTAACAAAACCTCCCTGCAGTCCATACTTTTAGACAGATAAAGCTTGAGTGTATTAGGAAGAAGATTTACAGTGTAGTAGGCCCCAGCCTTTGGAATTCCCTAACTGTATCCTTAAGATCATAGGAGTCTCTACCCACATTTAAAACCGACCTGAAAATGTATTTGCTTAAGGAAGCTTTCCTATAAGTTTCACTTGTGGTATGGAAGTTGAAGAAGTTGGAGATATGAGTGCAGTGGGGTGCCCGGGATGACACTGTAGATCAATTATACTGCTTCTCAGTGCAATTTTTCTAGCAAAAAAGGTGCCAGTACTTAAATGTCAGGCCACCCTTCAGGGGTGAGGTGATCACTGAGGGACTCTCTCCACAATAGCCAGGCCCCCTGCAACCAGTCACAGAACCTATGACAAAGCAGAATTGGTGTCTTCAGCCTGAGCTCTTTCATGGGTCCATGGGTCAATTTTAGCAGACACTGGAAAAGGTGCCGGTACTCAGTACCCCCGAGTACCCCCTCAAAAAAAGCCCTGCTGCTACTTTATCTCTCCTTTTCTATCCAATTGGAATTATATTTCTTCTTGATTTATTGTATTAATACACATTTGATGGGCAGTATATAAAATAATAAAGAGACTTGACTTGAGTTAGGTGCTATGCCTTACAAAACAGAGCATATCCAGATGCGCCTTTATATTTTAATGAGTGCCGTTTAACATCAATAATTGGTTGTTTGCACCCAGTTATTGATGGTTCAGAGCTCATTATCCAATTTATTTACGCCTGCAGCTCAGAAGCATGCCCAAAGTGGGCACACAACTTATATAGAATCTGGGGATAAGCGTGTCGTAATGTACCTGCACTAACTGATCAGCACAGGAATGCCCCCTAACATGCCTCTTCCCAAAGAGACTGGGAGACTGGAAGACTGGGCGTCTAAATAGCAGATGACGTTTTAATGTGAGCAAGTGCGAAGTGATGCATGTGGGAAAGAGGAACCCGAATTATAGCTACGTCATGCAAGGTTCCACGTTAGGAGTCACGGACCAAGAAAGGGATCTAGATGTCGTCATTGATGATACGTTGAAACCTTCTGCTCAGTGTGCTGCTGAGGCTAAGAAAGCAAATAGAATGTTACATATTATTATGAAAGGAATGGAAAACAAAAATGAGGACATTATAATGCCTTTGTATCGCTCCATGGTGCGACCGCACCTCGAATATTGTGTTCAATTTTGGTTGCCGCATCTCAAAAAAGATATAGTGGAATTAGAAAAGGGTGCAGAGAAGGGCGACAAAAATGATAAAGCGGATGGGACGACTTCCGTATGAGGAAAGACTAAAACAGCTAGGGCTCTTCAACTTGGAGAAAAGGCGGCTGAGGGGAGATATGATAGAGGCCTATAAAATAATGAGTGGAGTTGAACGGGTAGATGTGAAGCGTCTGTTCACGCTTTCCAAAAATACTAGGACTAGGGGGCATGTGATGAAGCTACAATGTAGTAAATATAAAACGAATCTGAGAAAATGTTTCTTCACTCAACGTGTAATTAAACTCTGGAATTCGTTGCCAGAGGATGTGGTAAAGGCGGTTAGCTTAACGGAGTTTTAAAAAGGTTTGGATGGCTTCCTAAAGGAAAAGTCCATAGACCGTTATTAAATGGACTTGGGGAAAATCCACTATTTCTGGGATAAGCAGTATAAAATGTTTTGTACATTTTGGGGATCTTGCCGGGTATTTGTGACCTGGATTGGCCACTGTTGGAAACAGGATGCTGGGCTCGATGGATCTTTGGTCTTTCCCAGTATGGCAATACTTATGTACTTATGTAATTAGAAAACTTTTTTAGCATATGGAGTGGTGCATGCTAAAATGTCACCTACCACAAGTCACCAGAGCACAGCCCACAGTATACCATTTTAAGCTCATTAGGCACATGTTAGCAACTAACACAGCGTAGCAAAAAAGCCCTTTAAATTGTAAGCTTTCTAAGGAGAAGAAATACCTAATACTCCTGAATGTAACTCACTCTGAGCTACAACTGAAAATGCTGTCTGCTAAATCCAACAGCCCTTCCATCCCAAGTCTCACACATGAGGAAAATAAATATAAATGGGGCTGGAATTGAGACCACGGGAAGGAGACTGGGTAACCGAGTTTCTATGGGTCCCTAACACAAGTAAGCACATACCTGATATCAAAATCTCTTTTTGGAAATATGAAGTCCCAATCACAAATCTGGAACCTAGGAATACAGCTAGATTCAACACTTACTCTGATCCCCCAAAAATAAGATGGAGATATGCCATATATTATTTGATAGGCAAATACACATGATTTTGAAGTTAAGCAAATAATCCCAGAACTCTATAAATTATGAGAATGCCCTGACCCACCCATTCCCTTTCCTTGACCACACCCCTTTTGGGTTGTATGCATCACAATTTTGGTGTGCAACTTTATAGAATAGCACACAGGCAGAAGCCCGTGCAAATCCAAATAATTTCCAAAAATAATTGGTGTTGATTGGCTTGTTAACTAATTATCGCCCACTGTACATATCGTTTGAACCCTGTAGTTGGCGTCCCCGTAAATTTATAATTCTAAAAAAGTATCAGGGGGTCGCATACCAAAGTACACCCCCATAGTTTTTGGAGTGAATGGAGAACAGCCCCCCAAAATTGCTTCACCAGGGGGCACAGCCAAAACATATGTCCCAGTGTGGCAGACCCACTCCCACATCTTGTGCAGGTACCATCACATGATTCAATTACTCGGGCTGCTCACTTTGGAGCCATGTATGTTTTCATAAGAAATCTATATAGTCGTTCATACTGTGGGACCGACAGGTGCATCCGATATATGTTCCCTAGAAATCCCCTACATATGTCAGGTGTGATTGTGCAACCTAAATCCTCCGACCAACTTCTAGCCAACCGCACATAATCTATTTCTTGGGTAGTGTCTTTTAATTGCTGATGATGGAACCTCAGGGGGACCGACAGTTGGGCCCCCAGGGAGTAGTTTTCTGTTAATACATCTACTACATCCTCTGTTAAATCTGTCCACAGCAAGGAAACTTGTTAACTAATTATTTTGCATGCACATGTCAGATTCACACTCAAAAGTTTGGCATGCAAAATTCAATGACCATTATAGGACTGGGGATATATGTGAAAAAAATAGCAGCTTTATAAAGCTAACACATGTTAATGTGCAGCGACTTTAGAGACCAGTATGGTCCCTTTGTCAACCAGTCTGTCCAAGTAGAAACCCCAAATCAGCTCACTGCAATTGAGCTATTCCCAGCTGATGCGGGGGAAGGGGGTTGTTTTTGTTTTTTGGATTTTTTTTGAATCTGAAAAGCAAGCAGCTGAAATATTGTGAAGTGCTTCTTTTCACACAACTAACAATGAAGAAGACCTTCTGTAGAGCTACCCAACAGAAGGTGCAGAAAAGAAAGTTTACAGAGAACCCCTACATCCTTTCTTAAACATTACCGGGTTATTGTGCATAAATATTAGATTGTATTGCTGAGGCAGTTTCCAAAACATCTTTTTTTCGTTTCATTTCGAAAGTATTCCTATGGGTCTCATGCCCAATGTACTGTTCCACAGGCAGTTGGATTATCTAAGTCTAAAACTTGCTCCATATAAGTTTGGTCAGTGAAATATTAAACAATTATCTTCTTAAGCAGGGTGTAGGTTATCTCACAAGCCAGTTCAAGCAGCAGTTAAGTCTGTCTTAACACATCCCTGCAATATACTGGCAGCTACACAGCAAAAGGGGTAACAGAAAATGGAGTAACTCGGACATGAAGAAACTCCTGCTTTGCTGAAACTGTTTTCCACAACACAAGAAGGGAGGAGAGCTCAGTACGAGGAATTATACCAGCAAGAGATTAGCAAGAAAAGCTGATGTGTAATATGAGGGTGTTTCTCCAGCTAGCTGAGCCCATCAACACTAGTACTTGCAAACACGCTAATTTAAAAGACAACCATCCTGGTAAAATAAGAGAATTTGAGGGTGAAAGTGACGGCAAAATAAGAGTTGCCAAGTGACCCGGCCTCTAAAGAGAGACTTTGGACCCATCCCTCTTGATTTTTCACTATTTCAAAAAGTACAAAGACCAGGGGATACTCGATAAAATTACATGGAAATAATTTTAAAATAAATAGGAGGAAATATTTTTTCACTCAAAGAATAGTTAAGGTCTGGAACTCGCTGCCAGAGGATATGGTAATAGCGGTTAACATATCTGGGTTTAAAAAAAATTTTGGAAAAGTTCCTGGAGGAAACGTCCATAGTCTGATATTGAGATGGACATGGGGGAAGCCACTGCTTGCCCTGGGATTGGTAGCATGGAATGTTGCTACTAATCAGGTTTCTGCCAGGTATTGGTCACCGTTGGAAGCAGGATACTGGCCTAGATGGACCATTGGTCTGGCTCAGTATGGCTATTCTTATGTTCTTATGCTTCTGTAATCCCCTGTTAGATTGGGGATTACTAGAAGAGTAAGTCCCTGTGGAGAGTCACTGGGGGGAGTGACTGGGAGGTCCCTGGGTGGGAGGAAGCCAAGCCCAAGGGGAGTAGTTTTGAAATAAAACACAGAGAAATAGTGCCCTAGGACCTAAGTGACAGGTGTGGGGGGGGGAGGAGATTGGAAGGAGATAAAGAGCAGTGTTTGCCCTTTAGGAGGGTCTTTGGTTGCCTGATGGTCCCCTGCCACAAACCTGGAGGAGGAAAAGGGAATTCCCAACTAGGAAAAGTAAGACCACTGGCTGTAAAGGAAAGTTGTGGCTCAGCAAGGCGACAACTGAGAAGTGTAATCCCACCTGCTAATGCTTCTTTCCCCAGGTGGAGGCACTGAGTGCCAAGCAACTAAGGGATTGTTGGAGACTGCCTTCGGGATGCTCCAACCAGGTCAGACCCCCAAATCCAGGGGCGTTGCACTTCTGATGCATTTTAGCATTCATAGTGGAGAATTCTATAAATGGCATTCAAAATCCGACACCATAAAAAAGTTTGATTATATCAAGAGAACACATCCTTTATAGAATCCCGCTAAGCACTGATTCCCACGCCTAACTTTAGGTGCCAGCATTTACACCTGCTGAAACCTGGTGTAAATGCTGTTGCACAAGTGCTCGTTACTCAATTAAGTTGCACACACATCTTGGGAGCGCGTACAAATTTTGGGCACACAATTCTAGGTGCCATATATAAAATCCAGGGAGATCATACAGAGTTCAGGGTGCAGTTACTAACTTGGACTAGCATTATGATGGGTTATTTTGCTATTATCCCAGTTTGAAGCTAGGCCTGATTGCAAAAAATGGGACCTGTGCTAAAACAGCATGAGTTAGTAGTAAAATAACGCACGTTAATAAACTAAGCCCCTTAAATGGGAGAAGTAAGATTACGAATGCCACGACACAACAGGATGTAAATTCAACAACTATGAAGTTCTTTCTGTCAGGAAGGAGCCTTACAGTTGAAAGAAAGTGAAATATTGCTTCTGTCTAAACTTTACTATCCGGCCCTGTAGACAGCTTTTTATCTGTACATAGCAGGGGTGGAGTTACCATTGGGATAACAGGACAATGTCTGAGGGTCCACAGCAGTACTGGGCCCACTCCCCCCTAGCTTTTATCAAGTTTAATCATTTTTGACAGGTGGTTAGGGGAACGTGACCCCTAGTGCCTGCCAGATCACTGCCTGTCCACCCCTGCTACACAGTTTCCCTTTATTTTCCCATAGATGTTGATCTTTTATAGCCTGAAACCATATTCTCAAACCTTACCAACAGTAGGATTTGGAATATGATTCTACACCCTTAAGAGCTGAGGATGGGCAGACTGGATAGGCCATATGGGACTTGATATACAGCCATTCTGAAGTTTTTGCAACTACATTCAAAACAGTTTACATGTATCCAGGGAGCAATTTCTGCAGTCCACTACAGTGCCCCCTAGGGTGCCCGGTTGTTGTCCTGGCATGCCAGGGGGACCAGTGCAGTATGAATGCTGGCTCCTCCCACGACCAAAGGGCTTGGATGTGGTCGTTTCTGAGATGGGCGTCCTTAGTTTCCATTATCGCTGAAAATCAGAAACAACCAAGTCTAAGGACGACCATCTCTAAGTTCGACCTAAATTTCCAGATTTGGGCGTCCCCGACCGTATTATCAAAACAAAAGATGGACGTACATCTTGTTTTGATAATATGGATTTCCCTGCCCCTTCACGGGGACATCCTGCAAGGACGTCCTCAGAAAACCTTGGGCGTCCCTTTCGATTATGCCCCTCTATGTATACTTTGGATGAAAGGCAGGGGAAGAGAGTTATGTTAGAGACATTTAAATACCTATGTAGCATAAATGCACAGAAGGTGAGTCTCTTTCTATTGAAAGGAAGCTCTGGAACGAGGGCGCATAGGATGAAGGTGGAAGGGGATAGACTCAGAAGTGATCTGAGGAAATACTACTTCACGGAATAGGTAGTGATTTATAGGCCTCCCGGTGGAAATGGTGGAGACAAAGAATTTGGGACAAGCTTTAGCATACCAAGGGCAGAGCAGTGGAGGCGGTCTGTCCCTGGTGCATTCAGTAAGGGGGTGCGATGAGCAGTTGTATGGCTGTCAGCTCTGCCAGTCCCCTGCTCCTTCTAACATCAACTTCCTGTTCTGGGGCAGAGGACCGGCAGAGCCGACAGCCATACAACTGCTCATCGCTTGCTCTGCCTGGGGGGGTGCGCCACCCTGGGTGGCAACTATGGTAGGTACTCCACTGGGGACAAGTACATAGGATCTTTAAGGGAATGATAGGGAGCGTAAATGGCATGGATGGGCAGACTGGATTGGCCATATGGTCTTTGTCTGCCTACATTTTTCTATGTTTGTATGTAATACAAAACTACAAAAGTTCACTCAGGAGCTAGAGCATGTCTACCATTCCAGCATAACTTTTAAAACTCATGTAACAAGGACCCTACCTAGTAAAAGGCAGCACTATAAATATGCAGTGGGCCCTAGAACATCAGAATACTTATTGGGAAAGCTGAACAAGCCAGAATACTACAGATCCTTACACAATATCTGGCCTTGGTCATTCAGACAAAACAGATAGACTCTCATCCAGGGCCATAGCAAGGTATGTGCAGGCAGTGCACCCACACGGGGCCCAAAGGAAGTTAGGGGTATCTAAATTGCAATCCATCCATTGCCTCCCCGCCTCCCCTGCTTGCTCAGTATATAAAATTGCTCTCACTATACCCCAACCCCCCATAACACACCTACTAACATTTCTGTAGGCTCTCTCAGGCCTACCTGACCAATGCCTGAACGCTAGAGGTTGAAGCCGTCATCTTGAATCCAGATTTTAAGTCCAAGAAAAACAGTTCCAGGGACTCTTTGTGTGAATGAAGATCTTTTATTGCGAGACCAACACAACATGAGAACATTTGTTCAATATAGTGCACTGTTGGTCCAGAAACTCTTGATCATCAAGAAATATCCTTGGCTCTTTCAAGATCCTGAGCCCTCTCAAAATTCTTCTAAGGTAGCAATAGTTTAAAATAGTGGCATAATGTCACTCTGACCAGGCCCTGAGGAAATCTTGAGCGAGCCTTACCTGGATAACACCACTCAATAGCCCCACTAATCGCTAAAGCCAAAAGTGGCTGTTGTGTAGGCAATCTAGGAACGGAGTCAAGGCAGAGGCTACACTTAACCAGATAAATGCCAATATTCAGCACTTTACTGGTTATATTAACTGCCCAAATAGGAATGGATAAATAGCAGTCCTATCTTTGGGGCTCATTTACTAAGCACTGGTGGCGTAAATCTGGAGCTACCGCCGACCCAACATGGGCACCGGCGGTAGTTCCAGTCCCCGTGCACATCATTTCCTGTGGTAGGGAAAATTGCTGGCTATTTTCTAGTGCAACATTTACCCAGCAGGGCAGCACCACGTGCTGCCCGGTTACCTCCAGGTTAACGCAGGAGCCCTCACCGCCACCTCAATGGGTGGCAGTAAGTGCTCCCCCCAGTAAGTGCAATCTTACTGTATGGCCATGTTTTTTTTGGCCTTTTAAACCACTGTGGTAAAAAGGGGCTCAGCGTGTGGCAAAAACAGCCCCTGCCACAAGCGCAGGGCCCTTTTTACCACAGCTTGATAAAAGAACCCCTTTGTCAGACATAATGTAACCAGTTGAGGGACAAATATTAGCACTTATCTGGTTAAGTACTGGCCAACTACACGTGCCTGGATATTGAATGCCGGTATCCAGACATGGCCTGGCATTGAATATCTGGGCATAATTTCAGTGGCTGCCAAACCCATGGCCCCTTAACTCCTAAATTGGCTTCCACTTTGTAACTGGAAGCACGCAGCAGAGAGAGGGGAGCTGTGGAAGCACATTATTGCACATATTCTGGGTCCCAAGGGCCTTGCTACTTTTATTTCTCATGCTGCTGCCAACTTAATTTTTTTAATTTAAAGTCAGCAGCACAGTCTGGCTGCAGGAGGTGGGCAGGGAGCTAATTAGAATACAACCCAATGATGTTATCCAGTTGTGGCAGCAGCAACCAGATGACATCGTCCGATTCCTGCGGGAAAGGATGATTTGTTTGGGGTTTTTTTTTGGGGGGGGGGGGGTTGGTTATCATCTGAAACCTCAATTTCCTCATTGGATCAGGGGAGGGGGGATTATAGGGATTTTCTGGGTAGAGCTGAAAATCAGATTTATAAAGACATGTAGGCATCTATCAGCCTTATTTTCAAAAGTGATGGGCACCCAGATTTCGATCCAAATCAGGAGATAGGCGCCCATCTCGCAAAGGCGCCCAAATCGGTATAATCGAAAGCCGATTTTGGGCGTCTTCAACTACACTCCATCGCGGGAACAAACAAAGTTGACGGGGGCGTGTTAGAGGTGTGGTGAAGGTGGGACTGGGGTGTGTTTATCGGCCGAGGAGAGATGGGCACCTTCGGCCGATAATCGAAAAAAAAAAGGCATTTTTAGCACGAATTTAGGCCACTTTTTTTTTACCCTTTTTTTTTCACGAACAAGTCCCAAAAAAGTGCCCTAAATGACCAGATGACCACCGGAAGGAATCGGGGATGACCACCCCTGACTCCCCCAGTGGTCACTAACCCCCTCCCACCAAAAAAAAACCAACTTTAACAACTTTGTTTTCCAGCCTGTATGCCAGCCTCAAATGCCATACCCAGCTCCATCACAGCAGTATGCAGGTCCCTGGAGCAGTTGTTAGTGGGTGCAGTGGACTTCAGGCAGGTGGACCCAGGCCCATCCCCCCCTACCATTTACACTTGTGGTGGTAAATGGGAGCCCTCCAAACCGCCCCGAAAACCCACTGTACCCACATGTAGGTGCCCCACTTCACCCCTTAGGGCTATGGTAATGTTGTAGAGTTGTGGGCAGTGGGTTTGGGGGGAGATTTGAGGGGCTCAGCACCCAAAGGAACGGAGCTATGGACTTGGGAGGTATTTGACTGTTTTTTTTTTTTTTTAATTGTTACAAGTGCCCCCTAGGGTGCCCGGTTGGTGTCCTGGCATGTGAGGGGGACCAGTGCACTATGAATTCTGGCCCCTCCCACAATCAAATTCCTTGGATTTGTTCGTTTTTGAGCTGGGCGCCTTCGGTTTCCATTATCACTGAAAAACGAAACCGCCCAGCTCAAATCCGCACAACTCCGGTGCATTTGCCGGGCACAAACCGTATTATAAAAAAAAAAAGATGGGCGGCCATTTTTTTTTTTTTAATTTGGTCTGTCCCGCCCCTTCACGTACCCGTTCTCGGACATAGACGCTCATGGAGATAGGCGTTCGCGTTCGATTATGCCCCTCAACGTGTCTTTATACCATACCAGCAGAAAATCTACAGAAAGTACAGCTACAATGCAGGCGAAAATACTGCAGCTGAAATATGTTTGTAGGTACATATTTTGTAACCTACACATGTACTTCACAATTCTGCCTGTGCTCAGCTCAACTCTTCCCCCAACATGCCTACAGCTGGATCATTTACAAATATTTGATAAAAGGTATTTTATATTCATATATTGGCATTTACGAGTTTAAAAAACCTTTATGACATTATCCCACTTAGCAGCTGTAGTCTAACACTCAGAAAAGGTTTGGATGGTCAGCAAAGGCACTTATGGAAAAAGGAAATCAAGAGCAGGGGTGGGCACTCTGGTCCTTGAGAACTACCAAAAAGCCAGGTTTTCCAGTAAGCCTCGTGAATATGCATGAGAGGCTTGTTTACATGAGAGGCAGTGCATCTAAATCTATTTCATGCATGTTCATGAAGGTCATCTGAATAACCTGGCCAACTGTTAACCTTGAAGACTGGAATGCCCACCCTGATCTGAGACCTTTGTTTTTCTTGTTCCATGATGGAGGACTGTTAATTACACAAATCTCTTGGAGTTGTCAGATGGTACCTGCTGATTAGTTGTTTATATCAGTCAAAACAGGAAGGTATGATTGCACTACTGACCTCTGGCTTTTCAAGCTTTCTGGGATGCAGGCCAAAGGAAAATGCTATATTCCTTAAAAACAAATTACTTATTTTTCCTTTCTTCGTGGATCAGAGTTTAGACTTTCACTGGAGTTTTTAGAAGTATGAAAACCTTTCAGAATAAACAAAAAACAAGGGGATGCGTAATTCCAAAAACAGACAGACAACACAAAATAATTATTTAATCAAATCAATTGATACATAAAGAACCATACATCGTAAAAACTCATAAAGGAGCTTCCTAAAGATTGGATGCAACAATGATGTCAGGGTGAATGAGCTAGCTTAAGTTCTGAGCGCCCCAAACTTTTTGGGCTCAAGGTGAAATGTGCGCGAGAGAGGGAGAATTTAAGACATATCTATTTTTGAAGTGTAAACTTTGTAGTATTGAATGTAAAGTTGGGAATAAAAAAATACCTTGTATCTGTGTGGCAGCAGAATTCTGACTACATCTAATGTGAATTCAGTTTCTGAATGTTGTCTGAGGCACAGTCATTCTCTATTTTCTGTGAAAGTTAAAGAGGTTCAGTGGTGCTGTATTAAAAGATTAGTGAAGTTCTTTTGGCACTGGGAACCCATATAATTAAATACTGAACACTTAATAGGTGATTGATTTTGCAGTACTATGGGGATCTTTTACTAAAGATTAGCTCGAGTTATCTGCAGCAGGGCCCATTGTATTCCTATGGGCCCTGCTACAGATAACTCGAGCTAATCTTTAGTAAAGACCCCCTCTGTGTTTAGAATTTAAGTAAAAGTCACGAGTGCAGAGCACTTCATCTGCAGATTAGTTATTGTTGTTTGTATGAAATATTTGTACCGGTATTATATGTGGAGACAAATATTTACAAAGAAACCATGTGGGGGGGCATTTTCGAACGGGGACGCCCATCTCTAAGGGTGCCCATCTCTGAGGACGTCCCCGCGAAGGGGCGCGGCATCCCGTATTATCGAAACAAGTTGGGCGTCCATCTTTCATTTCGATAATACGGTTGAGGACGCCCAAATCTCAATATTTAGGTCAACCTAAGAGATAGTCGACCTACATGTTGAGATGGTCGACCTTAGAGATGGACAACCTCGGTTTTCACCGATAATGGAAACCGAGGACGCACATCTCAAAAACAACCAAATGCAAGCCCTTTGGTCGTGGGAGGAGCCAGCATTTGTAGTGCACTGGTCCCCCTCTCATGCCAGGACACCAACCGGGCACCCTAGGGGGCACTGCAGTGGACTTCACAAATTGCTCCCAGGTACATAGCTCCCTTACCTTTGGTGCTGAGCCCCCCAAACCCCCCCCCCCAAAACCCTCTCCCCACAACTGTACACCACTACCATAGCCCTAATGGGTGAAGGGTGGGCACTTACATGTACAGTGGGATTCGGGTGGGTTTTGGAGGCCTCAAATTTACCACCACAAGTGTAACAGGTGGGGGGGATGGGCCTGGGTCCGCCTGCCTGAAGTGCACTGCACCCACGAAAAACTGCTCCAGGGACCTGCATACTGCTGTGATGGAGATGGGTATGACATTTGAGGCTGGCATAGAGGCTGGAAAAAATATTGTTTAATTTTTTGGGCAGTGGGAGGGGGTTGGTGACCACTGGGAGAATAAGGAGAGGTCATCCCCCATTCCCTCCGGTGGTCATCTGGTCAGTTCGGGCACCTTTTCGAGGCTTGGTTGTGAAAAAATTTGGACCAAGTAAAGTCGGCCAAATGCTCATCAGGGATGCCCTTCTTTTTTCCATTATCGGCCGAGGACGCCTATCTCTTAACCACGCCCCCGTCCCACCTTTGGTACACTGCCAACATGCCCCCGTCAACTTTGGTTGTCCCCGCGATGGAAAGCAGTTGAGGACGCCCAAAATCGGCTTTCGATTATGCCAATTTGGGCGACCCTGAGAGAAGGACACCCATCTCTCGATTTGTGTCAGAAGATGGGCGTCCTTCTCTTTCAATTATGCCGCTGATAGTCTGGAAGTGTGAGTAAATGTTGAATCCTGTGTATTAAGGTGGGAGGGCTAGCTTAGGGATAATCAATCAATTTCTTTGGGGTAGTTAGAACTAAAGAAATATATATATATTTGGCACTTTCTTATGAAAATGGATTTCAAATTGTGTAGGGGTATTAGTTTTCATTATTTTTAGTTAAAGTCAGAGTAGTAGGTACTCCTGGACCTGCCTGACAACTGCAGACAGAAGAAAGGTATCCGTCAAAAGAAAGAAGACATATCCAAGACAGCAGAAAGTTCAGCCAAGTTCCTGAATTGAGGGTTTACTGAATAAAGAGAAAGAGAACTGAAAATTAAGAGTAGAAGGGAAAGTTTAAGAGAGAAAAACATAGATGTGGTAATACCTGTTTTGAAACAGTGTAGAGATCAGATCAGATCAGATCTGTAAAACAAAAGTTTAAACAAAGTATCAAACTCTTGGGTTAACTGAGGTATTCAGTTAACAGTTTGATTTAACTTTAAACTGTTGCTAAAGTGAGTACTTATCTGATGCTATTTGACAATGTTGGATATGTTCTTGAGATGTTCCTGAGAATCTTGAAAAGGGAAAAAAAATCATTAAAATCAACTGTTAATTTGTTATAAAGCTTGCAAATAAAAATTATTTTTATTGTTGAACTCCCTGGTTGGCGTGGAGTTTACTGGGGAAACACCGTGACAAACATTAACACCATTCTATTTTTAGTGTAACACCTTGATTCGCCATCAGGGGGCTTACAGAAAGAAGGATATCCAATGTGAGGGGTTGACTGACAGTGCTCTGGGCCCCCGGGCAGTAAAGATCATTGGGCCCCCCTCATCCACACACTACCGTCCCCCTGCACACTAGTGTGCCCTCCCCGGTCCTACCTTGAAGGACCCTGGTGGTCTAGTGGCCTCTTCGGGGGCAAGAAAGATCCCCACTCTTTCCTGACCGCTGCCCCTGCCCAATGCCTCTGTGTTTTCAAAATGACTGCTAAGACTTCCTGCGGTAGCCTCACAGGTCTGGGCAGAGATGTCTCAGCAGCCATTTTGGAAAATGCAGCGGCGCCAGGCAGAGTAGTGGCAGCGGGCAGGAAAAAGTGGGGCTCTTTCCTGCCCCCAAAAAGGCCACTAGACTACCAGGGCCCTTTAAGATGGGACCAAGGGAGCTGTAGTTTGCAGGGGGGGAGAGAGAGAGCCTCTGGGCCCTCAGGCACTGCCCAGTTGCCCGTATGGTCAGTCTGCCCTGTCCAATGTATGTAAGTTGGTGTTTGAATTAACTGTGGGTTTTCATCTGTGATTCATCAATTGAAAGTACAGTAAAGTTCCAGTTTGTTTTAAATTACTTCATGGCATGGTCTGGATTTTTAGTATGAGTGGAAGTCTGATGCCTTGTTTGCCTGGTCCTCCAGCCTGAAGGTTAGCCCCAGCCCTGGTCCTACCAAATAAATTCTTTATGTGCTCCTTCTCCCACCATCCTGGGCAGTGACTAGGCAAGTCACCTAGCTCACCTATACAACAAGGGGGCTCACTATAGTGTGGGTAATTTTTAAACAGTCCTTTTTTACTAAAATGATTATCAAAGCAGAAAACAGTACAACAAACATAAAGAGAAGGGGGAAAATCATGCAATGCTTTTGTCAGGAAACAGAAAACTGAGACAGAAAAAGATTAATTTCCCATTTTCTTCTCCCAGAATGAAAGAAAGCTCACCACCAATAAACCCACTTTATAGACAACCCACATAAGTTTCTAAAAAGAGGACCTTGAGGGGTATGATGACATGTCTGCAGTACATCCACAAGTGTAGTTTCTTCCAGATCCACTTGAGTTCTTTAAGCTTGTTCAGCAAATAATCTTTATTGTAGTCTGGTGAAAAGTTAGGCATATATATGTAACCCAGGTTTCATTCATGCACTAACTCTGGCCCCGGGCCACAAAACAGATCTCAGTTCAGTCTCACATCCAGGGCCAATCTCCCCTCACTCATCAGTTCCAGATTGTAAGCTCTCTTGAGCAGGGACTGTCCTTCCCTATGTTTTAACTTGTACAGCGCTGCGTAACCCTTGTAGCGCTATAGAAATGCTAAGTAGTAGTAGTAGTAGTACATGCAGTCAACCTTGTGAACGGGTCAATGGCCCGGAATAGAGATCCGGGGGTTTGAAAAGCTATGCTTTACCCTCTGGAGCTGATCAGTTTCCTCAGCTCTTTTCCACAAACCAAGCAGTACTCAAAAAGTCTCAAGTGCAAAATTTGTATTTGAACTCTTGCAACAGGCAAATGGCAACTGGCAAATTATCAAACCAAAGTATTCCTTATTGTTATTCCCAAGAGAGAACTCCTTTTTCCACTGCTTCCCCGAATTATTTTTACAAGATACATATCGAAAGGGGCGCCCATGTTTTCCTGAGGACATCCTCGCAGGACGTCCCGGCAAAGGGATGGGGAAACCCGTATTATCGAAACAAGATGGGCGTCCATCTTTCGTTTCGATAATACGGTCGGGGACGCCCAAATCACAAAATTTAGGTCGACCTTAGAGATGGTCGTCCTTAGAGATGGTCGTCCCCGATTTTCGTCGATAATGGAAACCGAGGATGCACATCTCAGAAACGACCAAATGCAAGCCATTTGGTCATGGGAGGAGCCAGTATTTGTAGTGCATTGGTCCCCCTCACATGCCAGGACACCAACCGGGCACCCTAGGGGGCATTGCAGTGGACTTCACAAATTGCTCCCAGGTGCATAGCTCCCTTACCTTGTGTGCTGAGCCCCCCAAAACCCACTCCCCACAACTGTACACCACTACCATAGCCCTAAAGGGTGAAGGGGGGCACCTACATGTGGGTACAGAGGGTTTCTGTTGGGTTTTGAAGGGCTCACATTTACCACCACAAGTGTAACAGGTAGGGGGGATGGGCCTGGGTCTGCCTGCCTGAAGTGCACTGCACCCACTAAAACTGCTCCAGGGACCTGCATAGTGCTGTGATGGAGCTGGGTATGACATTTGAGGCTGGCATAGAGGCTGGCAAAAGATATTTAAAAAGTTTTTTTTAGGGTGGGAGGAGGTTGGTGACCACTGGGAGAGTAAGGGGAGATGATCCCCGATTCCCTCCGGTGGTCATCTGGCCAGTTCGGGCACCTTTTTGAGGCTTGGTCGTAACAAAAAATGGACCAAGTAAAGTTGTCCAAGTGCTCATCAGGGACGCCCTTCTTTTTTCCATTATCAGTCGAGGACGCCCATGTGTTAGGCATGTTCCAGTCCCGCCTTCGCTATGCTTCCAACACACCCCCGTGAACTTTGGTTGTCCCCGCGACGGAAAGCAGTTGAGGATGCCCAAAATCACCTTTCGATTATGCCGATTTGGGCAACCCTGGGAGAAGGACGCCCATCTCCCGATTTGTGTCGAAAGATGGGTGCCCTTCTCTTTCGAAAATAAGCTTGTTGGTGTTATATTTACAGGGGTTTACAGCTTCTGACCATGCCAATCCTGTAAGGCATTGCTATTTTCAGTGGCTGTTTCTCCTCCTCTCAACACAAATTAAATCTCTGCAGGCTCAGACCTTCCTCTGGTCTGGTCCTCTTCCAGCGGTGACCCCTCTCTAGATCCACCCTGGTCTCAAGACTGAATTCTCCCTGGCTCCAATCCCCTGCTCCTGGGCTGGGTCTCTCTTCTACCCACCTGGAGCACACACAAACTCCTGGTTGCCACTTTCAGGAGCTGCAACCCTCCTTTACAGCCAGTGATCACACTCCTCACTTAGGATTACATACGTATTGCCATACTGAGATAGACCAAAAGTCCATCAAGCCCAGCATCCTATTTCCAACAGTGGCCAATCCAGGTTACAAGTACCTGGTAAGATCCTAAAACAGTACAATACATTTTATGCTGCTTATCCTAGAAATACACCTTTTTCAAAACAGTAGAACAGATACTCATAAGTGGTCAATGCGGCACTATTCTAAGTAGGGAAGTCTCTTAAGTCATGGGGGTGTAATAAAAGTCTCTTACCTACCCATCTAGGACAGTTGTAATCAGCGACTTTGTTGGAATGTAATTGTATTTTACATGCATTGCCTGTCACCTATTATTTCTCTGTGATTACTCTGTGACCTCTGATGTGAATTACTTAGAGAGGTCACACAGCTATGCAACTTCCTGTGGGGGTTAGATGCAGCAGATGCAGCACATGCAGCACATGGAGCACATGGAGCTCATGATCTCTCCTAACCTGAGAGGATCTATGGTGGTGTGAGCATCCATTACCATCTAAGCACATGGAAAGAGCTGATAAGACAAATGTATAGTAATATGTATATATAAGCCTGTCTGATTATAATCTAACTACAAACTGTGAGTAAGACGATAAGCTCGGTCTTGGACATGTTCAGTTTCAGGTGGCGGTTGGACATCCAGGCAGCAATGTCGGATAAGCAGGCCGATACCTTTGCCTGGGTCTCCGCGGTGATGTCTGGTGTGGAGAGATACAGTTGGGTGTCATCAGCATAGAGATGATACTGGAAACCATGAGATGAGATCAGGGAGCCCAGGGAAGAGGTGTAGATTGAGAAGAGAAGGGGTCCAAGGACCGATCCCTGGGGAACACCAACAGATAAGGGGATGGGGGTGGAGGAAGATCCATGAGAGTGAACTTTGAAGGTGCACGTCTCATATTCCGCCAGAACCGATATACTCATATCACCCCTCTCCTCAGGTCACTTCACTGGCTTCCGATCAGATACCGCATTCAATTCAAGCTTCTCCTTCTTACCTACAAATGCACTCAGTCTGCTGCCCCTCACTACCTCTCTACCCTCATCTCCCCTTACATTCCCGCCCGTAACCTCCGTTCACAGGATAAATCCCTCCTCTCAGTACCCTTCTCCACCACCGCCAACTCCAGGCTCCGCTCATTCTGCCTCGCCTCACCCTATGCTTGGAACAACCTTCCTGAACCCTTACGCCAAGCCCCCTCCCTGCCCATCTTCAAGTCTTTGCTTAAAGCCCACCTCTTCAATGCTGCGTTCGGCACCTAACCCTTACCGTTCAGTGAATCCAGACTGCCCCAATTTGACTGCCCCGATCGGACCGACCGTTCACTTGTCTATTAGATTGTAAGCTCTTTGAGCAGGGACTGTCTCTCTTTGTTAAATTGTACAGCGCTGCGTAACCCTAGTAGCGCTCTAGAAATGTTAAGTAGTAGTAGTAGTAGTAAACAGATGTTTTGTTACTTCAACTTTAAAGTGACTCAGCAGTGAATTATTCAGGGGTGAATGAGAGAGAGATGAAGAAAGAAATTAACATTTCTAAAGCTGAAGCTGTGTGTACTAAAATCTGCTAATTATTTACTACAAATAATCCAACAAAAGGGTTATGGGCCCAGGGCCAGAAATTGAAAAAGAAGAGAAATATTACCAGGCAGAAAAAAAGGCCACATTTTTCTCTTAAGTTTTAAAGGAAAGATTCAGTCTGTCTCTCTCTCCCCCCACACAGCAGACAGAAGGCTAAGAAAATGGCTGAGGGAAGAAATTCACCATTGTTCTATTCTCTCAAGGTGCCTAAATTAACTGAGTTTAATTATCAGCAGTGGGAATTAAGATTCATATGTCTCCTTCGAGCAAAAAGATTAAATATATGCTTAGACCAAGACAGAACAGCTGAAAATATGGCTGAATGGGACAATGCAAACTATTATGTGAAGTGCATGCTTTTGGAAGCTCTCTCAGAGAAACAAGCCATATTAGTGGAGGGAAAAGATACACCAAAGGACATTTTATATAAACTGAGAACTATGTATGCAACTACATATGCAAAGCAGCAACCAATTTGGTTAGCAGAGTTGAATGAAACCAAATTAAGGGATAAAAGTAAATGTAATGATCACATTATGCATCTTATGTCTTCATTTCAAAAGCTAGAACTTTCTGGAATTCCCATGTGTGATGCATTGAAAAGAGCATTTCTTTTTACCTCACTATCAAAGAAGTTTGATGTTTTTAGGTCTGTAAATGAGGCCATTGAAGGGCAATCTTTTGAACAGACAACATCAAAACTAAGGCAGGAATGCATAATAAATGATTCTGAGGAGATGTGTTCTCAAAGCAAGTCAGAGAGAAATGAAACAAATTTCTTGGCAAAGAACAGAGGAAGGCGGAGCTATGGGAAAACTCCACCCAAGGGCAAGCTGATTTGCTACTCATGTGGAAAGGAGGGACATGTATCTAAATGGTGTAAGGAAACACAAAACACTCCCTCTAGCTCACCTAAGCCAATGGAACTAAAGAATTTTCAAACCAGGAAATGTATGAAGGACAAAGATAAACACAAGGGCTTTCTAATGGCAGAAAAATCTTTGACTATGGTAAATAATAATTCAAATGAAAGTACTTGGATTTTGGATTCAGGGAGCACATGCCATTTAACCAATTGTAAAGATTTCTTTCAGGAAATGTGTCCAGAAGAAGGAATTCTTAAAACTGCAAACGCAGGGACTGCTAAGATCCAAGCAAAAGGTATTGGATTCTTAAAATGCAAAGTGTCTAATGAAGTTAAAGAAATTCCTGTAAGTGATGTCTTGTATATTCCCCAAGCAGTTTGCAATATGCTTAGTGTATCTACATTAGATAAGAAGGGATTTGTGATTCATTCTGAAAACAGTAAGTGCACAATCTCTAAAAATGATGAAGTGTATGCTGAAGCTTTTATGCATAATGATGTTTATAAACTGAGCATTTCAGGTGAAGCCTCACATATGGCGCAAGTAAGGAAGAATGATGGTAAATGTAGTCTGGAAATCTGGCACCGCCGCCTGGGACATCGTGATTCTAAGGTGATCCAGGATCTTTACAGTAAGCAACTAGCCACCGGCATTCAGATAAGTGCAGATGCTGGTAAAATGGAGAAATGCATAGACTGTGTTACTCAAAAAGGTGTGAGACCCTCATTTCCTGCATACACAGGAAATAGGAGTAATAAAGTGCTGGACTTAATACACAGTGACTTATGTGGACCGTTTAATATCCCATCATTGGGAAATAACAGATTTGTGCTAATATTCTTGGATGATTTCTCTAGATATTGTGTGGCCTATTTGCTGAAAGAAAAAAGTCAAGTCACAGATATGCTGAAGAAATACGTAGCCATGGTGAGCAATAAATTTGAAAGAAAACCAAAGGTTCTTCAGACCGACAATGGTGGTGAGTTCACTTCACAAAGCATGCGCACATTTCTAGAACAAGAAGGCATTCAGCATATCACAACAGTAGCTTATACACCAGAGCAAAATTCTGTTGCAGAGAGAAAATTTAGGTCACTTGTGGAAATGACCAGATGTATGCTGTCAGATAGCAATCTCCCTAAAAGACTATGGGGGGAAGCCATTCTCACAGCAGTGTACCTACAAAACAGAATGCCAACTAAAGGCGCTGAGCGCACACCACATGAGACATGGCATGGTAGGAAGCCAAACCTGTCACACATAAGAACATTTGGAAGTACAGCATATGCTCATGTACCAAAGCAAAGAAGGCATAAGCTGGATTCCACAACAGAAAGGGGCATTTTAGTTGGCTATGCTCCAGGACACAAAGGATATAGAATTTTGAATCTGAAAACTGGCATTGTTGGCATAAGACATGTTACATATTTTGATGAAAACAAAAGGGTTGATAAAGGCTGGATTATCCCAGATGAGCCTTATCATCCAGAATATGAAACTAGAACCATAATAGACATGCCAGTGTATATAAATGCCATACCAAGGCAGATGTCTGAAAGCAACTCACCTGTATCTAACGAGGAACAGGCAGAGGAAGCAGACACAGAAAGGATCATTGAAGAAGACAGTACAGTTGGAGAAGGGGAATCAATTGGAGAAGGACTCTCAGATTTAGAGGATGCGGAAAGGTCAGACCAACCTGTTGTCAGACGCTCATCCAGGGAAAACAAAGGTGTTCCACCCCCAAGACTGTCTTACCTAACAAAGTCAGCAGAAGCTCAAGAGCCCTTAACATGGGATGAGATTGAGAAAATGCCAGCAGAAGAAGCTGCTGAATGGCATAAAGCTGCACAAGAAGAAATTGATGCATTGGATAAAAATAATACTTGGATTCTTACAAAATTACCTCCTGGCAAGAAAGCTATAGGATGCAAATGGGTATTCAAGTTAAAAAGGAATGCACAAGGAAAAGTGGAAAGGTATAAAGCCAGATTAGTGGCAAAGGGATATCTTCAAAAATATGGAGAAGATTTTGATGAAGTGTTTGCACCTGTAGTGAAACACACGACAATAAGAACACTTCTGAGCATTGCAGTCTCAAAAGGCATGCAAGTCAACCACATTGATGTGAAAACAGCGTTTCTTCACGGAGATATAACTGAAGACTTGTACATGGAACAGCCAACAGGTTTCATAAATACAAAACAAAGACAGCTAGTGTGTAAATTAAACAAAGGTCTTTATGGATTAAAGCAAAGTGCAAAATGTTGGAATGATAAATTGCATGAAATATTGACAAATTTAGGATTTAAGCAAGGTGAAGCAGATAAATGCTTGTACACTAGGTGCACAAATGGACAATATGCATACATTTTAGCTTTTGTTGATGATCTGCTCATTGCAAGCAAAAGTGAGCAAGAGTACAAGGACATTGTAAAATGTTTAAACCACAATGTTGAGATAAAAGAACTTGGTAATGTGTCATACTATCTTGGTATAGAAATTGAGAAACAAAATGATGGTTCTTATCTTCTAAGCCAGAAGCACAAAATAAATGAGCTTATTGAAAGTTTAGGTATGCAAGATGCCCAAGTTGTAAGCACTCCCATGATCACTGATTTTCTGAAGGATGAAACAGTAAGAGAACCTTTACCAGATAACATCCAATATAGATCAGCCATAGGTAAGCTTTTATATCTAGCTACCACATACAGGGCTGATATAGCAAATGCAGTAGGAATTTTGAGCAGAAGGGTCAGCTCACCTACCAAATCAGATTGGACTGCAGTTAAAAGGATGGTAAGGTATTTAAAGGGTACCATTGATTGTAAATTAAAGGTTTCAGCCAATAGTAATCCAAAACTAATATGTTACTGTGATTCAGATTGGGCAGGGGATCATTCTAACTATAAATCCACAAGTGGATATGTGTTTATGTATGGAAATGTACAAATTTCATGGGCCAGTCATAAACAAAGTATTGTGAGTCTGTCTTCTACAGAAGCTGAATACGTGGCCGTATCGGAAGCGTGCAGAGAACTGATGTGGATTGAAAAACTTTTGCTGGATTTTGGAATAGCTGAAAAGAGACCAATCCAGATAATGGAAGATAATCAGAGCTGCATCCGACTGTCACAGAATGACAAGGTTCAGTCACGCACCAAGCACATCGCAACGAAATACCACAACGTGCGAGAGTTGGCGAAAGAAGGGGTCATCAGTCTACACTATTGTCACACCAGTGAGATGACAGCTGACATCATGACCAAACCGTTACCCAGAGAACATTTTGTGAATCTGCGTATAAAGCTTGGACTTTGTATGAATAAATAATTGCATGACAGTTATGCATGAGAAGGGGTTTGTTGGAATGTAATTGTATTTTACATGCATTGCCTGTCACCTATTATTTCTCTGTGATTACTCTGTGACCTCTGATGTGAATTACTTAGAGAGGTCACACAGCTATGCAACTTCCTGTGGGGGTTAGATGCAGCAGATGCAGCACATGCAGCACATGGAGCACATGGAGCTCATGATCTCTCCTAACCTGAGAGGATCTATGGTGGTGTGAGCATCCATTACCATCTAAGCACATGGAAAGAGCTGATAAGACAAATGTATAGTAATATGTATATATAAGCCTGTCTGATTATAATCTAACTACAAACTGTGAGTAAACAGATGTTTTGTTACTTCAACTTTAAAGTGACTCAGCAGTGAATTATTCAGGGGTGAATGAGAGAGAGATGAAGAAAGAAATTAACATTTCTAAAGCTGAAGCTGTGTGTACTAAAATCTGCTAATTATTTACTACAAATAATCCAACAGACTTACCCTACCGCCCTCCTCTTTTTATATTTTTTACTTAATCTTTAGTATTTTTACTGTATTTTTCAAATTTTTTAGATAACTCCAGAGGTCTGACTGTTCTTAATGCTACAAATTTATCGGGAGCTTTTCATTAACAACCTGACTGTCTGACATGGCTGTAATTCTATATGTGAAAAAGCTTCACTTAGCTTGATCTTAGCAGTGCGGAACTCTCCCCGACAGGTGCCTGTTTTGCACAACTCGGCTTTCTCAAGGGGTTGTTGTTGCACAGATCCTAAAAACAAACAAAAGCAGAGCATCAGTGTTAATGTTCTTAGAAGCTGCTTAAGTGCGTGGGAACATCCATGCTTCCGACTTACAGCAAGACAGCCTGTCCTCATTCTAGTTCGACTTAATCAAGGGCAAGCCGTTTTTAAAGGGCCTGTTGAATATTTCCTGTTTCCAGTTACTGGTTAGGTGTTTCACATGAAACAGCCCCAGTGGATATATGTGTTTAATCCACTGGGTTCCAAGGTGTTTAAGTAATGTATCCAAAATGTTTATGTTGCAGAAGTTTCTTGTCAGTTGGCATTGACTGTGCAGGATTGACAATCTGTATTATTCTGTCTGGTTTCGTTTTACAATAGGTGAATTGGTGTTCTAGTGCTCACTGTAGTGTTTAAGATGCTTTCCTTTTCCTTGTGTGACTTGTAGAAACTACTGCTTATGGTATGGTAGAATTGTTCTATAGGTCCTGAGTGTTTTGTATTCTCAGTATGCCTAGTTTTGGATTTTGGAGGGGGGGTGGTGTTAAAAAATGACAGGCCCCGGATGTCAACTACCCTAGGTACGCCACTGACGAGGGGCACTCCCAGAGGTTGTGCTCCAATCCGAGATCTATGCTCAATCATCCTGGCATGTAACGTCCTGCTAGTCTTGCCTATATATTTCTTGTTGCAAGGGCAGAGAATAAAATACACCACATACAGAGTATGACATGTAGTACGATGTCTCAATGAGTATATCTTGCCATTATGTTGAAAACTGACACCCTCCATAGTTATGGGACATGTTTTACAATTATGTTTGTCACATTTGCTGTGGCCATTGTTCTCACTTGGGAATTGCTGATCTTCATTGGGTAAATCCGCCGGACTCAGAATTTCCTTAAGGTTCTTAGCACGTGAGAAGGCTGTCCTTAGCCTGTGGTGAGTGAATAGAGGATGGGATCTCATGATGTCCCAGTGTCGTCTGATTATGTGGGCTGCTTGCTCACCACCTGGCACAAAACACATAACAATAACTTAGGAACTGCGAAAATGGAAGGCTGTCTTTTAACCTTTTAGGGTGACAGCTACTATAATCAAGCATATAGTTCTTAACTGTGGGTTTTTTAAAGACCCTTGAGTGAAACCCTTCATTCAATGCTTGCATTTCTACATCCAAGAAATGAATCTTAGTGTGTGAACATGTTGCTGTAAACTGTATCCTCGGGTGGCATGTGATACTTCGGTATCGGAGGCAATGTTCTCAATTGGTTCAAGGGGTTCCTAACTACACGCTCATATCAAGTGACATCAAATTCGACTACATCAGCCACATGGACACCTGAATGCGGAGTTCCACAGGGATCCCCCCTCTCACCGACCATATTCAACCTAATGATGATACCCTTGGCCAAACTACTATCGAACCAAAACCTCAGCCCATACATATACGCTGACGATGTAACGATCTTCATCCCATTCAAACAAGATCTAAGTGAAATTTCCAATGAAATCAACCAAAGTCTACATATCATGCATTCTTGGGCAGATGCATTTCAGTTGAAACTTAATGCAGAAAAAACCCAATGCCTAGTACTTACCTCGCAACACAACATAAACAAATTTACCACCATCAACACACCAAAACTAAATCTACCAATTTCGGGCACCTTAAAAATTCTTGAAGTCACCATCGATCGGCACCTAACACTTGAGAATCATGCGAAAAACATAACCAAAAAGATGTTTCATTCAATGTGGAAATTAAAAAGAGTAAGACCATTTTTTCCAAGGACCGTCTTCCGCAATCTGGTACAATCATTGGTACTCAGTCATCTGGACTATTGCAACTCACTCTATGCCGGATGCAAAGAACAAATACTCAAAAAACTCCAAACAGCCCAGAACATGGCAGCCAGACTAATATTCAGAAAGCCAAAATACAAAAGTGTGAAACCCCTACAAGTGAAACTACACTGGCTCCCACTTAAAGAACGAATCACGTTCAAAATATGTACCCTAGTTCGTAAAATCATCCATGGTGCTGCCCCAGCCTACATGTCAGACCTAATAGACCTGCCACCCAGGAATGCAAAAAAATCTTCTCGCACATTCCTTAATCTTCATTTTCCCAACTGCAAAGGTCTAAAATACAAATTAATGCACACATCTACCTTCTCCTATATGAGCACGCAACTCTGGAACGCGTTACCACGCAATCTGAAAGCAACCTATGAACTGACCAACTTCCGTCAAGTACTGAAGACACATCTCTTTGACAAGATATACCACAAAGATCAACACATGTAAAAATCTCCAAACATACCCAGAAATGTCTTATACCATCTAATGTATTATAATGTCTTCTGTCATATCACTATCTTGTATTTCTAATGTCTTATAATGTCTTCTGCTATACCACTATCTTGTATTGCACTACCAGGTAACCCATAATCCTTCTGTAAAACCAAATGTAGATTCTCTTCTTATGTCCAGTATCCATGATGTATTGTAAGCCACATTGAGCCTGCAAAGAGGTGGGAAAACGTGGGATACAAATGCAATAAATAAATAAATAAAAATTTATGAGCAATTTAAATTCTTCTTCACTGTCATCCCATAATAGGAAGACATTGTCAATGTAAACCCTCCACAGAACCATATGCATTTGGAACGAGGATAACGGTAGCCAATGTTCTTCAAACGCCATCATGAAGATGTTCGCAAGCGTAGGCACAAATGTGGCTCCCATAGTGACGCTAGAGACTTGCAAGAACCTTTTGTCTTGAAAGTCAAAGAAGTTTTTACATATTGCGATCTTTGTTCATTTAAGCAAGAATTCGATGGGGACACCATGTGGTTTAAGCAGCTTCTAAGAACATTAACACTGACGCTCTGCTTTTGTTTGTTTCTAGGATCTGTGCGACAACAACCCTTGAGAAAGCCAAGTTGTGCGAAACAGGCACCTGTCGGAGAGAGTTCCGCACTGCTAAGATCAAGCTAAGTGAAGCTTTTTCACATATAGAATTACAGCTGTGTCAGACAGTCAGGTTGTTAATGAAAAGCTCCTGATAAGTTTGTAGCATTAAGAACAGTTAGACCTCTGGAGTTATCTGAAAAATCTGAAAAATACAGTAAAAATACTAAAGATTAAGTAAAAAATATAAAAAGAGGAGGGCGGTAGGTTAAGTCGAGGATTACAACTGTCGCGCAAGAGGGGTAGGTAAGAGACTTTTATTACACCCCTGCGACTTATGAGACTTCCCTACTTAGAATAGTGCCGCATTGACCACTTATGCATATCTGTTCTACTGTTTTGAGAAAGGTGTGTTTACCCAGTGGTAGTAGAACTGAGCCATCATAAGTCTAGAGTATATCCTAGAAATAAGCAGTGGATTATCCTCAAGTCCATTTTAATAATGACTTATGGACTTTTCTTTTAGGAAGCTATCCAAACCTTTTTTTTTTAAACCCTACTACATTAACTGCTTTTACTTATTCTCTGGCAACGAATTCCAGAGTTTAATTACACGTTGAGTGCAGTGGAGTAGCTAAGGGGGGCCTCGGGGGCCCAGGCCCCCTCATTCCTCTCACAGCCCCCCCTACTCTGCTGGCCAGTCAGGTGCCTGACTTTTAGGTACCACTTACCTTCGGGTAAATGCAGTTTCCTGTAGCTGAGGACATAAGTTGAGCCTCTGTTAGTCTGCTCATAGGCGCCCCATATAAGAGGCTTGGGAAGGCTAAGCCTCCCCAACCAGCCCAATTGTGGACTTCCCTTGGCTGCTAGGTGGGGCGCAGGGGGAGCAGTCGCTCCCCCAAACAGATCTTAGTGACCGGTCTCTGCCTCCATCCTCCTGTGCGAGTCTTGCACCAAGGGCCGGCCCAACACAGTAAGCAAGGTAAGCATGGCAGGGGGGCGCTGACCTCTGGAGGGCGCCACCACGCCATGCTTACCTCGCCCTCCCGCTCCATGTCCCAACTGCCCGCCCTCTTCTCCCCCCCAAGATCCCTTTCCTTTTTTTTCTTTTAAATTTACCTCCGAGTCTGGCAGCGCAGCGACAATGTCAGTGAAAGCGCTCCCAGTGAAAGCGCTTCCCTTTGCTCAGTGTCCCGCCTTCTTCTGACGTCATGACATCAGAAGAAGGCAGGACACTGAGCGAAGGGAAGCGCTTTCACTGGGAACGCTTTTACTGACTTTGCGCTGCCGGACTCGGAGATAAATTTAAAAGAAAAAAAAAGGAAAGGGATCTTGGGGGGGAGAAGAGGGTGGGCAGTTGGGGCAGGGGAGAGAGGAGCATGGGTGGGATGGCAGGGCTCAGGGAGAGAGGGGAATTGCTGGATATGGATGAATGGAGGGGGGCAGTGGAGAGAGGAGCATGGATGGACATGGATGGGAGGGAAGGGCTCAGGGAGAGAGGGGAATTGCTGGATATGGATGAATGGAGGGGGCAGGGGAGAGAGGAGCATGGATGGACATGGATGGGAGGACAGGGCCCAGGGAGAGAGGGGAATTGCTGGATATGGGTGAATGGAGGGGGCAGGGGAGAGAGGAGCATGGATGGGAGGGCTGGGCCCAGGGAGAGAGGAGAAATTGCTGGACATAGAGGGGAGGGGAGGGAAGAGAGAGGAAGGAGATGAGATGAGGGAAAAGGAAGAGAGGAGAAAAACTGGATGGAGAAAATAGGCAGAAGCTGGATCCACTGGACAGTCAAGTCTGCGGAGGACCCAGCTTTTACTTACGGATGTAGGACAAGAAATGAAGAAGAAAGGCAGAAAGTAAAGAAATAAATGGAAAGAAAGGCCTGGAAACGGAGTTAAGAGGACAGATAGCAGCAGAATCGGATACTAGGCCAGCATGATCAGAAAAACAAAGTCACCAGACAACAAAGGTAGAAAAGATCATTTTCTTTTCATTATAGTGTTTGGAATATGTCCACTTTGAGAATCAGGTGCTCAACGTTAAAAGTTTATATTTATTTACTTATTTATGGCATTTTATCCCACATTAAACATGAATTAGAGTGTTTTGTGGCTGTACATGAGAACTGTGATATTATGATCCCTTGTTTCATATTGTTGACGGTCTGCATTTTCCGTATGGGTGGTATATTGGTGTATTAGGTTCTACCCAGTGTAATATTTATGGTACAGTAAGGTTCAGAGTGTGTTTCTGCACAAAGTTGTGCATAGTGTTTTGCAGTTGAGCGATTGTGGTTAGTATATGCTTTGAGCAACCACTTTATTCTTTGACATATGATACATATCTAATATCTAAATTTAATAAAAGGTATTAATTGTGACTTTTATTTTTATTTATTTTTTTTCTGTGTTATCAGACAATTATGGATTTAAGCTCCACCCCTGGCCCCACCCCTAACCCCGCCCCCTTTAGCCTCCCCAAACAGTTGGGCCACCGACCGCCTCCAGCTGTTTACTGTGCCTGCCTCGTCTGCCTTGTGGCATCGATTGCTCCTCAGCGATGTTGGCGCCTGCCCCTGTTGTCCCTGCATGCTGACTCCTGCCCACATGATTCAGAGTGTCAAGAGCTGCTGAGCCATCACAGAGATCCTGCGATCTGAAGAGCCGCAAGAACCCGCAAACTAAAGACAAAGAAGAGCCAACACAGTTTAAGCCTGCTTACTGAAGTGAAGAACCACCGGAAATCACAGCCGCAGAGCCCAGCCTTAGTCTCATAGCCCAGAAATCGGCAGCCGCTGCAGCAATTTTTGGAAATGTGAACTTAAAGGTGCTGCTGAAGAAAGCCTCCCCCAAGCCCTGCAAGCATTGCTAATGTCTGTATCCAACTTGGGTCTCCTCTCCACCACTGCTAGTGCCTGCTGCCCAGGTTTAAAAAAAATGTAAACTTCTTATTCTGGGTTTCTGGGACAGGGGTTGATGCTGGGCTGGTGTGGTGGTGGTGTTGGTAGTGTGGGAAGAACAGAGTTGATGCCAGGTGAGGTGGGGGGGGCATTAAAAGAGCAGAATTGATGCTAGACTGTGGGGATGGTGGAGTAGAGAGAAGCAGGGGAGATGCTGGGCTATGAGATAGTGGGATATAGAAAAGGCAGGGGAGATGGCGGCCTATGAGGGGGTTAGGGTGGAAGGGCTGAATATTCGCAGATAGCTGGTTAAGTGCTATTTCATTGGCTGGGAGGCGTTCCTGGCCGGTTAAATAGTGCCGAATATCGGCCGGATGGTAAAATGGACATTTATGTCCCAGTTACCTGCAACTACTTTTAATGGTCGATATTCAAAGTGATTATCCTGGCCGCTAAATCGCTTGTGCAATGCTGTCCACTGATATTCAGCTACACTTAATTGGTTAGTGCCAGTAAATATCAGCACTAACTGGTAAACTCAAAGTCGGCTATCTGGGGACAAAGTTGGCTCTTAGGTGATTAATTGCCAATATTCATCACTTACCCGTATAAGGAAACTGTATAAACAGAACCACATAAAACACTGGACTATCTTTAAGCAGTTCGTCTTATGTGATTAAGTGCTGAATACTGTACTTAACCGAATAAGGGATAGCTGGCTGCCCAAACTGGATATTCAATGCCGATGCCCGGACATGGCCCTACTTTGACTATCCAGTGATAATGCTGGCAGTGGCCAAAAAAATTCTGACTTTCACCAGCTTAATATGTGCCTCTTCATTTCTACAGCCAGGGGCGGCCTAAGGCAGTCTGCTGCCTGAGGAAAGAGATGAGATACTGCCCCTCCACCCACCTGACTCCAACATCTCACTCCCTTCCCCAAAGCTACCTTCTTTTCTTGTTTTTCAAAAGGAGGCAGCGGCAGCGATTCCCGTAGGCTGCCCTGCCGCTGGCACGGCCTCTTCTCTCTACTACAGCCCGCCTCTGAGGAAATAGGAAGTTACATCAGAGAGGTGGACTGCAAAGAGAGAGAAGAGGCCAATAATGGCAGCAGAGCAGCCTATGGGAATCACTGCCAACGACTTTTGGAAAATGAAAATAAGGTAGATTCGGTGAAGGGAGTTGAGGAAGGAAGGACAGGGGAGATGCCAGACCGCAGTCAGTGTGGAGGGATGCTGCTCCACAAAGAGTGCCGCCTGAGATCCCTGCCTCAGTTGACCTAGTGATAGGGCCGCCACTGTCTATAATAGTACTAGGAGTGAGCAGCGCTGTACAGAAACACGTAAGAGAAAGTCCCTGCTTGACAGAGCTTACAATCCGTTCAAGACAGACAGAACCAATATCCATTTCAGAATCATACGCATCTAAAGTATAAATGGGTAAATATAGACACGCATACGTTTATGTGCTGGCACATAAACATGTAAGGGTCAATATTCAGCCAACAGCAGTAAGGGTTTTGCTGGCCGCCGGCAGAGTTATTCCTGAATTTTCAATGCCAAGTCATATCCAGGCTTCAGCATTGAATATGCGGTTTACGCAGAGCTGGCTAATACAGAATCAATTAAGTCGATATTCAGCACTTAGGGGCCCTTTTACTAAGGCATGCCAAAAAATGGCCTGCACTGGTGTAGGCACGTCTATTGGACATGCGCAAGTCTATTTTTCAGTGCACCTGGGAAAATGGCCTTTTTTTGAGGCCGAAAATGGGCGTGTGGCAAAATTAAAACCGGCTTGCGTCCAATTTCGTCCTGAGATCTTACTGCCACCCATTGACTCAGCGGTAAGGTCTCACGCATTAACCAGGCGGTAATCGTCAGCACGCGTACACTGTCAATTACCACCAGGTCAGCGCCACACGGTAGAAAATAGAAAATATTTTCTACCGTGTGTTTTGGATATGTGTCAAAAATGGGATTACAACAAGGGGCACATGGTAGCCGGGCGTTAGTTCCAGTTTGACGCGCATTGGATGTGCGTAGGCACCTATGCGCCTTAGTAAAAGAGCCCCTTAACTGGTCATGAGTTTATATTTATTTATTGGTAACATTTATACCCCGCGCTTTCCCACTCATTAGCAGGTTCAATGCGGCTTACAAATCCTACAGTTTAAACAAAGCATAACATGGATGCAGCTGTGATACAGTAAGTGAAGAGGAGGTCGTTTAAATAGTAATTCAGATTGAACAAAGTAATATAAAATGCATGTAGATGTAATATAACTGATCATAAGATGTGGGTACGTGAGATGGACAAGGAAGGAGGATGGTAGAGTTAGGGAAAGGTAGATGGGTGTGTAATTGGGTTAGCGTATTATTTATAATGGGAGAATGAAAGGGAGGGAAGAAGAGGGAGGCACTAGAATGGCTAAGGAGGTGTAGGAAGAGGAGTTGCCACATAAATATAGGACTGTGTTTTATGCAGTCCCGTTTACGCGGTTACCCTGGCCGATTAAGTGCTGAATATTGGCGCCTAACCAGCCAACTGCTCATCTCAGGAATCAAAATTATAGTTGGTGATGGCCAAGATTTTGTGGTCAATGAACAACTCAACAATATGGAAGTTTTTCTAACCCACAAGAATTCCTTGTGTAAATTTAATTTCATGTCCCTGGAACTCGTCTAGAATTTATCTGTAGGGACAGAATCTGGTTCCAGATAACACTATGATGCTCTTCTCATATGTCTATGGAATTCTTTGGCACAAAGAGACATTATTTACCCAATGAATGCTGTTTAAAAATATATCACGTTTGCCGTAGAAAGTGGTCATTTCTTTCAATGAGGTACTGACTAGCCAGACATTATTTATAACAGCTAATCTTATCATAAAGAAGTCATCATAGTTAGTCACTGTAACTAGTTTCTGCTGTACATTTTCAGAGACCACCAGCTGTGCATGCTGTTTCTATAGCACATAACTTCTTTGGGGTGTGACCATGGGAGGGGCATGAATGGGTCAGGGGTGTGCCTATGAGTTACACACGTAGGTTATTGAATAGTAGAGGTTAAACGCCTGCCAAAACTTAGGTGTGAGCAGTCACACCAGCCTGTGACAAAACATAAGTGTTTGTGCCGAAGGATGGGCACAAAACTGCAGACTTCACGCAATTATTCTAAAGTCTGGTGACCTCTTGAGAATTTACCCCTTAGTGAGTTTGTTTTTTCAGGCAGCTAGTTGTTTTGGAGGGCACTGATAATCAGTGTTTATGTTTGTACAGCACAAACAGTATTCCACAGTTAATTCTTTCTGTTGATTCAGTTTAATCACCTTAAATCGTTTACTTTATATAAAAATCAATAAAGTTTACTGTAAAAAATATTCAGGGCTAATGCATTCACTTAAGTAAAGTTTGCTACGCCACTGAAATATGTGGAGGGGCATAATCGAACGCCTATCTCTATGGGCGTCTATGTCCGAAAACGGGTACGTGAAGAGGAGGGACAAACCGTATTTTCGAAAAAAATGGACGTCTTTTTTTTGTTTCGAAAATACGGTTTGTACGGGCCAAATGCCATGGATTTGTTCGTTTCTGAGCTGGGCATTTTGTTTTTCTAGCGATAATGGAAACTAAAACCAGCCAGCTCAAAAACATCCCAATCCGAGCCCCCAACCCCAATCCCCCAAAACCCACTACCCACAAATGTACAACACTACCATAGCTCTTAGGGGTGAAGGGGGCACCTACATATGGGTACAGTGGGTTTTGGAGGCCTCCCATTTACCAGCACAAGTGTTACAGGTAGGGGGATGGGCCTGGGTCCACCTGCCTGAAGTGCACTGCGGTACCCACTAAAAGTGCTCCAGGCCTCTAGGACTTGTTGCTGCTGTAGAACCTTGGCACACCAGTTGACACCTGAAGACTAATATCTCCGAAAACATCCTTTATTGGAATAAGCACATTTACTCACAGTTAACTGCAGATCAGAGGTTGTGCCCCACTGGCAAAGAGTCTCCCTGGTACTGAGATTAGCAGTAGATCAGAGCTGGCAGAATGCTGTACAATGCCCACTTTCAGTAACGTGGGTAACACATGAAAGGGAGCTAAAACTGGCTTACAAAAATGGCCACTACCTCATGGACTACCGGAAACAAAACAGGGCACACTCTGACCCAGTAAGCAGAGGGAAAAGCACCATGGGAGTAGAGCTTACCAACTACCAACATCGTGAGCATTTAACACAAGCTAGTGGAATCACGGAGCCCAATACCCTACACCCACCACAATGCATTGCTGATGTGACTCTGCAGTGCGCATAACAGAAAAGGTGTTCTGCTGTCATGGAGGTGGGTACGGCATTTGAGGCTGGCATACAGGCTGGGAAAAAAAGTTTGTAAAGTGGGTTTTTTTTGGTGGGAGGGGGTTAGTGACCACTGGGGGAGTCAGGGGAGGTGATCCCCGATTCCCTCCGGTGGTCATCTGGTCAGTTGGGGCACTTTTTGGGGACTTGGATCTGAAAAAAAAGGGTCCAAATAAAGCGAACCAAATTCTCGTCAAAAATGCCCTTCTTGTTTCGATTATCAGCTAAAGACGCCCATCTCTCCTCGGCCGATAACCACGCCCCAGTCCCACCTTCACCACGCCTCCGACACGCCCCTGTCCACTTTGTTCGTTCCTGCGACGGAGTGCAGTTGAAGACGACCAAAATCGGCTTTTGATTTTACCAATTTGTTCGCCCACGGGAGAAAGACGCCCATCTCCTGATTTGGGTCGAAATATGGGCGTCTTTCGCTTTCGAAAATAAGCTGGATAGTCTCATACTTTACTCAAATTTATGTATAAACCCTAACTATATATTACAGTGAAAAATTTCCCCTAATATTCATGGCAGACATTTTGGAAAGGTGCCATATGGGGTAGGAGCGAGAGGTCTGCACTCCAGCCCCCAATGACCACAACTGGACCACGAGGGATACATGTAGGCCTGAACGTTCTACCTGGGTGGCTGGAAGGTTGGGGGTGGGGGGTGTTCCGGGAGGAGAGGAACTAGTTTCTTGCCATTGACTGGGGGGAGGGGTCAGGGAAGGAGAGGGCTTTCTCAGGGAGTGCAGGGAGGCAGGAGGGGCTCACGGGACCAAATGTTCAAAAATCTTATGTGGGTGCCAGTCTGATATTAGGCTTGGACCCGCATAACTGTCTTATGCGAGCCTTGGTTGAATATTGGCTGGGCCCGCATAAGCTCCAGGTGGCCTGTCTGCCCAAAATTAGTCCCCAATATTCAATGCTGGTGCCTGGATAGGGCCCAGTGCTGAATATTGGGAGCTAATTTAGCTGGTGATGATCAACACTTAAAAATACGATTGTCTATTAACCCATTGTAGAAACATTTATTTTTGCTGAAGTTGTCATACAGCCTGGTATCCCTTGCCAGTCTGGCTTGGTGGGGGGGGGGGGGGGGGTGAATCAAACACTGGGGGATTAAGGGCTGACTTCCCATACTCCCTGTAGAGGAGCACTGCTCAATAGCAACACTTTTCTGAAACGTACAGATCTTAGGTACCAATCGCATAACTACCTTCATTTGGGGGGGGGGCTCAGACCAAACTGGGTCACAAAATTTCATCCTGCCCCTCTGATCCCCACCCCCATCCTCGCCCTGCTCTCCATGCCACTCTCCTGCTCCCCTTCCTATGCCTCCTTGCAGTTAGGCCCGATGGCACTTAGGCACTACCTTTTAGAGTAGGGCCCAGTTCAGAGGCGTAGCTTGGTGGGCGCCAGGGGAGCGGCTGCTCCCCCAAACAGACTTCCGACGGCGCCGGTGCCTATTTTTCATGCGCTCTGTTGTGTTTAAAATATGCACCAGCGTCATCGGCAGTCTGCTTTCTGCTCCCCCTGCGCCCTCAACCTGGCTATGCTACTGGCCTAGTGCACATAGGCACCTGTGAATTTGACATTATCTTTCACGTGTGCAACTGTCACCTATCTCTAGGTGCCACTTTATAGAATTGCCTCCAGTGTGAGCCACTGAATATTGCCACTATCCATAGAGGATTAGGTTCACTATATAGCACCTAAAAAATCAGCGCTGAAAAAAGCGCTTATGGGTATTCTATAAGCTGTACCTAAAGTTAGGCGCGGTTTATAGAATTAGCACTTATGGCCAGGAATCCCGTCTAACTTTAGGCATGGCCATTTCTACCAACTGAAATGTGGTGCAAATCCTTGTACCTAAATTAGGCGCACTTCCCCCTCACACTATAAATTATGCAAGTAAATTCTCAGAATGCACCCAAACTGCCCATGACCCTCCCCATTTCCACACCCCCCGTTTCAGACTCGCAGGTAAAATTTAGGCATGGATTCCACACCTAAATTTACACATGTACACTTTAATTAAAACCAATTAGCACTAATTTGCTTGTTAGGATGCCAATTATCAGCGCTAATTGGCTTATTATCCAATTAAGTTCCACGCACAACTTGAAGAATCATACATAGAATCAGGGGAAGACTGGACAGCAGTATATTCTCCAAGGACATTCAGCGCTGTTCACGAGCGGAATAGTGGTGTTGAATTTAAGTAATATATTTAAATACATCTACAGGCATTTAAAAAAAAAAAACTGTGCCTGCAGCGTTTGAATATTGACACATTTGTTTCCACCACACAGTTTGAACTGATGTTAATATTTAAATCATTTTAATTGAAAGGTGTCACTCTATCATCTGTAGCTACCACTTACTACAATTTAAGGTTATTTGCATTGCACAGGTAAACAAAAGGTGCTAGTGTGTGCTTTCCCCCATCTGAAAACCACATTTAAAATCTGATCTAAGAATAAAGTCTTGCCACACTTAAATCAGATTTTGTTTCAGCCTTTGCTATATCAGATTTCCAAGTCCAGTCCCCCAAAAAAGTATTTAATTTTCAAGATCAGCACTTCAAGGAAGAATGACCCGTGCTTAACTTGGTAAAACTGTGATGATTCATGCGTTGTATGCAATCTCACATCCAGAATAGCGCTTATGCAATGGAAAACCTAATCAAATTCAGGCACTGCTGGGTCTTCCCCTTAGTCATATTAATTCAAATTAGTTTCCAGACACAGGGCCTACACTGCAAAGACAAAGATAGATGACTTTGTATAAATTTGAAAGAGGAAGTTTAGAAATTGGGAAACAGGACCTAGAGGCATCATCATCGTCATGGATGAAGAAAGAATTACAGCTGTTATTCCCCTATAGAAGTGAAACACACAAGCTAAACTGAGGAATGGAAAAAAAAGAGAGTGCAACTTTGGTTTCTTTTGTTCCACAAATCTGGAATTTCCAAATGAATGGCTGATAGTTTTGCTGGTAGATAAGTGGAGAATCCCTGTTGGTCCAGATGCTGAATAATCAGCCCTGTACTAGATGTTATTTCAGGACAGAACAGATATACTCATATCACCCCTCTTCTCAGGTCACTTCACTGGCTTCCAATCAGATACCGCATACAGTTCAAGTTTCTCCTTCTTACCTACAAATGCACTCAGTCTGCAGCCCCTCATTACCTCTCTACTCTCATTTCCCCTTACGTTCCCGCCCATAACCTCCGCTCACAGGACAAATCCCTCCTCTCAGTACCCTTCTCCACCACCGCCAACTCCAGGCTCCGCTCATTCTGCCTCGCCTCACCCTATGCTTGGAATAAACTTCCTGAGCCCTTACGCCAAGCCCCCTCCCTACCCATCTTCAAATCCTTGCTCAAAGCCCACCTCTTCAATGTTGCTTTCGGCACCTAACCTTTATACCTTTCAGGAAATCTAGACTGCCCCTATTTGACTGACTGTACATTTGTCCTTTAGATTGTAAGCTCCTTTGAGCAGGGACTGTCCTTCTATGTTAAATTGTACAGCGCTGCGTAACCCTAGTAGCGCTTTAGAAATGTCAAGTAGTAGTAGTAGTAGTAGTAGTATTTTAGTCCAATTTTATTATTTAACTTTTCATGATGCACGCTAAGGCAACTGACAGATTAAAACAATAAAGAAACAGGTATCTCCATACTTCACCTGAACCCTATGTGCACTATGGATTAACATCTGCACCTTTACCCATAAAGATGGTGATCAAATTTTTACCTTTCAAAATAGCTATGAAAATTGTTCTCCTTAATCATGCAGCAATGATCGAACAGTTTCCAGAGAGCTATTTTCTAACTGGAGAATTAAGAAGACTAAAGGGCCTATAGACAAAGAGTGTAGTACTTTTGTAAGGTCATTGTGGGTACTCTTCCAAAATTAATATGTAACCCAGGTCTCACCCGTGTGCTAGCTCTGGCCCTGGGCCACAAAGCAGATCAATCATATTCAGGGCCATTCTCTCCTCACTCATCAGTTCCAGCACACATAAAGTCAATATTGGGAATGGGCCACTGGTCTGGAATGGAGATCCAGGGGTTGGGTTTGGGAGACACTCACGTTCTTGGGGATCAGTTCATTCTTGCCTCTTGGTCCCCAAAGACACACTGTAATCCACAGTCTATGTAAGAACTCAAACTTTTATTTTCCAACTTTGCAATGACAGCAGCATCCAACAGTCTTTTGTGATCCAGCTTCAGGTAAACATACACTCTGGTCCAATTCTTCTACTCCTTTACCACTTCTCTCCTCAGGTTTATTTACAAGGGCAAGTTCCCAATAGGGAATATGTACATTACAGTTCTCCTGTTCATGCTTATCCCTTGGGCAGAGTTCTTCCCCCTGGCCGCTTCTTCTCCTTTTCTGTACAGACTCAAAACTCTGTGGGTTCAGACCTTCCTCTAGCCTAGCTCTCACAAATGGCGACCCCTCTCTGGATCCACCCTGCTCTCGGGACCGAGTTCTCTCTGACTTCAGTCATCTGCTCCCAGGCTGAGTCTCTCCTCTACCCACCTGTAACACACACAATCTTCTGGTTGCCACTTTCAGGAGCCACAACCCTCCGTTACAGCCACTGATCATACTCCTCGCTTAGGATTCCCTTTTTCTCCTCCTGGTCTCTTGGCAGAGGACCATCAGGTAACCAAAGAAGACCCCTCTTTGGGCATAACTCCAACCTTTATCCCCTTTGCAACTCCCCCCCCCCCCCTCCTTGACATTCACTACAAGGGCAATTCTTTTCTCCTGCATTCAATTTCAAAACCACTCCCCGTGGGCTGGGCCCCCTCCCACCCAGAGATATCTAACCACTTGAGCCCTCTGGCAGGGACCTCCATCCTCCAGGGCTCTGGAAAAATCTATCACTTTAGTAATACCCATTCCCATAGGGTATTACAAATATATATGGAAAATCAGGCATTAATGCACAATCTAGTAAGAACCCAATACTCAAAGGGGATTTTTGCTTCTACTGATGAGAGTTAAGTTCTTAGATTGGCCTCGTTAAAATTTAGTATGGCTGAGAAACTAAATTTATCTCAAAATTTTACTAAACTCTTAAATTTAAGAGCACAAAAACTAGGTAGCAACAAGAGCAGATAAAGTGGTAGAGAAAAAAAATGTTACGCTTAGCATTGTGCAACCCTCCTGTTGTATGGGGTTACTGAGAGGATAGAGCCCTAGTAGAAGGTCACAGGGGGAGTATCCTGGAGGTCCCTGGGTGGGAAGTAAGCCCAGCCCAAGAGGACTGGTTAGGAAATAAAATGCAGCAAGATGGTGCAGCAAAGGAGATGAGTGACATGTTTGGAGGAGTTAGAGCAGGGCTTTTTTTGAGGGGGTACTTGGGGGTACTGAGTACCGGCACTTTTTCCACTGTCTGCTAAACTTGACCCATGGTTCTCGTATTTTAATGAAAGAGCTCAGGTTCTACATACAAATTCTGCCTTGTCATAGGGTCCTGGCTATTGTAGGGTGGGTCCCTCAATGATCACTCCACCCCTGAAGGGTGGCCTGGCATTTGAGTACCGGCACATTTTTTGCTAGACAAAATGCACTGAGTTAGAGGGTGATAAAAGTATTACCATGTGCTTGCACATGGTCTTTTGGTGGTCCAAGATTTCCCTGCCATTAGATCAGTGGAGAGAGAAAGGGGAGTCCTTGGTTAAGAACTGGCAACCCAAAGGTTTGGAGGAGAGAAGTCATAGTTCAGATGGACAGAGACTGTCAGTGAGCTCTGGAGAGTGGACCAAAAGGATGACTTCTAGGAGCTGGAGATGGGAACTGGGGAGAGTTCCATCTCATAAAGGAGCCGGAACATCAGAGTCCAGAACCCATGTGCAGGAGGCACAAAGCCCATGCAGGGTTGATTGCCGATTGGAAGGGATGGACAAGGAGAGGCACTGTATAAAGTGTATATATTTCTGATCCGCATTTCTGTAAATGATCTGCCAAAATCAAGTAAAGTTTATATTTGACTGTTATCTATTTCACTGGTTTGAACTGTCTGAATTGCTGGTTGCAGAAGTTAATAAAAGTTCCAGTTATCTTTCATATAAATCACCGAATTGTGGAGTCATTTAATATTGGAAGATAGTTTGTGAGTCAATGACCCTCTTGGGTCATTCTAACTAACTGCCAGCTTGCACCCCACAGGAGATTTAGAGCACAGACTTGGTTCCTGGGAGGAGAAAAGGGTCTCCAAATCCGCTAACCACTTCTTTTTCCCAGGTGGAGGCACTGTGCGTCAACTGTGAAGTGAAAAGGTACAAGAGAATCTGCCCGTCTAGGGGGCTCCCCGCCTGCTCAGACACCGGACCTGAGGAAGCACCAGGAAGAGGGCATTCATGGAGGCACCACTGGGATTTTAACGGGCAGAAGATAAACTTTTGTGGGGTTAGCTGGCATTTGGATGTGCTGAAGGATAACTCTGAAGTAACTGAGAGAAAGACTGGTTTCCAGCAACGGCACTATTTTTTGGATTACAAAATTTGTTTTCACTAACGCATTGCGTTAACATTTGATTTTCCTGAAGATTACAAATAATGTGGGGCCTATAAAGTAGGCCTGGGATTACTAATTTGCCAGCCTGGTAAAATGCAAACTTCCTGCCCAGTAAAAGTCCATGCCAATAGACAAAGTGTGCCAATACTGTGAATAACTTGGAAGAGCAAGGAAGGAGAAGGGTAACATCATAACGGTACATCCTGCATTTAGAGAGGCAGGGGGTAAGGCCAAGGGGTCCACGGCAATGAATGAACAAGAATACCAAACCCAGATGGCTGAATTGGAGTCTTGCTTGAACTTTGTAGCTTTGGTGATTCTAGAGATCGAGGAATGCCCCCCCCCCCCCCCCCCCCACCCTTCACCTTTGAAAAGATGGAGGAATTCCGTGCTCGGAAGGAAGTGCTGCAAATACATCTAAATTGTATACAACTTAGACTTGCTGTCTAGAAGGGGATCAGGGTGAGCGGTATAGAGGTCAGGGGACATGTGGGGATGGAGCCTGAGCCCTTGGCCATGCCGACCATAAGTGAAGAGCTGGGAAAAAAGGAAGTGACGCCATTCATCCTGGAGTGTGCAGTGACCCCGGTTATGGAGGATCCCAGTTCAAGGGAAGCTGGAGAGGAGCAGATGGCTGAAAGTGACTAGAGCTGCACCCGGCGGCCGTGAGCTCCTCGTAGGAGAGCCCTCGAGGGGATGGTGGCGGCCAACCCAGACCATCCCCACTGGTGAGCATGCAGACCTGTTTGGGGACTGGGCACCTAAGCTGGCTGGAACCGTATGGTAAGGAGCAGGGGAACAGTGGGACAGGAGGATTGGACGCAAATACATCCCTGATGTATGACTCATGTGAGTGAGTCTCCCTGGAGAAACCTGGGTAGAGAGCCCGGGCACCCACTGACCCCTGGGGGACAAGAACAGAATGCTTTGTGGAAAATCCCGAAGGATCTAAGATCGGGGCTCCCCAAACCCACCACCCTGTTAGAATATTTGTGCTTGGTTATTGGGGAATTGGACTAGGATATGCCCACGGTTTTGGAGACTGAGCAAGTGGTGATGGACTCGGAAGTGGATCACCTGCTCAGGAGCCTAAACAACAGCACGGTTTTAGCTGGAGAGTGTGGAGCGACTGTTCTAAAGCCCGTAGAGGTGGCAGCTTGTTGGTGGGAAAATCCAGTACCAACAGAAATGCAGGAGGAGCTGTGGATTGACTGAGGGGGAACAGTAGGTGTAAAGTTCCCTAAAAGTGAGTTATGGGTGATGAGAAAAAGGAACAAAATGTATGGTTAAGTCCATGCTGAATATGCAGAACTAAGTTGAAATTTCTGAACTGATGTTGCATTATAAGGAAAATTAAGTAAAGTAAATGTTTGGGCAATAGGCCCTAAAGGAAAATGTTATAGATTATGTTGTGGAAAGTTTATGGGAACTGTTGAGGGTTTGACAAGAAAATAATGATGTGTTAAGGAGAGATTGTTAATGTTGAATAAGTTCTCTGCAGAGTTACTAAGAAGAAGATGGCTGAGCAGGGTGCCTCCTTTGGCAGGTTCAGAGGATACTGGCTTAAACTGTTTGAGAACGGGAGTGAATAAAGTCCAGTTTAAACAGGCTGCCAGCTCTGGGATTTCTGGAGAGGCACTGTTTAAAGGGAAAAGGTTGTAATCTCCCTGTATGAGGAGACTGTGAGAGGAAAAAAATGGAGTTTTCCCTTAAGGGGAAGACTGGATATGTGTGTAAAATTAAACCTAATCTCTTCATTGATAACTTGTCCAATGGGTGGGGTAGGAAAGGGGGGACTAGGACTCTCTCCTGATTTGTAATGGGAAAAAATGTGGTACTGTTTCTTTCACATGGGAGAGATTCTGGGTTTTAATATGAAGAGAAAGAAATGTTCTCTTGTAGACTATTTCCATTGATAATGTGCACGATGGGTAGAGTGGGAGAGATGAAGAAGAAAAGAAGGGCAGAGTATCTGGGTTTTTAATGTAGAGCAAAAGGAATGTTCTCTCATAGAATGTGAAAGAAAGGGGCTAATGATGTGTTTGCTTGAGAAAGGGTTCTGTGATGAAGAAAAATGATGTTAACAGTTAACATAATTTTTCTTCATCACAGAACCCTTTCTCAAGCAAACACATCATTAGCCCCTTTCCATATCCATATCCAACATGTTGAACATCCATATCAACTGTTGAAAAAAGGTTGAAATTATGTTGGATATGGACTGCTGTTGCTCCAAAAGAGAGGGAGAATAGAGTCCAAGTATCTCCCTTGAGATCAAGGGATTTCATCCTGTGAGGAGAATATACCCTTCCTGTTGTATGTAGGGTTACCATACGTCCGGATTTCCCCGGACATGTCCTCTTTTTGAGGGCATGTCCGGGGCGTCTGGCGGATTTTGCCCGCGCCCACGTTTGTCCGGATTTCTGGACAAACGTGGGCGCGGGTGCGGGCAGGCGCGTGCGTGCGGTGGGCGCGCGATCGGCGCCGTGGGTCGTGACCTGGTCTCCCATCCCCTCCCCTTCCTTACCATGTTCCCTGGTGGTCTAGTGACGTCTTCGGGGCAGGAAAGAGCCCCCTCTTTCCTGCCCGGAGCGCTGCCTCCCCTGTCTATCATCCTTCTTGGTCTGGCTGGGGATTCAAAATGGCCGCCGAGATTTGAACTCTCGCGAGGCCGCTTCAACTCTCGGTGGCCATTTTGAATCCCCAGCCATACCGAGGAGGATGCAGCAGGCAAGGGCAGGCAGCGCTCCGGGCAGGAAAGAGGGGGCTCTTTCCTGCCCCGAAGAGAAGACGCTACTAGACCACCAGGGCTAGATAGTAAGTGAGGGGGGGAGGGGACTATGTGACGGGGGGGGGCGTGGCGGAACCCGACCTGAAGGGGGCGTGGCATGAGGCGTGGCGGGGGCGGGGTAGGGGGCGTGACATGTGTCCTCTTTTTCAGAGGACACAAAATGGTAACCCTAGTTGTATGGGGTTACTGAAAGAATAGAGTCCTGGTAGGTGGTCACTGGGAGGAGTATCCTGGAGGTCCCTGGGTGGGCAGTAAGCCCAGTCTTAGGAACGGGTTAGAAAATAACATACAGCAAGATGGTGCGACAAAGGAGATGAGTGACATGTTGGGAGGAGTTAGAGGGTGATAAAAGTATTACCATGTGCTTGCACATGGTCTTTTGGTGGTCCAAGATTCCCCTGCTATTAGATCAGTGGAGAGAGACAAAAGGGAGTCCCTGGTTAAGAAATGGCAATCCGTAGGTTTGGAGAAGGAGAGAAGTCATAGTCCAGACAGACAGAGACTGTCAGTGAGCTTTGAGAGTGGTTCAAGAGGATCACTTCCTGGAGCTGGAGATGGGAACTGGGAAGAGTTCCATCTCATAAGGGAGCCAGCACATCAGTGTCCAGAATCCATGTGCAAGAGGCACAAAGCCCATGCGGGGTTGATTGCCAATTGGAAGGGATGAACAAGGAGAGGTGCTGTATATATTTCTGATCTGTATTTCTGACCTGTAAATATTCTGCAGAAATCAAGTCAAGTTTATATTGGACTGTTATCTATTTGCATTGGTTTGAACAGACTGAATTGCTGGTTGCAGAGGTTAATAAAAGTTCCAGTTGATTTTCATATAAACTGCTGGATTTTGGAGTGAAAGTGCCTTGGGAACCAAGGGCTCTCAGGGGCCAGCTTGCATCCCACAGATTTGGAGCACAGACTGAGTTCCTGGGAGGAGAAAAGGGTCCTTGAACCCACCAACCACTTCTTTTCCCCAGGTAGAGACACCGCGCGACAACTGTGAAGTGCAAGGGTTAGCTTGCCTGTGGAGGAGGCTCCCCACCCGCTTGGGACCTGAGGAAGCACCAGGAAGGGGGCGTTTCAATTGCTTTTCAGCACTAGGCTCATAAATCTAGGCAATAGCAGGCCTTAATTTATAGACATTGGACCTGATATTCAGCCAGTGAGAGGCAGTTCGTACAAGTGCCGCGGTCGGCACTGACCCCGGATATTCAGTGTCAGACCATGTCCAGTGTCCGGTGTTGAATATCCAGTTTCATTTTTGGCTGCTGGAACCGATATTCAATGCTAACCAGTTAAGTTCCTAGTGGTTAAAGATAAGACTGCTATTTATAAAGTCCTATTTGACTGCTTTACCCAACGCTAGCTGCATATCAGCGCTAACCAGCTATATCGCGCCAACCGCGAATAGTCAGTGGAGATAACCAGCTAGCTCCTGCTGAATGTTAGCAGTTAGCCGGCTAAACGCTATTTAACCAGTCAGGAGCCATTCCTGGCTGGTTAAATAGTGCTGGATGTTGGGGGGGGGATCAATTTCAAGCTTCTAAAATTTAAGGTGAATTTTTCACTGACAACTTATGCTCCTAAATTTGTTTGAAAATAGGGCACACATTTAGAATCGTAATGTAGGAGCCTAAATGTAGGAGTTCAGCTTTTTTTGAATATGTGGTCCTAAAATTATATTCCTAACCTGGCCATACTCAGGGAACATGAACCTTTTACCACTGTGCTCCATATCGGTTCCATTTCCATCATGTTAGCATGTAAGTAGTTAAAGCTTCTGACAGACCAGGATAAGGGGAATGTAGTTTATTTGATTTTGTTGAACCTTACAAGTACGTTTAGTGGAGAAGTGATCAATGTGGGCTACTGTTAAGACTAGTTATGTTAATACAAGCTGTGCTATTTTAGCACAGGGTCTCAATTGCATCTTAATGTTAGCCCACATTGATAACTTCACCCCTAAACTTGGTGAATCCTTCCTCGTTTTTAGATCAAGGAAGGGGAAACTCAGATGACTGATTGTGTCTGGAACAGCACTGCCTCCTTTTTATTGTAACACTAGTAAAAAAAAAACCGTTTCTGATGCAAATGAAACGGGGGCTAGCAAGGTTTTCTTCAGAGTGTGCATATGGGAGTGTGTGTGTGTGTCCCTGCCCTCTCTCCCTCCCCCTCCCCCCTCCGAGTCCAGTCCTTCAGTGTTGTTTCCTGCTGTTCTGTGTTTTTGTTACAGAGAGAGTGAGGGCATCCCTCTCCCCTCCCCCCTCTGAGTCCTTCACTGTTTCGTGGGATTTCGTGCTGTGCTGTTTTCCTTCACTCATGGGGAAACCGGATATCTCTGGCGCTTCACACTTCCGGCTGGAGGCTTCAGTGGTGCCTTTTATATATATAGACTAGTAAAAAAGCCCCATTTCTGATGCAAATGAAACGGGGGCTAGCAAGGTTTTCTTCTGCGTGCATGTGGGATTGTGTGTGTCCCTGCCCTCTCTCCCTTCCCCTGTGCTGTCTGTCCCCTCTGTTCTCTGTCCAATCCCCCCTCGGAGTCGAGTCCTTCATTGTTAAGTTTCCTGCTGTGCTGTGTTTGTGTTACAGAGATAGTGAGGGCTTCTGCCCTCTCTCCCCTCCCCCCTCTGAGTCCTTCACTGTTACAGAGAGAGCGATTTGATTTCGTGCTTTGCTGTGTTTTCCTTCACTGTTTGTGTTACAGAGAGAGCGAGGGCGGGGCAGACACTCATGGGGAAACCAGATATCTCTCCCCCTTCACACTTCCGGCTGGAGGCTTCATTTAGAACGTTGGTGGTGCCTTTTATATATAGAGATATTTTTTTCAATAAGCATACAGGAGGTAATTTTATAAGGGGGGGGGGGCTCCTAGTTTTAGGTGCTAAGCATGCAGGTAAATGCCAGTCTTTTAGCCATATATGCGTGTAAGTGGCCACTTATGCATGTAAACAGGGCTGTAGCAAGTTATGTGCAGCCGGTGTGGCCACACATGATGCAAGGAAGGCAGAGACACCAAAATGGCCCTGTCCCTGTGGCACAGTGGGTGGGATGAGAGCGCTAGGGGGCATGTTTCTGCTTTGGGACACTCCTTCTTGTAAATGATCACTTGTAAAATACCAAGTAGCAGAAAAGTGTTGTGCACCTCAATGAGATGACATATACTTTGCCAGTGAGCATCTGTATCAGGGGCATAGCTACGTGGGGCCTCGGGGGCCTGGGCCCCCGTAGATTTGGTCATGGACCCCCCTGCCGACGACCCTCTCGACCCCCCCTCCTGCCGCCAACCAGGACGTCAGACTCACTGAAACAGAATGCAAGGCTTCGTTCTATTTCTGTGAGTATGACGTCCTGCACATACAACAAGCTGGAGGTCAGAAACAGAACGAAGTGGGAAGCAAGAGGACCTCGGCTGGCTTGTGGGGTTGGGGTCCCCCGCCAGCAAAGGTAGCCCATGGCGACGGCGGGGGAGGGTTGGCGGCAGGAGGGGGGTCAAGAGGGTCGTCGGCAGGGGGGTCCAGGACCAAATCTACGGGGGCCCAGGCCCCCGAGGCCCCACGTAGCTACGCCCCTGATACAGATGCTCAATGGCAAAGTATATGTATCTCATCGAGGTGCACAACACTTTTCTGCTACTTGGTATTTTACAAGTGATCATTTACAAGAAGGAGTGTCCCAAAGCAGAAACACGCCCCCTAGCGCTCCCATCCCACCCACTGTGCCACAGGGACAGGGCCATTTAGGTGTCTCTGCCTCCCTTGCACCATGTGTGGCCACACCGGCTGCACATAACTTGCTACAGCCCTGTTTACATGCATAAGTGGCCACTTACATGCATACATGGCTAAAAGACTGGCATTTACCTGCATTCTTAGCACCTAAAACTGGGAGCGAACATCTGAATCTATTCTATGGTGCGTGCATTGCTAGGTGGAACGTCCATGATGTGCCCAAGCTCCGCTCACTGACAGAGCCCATTTGTTCTTACACACTATGCAACTACTGCACCAATTTTATAGAATGGTGCCTAGCTCTGTTCTCTCTAAGCTGAGCGGGAGTCCTCTATCTACACTCCTGCCAGTGGGTGGTGCTGTTTCACTATCACATTTTCAATAGTGAGGGACAAGCAAGGTCTCTAGGACTCCAGGGAACCTAGTGATTGAAAACACAATATTGAAGCACTACCACCTAGTGGTAACAATGCAACTGGAGGACTCCCGCTCAGCTTAAAGGGAACAGTGGTGCCTAGCACATAAATGTCAATTTTTGACATCATTCACATGAGTATGTGCACCTATTCTATAAATCAGTATGGGCAAGTGGCACCTAAATTTAGGTGCCCTATATAGAATTGCCATTTTTGCTATGCACATATCTATGGCAATTAGGCACTAGATCAGCTAGATGCTGAGGGAGGCATGTCAAGATGGTGGAGTGAGGTTGTTGGCAGGAAGTCACCGTTTGCTGTTTGCTAATGATTCCTTTTTCCTCTGATGTACCGATACTGCATATCAAGTGTAAGGGTACAGTCCGTCTGGCACCCTCACTGATCAGGACTTCTTCACCCATTCAGCAAACGCTGGAGTGATTCGCTATCAGAACGCCGAAATCTGGAGTGGTTCACGCCTAACGTTTAAGCATGTATATACCCAATTAGGCTAGCATGCCCATTTTCCTCTGTAGAACAGGCTCCTTCATAGTGGCTGCCTCTCTCTTTATCTCTAAGACTGGAAATTCAAGGGTCCTGTGCAAGTTCTGAGCTACTGCTTAAAGGTCCTTATGTTGCTTCTCCAGTGTTAGAGTCTCACCATAACAGAAAGAGGGTTTTTTTTTTTTTTTTTTTTTTTACCTACCATTATTGATGTGATTTTCTTGAAATCTCTCTCCTCTTCCTCAAATTTCTTGTGTCCCATCCCCTGGATTTATGAGTCACTTTGTCAGTGGTAGCAACATCTCCATCACCAATACCTTTCGCACTATCAAAGAAGCTTCTGGTGGTAGAAAAGCCTGAATTTGCACTTTCCCCTATTCCTGTCTCTCCCTCTAAACAAATCTGGTCTTTCCACAATTGTGTAGAGTGGCCTAATGGTTAATATAGTAGGCTTTGGTCCTGGTAATGTGGATTCAATTCCCACTGTAGCTCCTTGTGGTCTTGAGCAAGTCACTTAACCCTTTATTGCCCCAGGTATAAAAATTCCAATTTGTAACCCTTTAGGGACAAAGTACCTGCATATAATGTGTACAGCACTATGTCTAGTAGTGCTATAGAACTGATTAGTAGTAGTAATTGTGGTCATATGCCAGCGAGACAACAGTAACTGAGGAATCTTGTCACTGCCTGCTTCACCCACCCACATTAATCACTTCCCTGTCTCTCCACAACTAAGATCAAATAATATGTGGGATTAACCCCCTGCCATCCATTCCCTATGTGGACACAAATGCTATACTGGATTAAGCATCTTGTAATCAAAAATGAATTCCTCAAATCATGTAACTTCAGTGGCCTTTTTCATTTCTCCATTGTAGCTTCAAACAGCAGAGACAGGCGAGGGCTGGGCATAGGACAAATGCCAAGTCAGGGCAGAGCATTGCATCATTGCAACTATGGCCAAGATTGATTTTCTTTGTTTGGTACATAATGGATCTCTGACTTCAGTTTTGCAACAAATGCTGTTATTCCAATGAAAATAAACTTTAGGGACCTAAAGTTGTCCAGTACTAATATTTATCCACAATTTAATATAGGCCAGGAGAGTGACATGGAGATGTCCTTAAGGAACCTCTGCAAACTGAAAGTTCTGGCTTTCCTGGACTTAAGCATTTGAGACTGCATTGTATTGTTGGGGGGGGGGGGGAGGGCAGATTGAAGATGATACCCCAGAATGTTGCATTGTCCAACCTACACTTCTTTTGCACGCACAAACAAAATTCACTCAAAACAATCTCTTAAAGCTTGCTAACGTCTTCTTAAGGTATAATCAATCCTTGAAGCTTTCCTTGTCTAACCCTTGAGAAACCACAGCAAGTGTCGACTTCAGGCACCTAATAACAGGGTAATTCTTTAAAGGGGTGTCTATTTGGAGCCTGCTGACCTTATAGAATACTAGCGTAGCAGGGGAAATATGTGTGTGTGTGTTTAGGTGTGACTACTAGACATAATGCTGATATAAATGCTTGCGCCTAGATTGCTAAAAAATTGCATGTGAATTAGAGTATTATATCATTTACATGCATTTCTGTGTGCCCCACCCAAACCTCACTCATATGTATGCCCACCTTCACACTAGGCACCACAGCATTTTGACATCATCATTAAATAGAATAGCACATAGTCGAAAGATTGGCATTTACATGGGGGTATGTGCACAGAAAAACACTTAGGGCCCGATATTCAGACCACAGGAGGTAGCCAGGCTGCCTCCCGTGGTCGGTATTGAGCCTGGATTTTCAATGCCGGGCTGTTTCCGGTGAATATTCAGGTATTTTTGGGGTGGTTTAAATTTAACCATTCAAGTCAATATTTAGCGCTGGCCAGTTAAGTTTAAACCGGCCAAAGATATTGCAGCTATTTTCGGTGGCCTAGTTTGGCCGCCAAAATTAGCCAGCAATGTGCTGATAGCTGGTTATATCGCGTGATATTACCGGCTATCCACTAAGCACGAACCGGCAATATAAACCAAACCATTAGGCACCATGGTGACACCTATTTGCACACTATGCAAAAGTTTATTTGTTCATAGTTGATGCCTTCGGGCTCCCTCTTTCCCTGGAGTCCTCCATGTGCCAGCATCTCCGCCTCCCTTCAGGCTTCCTGCTGTCTGCTCTCCTCTCCTTCCTCCTCCTTGCAGCCCCCCTTACTTGTTTTGGTAATCTGCACCAGCAGGGACTCTCACAGACAGCCTTGTGCTTCATCAGGGGCCTTTCCTCCTCTGACACAACTTCCTGTGTACACACCAGAGGAGGCACGTAAGGCTGTCTGTGAGAGTTCCTGCTGGAGCATATTACTAGAATATATAAGGAGCTCTGTTGGGAGGGAGAAGGAGAGGAGAACAGACAGCAGGAAGCCCAAAGGCAGCCAAGGGGAGGGGGAGATGCTGGCACACGGAAGACTCTGGGGAGGCAGAAGCACAAAGGCAGCATCACCACCGCCAGCCTAAGTAGGAAGATGTAGGGAAGCAGAGGGGAGGAGAAGATTTTGGCAGAACTCAATGGAAGACTCCAGGCCCCCGTGGCCCCACGTAGCTACGCCCCTGCTTGTGAGCATCCCTGGATCCGGGGCTAACCTGACTGGAGTCTCCCTCAACAGGCTCCCGTCAGGCATTGGAATGATTGGCACCTGGTGCCTCCACCTGGGGAAGAAAAATGTTAGTGGATGGGATTTCCTTCCGTTACCCCCAGGGAAATTCAAAAAGACCTGGTGAGCAAGGCTGGCTGAAAGGTTAAACAGTTTATTGAACTATTTATAATTTACCTATAGGAAAGCATTAAGACATTTGCTAATGAGAAATATTTGTGACTAGTACAAAAGGCCCGTTTCTGCATGAAATGAAACAGGCGCTAGCAAGGTTATCCCCCACCCTCCCTCGCTCTCTCCCTCTGTCCCCTCCGAGTCCCATGGCCCCTTTTCCTCCCCTTCAGGCTGTCCTCCCTCCCCTCTCCCACTCCCCTGCAACTCACCACTTTGTCCATAAGTTTCCAGGTCTTCTCTACAGGCCTGATTGAGGGTGCTTTTTTTTTATTTTTACAGGTGGTGCATTCCCCCACTCCTCCCCTCTCCTCTGAGTTCCAGGCCCCCCCTCCCTCCCTCCCTCCCTCCCTCTCTCTCTCTCTCTCTCTCTCTCTCTCTCTCTCTCTCCCTCCCTCCCTCCAAGTTCCAGACCTCCCCTCCCTCCCTCCCTCTCCAAGTTCCAGACCCCACCTCCCTGCCTCCCTCCCTCTGAGTTCCAGACCCTCCCTCCCTCCCTCCCTCCGATTTCAAGACCCCCCCTCCGAGTTCCTGACCCCTGGACCCCCCTGCCACGACCCTCTCTGGACCCCCCTTTCCCGCCGCCAACCCTCCCCCGCTGCCGTCGCGTACCTGTGCTGGCGGGGGACCCCAACCCCTGCCAGCCGAAGTCCTCTTCTCGGCTGCGCGGCATTGACGAATGATCTGATCAAGTTTGAATCTGTTTCTGTGTGGGCATCTGACACCCGGCACGTACAATGTGCAGGACGTGAGACACACGCACAGAAACTTGATCAGATCAGCAAGCAACGCCGCGCAGCCGTGAAGAGGACTTCGACTGGTGGGGGTTGGGGTCCCCCACCAGCACAGGTACGCGACGGCAGAGGGAGGGTTGGTGGCAGGAAGGGGGGGTCGAGAGGGTCGCGGCAGGGTGGAGGCAGAGCTAAAAGCGAAGAGAAGGGAAGGCAGCCGACTCACCGTGTGGACGTCATACTGGGAAGGTGGCATCAGCCTGGCTTCGGACCCTAGCAGACCAACTCAGCCACAAACACAGGCAGCAAGACAGAACGTTGGAGGTGAGAATTATTATATAGGATAATCAACTCTTGAACTCAGTTAATCTCTTTGCCAATGTGACAGCTTTAAACACATCTCCCTGGTCCTTTATTAAGTCTTTTTATTGGAGTGGCAGTATTATCTATGTCCCCCTTACTCCTTCTCTGAGTCTTTCCCCTTTGTCCATCCCCATGAGGCCCCCAAGATTTCATCCTCCTGCTGAAGCATTCTGGACTGGTGTCTGCTGGACATCCAATGCAGAGTTGAGTCGGTCTGACTTGGCCAGCCTCTGTTGCTGAGCTCTGAGTGCCAATTGTGCTCCCAGAAGCTTCTGCCTCCTCCCCACTCCGAGTGTTGATTGTACTCCCAGGAGCCTCCACCAGGGGCCTTACTGAGCTATCAGAAGCCTCTATGCAACTGGTCCTCAGGCACCAACTAAGCCCCCAAAGGCTTTGTCCTGAGCTGGTTCCTAAGAGCCATTCTGCCCCAAGCCTGCTCCCAAAGGCTGTGCCCTCGACTGCTTTATTTCCACCTTGAGCTTGTTTTCAAGTGCTTCCCTGTCTTGTGCCTGCTCCCAAGGGTTGCTCCACTGCTGTCTTCAGGAGAGCCTCCAGGGTTCCCTTCCCTGCCAAGTCCGCAGCTCCTAGCTCTTCAGAGCCAGTGGCCTGCAGTTCCAGGGTTTCCTCAATAGAAACTTCCCTCTCAGCAAAAAGGCCAAAAGCAGGATCTCTGTATCAGAAAAAGAACTGAGAGGCAGATACATGAAAGAAACTCAGAAGAACAAAAAACGTAAAGGTTCACGTTACAAGATACCAATTATGAAAAAACGACGGATGCTCAAAAAAATCGCAACCAAATGAGCCGCGCAGTAATACAAAGGTCGATGCATGAAAGTCTCGCTAACTTGTTGAAACCCACGGTAGCGGTGTAGCAAACACATGTGCACAATAGTCATTCGCTAAGCACATGGCAAGCACTGTAGCTGTTGTACGCATGTCTAAAAAGATCTCATCATAGACGTGCGTCCTGGGAGTGTAAGATAGATGTCACTCATAAGCAGAGCCTTATAGGCCCTAATCCACACGTGATTTTTTAATCACTCTGCTGATGGTTACTGTGTGTTGTGCCATGTTGCTTGCATCCCATTTTTTTGGTGGTGCTTTCACATTTTCATTGGTGAGTGTGAGACGTTTCTCATTTCTCAATTTCTCCTATTTTGTTCATTCTTTGCACTGGTAGAGGGGCAGGAAGGAGAGAGGTGACTGTTGTCTTTTCTGTGGGCCGCACAAATTTTTTCGAGGGTGGGGGTTCCTAACTTCGGAAAGGAATTCTGGATATGCAGGGGGATGTGGAGAGATGAGGCCAAGGGTGGGTGGGTAAGTGTGGTTCTTCTTGCATTTTCCCTCATGTTAACATCTCTTTTTTTTTTAGGAAGCCATGGAGGATCTTGGTGTGCCCTGACGGGAGGAGGAGGAAACAGTGGCCCAAAGTGGGGACCCTGGTGCCAGTGGGAAGCGGAAGGCACACAGGCATAAATAATAACGCATCAATGACAGCGCTTATGCATGCACTTTATGGACAAACTTATGTTGACAGCAGATGTCAGCTCACTAGAGTTACCGGCAGCCCCTGAGCACCCGTTAAATATATCACGTTAAAGGTGTGTGGACCTTTCTGTGCATTGCCCGTAAACGGCTGTGCATCGTGCGTTGCCTTCATTTAAATGAGAACCACATAATTATAATACATTTGCATTGCGTTTTCGTTGTGCATTTGCAAGTGCAGTAAACAGGTCGCTGTAGGCTTTTGCGTATGTGTGTGTGTGTGTGTGTTATTAGCCCCAGCTTTCTCAGCTTTAATGAATAATCATCCCTAAACTGTGTAAATGTTGATCATTTAATCTTCCTTTTCTCCCCATGAACAATTTACATAATGTGCTGTTCACCTCCCCTCTTAGCTCAGAGATGTAACAATTCCCAAATAGACATTTCACTTAAGGGCTGCTGCCAGAGCAGAATATGTCAGAATGATTTCTCTCTCTGACAATTTACCACAGCCAGACAGCATAAGTCTGCCTTTCAAACTCCCCTTTAACCAAAGAATTCTTCCTTTCCTTCTGTGTCTCAAAACCCCCTCCCTTTAAGGGGATTTCATTACTTTATAATAGCGTGGGCAGGACATTAATACAAAATGCAGAATGTTAATCCTACAACATCTGGCTAAATGGTACTTACCAAACAGTCACACAACCCAAAATATACCCAGGAACTGTAATTGAAAGTAAAAGTGAAACCAGACGAGTGGTTTTACAACATCTTCCAAAAGGTAGAAAGTTCACCCACAGGCTGATTAACAGAGAATGACTGCTGTATATCAAGCCTCATATTATACACAAGTACAGCAAAAATGTCCCAAAATTTGGCAAAAGGATTACATAGACACTTGTTAAGATAGAGAGCCATATTGACAATACATCCCCCAACTATAAACAAAAATGGGTTTAAAAAAATAAAATTGTCCACTGTCCCTGTTTGGGATTTTATAAAACAGAGCAGAGCCTAGTTACACAGGCTCTCACTCTCAATCCAATGCAGTTTCCCTTGAAAGATTCCTTCAGACTTTGCTCAGATTAACTTGAATCAAATGCATTTACTTTTATTAGATGGATAGGATTAAGGAAGTCTAGTCACTTGTAACTAAGTATATATTTACTTTCTCTAAAAAAAAAAAAAAAGGCAGCTATAACTAGCACCACATTTACAACCAAACACTATTCAAAATTACCTTAACATTCCTTCCTATTATCTGTCAATATGCCAATGGGTGGGTTGTCCAGCCACAGATCTTCCATTTCCTTTGTACTGCTAAAGGCTCTGCCAGTCTCCCAGTCCCACCCCCTCAAAAACTGGAAGTGACTTCAGAGGGGAGGGGGCAGGACCAGGACCAGCAGACAGCATTGCCAGATGGCCGGTTTCCCGCCCAATTGGGCGGTTTTCCGCAACCCGCCGCAGGAAACTTTTGCCCGCGGCGGGTTGCGTTTTTTTGGGCTGGTTTTGGTTTTTTTGTGCGGGTTTTGGGGCGGTTTTTCGGCCGGCGAGGGGTGGGGCTAATGGCGACAGAGGCAGGGTTTGTGATGTTTTGGGCGGGGTTTGCCGACGTTGGGGGCGGGGCGATGACAGTGGGGGCGGTGCTGATGACGGCGGGGGTGATGACGGAAGGGGTGGGGGTGATGATGGAAGGGGCGGGGGTGATGATGTCGGGGGTGGGGTGTGTGCGGTTTTTGGCCGGTTTTTGGGCTGTTTTGTGTGAGAATTTTTTTTTTTATATGGCAACCCTGCCAGCAGAGCCTTTTACAGCACATGCAAAATGGAATGTCCCACAGCTTCACTGACTGTTGCTACCGCTGCACATCAAAGGAAGCAACAGTGGTAGAAGAGCCATGACAACTGGAACTGGGGTGGCAAAAGGTTGGCAAACCATTGTTTTGCGCTGACACTTGCCACCACTTGTCAACCTGTAGAGATGCCTGTGGTGGAGGAGTGGCCTAGTGGTTAGAGTGGTGGACTTTGGTCCTGAGGAACTGAGTTTGATTCCCACTTCAGGCACAGGCAGCTCCTTGTGACTCTGGGCAAGTCATTTAACCCTCCATTGCCCCATGTAAGCCGCATTGAGCCTGCCATGAGTGGGAAAACGCGGGGTACAAATGTAACAAAAAAAAATAAATTAGGAGTCTTGCTTTCCCAGTGAACGTGAAGGGATTTGTGTTCTCCAGCAATATAGCTTAAGAACATAAGTGTTGCCATACAGGGACACACCAAAGGTCCATCAAGCCCAGTATCCTGTTTCCAACAGTGGCCAATCCAGGTGATAAGTACCTGGCAAGATCCCAAAACAGTATAATACATTTATGCTGCTTATCCTAGAAATAAGCAGTACATTTTCCCAAGTCCATCTTAATAATGGCTTATGGACTTTTAGGAAATTAGCCAAACCTTTTTTAAACCCTGCTAAGCTAACTGCTTTCACTACATTCCCTGGCAATGAATTCCAGAGTTTAATTACACATTGAGTGAAGAAATATTTTCTCTGATTCGTTTTAAATTTACTACTTAGTAGCTTCTATGTGTGCCCCCTTGTTCTAGTATTTTTGGAAAGGGTAAACAAGTGATTCACACCTACCTGCTCCTTTTCACTCAGTATTTTATAAACCTCTATCATATCTCCGCTCAGCCGTTTTTTTCTCCAAGCTGAAGAGCTCTAGCTGCTTTAGCCTTTCCTTATAGGGAAGTCATCCCCATCCCCTTTAGCTTTCTCATCTTGATCTCTTTTCCCAGGTTTTAATGGTTTTGCAGAGTCATCTCAAATTGCTGCACACATAGGACAAAATTCAGTAAAAAAAAAAAAAAAATCCATGCAAAATGCTATTCTATAAACAGCGTACTGAGTTGTACACCGTTTATAGGATAGCGCTTAGAGCTGATTTCCATGCCATAATTGGGCCATGAGGATTTATGCCAACTGAAACCTGGTGTAAATTCTGGTACATAAGTTAGGCATAGATCCCCGGTATTCAGTAATACTGCATGCATCTTTAGTGAATGCCCCTAACCCGCCCACGCCCCTCCCATGCCCACACCACCTTTTGAGTTGTGCACTATAAAATTGGAACGCAGACCTTTATAGAATAGTGCATACCCAATTATTGGTGCTAATTGGCTTGGTTGCAATCTCAGGATTGCGTGCAATTTTGCACATGTAAATTTGGGTGTGCCATTTATAGAATCCTTAGAAAAATACCTTAGCCAATAGACACCACAGCTGCTGTGCAGCAACAGGACTTATACAGTTGTTTCCTGGAATCAATAATGTTTTTAATTAAAAAATATAAATAAATACTATATTTACACTCCCAATTACCAGTGCTAAGGAAGAAGGTGTGCTCGCAAAACAATGCTTGTGAAAGATACTGTAAAGGGCCCCTTGTTGCCTCTACAGCCAGGACTACAATACCCTCTTGTTTATTTTTACAATAGCAAAGTACCTTGAATTCACTTTCAGGACAACCAGTGGTTTTTCATAAATATTCTCTTATGTTTTCTCAAAATAGGGCTTTTATTAAGTATAATTCACTGTAACAGTTGTTTCCCCAGAAGTAGGGTACATAAATAATTGAAGTAGATGTTTACATAAAATGATGTTAAAATCAGCTGAAAACAATAAATATTTTGATAATTAAAAGGTGATGTCAAAAATCTTTCAACATTAAATAACAGATGTTAATACACGTGGAGTGGAGTAGCTAGTGGTTAGTGCAGTGGACTTTGATCCTGGGGAGCTGAGTTCAATTCCCACTGCAGCTCCTTGTGACTCTGGGCAACAGGGGCGTAACAGTGGAGCACCTTTGTCAGAACAGCAGCGGAGGTAGCAGGCTGAGCTCCGATCCTGCATCTGCTTCCCAGACGCTGCCTACCGCCGCCATGTTCCTGCATCTACCTCCCTCTGTCTCAGCAGCAGCGGACCAGCGGTAGTGATTCATGCTGCCTCCTGCTTCTAACCCGGAAGCATCTCCTCTGCCCCATTATTACAACTTCCTGGAGTATTGTGTTCAGTTTTGGAGGCCATACCTTGCGAAGGATGTTAAAAAAATGGAAGCGGTGCAAAGAAAAGCTACGAGAATGGTATGGGATTTGCGTTCCAAGACGTATGACCAAAGACTTGCTGACCTGAACATGTATACCCTGGAGGAAAGGAGGAACAGGAGTGATATGATACAGACGTTCAAATACTTGAAAGGTATTAATCCGCAAAAAAATCTTTTCCGGAGATGGGAAGGCGGTAGAACGAGAGGACATGAAATGAGATTGAAGGGGGGCAGACTCAAAAAAGATGTCAGGAAATATTTTTTCACGGAGATGGTGGTGGATGCTTGGAATGCCCTCCCGCGGGAGGTGGTGGAGATGAAAACGGTAACGGAATTCAAACATGCGTGGGATATGCATAAAGGAATCCTGTGCAGCAGGAATGGATCCTCGGAAGCTTAGCCGAAATTGGGTGGCAGAGCAGGTGGGGGAAGAGAGGTTGGTGGTTGGGAGGCGAGGATAGTGGAGGGCAGACTTATACGGTCCGTGCCAGAGCCGGTGATGGGAGGCGGGACTGGTGGTTGGGAGGCGGGAAATACTGCTGGGCAGACTTGTACGGTCTGTGCCCTGAAAAAGGCAAGTACAAATCAAGGTAAGGTATACACATATGAGTTTATCTTGTTGGGCAGACTGGATGGACCATGCAGGTGTTTTTCTGCCGTCATCTACTATGTTACTATGTTACCTGCAGGGCTGCCAGGCCATGGGCAGGGGGATAATACTGGATCCAAGGTTGGAGAAAAGGGAGTCTGACATCCTGCACGTACGTGCAGGACGACTCACAGAAACAGAAGCCTGCGCGGCCACACTGCTGATCTGCAAGGGAAGTTTCTACATGGACTGTTGCTAGTGAAGGAGTAGCCTTCAATTCCCACTGCAGCTCCTTGTGACTCTGGGCAACTCACTTAACCCTCCATTGCCCCTGGTACAAAATAAGTACCTAAATATATGTAAACCATTTTGAATGTAGTTGCAAACACCTCAGAAAGGCAGTATATCAAGTTCCCTTCCCTTTTTTTAATTATTTTATTTATTCATTTTATATTACATTTATGTCCAATACATAAATGGGAAAGAAAAGAGAAAATATCAATTAAAACAAACATTAAGGAAAAATATCATCTTTGTTAGTCCACAATTGGGGGATCCAAGATCAGGAAAACAATCTCAAAGAAAATAAGAAAAACACGGAATGGTTAATCTTACATTTCTTATTTTCTGAGGGAGGAAGGTTAATCGGTAATTGCAGCCAGTACAGTGGTAACTTAAAGGAAGTTGCTGCAGAGGGTTCTTCATCTGTTCTTTTAACTCCACAAACTCTTGTAATTTCCTGGGTTCAACAAATAAGTAATCAGGAAATAAAACACTTACAAGGGAATCGCTCTAGGAAGGTCCCACCCAGGGCAATGATTCTTGGCTTAAAAGCCAAGAGTTCACACCTCCTAGTCTGCAATTCCCTTGATATGTCAGGAAATATATTTATCTTTGAACCCAAAAAAACTATCAGCCATATGTCGGAAATTCAATTTCAAAACATTGTTCCTATCTAAATCAAAGGCAAAAGTCACTAATAATATAACTCTATATACAGAGTATTTTAGGAAAATTTATCTTTCTCAAGTTATTTTCCTTAATTGGTTCTCCAGAAGTTCCAATTTTTTACAAGGAACATAAATTGTCCTTCATTACCAGATTAACTGAGTTTCATAGAGAAACCATTTCCGAAATTAAAGTCTTTATTTTTTTTATCTTGGACTTCCACTTTGTTAGATAAGTATTGATATAATCACATATTTATTCCTAAAAAAAATTTCACATCTGAAGAAGAGAGTTATTCACGCTCTGCAGCACTTCCCATAGTGCGTCCATTGTGACATTGTTTGGCTTCACCAGGTCTAATTTTTCTACAGAAACTGCTCCAGATATCTTCGGGGGGAAGAGCTCACGCTCCAATCCCCCAGTTGGTTTATTATCCGGAGTCAATGCTGCGCCAGGATCTCCTCGGATCGCGTGAAAATCCTAACCCACTTCGGGCGTTTCCACTGTCGACCTCCATAGCAAAGCGTTACTGTTTCCGGTTCTTGGAGAGGTCATGCCAACAGGGGGACTCAAAGTCACTCCCTTTCCACTGAGATTCGGCAATAAAGCCTTGCTGTTCCCCGAAGCAGGAACCGATATCCCCGACATTATGACCCCAAATCTCTCCAAAGTAGACTGAGAAGTGGTGGGAACTCCAGCCGTGTTCGAGGAGGGCAACACCACGGCTTTGTCTTTCTTCTTCCCCATTCTCTGGGGAGCGCGCCTACTTCTTCAAGTATTCTGGTGTAAAATGGGAACTCAACTGACGTACATCCTCCATCGACGCCATCTTGGATCCTCCAGTTTGGGACACTCTTTGTCTGGTTTCTCCTCAGAGGCCTGTCTGATATGGGTAACCCTTCAGCATAGCCCTCTGAGTCATTGAAACACGGAAGCCCCTCCACCACTTACAAGGTGGTGTCCCTTCAGAGGAGTCAAGTTCCCTTCCCTTTATTTTTTTAAGACACCACGGGCCCCTTTTACTAAGCTCCACTAAAAAGTGACCAGGCTATCACTAGCGCAGGGCTTTCTCAAGTGCTGAGGCCACTTTTAGCACGGCAGTAAAATGGACACATTTTCCATTTTCTCTATTAATGACCATGCAGTAATTTCCCATTAGCATGTGAACCCTTACCACCACCTATTTTCTAAACAATAAGGACACCCGCGCTAATCGGTTAATACGTGGCAGTGTAGCTGCGCTAACTGATTAGCGCTGGGTATGCCTACTTCCAGGCCGTCGGTGCCACAGGGGGCCCAGTGGCAGACAGAAGGGGGCTGTCGAGGGAGCTGAGGGTAAACAGGTGGAGACTGGGGACTGCGGAGCCGGCGGCCTGGGAGCAGGAAAGGGAGAGAGACCCTGGCGCTAGGCCCCCCTTGGAGGCCCGGGTTCAGGGTATTACCCCCCCCCCCCCCCCCCCCCGCCGCCCCATCCTCTTGGCAGCCCTGCCCCCAACACTAAAAAATATTTTCTATTCTTTAGCGCCTGGGTAGCACGCACTGAAAGCAATACTACCGCAGGATGCCTGAGTGGGATGCCTAAGCGTGCATACAAAAAGGCAACAGTATAGGCTGTAAATCAAATTTAGGTAATCTAATACAATGTAGTCTGAAAAACAGCCTTGTACAATCCACCAGGTTGTGTAGATTGAATGTGAAGAGTATAAGAGAATGGGAAATACCCTCAGAAACCAAGGCTCCCCCACCAAGGTCTGATCAACAAGACACTCATTCAAACTGCCAACATTTAAACCACAGTTTTTGAATAACTGAGTAAAAAAGATTTTCTCAAGCATCAGCATGGTCTATTTTAACTTAGCTCAATCAATGCTGGCTTGACTCCCCCACAGTATGACTGCTGATTTTCAACGGGCCCGATTCGTTTCACCCACAACAGGGCTTCATCAGGAGATGTTAAGTCACTCTGAGATCAATACCCCTGACGTTATGCTTTGGCAGTTTGAATGAGAGAGTTTGGGAATATATACCCCGTGAAAGAAATCAGGTCACAGACACAAAATCTTATATAGATAACAGTGTCTTGTTGATCAGACCTTGGCTGGAGCCTTGGTTTCTGAGGGTATTTCCCATTCTCTTATACTCTTCACATTCAACCTACACAACCTGGTGGATTGTACAAGGCTGTTTTTCAGTTTACATTGTATTAGAATGCCTAAGCGTGCCCCACGGTAGTGGATTTCAACCTGCAGTAAACGCGCGTTAGTGCTTACCACATCTTAGTAAAAGAGTTCCTAGATGTTAACTTACATTAAGTTGAAATGCTTTGATAGAATTAAGCAAAATCAATTCACTGAGGGGTCCTTTTAACAAAGACGCACTGAAAAATGGCTTGCAGTAGTGTAGGCGCAGGTTTTGGGCATGCGCCAATCCATTTTTCAGCATGCCTGAGAAAAAGGCCTTTTTTTGCCGTAAATGGACATGCGGCAAAATCAAAATTGCCGCGTGTCTATTTTGGGACTGAGACCTTACCGCCAGCCATTGACCTAGAGGTAAAGAATCCGGGTGGTAATGACCTGCGCGCGTCTGAAAATAAAAATATTTTTCAGACGTGTGTATTGGACGCGCACCAAAAATGAAATTACCACAAAAGCCACGTGGTAGTCGGGTGGTAACTCCATTTTGGCGTGTGTTGGGCACGCGTAGATGCTTACGTGGCTTAGTAAAAGGGCTCCTGAAATTCTTTCAAATGGAATAATTACCATTACAATTAACCTTTTCCAGGTAAATTTTACTTTAAATGATTAGTTAAACCTCAAGAACCTGTTAATTATTTATTTATTAATTTTCAAATACAACATAATTTAACATAATTAGAATTTTCCACTACTTAGAAACATAATTTTTCTGTTCTCACAGAGTTCTTCTTTTACGAAATTTATTCAGGTAAGTATTCTTCTTGAGAAAACATTAAGGGGCCCTTTTACAAAAATGCAGGAGGGCCTAAGCGCGTACAGAGCACGCCAAATCGACACTACCGCCTGGATAGCATGTGAGCCAGGCAGTAATTCCGAATTTGGTGCACACCGAATCCCGCGGTAGAAAGTAATTTTCTATTTTCTACCGCAGGCCACTTACCCTGCGGTAAACAGCAGTTGGCGCAAGCTACATGGTTACCATGAAGGTAGCGTGTGAGCCCTTACCACTAGGTCAATGGGTGACGGTAAGATCTCAGGCCGAAAATGGACATGCACTGGTTTCAGTTTTATCACACGTCCATTTTTTGGCCCCTTAAAGGGAAAGGGAAATGGGACATGATATACAGCCTTTCTGAGGTTTTTGCAACTACATTCAAAGCAGTTTACATATATTCAGGTACTTATTTTGTACCAGGGGCAATGGAGGGTTAGGTGACTTGCCCAGAATCAGAGGGAGCTGCAGTGGGAATTGAACTCAGTTCCCCAGGATCAAAGTCCACTGCACTAACCACTAGGCTACTCCTCCACTCCCTTTTTCCTAGATGCAGTAAAAAATGGCCCGGCGCATGCCCAAAAGACGCACTCGCAGTACCACAGGCCACTTTTGACCACAGCTTAGTAAAAGGACCCCTAAATACTATTTCAGTTTCTATAGACCCTTTAAACTTTTACTTTTAAATTTCTCTTTTCTTTTGCAGAAATAATGGTTTTATAACATCACAGGTAAAAAGCAAAAAAATACTAACACTGTATTTAATACTTTCTCTTTTGCTTATGTAAAAAGTGTAAATGTGTACTGAAGTAGCAATTCTATAAATTGGCCTAGATTTAGGCACCCCAATACCGTGTACTTAGCACCAACCCTATAATGACATTTGGACACCAAGGGCCCTGTTTACTAAGGTGCGCTAGCGTTTTTAATGCGTGCTAAAAATCAGTGTGTGCTAACCATGTAGACGCCCATAGGAATATTACATAGAAACATAGAAGACGGCAGATAAAGGCCATATCAGAGGCATAGCCAGGTTTTGATCTAAGGGGGAGCAGACTTTTATAAAATAGGCGCCGGTTGGGGTCAGCTAGACAGCAGTGTCTGTGTTGTTGCTCAAGGGCTGTTGCGGGCACTGATTAATACATGCTCTGTTGCGTCCTGCCTACAAGGAAACAGTAAGTTACATCAGGAGGCAGAATGCAGAAGAGGTCCCTGGACTGTCCAGAGCAGGCAACCTGTCTTCTTAACTACCTAGCACACACATTTATTCCACTGCTAGACACCTTGTTAACATTAGAGTAGCCATACTGGGTCAGACCAATGGTCCATGTAGCCCATTATCCTGTTTCCAACAATGGCCAACCCAGGTCACAAGCACCTGGCAGAAACCCAAATTGTGACAATATTCCACGTTAACAATCTAATACAGAATAGGGAGCCACAAAAGAAAAAAAAACCAACAAAAATTAAAATAGAAACCCCCTCCTCTCTGCCCAAGGAAGCCAGACTCTATAAATAGTGCAATACTGGTAAAAAAGAAATAGAAAAGCATTTTCTCCTGTACTTTGCAAAATAAAAATTGGAAAAAAAAGTACCTTTTACAAAACAGGTATTTGTATTTTCAAATGTAAGCCACATTTAATCCGACTTTGCTTGGGATAATGTGTGATATAAATGTGTAAAAAAAAATCCTTTACCCTCCACTTTTTAAGACACTGCCTATCCTGCTGGATAGTGATGGCACAAGGAAAGCAAGTTTGGTCGAGTGAAGACTAACTCAAAATAACCTGTTCCTTAGATGGGCCCTAGTATTACCATTATTAAAAACGCAACCATACCATGCTTCTGTGACTATGTTCCACTAATGTTAAATGATTAACTGGATTTCTTGAAAGGATTATATGATTATATAAACGTAGGATGCAAGACTAGGGACACAAATTTACATTTATTAATTCAATATCACAATTCCTCGTGCACAGCCACAAAACAACTTTTTAGGATGGATAGTGTTCCTTTTATTATCGACCACATAGAGATAAGTTTTCAGTTTTGGCAGTCATCACAAGCAAAACATATAAGAAAACCAATGGACTGCATTAGGGGCTTATAGCCCATTTATGTTTAAAGAAAAGATCTGTTGAAACAAAATATTTCTTTTTATTTTGACTTATAAAACCACTTGCCACTGAAACACGTTCAAAACAGAATAATCCATTTGTGTATCTAAAAGAAAGTTCTACAAAATAGATGATGTGATTCCATGTGCCCCAATGAAAGGAGAGTTTAATTCTACTTCCATTTAATTTGAATATATTCTATCACCTTTAAAACAGCAGGCTTCCCAAGGCAGATTACAACAGTTAAGATGAACCCATCAGGAAACAGGATATCCTCACTGAAACCTGGACATCTGTATTGTATAGAACAAGAACAGAGAAGAAGAATCAGCTCAACCTATAGAGTTTATAATTGCGGTTTCTACCGTCTACAATATTTTTTGAAGCTGTTTTAGTGATATTCAATTGTTATTTCTTTTCTCCTCCCGCTTTTAAGGCACTGCCTATCTAACTGAAATAGCTTTAGACTTGCTACAGATGGACCAACAATAAAAAGAGACAAGGTGGAGGCAGCAGCTCATAAGTTTGTTTGCTTTGTTTCACGTGAACGGCAATGACAGTTGCGCGGGGAAGTGGAAACAGATTAACCAAACCGGCTTCCTTGCTTACAATGGACTTCCACTCCTATTAAAACCTCCTTGGGCAGCTCTTTCTCCCTTCTCCACCCCCTCCCCGAGTCTTACATATTTCGCGTTTCGCCCACAGCCTCTCTACAGTCCGCGTGGTCATTTTCAGTGCCCTGAAGCGTTCTCCATCATGCACCGGCGATTCAGATAGTCAGCCTTCTTGCCAGCGTCAGGGCCTCTCCTCAGGCACGTCCCACCTACTGTAATGCAACATCTTGTTTTCCGCAGAGGTGAGACGCGCCTGAGGAGAGGCCCCGATGCTGGCAAGAAGGCTATCTGAATCCCCGGTGCCGGATGGAGAACGCTTCAGGGCTGTAAAAATGGCCACGCAGATGGGAGAGGCAGAAGAGACAGGAGAAGCTCACAAGGGAGGGAAGAGGATGGACGTAGAGAACGATATTGGCATGTGGGGGCGGCGCATAGGTGCCATTTTTTCTAAAAGTCTGTTTGGGGGAGCAACCGCTCCCCCTGCGCCCCCCTAGCTAAGCCACTGGGATGGAGATCCGGCAGACCTCCGGTCTCCCCGACACCCCCCCCAACACAGGTTCAGAGAGGGCTGGAGATCTGGTGGGTCTCCAGCCCTGCCTAACTTCTCCCCCCCTCCAGCATTTCTAACAAGTCCCTGGTGGCCCAGTGGGTGACTGACAACCCCCCCTCTGGTCCCCTCGACAGCCCCCCGACATAGATTCATGGAGGGCTCCAGCCCCCCCAACCCCCCAGCATTAGCAAGAAGTAAGTCCCTGGTGGTCCAGTGAGCCACTGTCAATCCCTTACCCCTGCCCCTACCTTGAGCTGGAGGAGGGAGGTGACCTGCCTCCCTCCTCTTTCTTCGATGCTGCCTGCAAAATGGCGGCGCCCAGCCCTGCCCAGTGTATCCTGGGATGAGCTGGGCGGGGCTTCACACCATATAAGGGAGTTTCTTGTCATTGTCAATTAAGATTGATACATCAGTTAAGGCCATTATCGACCAAAGCTAATTTGTTGAAAATTACACATGCTTTGGTGACCAGCAGATTGGATTATTGCAATTCTCTTTTCCACGGTATGTCCCAAACTTCCTTGAAAAGGCTACAATTGGTACTGAATACTGCAGCATGTATGATTACAGGAAGAAAAGTAAACTGATCATATAACATTGGTCCTCGTTGAGCTACATTGGCTACTTGTAACTGCAAGAATGACTTCTGAAATGATACGTTTGTCATTTAAAGCCTATCGAATAGGGGTTCCTAGCTACCTTTCTGCAGTGATCAAAAGATATGTTCCTAAAAGACAACTTCATTCCTTCAGCAAACCTTGTTGAAACTTCCACTTTTGTCTCTATTTAAGGTATCATCAACTATGAATCGGGCATTTTGTTATTCTGGCCCTTATCTGTGGAATCAGTTGCCAGAGGAAATAAGAAGTACAGATAGTTATCTGCAGTTTCGCAAATCCTTGAAAACTTGGCTTTAGGTAATCTCTTTTGGGTAATAGTGAAAGATGTGCCTGGTCGTTCTTTGATGTGCTATTAACTCTTTGCACAGTGTTAATAATATAGTTTTGCAGTAACATACTGCCTATTTTTTTAAAAATATAATCAATATATTGTAATCGTTGCTGTTGTATTGTACCTATGGGTGTAAACATAGTATATCAGATCAATAAATCAATCAAGACCCCCCAATCTGTCCATTACCCTTCCATGGCTGCGCCCCCTTTTTGGATCCATGTGTAAATTTTATGTGTGGAGCCAGCTTCATAAATTTGCGTACATAAATGTTAATGAATGCCAATTAGCACTAATAATTCATTGTTAGGGCCCAATTATTGGCACTAATTGGCTCGTTATTCAATTACATTCCATGTGCAATGGGCGTGCATGCGCAATTTTTAGCGTCATTTATAGAATTTGGGCGTTGGAGCTTATCTTTAGGCGCCAATGTATAGAATTGCTTTTTAATTGTTTTCTCTGTCTTTCCGCAGGCACTGTCACTTACCTGAGAAAATCTTCTCTTCCTTGCATAGAGCACCTGTCAGCAGATTCTCTAGTTCCAAGGTCTCCTCTACTGATTTTGAAAGCAGATCTCTTTTGTACCTGTTACCAATCTTAAATCTATAGACAGTCTAATACTCTTTCTGTGTATGCATCTATATATTGTGCCTAATTCACATGTTTCTTTATCTTTCTGTACTGGTTTTCTAGCTTCCCACAAAATGACTTAAATGCAAGTATTTCTCCTCACTAGAATCCTGCTCTGACCTTAACTAGTATCTAACAAAAGATCCAAAATGAGGATTCATTCAAAAACAAACAATAGTTACACATTAACACTAGACATGAATGAATGATGTGCACCAAAATTATTATTTTTTTTAATGTTATACTTAGGAAAGACAGTTTCTGAGGTCTGTTCCTCCTTTCCTTTTTATTAAAAAAAATGTTTTTGATGTTTCTGTGCACATCATTCATTCATGTCTAGTTTTAGTGCTCAGCTATTATCTGACTAAGGGCCACGTTTACTAATCCGCGTTATAGGCGCGTTAGCGTTTTTAACGTACGTTAGCCATGTACGCGTGTTAACTGTGTATGTGCCTACAATATCCCTATAGGTGCCTACACGGTTAGCGCACACGCTAATTGTAGGCACGTTAAAAACGCTAATGTGCCTTAGTAAACAGGGCCCTAAGATTACTTTTTGCCTTATGAGTATTTTGAACTGCAAATTCCTATATGGAATTCCAAATTTAATTCAGGGGTGTCAAATCTTAGTCCTCGAGAGCCGCAACCCAGTCAGGTTTTCAGGATGTTCCCCAATCAGTGGCGTAGGAAGGGGGGGCGGTGGGGCGGTCCGCCCCGGGTGCACGCCGCTGGGGGGTGTCGGCGCCTCGCTGGTTCCTTGCTCTCTCTGCCCCAGAACAGGTTACTTCCTGTTCCAGGGCAGAGAGAGCAAGGAACCAGCGAAGCGCCGACACCCCCCCCAGCGGCGTGCTCTCAGCGGATTGGCCCTCCCACCCGCCCCTCACCGCCTTCCAGGTATGTTCTCGCGGGCGGGGCGGAGGGGGTGTTGTGCTACAGAGGGGGGAGGGTGCGTCGCGCTGCACCCGGGGGGGGGGTGTGCAGCGGCGACCCGCCCCGGATGTCAGCTGCCCTCGCGACGCCACTGTCCCCAATGAATATGCGTGAGATCTATTTGAATGCATTTCCCCCATTATATGCAAATAGATGCATAGTCATTGCGGAAATTCTGAAAAACCTGATTGGGCGAGGGCCATGGTCTTGAATTAAAGGCACTATAAGGAGCTTTAGTTTTTGTTTTTTTTTAACCCTCAGTTCACTCACATAGAATTTAAATTCAACAATAACATCAGTTTCAGTCAAATTCAATCTCTCTTTTCACCATGAGCACCACCCCTTTTTAAAGCTATTTTGCAGAGATTTTCAAGTCAGAATGTCAGAACATACTGCAGACTCACCGGGATCAGTAATTCAGTCCCTGTCACTTAACTGGGAATTTATAAAACAAAGCAGAACCTAGTTACATAGGCTCTCAGTCTCAGCGCCATGCAATTTCCCTTGACATATTTCTTCACACTTAGCTCAAAGTATTTTAGCTTCTGAGAATGTTTCTCTTAAATGCTTTCTGTTTTGAATATCATCCAGCGTAGCTTCAGGCACTTACTCTCTCTCATACCATCTGTACACAGCCCAATAAAAAAAAATACTCTGAATATTAGACAGATAATATTTTCATTTGATAAACAGCTATTCAAACTCACTTGCTCAGGTTTTGTTTCCCCCCAGTTTTCTTGACGTTGGCACAAACATTCACTCAGGGGTCCTTTTACTAAGCTGTGGTAAAAGGGGGCCTGCGCTAGTGTCAGCATGTGTTTTTAATGCTGGCTGAGGCCCCCTTTCACTGCAGCGGGTAAAAGACTGTCTCTTTAAAAAAAAAAAAAAGAAAGAAAGAAATAGCTGTGCGGTAAATGAGCACTTACCACCACCCACTGAGGTGGCAGTAAGGGCTCCTGCGCTAACCCGGCAGTAACCGGACAGCGATTACCACCGGGTAAGCACTGGCAGTGGCGTAGCTATGTGGAGCCAGGGGGGCCTGGGCCCCCGTAGATTTGGCCCTGGACCCCCTGCCGATGACCCTCTTGACCCTCCTCCCGCCGCCAACCCTCCCCCGCTGTCGCCGTGGGCTACCTTTGCTGGCGGGGGACCCCAATCCCTGCCAGCCGAGAAGGTCCTCTTCTTCCCGCGAAGGCTTTGTTCTGTTTCTGACGTCCTTCACGTTGTACGTGCAGGACGTCAGACTCACAGAAACAGAATGAAGCCTTGCAGATCAGCCAGCAACGGATGTCAGACTCACAGAAACAGAACGAAGCCTTGCAGATCAGCCAGCAACGAACATCAGACTCACAGAAACAGAACGAAGCCTTGCAGATCAGCCAGCAACGGACATCAGACTCACAGAAAAAGAACGAAGCCTTGCAGATCAGCCAGGCTTCGTTCTGTTTCTGTGAGTCTGACGTCCTGCACGTACAACGCGCAGGACGTCAGAAACAGAACGAATCCTTCGCAGGAAGAAGAGGACCTCCTCGGTTGGCGGGGATTGGGGTCCCCCGCCGCAAAGGTAGGCAATAGCGGGGGAGGGTTGGCGGCGAGAGGGGGGTCGAGAGGGTCATCGGCAGGGGTCGTCAAAGTTGGCGGCGGCGGGGGGCAGCAATGGCGGAGGGGTTGGCGGTAGCAGGGTGGTCGATAATGGCTGGGGGGCAGCGGCACCGGGGGGGGGCTAAAATGTGTCCCCTCACCTCGGGCTCTGGACCCCCCTCCCGCCGAAGTCTGGCTACGCCCCTGAGCACTGGTGCTACAAAAATAGAAAATATTTTTGGGAACCGGAAATGGCACACGCTGAGGGTGGGAGCTACCACCATGCTCCTGCGGTAGTCCAGCGGTAGTTCCAAATTGACGTGCAGCACAGCTCAGCACAGGCTCTTCCCACGTCAAACACAAGCCAATCAGAGAACTTTCAATGAATACAACACACAAAACACATGCATCAGTCCTGCTTCTATTAATGTATCAGCTCTGGTTCAATCATAAATCCTTCAGTATTTCAACCATTTCCAGTCAGCATTGTCCTTTCCACTATCCAGTACTTAAGTACATAAGTAATGCCACACTGGGAAAAGACCAAGGGTCCATCGAGCCCAGAATCCTGTCCACGACAGCGGCCAATCCAGGCCAAGGGCACCTGGCAAGCTTCCCAAATGTACAAACATTCTATACATGTTATTCCTGGAATTGTGGATTTTTCCCAAGTCCATTTAGTAGTGGTTTATGGACTTGTCCTTTAGGAAACCGTCTAACCCCTTTTTAAACTCTGCCAAGCTAACCCCTTCACCACGTTCTCCAGCAACGAATTCCAGAGTTTAATTATGCGTTGGGTGAAGAAAATGTTTCTCCGATTTGTTTTCAATTTACTACAATGTAGTTTCATCGCATGCCCCCTAGTCCTAGTATTTTTGGAAAGCGTGAACAGACGCTTCACATCCACCTGTTCCACTCCACTCATTATTTTATATATCTCTATCATGTCTCCCCTCAGCCGTCTCTTCTCCAAGCTGAAAAGCCCTAGCCTCCTTAGTCTTTCTTCATAGGGAAGTCGTCCCATCCCCGCTATCATTTTAGTCGCCCTTCGCTGCACCTTTTCCAATTCTACTATATCTTTCTTGAGATGCGGCGAACAGAATTGAACACAATACTCAAAGTGCGGTCGCACCATGGAGCGATATAACGGCATTATAACATCCTCACACCTGTTTTCCATACCTTTCCTAATAATACCCAACATTCTATTCGCTTTCCTAGACGCAGCAGCACACTGAGCAGAAGGTTTCAGTGTATTATCGACAACGACACCCAGATCCCTTTCTTGGTCCGTAACTCCTAACGTGGAACCTTGCATGATGTAGCTATAATTCCGGTTCTTTTTTCCCACATGCATCACCTTGCACTTGATCACATTAAACATCATCTGCCATTTAGCCGCCCAGTCTCCCAGTCTCGTAAGGTCCTCTTGTAATTTTTCACAATCCTGTCACGAGTTAACGACTTTGAATAACTTTGTGTCATCAGCAAATTTAATTACCTCGCTAGTTACTCCCATCTCTAAATCATTTATAAATATATTAAAAAGCAGCGGTCCTAGCACAGACCCCTGAGGAACCCCACTAACTACCCTTCTCCATTGTGAATACTGCCCATTTAACCCCACTCTCTGTTTCCTATCCTTCAACCAGTTTTTAATCCACAATAGGACTTTTCTTGTGGGGACCACATGGGTGGGGGGGGGGGGGGAGCACAGCAGCAGGAGGAGGACAAAACTTTTATTTTTATGCAAGTTCCAGCCCAATATTCAGCCAAGCCTATAAAGGTGAAGGTGAATTTTTTAGCTGTTCCAAATTCAGCCACATAAGCTAAGTGGGCCTCTGCTGAATATTTCTGGTGCTCACATAAGCCCTGGCTCATCCCAAGCACTGTCTCCTGACCCACCCACATCTTTTTGGGCACTCCCCACTTTAGTGCCACTTAATATTAGCAGTTGGGCAGCAACAGATGAGTTAAACAGGCAGGAAAATCACTTTGAATATCGGCCCCCATGTGTCTTTACTACTAATAATAATTTCTATAGCGCTACTATGTATATGCTGCACTATACACATTATAAGCAGGTATTTTCTGTATCCCTAGAGGGCTCACAATCTAAGTGTTTGTACCTGGGGCAATGGAGGGTTAGGTGACTTGCCCAAGGTCACAAGGATCTGCAGTGGGAAGCAAGCCCAGGTTGCAAGGATTAAAGCCCACTGCAGTAACCATTAGGCTACTCCTCCACTCCAATAAACTTTTTAAATAAACTCCCAGAACCAGCTCCAGTGGTGCACAAAAGTGCTCACACAAATTTACACTTGGTCCAATTCTTTTTAATATTTTTGTAAGAAGGGCTGTCTGGTAAGGTTTGCCTCTTTGCAGATGATATCAAAATCTGCTATAGGGTAGACACCTCTGATGGTGCAGATAACATGAAGCGGGATCTAAAACAGATGGAAGAATGGTTCAGAATTTGGCAGCTAAGATTTAACGCTAAAAAATGCAGGGTCATTCATTTGGACTACAAAAACCCACAGGAGTGGTACAGTTTAGGGGGTGTGATCATATGTGCTGATCTTAAGGTGGCTAAACAGCCAGAAAAGTGAAATCAGAACCCAGAAGGATGCTCGGGTGCATAGGGAGAGGAATGGCCAGCAGGAAAAAGGAGATAATAGTGCCTCTGTATAAGTCTCTAGTAAGAACTCATTTAGAGAACTGTGTACAGTTCTGACAACCACACCTTCAAAAAAAAGATATAAACAGGATGGAGTCAGTCCAGACGGCAGCTACTAAAATGGTCACTGGTCTTTGTTATTAAATTTATGGAGACAGATTTAAAGATCTCAATTTGTATACTTATTTATTTATTTTTTTATTTGGTGCATTTGTACCCTACATTTTCCCACATAAGCAGGCGCAATGTGGCTTACATTAAGTCAAGAGTATACAATTCAATATAGAGATGGCACAGAAACAGAATGTGACAGGAGGGGAAGGTACAAGGGATGACACGGGCAAAGGACAGGGGTGAAGAGCCAATAAATGGTAGAGGTTAAACAGAGGAGTAGCCAGGGGAATAAGCCTTGGCGAATAAGAAGGTCTTTAAGGACTTCTTGAACTGCTGATGGTCGACGAGCTTCTTAAGCTGTCATGGCAGGACATTCCAGGATTTTGTGCTGATGAAGGGGAAGGACGAAGCATAAAGAGTCTTGTATTTTACATGCCTACAGGTGGGGTAATGAAGATGGAGGTAAGTCCTTGCAGAGCTCTGGGCATTCCTAGAGGGCAGATCGATTAGTGTAAGCATGTATTCAGGGGCTTCTCCATAGATTATCTTGTGTGTAAGTGAACAGACTTTAAATGTTATACGGCCCTTGATAGGGAGCCAGTGTAGTTGAAACCGGAGCGGCTGAGTAGGAACAAAGCGTGATTTCCCCAGGATAAGTCCTGCGGCCGTGTTTTGAGTCATTTGAAGCCGTTTAAAAATATAGTCCCGGCAACCGGCATAGATCCCGCTGCAGTAGTCTATATGGGACAGGACCAGCCAGTGAACAAGGGTACGGAATAGCTCCTGTGTTAAGAAATGCCGGATACTTTGGAAGAAAGGCAGGAGAGGGGAAATATGATAGAGACATTTAAATACATCCATGGCATAAATGCACAGGAGGCAAGTCTGGAAATGAGGGGGGCATAGAATGAAGGTGAAAAAGGGACAAACTGGGGAGTAACCTAATTAAATACTTCTTTGTGGAAAGGGTGATGAATATCTGGAACAGCCTCCCAGTGAAAGCAGTGAAGAAGAAGATTGTATATGAATTCAAGAAAGCTTGGGATAAGTACATAGGATCTCTAAGGGAGAGGAAGGGAGAGTAGATGGCATGGATGAGAAGACTGGATGAGCCATGTGGCCTTTATCTGCCTTCATTATTCTCTGTTTCTATGTTGCTATATATGTGCTTGTGCCTAACAGAATATATATGCATATATACCCGATGACACTAGTATTCTATTAAGAAGGCAGTTATAGAATTGCTCTCCACATGATTTGCCCAAGGGAAGAATAAGCATCTTGTCCATTGCTCTAATCATTAGGCTAGTCTACTTTGCACTGGTATGTGCATTTGTTAAGCAAGTTTTGTTGTACTTATAATGTACAACAACCCTCTTTAGTTAAAGGAGGAAAGGGATCTCATCATACTGTGGCAAGAAAAACACAAAGTTCTTCTCACGACTTTGAGGCACACAGTGAAAAAGTAATCACAGATCCCCCCCCCAAAAAAAAACCCAAAACGTTTTTTTTTTCTTGCAACTCAGTTAAATAGTGTTTACTGGTATGTGCTCTCTTAAAATGTTCATTCAGAAGCCCAGCCAGTGTAATCCCGCAACACAAATATACAAAGAATACTTGGGACTTATCTGGATAATGCAGTATTTATATAGCAGCCACAAGTGTGATCCCGATGGACCCATTTCGCGGTAGCTTCTTCAGGAAACCCACTGATAATGGCTGTACTGCTTCTGAAATGGCTGCTCCCCTGCTAATGAAGAGCAGAAGAAAAACGTTGGGGTTTTTTTTGCGGGGGGGGGGGGGGTTGGGATCTGTGATTACTTTTTCACTATGGGCCAGATGCACTAAACCTAACGAGCCCAGAATTTGCGTTTTAAACTGGTTCCAGCCAGTTTAAAACGCAAGTAGTTTACCGGGGGCATGCACTAAGGGCATTTTCCCTGCCACGGTAGCAGGCAACGAAAACGGAATGCAAATTATATTATAATGAGCTGCACTACCCTTCCGATTCCCTTACCATAGGAACCCTAACGGGAGGTCTGCACCTCTCGTTAGGGCTCCTGTGAGGGAATCGGAAAGGAAAAGGGCCCCCCAAAAAAGGTAAAAAAGAAAAAAAAAGCAGGGAGCGCATGTGAGGGGCATCCTTTATGGACGTACTCTCCCTGCGCTTGTGAGAGACGTCTTTTTTTCGCCGTTTTTCACTCTGCCAGCGCTCGTGTTTTTTCCCCCCTTCTATTTTGTCTTCGCGACGCCACTTACTCCTCCACAGCAACATTTTTTCTATTTTCCTGGTTGCTGGAGAATCAGGACGTCCCTTTCGATTACACACCTCTTTCTGGTCTCTTCAGCCAATCAGAGCGCGTCTCGCTGACAACAGCCAGCTAAACCCACTTTGATTGGCTGAAGAGACCAGGAAGAGGTGCATACTCGAAAGGGACGTCCCAATTCTCCGACTGGCAACCGAGGGAAATAGCGAATGCAAGTGAGCTACAACGAGTAGCTCATTTGCATTCCCTATCGTTGATGCATTCCCGTTCCCTACCGATTCGCTATGGAATCGGTAGGGAATGGGAATTACCGACGACTTTAGTGCATCTGGCTCTATGTGCCTCAAAGTCGTGAGAAGAAGAACTTTATGTTTTTCTTGCCACGGTATGATGAGATCCCTTTCCTCCTTTAACTAAAGAGTGTTGTTGAGCCTTCACATTGTGTTACTAAGTAGTCTCATAAGATCAGTGAAGTGGATCTAAGTGAGTTTGTACTTATAATGTACCCTAAGGTACTAGAGTGTGCATCTGAATGTGCATACAGTAATTATTATTTATTTATTATTAGAATTTATTTACCGCCTTTTTGAAGGAGTTCACTCAAGGCGGTGTACAGTAAGAATAGATCAAACATGAGCAATAGGCAATTACAGCAGTAAAATATTCAAAAACATTACAAAGTATGGCATGGTATACTAGCAATGTCAACACAATACATAATACAACATTATAATTGGTAATGAAGGGTAAGGCAAAGTTGTAACATATAGATGGGTAAGAAAGTAGGAAGAATTAGAAAGTAAGGTGACTGATTTGAAGAACGTTGCACATGGAGGAGTGGATAAGCATGTCCCGCTGCAGTATGTGCAGCCCGAGTCACTCCTTAACATAGTAACATAGTAAATGACGGCAGATAAAAGACCTGTACGGTCCATCCAGTCTGCCCAACAAGATAAACTCATTTTACATAGTATGTGATACTTTATATGTATACCCGAGTTTGATTTGTCCTTGCCTTTCTCAGGGCACAGACCGTAGAAGTCTGCCCAGTACTGTTCTTGTACTAAGTTCTGAAGCTAACATTAAAGCCCCTTAAAATTTACACTCCAGCCCATCCCTATCTATTCAGTCACGATCAGGGCGTAGACCATAGAAGTCTGCCCAGCTCCCGTTTTGTTTCCAATTGCTGGCGTTGCCACCCAATCTCCGCTAAGATTCCACGGAACCATTCCTTCTAAACAGGATTCCTTTGTGTTTATCCCACGCATGTTTGAATTCCACTACCGTTTTCATCTCCACCACCTCCCGCGGGAGGGCATTCCACATATCCCCCACCCTCTCCATGAAAAAATACTTCCTGATATTAGTCCTGAGTCTGCCCCCCTTCAACCTCAATTCATGACCTCTAGTTCTACCGTCTTCCCATCTCCAGAAAAGGTTCGTTTGCGGATTAATACCTTGTGTGTGTGAGTGAAACTAACAAGTTAGTACCTTTCTAATGGTGGTTTTTTTTTTATTCCATTGTTGTTGTTGTTTCAGAAAATATATTTGCATTCTGCTCGGAAGTGTTTTGTCCTTTTTCTATGAAGAAAAGGCTAACATAGAATACTGTATTATGACAGACTGACAACAGCTTGACTAATTAACCACCACGCCTACCAAATGGAATCGCACCATCATGTGGAAACCTTACTCAAAGCTTTTGCATAAACATTTCAAGCTTAAATCAACACTGTCAGGTCTCTTCTAACTTTTGCAAACTTAATTAGGCAACTGGCTTCTGTTTCATGTGAAAATCTTGAGTAAACAGGCTCTAATACTCATGACCACTTACTCAAGAGGTGTTGCATTACCTGTTTGTTTTGTAAAAACAGAACAAAGAATATCTCCTACAGATATTTCTGGCTTTTAAGTGTTAAATTTTCTGCTTTTTCAAATGATCCTGGAGCTGGGATGCACCCACCAGAGTTCACTTTCCATTTATTCCTAGGCAGATCCTGAATTCTAGGTAAAGTTGTTCAAGCCAGACCTGGGGTTGGATTTTGCTACAGCAGCTGACGCAGTCCTCTTGCACAGAGTTAGTCTGAAAATTTATGTTGCAATGTGAAAGGAATTTGGTCCTTTCGCCTTGCCAAAGTACAAAAAAACAGACCATTCTCTGCTAACGGGCAACAAAACATGAAAACCATGACGAAGAACCCAGCATTTAGAAATTAGAGCCAGAGCCGAAGTGGGCTGATTAGTTCAGGAGTTGGTAATACAATGCAGATTGTGTAAGACAGCGTATTTGGAATAGTGGTAAACAGAGACTTGCACGTTGCAAAGAAATATTTACAGGAGCATTTCGATCTAGTCTGTCCAAGCAAGACTGACATGCTCAGATGCTTAGCTGTAAGGCGCCATGGGTATCCTATCCAGGAGAGAGACGTATCTGAGGATGTCTTGAGTGTTGGCTGTCCCTTCCAGCCCCAATATTAGCAGATTTCTGTAATGGAACTTTTGAAAAATGCACAGGGCATCAATAAGGACTCCTAGATGAATTATATGAATTATATCCTCTCTGGGCCCTACTTTTATTTATATATTTATTTTGTTTGTATGTTTGTTTGTTTATTTATTTATTTTCTTGCATTTTCCTTCCAATAGTCCTGTGTATTCTCTGCTTTTGTTAATTTTGCAGTGGAGGACTGCAGAAGATGCTTGGGAGTTTTTTTGTTCTGTTTTATTTATAGTTTATTGGTGATTTCTATACCACTTAAACTGACCAAGCAGGGCTAAGGACTTGATGTATCAAAATTGGTGTGTCCCCTGTTTCCTACCACCAATTTGTTCAGCTGACACTTTGGACTGGTCCTTATGACATATACACTATCTTCACTCCTATTTATCTGAAGAACAATTCTTTCTAGTTTACATGGGTTTTACATACACAACTTTGGGCACACTGAGACCCAGATGCACTAAGGCCATGCTAAAAGCCCTTACCTTACTGATCCCCGGTTGCTGCTTACTGATTTTGTAAGCAATGGGCATGCATGAAGGAAATTGCATGCAAATGAGCTGCTCGCTGTTAGCACATTTGCATTCGATCTCCTTCCAGCCAGTTGGTCAGCTGAGCATGAGCAGAGCAGCCAAGCATTAAGCCTGGCTGCTCTACACATGTCACAAATGACTTCATACACGCAGACAAGCTGTGTGTATAATAGCCGTCTACAGCATTTGCCTGCCTGCCCACCAATCACAGCACATTTAGCTGACACTGGTGTGAGCTAAACTCGCTGTGATTGGTGAGAGAGAACAGTACTGTGTAAATGGGTCAGGAAACAAAAAAAATGTTTTCTGTCTGAGTTCAATTCTATCAAACCGGACCTTTAAAAAAATGAGAAATCACTTTCTTGAAGAAACGGACTTGTATTTTCCCCTATCCCCTCCTCTTCAAGTGCTTCTGGAAGAGATAACTTCCTGCCAGCACCAAGATGAAAGCAAGAGGGCACAAGGGAGATTTCCAATGGGCACCAAGCAGCTCCTGAAGATTAGCTTTCTTGCACCAGCAGCCCAGCCAGGAATTAACAAGAGCTGCAGACCTCCCGTTAGATTTTCCACGGTAAAGGTAGGGACTGCTTTTGTGCCTGGAGTAGGAAAACGGTTGTGCATCGCCTTGCATGCACATTATAATAGTAATTAGCTTATTATAATAGCTTTGCATTCCGTTTTCATTATCTGCTACTGTGACAGGAAAATGGCTCAGAGAACCCCTTTGTGCATGTCTCGCTTTACTACTTGCTCGCTAAACTGGCTAGAACTAGTTTAAAAAGCACATTGCTGGCTCATTAGGTTTAGTGCATCTGGGCCTGAGACATCTTCTCTGTAGTCTTGGACATTCTCTTCCTTTTTCTTTTAGAGATCTGATAGCCTCTTCTTCACATTTTTGACCCTTTTTTCCTTCTTGTGCCATTTCAGTTTACTCTTACTATATAAAGGCGCTCATTTTAGAAAAGATATTCTGGTTTTAGATGTTTGTAAATTGGCACTTAGATGTTTCTATTGCATAAATGTCTAAATTCTGATTTTACAAAGTCAGGATATGAATTCTAAATCTGAAGAATGTGCATGTGGCAAGGGGTCATGATCTAGACGTGTTTTGAGTGGGACTTGTGCAGGCTTAAAACATAGATGCTCATTCCTCATCTCAGAAGGAGAAAGAATGTCCATGTTCTAACAGAAGGTCGGGGGGGGGGGTTAGACCTGCTACATAGGACATCTGTGGGGCCCTTTTAGGAAAGAGCAGTAAGTGTATGCACTTACCCTCTATTAACTGCAAAGCATAACATAGGATAAGTGCAGAGCCTGTGCATTAAATGCTGGGAGCGTGTCCAGCATCTGCCCTGCATGTACAACACAGAACTATTACCACACCCACTCCATCCACAAAATAGACAAACAAGCCATGGAGGCACACTCCCCCAAAACACATGATCCTCCCCCCCCCCCCTCTTGCAGGACCAAACTCCCTTTCTGACCATCCCATGAGATGTGATCTCTTCTTCCCAACCCCTCCCCAACTCAAAACCCTTCTGCTGATACAAAAGACAGTGCCCCCCAGACCACTACTCTCCCTCAAAACTCTCCAGAACCTACCCAAGATCTGCATTGGTCATTCAGTAGTTCTGTGCAGCAGCGATCCCCTTCTGCTGCTGCTGCCTGGGACAGCTCTGAGATCCAATATGATGCCTCTCCCTCTACAGATAGTCTTGTGATACTAGCACTAGGAGGGAGAGGTATCATATTGGATCCCAGCATCATCCAGGGCAGCAGTGAAGGGGAACTGCTGCCACTCAGAACCGCTGAACAACTATTGCAGGCTTCAAGTAAGGGGGGAGTTGGGGGCAGGGGTGGATAGGGCTCTAGGGAGTGCCATGTCTCTTGTATCCATGTATGGAGTCTTGAGTAACTTTTGGGGCAGTAAGGATGGGGATTTGGACCTCTTGTGGAGGTATAGGAGGGGAGGGGGAGAGGTTAAGAAAAGAGGAATCATATATCTTGAGGGGGTCAGAAAAGGGAAATTGCACCTCTTACAGAGGTTAGGAAGGGGCTTTGGACCTCTTAGGGAGGATAGGAGGAGGATCGCAGCTCTTGGAGAGTTGGGCAGAGCAATTATACCTCTTGGGAAGGTCAGGATGAGGATTTGGACCTCTTGGAAAATTGGGAAGAGGATCACATCTCTCATGGGGGTCAGGAAGTGGGGATCAGATCTGTGCAGCTACACTAATGGACTGCCATTAGCACTTGTTCTGTCCCCCATTTGCATAGAGGCAGATGATAGGATATATAATAAGACTACAAATCCCTGTAATAGGCTCTTTTAGAGCACATGTCTAGCTCCCTGTGACTTTTGGTACTCTTTCTACTGGCCTACCTTGTTCTCTATGCATGCTGGTCTAGTTGCCCTCTCCCCCATTCTCTGTCCATCAAGTCTGTAAGAGTTAGTCTGCAGCATATCTCCTCTGTGAACTGAAACTGTCTATGCTGTATTTTGTTGTATGACTCCCTTCAAGCTACTGTGACACCATCAAGATTTTACCAATATAGACAGCACTACTATTCAGCATGTTGCTGCAATCTCCCAGCCTTTTTTTTTTCCTTAAGAGAGCGAGAGCTGGTTACAAGGCAAAAACTCTTGTCCAGCACATTTGAACTATGTTATTTTTTGTTGTTTAATTTCTGCATTAAAGAAGATTTTAGTTCAAGAGTTCCGAGTCTTCTCATACTGATGTTCTATACTCTGGTTTAAACTGCAGGCCAATCACCCCAGTGAAAGGGCAGAACAGCACTGTTGCACTTACCACCTATTATTGAGGTTAGCAGTAAGTGCAGCAATGCTATAAACAGTCGTGACATTTAGCCCATGGTAAGGACCTATGTCCTTGCTGTCACGCAAGGTTCTGTGACAGCTTGAGCCAAGCACATGAATGTCTCTGTTTGCTATTTCACAACATGCTTCTGTGCTGGCGCATGAACTTCTATATGTCTGGTTTTCCCCGTCAATAGTTTGAATGTTTGTTTTTGTTTTGTCTAAAATGGATGTTCTTGCTTCATGTAGCTGGCATATAAATGTCCATTTCACCATGTATTTTAGAACAGGCTCTATGTCAGCAGATCCTGTTCTAACACACTAGCTGACTTGGAGATCTCAGTTCCAATTTGCATGTCCTTTCTAAAATACTGCTATACACATATAATTGGATAATAATAATAATAATAACATATCTCATACTGATCATTTAAAGCTATCTTAGTTTACATACTAGGACTGGTAGATGCAGCAGCCTTGTAACAGGGGTCACACAAGCGAGAGGAGAATTCTTAGTACGGGACTGCAGATGGACAGAGAGGACAAAGCAGTGGAGGGTGCAGGTGGGGTAATATGGAGCGGGACGGTGGTGTAGGGGGAAAGTATACCATCTCTGAGTGAACAGTTTGGGAAGTGCTTGTGATAAATGGTTCTTGGGTGCAGCATGAAGGAGCAAAGGAGGGAGGATTGACAGGGAAGGGTATGAGAAATGTGTTTGGATTGAAGTTGAGAATAGGTTGGTTGATCTAGGATTGGGTGAACGTAGTTTAAGAATATCAGTCTTTGGAGTGGGGAGACACAGAAGATGAGGAGGCAATGAGGGAGGCAGTCATTGGGAGACCTGGAAGTTGCTGGGTGCAATGTTGACGGTGGAGAGGGAGGGGAACAAGTGGAGGGAGGGAGGAAGGATGAGGATAGAAGAGGAGTGGGAGGGGAAGGGTAGGATGGGGATGGGAGGGAGGGAGGGATTAAGTGAATGGGGTAAGATGCTGATGTGTGGGGAGGGGGGATTTTTCAGTGTTAATCTCATGTGAAAATTTAGCAAGAGATTTTCTGTATATTGACCAATGAGTCTGAATATTGCTACATTGAACAGGGGTAGCCTTAATAGCCTTGTCAAGAGGAAAAAGAGACAACAAAGTAGATACCAAGCTGTCATCTGCTGAACATATGAAACTGCAGGGTGGTGTGGGGAGGTATTTTTCTATGTATATTCATCTAAAATACAAAGGGTAGCTATCATGTTACATAAGAAATTTCAGTGTGTTAAATATGCGGAAAGGAGGATAGTATGGGTAGCAAGAATTGACCAGTTTGAACTTAGTATGTTGAACATGTATGCACCCGATGGGACCAAAGGAGAATTTTTCAACAAAATAGATGGAAATGGAACCCAAGTAGGATGGGGTCATATTGGACTTAGTGCTTGCTATTGGGGAGAGTGTTTCTGATGTTGTGGTGGGTAATCACTACAGTGATGTTATAGTGGTCATTCAGTGATCACCAGATAGTGTGGATTAATATTACAACAGATATGGAGAGGGTTCATTCAAAAGTGAAGGATCTAGACTGGCTAACTTTGTTCAGATGGGGGATTACATCAAGGAGTTTTAGCTGGAAAAAAACATCTTGAAGCAGTGGGCAAAACTGAAAGGAGTTGTTTTAAGGGCAACAAACCTTTTTGTAAGGAAAGTAAATGAAAGTAAGAGGAAAAGAAGGTCACTTTGGTTCTCAAAAGTAGTAGATGAAAAGGTAAGGAACAAGTAGTTAGTCTTTATAAACTAGAAGAGCTTGCAGACAAAGGAAGACAGGCAATAATATCTCGAAAAGCTAAGATAAGCTGGTAGAGTAGACAAGAAAACAACAAAACAAATGGAAAACAAAATAGCCAATATAGAAAAAAAAGGGGGAGAAGTGTAAAAGTGGCATTAAAAGACTCAAAGGTGAAGGGGAGAAATATGTAGAAGCTGATAAAGATAACAAATATTTCTGTTCTGTGTTCACAGCTGAAGAGCCAGGGGCAGGACGGCAGAAGATAAACACAAATAGGAATGGAGGTGTTGTAGTCCCTGAATGATTTTCAGAGGATTGTGTTCATGAGGAGCTGGCTAAACTAAAGGTGGACAAAGCAATGGGGCTGGATGGCATACTCCAAGGGTACTGAAGGAACCTAGGGAAATTCTGGAGGCTCCGCTGGCTGACATTTTCAATTCTTTTCTAGAGTCGGGAGTGGTCCCAGTATCCCTCGGTCATCTAGTCATTCAACTGATTCTTCTACTGGCTTCATACTTCTAATATATTTTTTAAAAAGTTTTTGCTATATGTTTTTGCCTCCAATGCAATCTTGTTTTCAAAGTCTTTCTTTGCCTTCCTTATCAGCGCTTTGCATTTGACTTGTCATTCCTTATGCTGTTTCCTATTGTTTTCAGTCATATACCTCTTCTCTTTTCTGAAGGATTTTCTTTTAGCTCTAATAGCCTCCTTCACCTCACTTTTTAACCATGCTGGGCTTTATTTGGCCTTCCTTCTACCTTTTTTTATTATTACTACTATTTTTTATTTATAAATTAACTCTACATATGGAACTTGCTGCTGAACATACTTTCCATACACACTATAGCAAGATAATTACTCTCAATGTTCTTCTTGCCGAAGGTAAGACTTCAGATGCTCTGCATTCACTCCTTGTTATATTTACGTGAATGACAGACTGCCTCGTATCTCATGCGAAAGTTTTTCTGCTATAATCAGATACGTTGCAGGCTCCTCATAAGTCTGAAAACCTCCGAGTTTAGTGCTATTAGCTATAATTATGTTTTACCTTAGCCGTTTCTCAATTAGAAAATTATTTTGCACTTATCTGGGCTGTAGTTTAATCGATTGGGTGTGCTCAACAGAGAGCCTCTGTTTCTCGAGTGCTTCTTCAGGAGCTGTGCCCTCGACTACTGTTTCTTGCCTTGTGAAAATATAACATTTCAGAGAGAGGACTGATGGGGTTACGCTATATTGAGTTCTGTGAGAAAAAGACCTACCTTCACGAGTCCAGCTTGTTCTTGCTGCCGGACTCCTAGCAGTCAAAATGGCACCTGTTTTTAAATAGACGCTATCTCCATCATCCAATTAGAAGGTGTCTGACATTTAAAGGGACCTGACATTTAAAGGGACTCATATTATAGAAGTGCTATCTTAAAGGAACAGCCTATGTTATTACAAAAATGCTTTCCACTCGATGCGGTTGTTCAGACCTGTGGGTGCTAGAGCGTTAAGCCTAAAAATCCAACGTTGTTCTGTTTGGATTAATGCTCGATCCCGATCGCCTCCCCTGATTGATCTAGCTATAAAGTCTATAGTGATGCATTTAAAATCTGAAAAAGTGTGAGGTGTTTCTATGCAATGTGTAACTAGGGGGGCTTCCTTACGCTGGTGGAGAATATCAAACGTATGATCACTTAGTCGTTGTTTGAGTGCATGTGTCGTTTTCCCCACATATAATTTTGGACAGGTACATATTAAAACATAAACTACATGAGCACTGTTACAATCGGTGTTGTGTTTCAACTTGTGTATCTTATGATCATTGGGATTGATGAACTTGTCCGTGATGATCATATTCGAGCAATAAATACAGTTACCACATTCCTTGTGACCAGCATTTATGGTTGTATTTCTATCGGTTAACCTAGGCTGCATTATATCATGAAGGTTCTGTCCTCTAGAGTAGGCAGTGCGTAGGGGTAATTGAAGCACATTGGCATAATGTTTTTGGATGGCCAGCTTTTAGTTTTGTATCTTGTTAGTCTGTATTTTGCTCCCTGTTTTAGTGGCTGTTTTCAGCTTTCAGTCCTGTCCTTTATTTTACCCATTCCTTGCCCTGCTGTCCCTGTATGTTCCTTTCCCCTCTGACCCTCAGTCCCTGTGCTGCCTAGCTGATATCCAGTCCCAGTCCTGTCCAGTAAGTCCTGCCGGCCACCTGAAGCCAGAAGCTCAACTTCTGGTGAAAAGCGGCCAGGTGCAGGTGAAGCCATTTAAGCTCTGCCTTGTCATTGGTGTGGGATGGTTTTGCCTGCCGCTCCTCGGCAGTGGCCCAAGGGCTCACAACCTAGGTTCCTGCTTGTATACGTGACATTTTGCAGTCTCTACCTTTATACTTGGAATGTTCTACTTCAAGCAAAATGTTGATCTTCCCCTCTGTATTGAGCTTTAAAGTTGAGTGATATATTGTTGAGAGAAAATGTTTTCCTTTTTATATTAATTTCTGTATTTCCTTACATTTATGTGATAAATGTGAATGTAATTAAGTAAAATGATAAATAAATAAAATAAAGTTGAGTGATATGTCACCAACAACTATTGTTACACTGCATTCCTTTTCCCAACATCCTCATGGAATGTTTTTTTATCATACCTCCATACAAGATCTCTGGACATCCTTTTCTTCCAAGGTACTCACCTGCTTTGCCTGCCTGCACATCAGTGCAAAATGAGTTGGACACTGCCTCCACTGACAAGTCCTGCTCCCTTTCGCTTACTGTTCTACTTTCTCACATTTTTCAGCTCGTTTTACACTGACCTGATAAAGGAAGTTATACTCTTGAAAACAAACCACAGAAGTATTGTTGGGCTAATTAAAAGGTATCGCCTTCTACTTGTGGTTTGACTTTTATTTCCACATACCGTTCATGTAAAAAACGAACATTCGGTATGTGTAGGGAAAAATTCTCCTGCCCTAAGATTATAATGAAAATATTTAAATCCCCTCCCCAATATTGCAATCAGTGTTTAAATTTACACCCAGATATTCAGCTTCAGGTCGTATCTAGACACGGATGCAGAATATATGGGTATTATTTATTAGGATTTATTTACCGCCTTTTTGAAGGAATGCATTCAAGGTGGTGTACAGTAAGAATAGATCAAACATGAGCAATAGGCAATTACAGCAGTAAAAATATTCAAATAACAATAAAAAGTATGGTGTAGTATACTACTTACAATGTCAACACAATACGTAATAGAACATTTTAATTGATAGTGAAGGGTAAAGCAAAGATAGGTAAGAGAGTAAGAAGAGTTAGAAAGTATAAGACAGTTGCCAGGAGTTAGCTGGGTACCATTGATATTTTGCACCAGTACCTGGATAATATCCAGATAATTTAGAACAGCTGTTTCACAAGTGCTGCTACCCAGATAGCTAGTTTTGAATATCAAGCCTTTAGCGGGCTATCATTTATGCATGTTTTACTCGGACAGCATAACAATGATAACAAAGATGAAGATGAAGTTGCAAATGATGAATTAGCACTACTACTAATGCAGATGAGAATGAGAACGATGATAAAGCATTCTTGGTTATAAGACAGTCACGTGTTTCAGACAGAGATTCCTTTGATCAATACCTGCAGGCCCAGTTAAAAGGCATCAATAATATTGTGGCCTGGTCTTATTTCACGGAACTTTTTATGAGACTGAACAATCCACTTCCAGTTGTTGAACACTTTTTTTAGCTGTGGTGCAGTGGCGTAGCCACAGGTGGGCCTAGGCCCACCCACTTAGGGCTCAGGCCCACCCAATAGTAGCACACATTTAGTGGTAGCTGGTGGGGATCCCAAGCTCCGCCAGCTGAAGGCTTCCCCCTGATGGTGGTAGGGATGGGGGAGAACACTTGGTGCCCACCTAGTTCTTGCCTAGGCCCACCCAAAATCTGTTTTCTGGCTACGCCCCTGCTGTGGTGGATTAAAGACTCACAAGCGCACTCACATGAGTGACAGTTATTTTCAAATTTTAGTTTTACTAAAAACGAAGCAGATTGAATTATAGAGCAATAAAATTGTCGGGCTAAAAATGTTTAACAACAGTTGCATTCACTGTAGTTACAGTACTTTTACTTTTTACTGAAAAAGTATTATATTAGGCAGTAAATTTTTTATTTTCATTTAAGTACATTTTTAATGTGTTCTTCGTTGTACCTTTATTATTATTTGTTACATTTGTATCCCACATTTTCCCACCTATTTGCAGGCTCAGTGAGGCTTACATAGCACCGTGAAGGCGTTTGCCAACTCTGGTAGAGAAACAAATATAGAGTGGTGTTATAGTATAGTAGTTTCATAGTTACAGACACAATTGGGAATACTCGAGAAGGAGAGATACATAGAGTTCATTACGAGGTTTGGTTACGTCGTATTGCAGGGGTTTTAGGCACTTAAGGCGGGTCCGTGGGGTATGCTTTTTCGAACTGGTGGGTCTTTAGTGATTTCCAGAAGTTAAGATGGTCATACGTTGTTTTCACAGCTTTTGGTAGAGCATTCCACAATTGTGTACTTATGTAGGAGAAGCTGGATGCATAAATTGATTTATATTTGAGACCTTTACAATTTGGGTAGTGGAGGTTTAAGTATGTTCGTGAAGATCTGGTTGCATTTCTGGTTGGGAGGTCTATGACGTCTGTCATGTACCCAGGGCTTCGCCATAGATAATTTTATGGACCAGGGTGCAGATTTTGAAAGCTATGCATTCTTTGATTGGAAGCCACTGCAGTTTTTCTCGGAGGGGTTTGGCTCTTTCAAATCATGTTTTCCAAATATAAATCTGGCTGCTGTGTTTTGAGTGGTCTGAAGTTTCTTTAAGAGTTGCTCTTTGCATCCCACATAGATTCCGTTGCAGTAGTCCAGGTGGCTTAGTACCATTGATTATGTCAGGTTATGGAAAGTTTCCCTCGGGAAGAATTGTTTCAGGCGTTTAAGTTTCCACATTGAGTGGAACATTTTCTTGGTTGTAGAGGTCACTTGGCTCTCTAGTGTAGTGTAAGGTTACGGTCGATTGTGGCCCCGAGAATTTTCAGGCTGTCTGAAATAGGGAGGGTGTAATCTGGGGTGTTTAGGTTTGTAGGTTTGTTCGTGTTGTGTTGGGATGAGAGGATGAGGCAGTGCATTTTTTCTGTGTTGAGTTTTAATTGGAATGCATTTGCCCATGAGTTCATAGTATTCAAGTTGCGCGTGGTGTGGTGGCCAGGAAAGAATCCCACTCCTTCCCACTCTGTGCCACCACTCCGTCTCCATTTTGCTCTCTTTTGCTACGGATGGCCCCACCATATTTAAAGAATGGCCATTTTGGGAAAGCATGGTGGCGCCACCCGCCACACAGAAGAGCAAAGCAGAGAGCACTGGAGACGGAGTAGCGGCAGTGGGCAGGAAAGAGTAGGATTCCCCACCGCCCCTGTAGCCGCAGAGGCCACCATAGCACCAGGGCAGGTGGAAAGGGAGGACTATAGTATGTGGAAGGGGATGGCGGCATTAATGTGGCAGTGTAGGGCAGGTTTTGGCACAGTATATGTCATCACAAGGACAAAGTATAAGAAAACCAATGGACTGCATTAGGGTCTTATAGCCCATTTTGTTATGATAAAACAAATGATAGATCTGTATGAAAGAAAATATGTTATTTTTTTATGTTGACTTATGAAAACCACATGCTCAAAACAGAATAATCCATTTATACAAAAAGAGATGAGGTGAAGATGTGATTTCATGTGCCCCAATAAAAGGAGTTTAATTTTAATTCCAATCTTTACTTTTACTTTGACCTAGTACTTCGAACAACACTGCCTGCTACTTTCCTCTGTAGAATAGACTCCCTACCAGGGATCCTCTAGGCATCCATTTGTAGGCACCCTCTTATAGAATTGCCCTTTCAGTACTTATACCCCAGGCCATGTGCAGTCAATGATGTACAAGAATAGTCACAGGGCTATGATGCCTGTTGCCCCAAAGAACTTGTGATCTATGTCAGTGTTTCCTGACACCTAGCCAGTCCAATTTGTGAGATTATCACAATGAATATGCATGAGATGGTTTTGTGTAGATTGGTCTCCAATGTATGTAAATCTACCTCATACATGCCATTTAGGATACCTGATTTAGGTTACAGATCTATTCATGATGCAAGTTTCACATACCAAGCTACTAGGAAATGGAATTCCCTACCAAAGTCACTCAGGTATGTTACTGACTACTTGAAATTTTGTAAATTGTTGAAAGCATTCCTATTTAGTGAATTCCTCGCCACTGTTGGTGATTGTTATTCTTTTAGTTGGTAATTGGGAAGCAAAACCAGTGCTGCGCAGACTTCTATGGTCTGTGCCCTGAGAGTGGCAAGGACAAATCAAACTTGGGTAGACTGGATGGACCATACAAGTCTTTATCTGCTGTCATTTCATTTACTATATATGTTGTTATTTCAAAATGAGTCATTTTACTGCTTGTATGTTTTTACCTATTATTGTTTTGCGCCTCCATGGCAGGATTGAGTGGTGCTGATTTAAGCTTCAGCAAAGAGAAGTTAAGAGATCAAGTCTAGGGTAAACCTACTCTTCAATATTTAACCACAGTGGTCAGCATTTTTTTAAAATTCCAACTGCCTAGATATTAATCACTGGACCCAGATACCAGCCAGAACTGAATATCTAGATTCTACTACTACTACTTAGCATTTCTATAGCTCTACTAGACGTACGCAGCACTGTACACTGTGCTGAATGACGGCACAATCTGGTTAGCAGTGATATTCAAACCGCTAACCAGATAAAGTTAGGATAGTCTTTTTGCTGTCTATCTGGATAGTTAATCAGTTATCAGACTGAATATCCCTGCTAATCATATCTAGCTCCACCCAAGCCCCATCCCCACACTACAGAGCTGCACAGGAATGAGGACTGCAGGAATCCCGTGGGGATGGAAGAAGTTGCCATGGGATTCTCATAAGGATGGAAGGAGTTGCTGTGGGATTTCCATGGGAGTGTAATCAAAATCTCTGGTGATTCCAGAATGAGATTTGGAATGCACTGAGAAGCAATTGGAGCACCAGAATGAGGCCTGGAATGCCCGGAGAGGCAGCTGTAACACATGGGCTTAGTTTGACTGTTTCATTTGTGGGGGGGGGGGGGGGGGGGGGGGGGGGGGAGGGTGTAGCTTGGCGTATTAGCATATTCATTTGCATACATATATTGCACAAATATTCATTATGGTTATTTTAAAAAAAACAACAAACACACACACACCAGACTAAAATGTTGAATATGAAGCCAGCATATCAAAACAATGAAGATATATGAGCCAGCACCATGGGAAATTTCTCTCATTATGTCCCCTTTCACATGAATTAACGAGAGTGCACTTTCCCACTCCGCCTTCCCTAGGCCTGACACCAGCACCCTCCCTTTTTCTCCTCCAAATCACAGGTTTTTTTCCCTTCCTTAAAATACCATCCCCCTCCCCCCCCCCCCCCCCCCCCCAAACAGGCAGCACTTTTTTCCTGGGGACATTCACAGACAGCACTTTTTCCTGCTCTTCTCCCCACCCCACCCCACCCCACCCCACCCCACCCATCCCTTTACAGGCAACACTTACCCCTAGAGGCAGCTCATGGCAGTCTGCTGCCTGAAGCAAGAGATGAGCTGGCACCCCCAAGGCAGCCAAAAGAAAGGGCCCCCTGAAAATTCTGATCAGGAAGGAGGGTGAGGAGGTCCCCTCACTCTAAACCAGAGGTTCTCAACCCAGTCAGGTTTTCAGGATATCCAGAATAATATGCATGAGTTAGATTTGGAAAGGATGGAGGTAGTGCATGCAAATCTATCACCTGCATATTCGTTGTGGGAATCCTGAAAACCTGACTGGCTAGGTGTGTCCTAAGGGCTGCGTTTGAGAGCCTGTGCTTTAAACACTAGTTAGGCAGTTGCCCCAGGAAAAAAGAATATAATTTATATTCCCAAACAAAACAAAAAAAACCTGCCAACATTGATTATACTTAACAAAACTTATTTGAGTTAACAGACCAGAACCTAATAATAACAGATATCAAATGGACAGAAACACCATGGACAGAGCACTACAAACTAAACCTATCCCTAAAATGGTGAAAGAAGGGCTCAAACCGCACACAAGAACACACAACCTACAGCACCAGAGGCCAAATAGACCCGAAAACATTCTGGCTACAGATATACAATAACAAATGGACAGCACAAACGGACTCCACACACTACCTCACAGAATGGGATAAAAGATGCAGAAGCATACTAGGTGAAATAGCACCCTTATGAACAAGAACCTCACGTAGGCATAACACTATGCCATGGTTCAACGATGAACTGAAAACATTAAAACCACAATCCAGGAAACTCGAACGAGCATGGAAAAAGATAAAAGATGAACACACATTCAATGCATGGAAACAGATACAAAGAAAATACAAATACGCAATAAGACAAACCAAAAGGACATACTATAAACTGAAAATAGGGCCTGATCACAAAGACAAGAAGAAACTATACCAACTCGTCAACAAACTACTAGACACTACGGCGGTCACCACAACCAATACTGACATTCCATCTGCAGACAAACTTGCTAAATACTTCAATGAAAAAATTACAAACCTACGCAACACGCTACCTCAGGACAATACCGATATCGAAAACTTCATCAATAGTCTGGATCCAACCCCGGGAGAATACCCAGCTGACCGAACCTGGTCAAACTTCATTCCCCTCACTGCCGAAACAGTCACCCAGGTGATCAAAAGGTTCTCTAACACCCACTGTAAATTGGATACCTGCCCCAGCTACTTAATAAAATCCGACCCTGACCGCTTCATAACTGACTTCACATCCCACCTAAACTACATGCTTTAACAAGGTCTCTTCCCCAAGGAAAACGGCAACATCCTACTCACCCCAATACCAAAAGACACCAAGAAAAATACAAACAAAATCACCATCTACCAACCAGTAGCATCAATTCCGCTGGTAATCAAATTGATGGAAAGTATGGTAACCAAGCAACTTACTGATTATCTAAACAAATTCTCAATATTACATGAATCACAATCAGGATTTCACCCCCTTCATAGCACTGAAACAGTACTAATTACTCTCTTAGCGAAATTCAAGCAAGAAATAGCAACAGGAAAAAGCATACTTCTCCTCCAATTCGACATGTCCAGTGCATTCGACATGGTAAACCATAATATACTATTAAGTCTCCTAGACTACTTCAGGGTCGGAGGAAATATACTCAGTTGGATCAAGGGTTTCCTAACCACTAGAACATATCAGGTGAAATCAAACTCAAACATATCATCATCGTGGAAAGCAGACTGCGGAGTACCTCATGGATCACCACTATCACCGATCCTTTTCAACCTAATGATGAGCCCCACTAGCCAAGTCCTTATCCGACCAAGGTCTTAAACCTTTCATCTATGCAGACGATGTCACAATATACATTCCTTACAAACACAATCCGACAGAAATCACCAACAAAATTAAGCTCGACTTGAACATCATGGACTCATGGGCAAATGCATTTCAACTAAAACTCAATACAGAAAAAACACACTGCCTCATGCTCTCATCCCAATACAACGTGAACAACCCCATAAATATAAACACCCCAGACTACACCCTCCCCATCTCAGACAGCCTGAAACTCCTCGGCATTACAATCAACCGCAACCTAACACTAGAGAGCCAAGTGAAATCCACAACTAAGAAAATGTTCCACTCAATGTGGAAACTCAAACGAGTGAAACCATTCTTCCCAAGGGAAACATTCCGGAACCTGATACCATCAATGGTACTAAGCCACCTAGATTACTGCAATGGAATTTATGTGGGATGCAAAGAACATCTCATAAAGAAACTTCAGACCGCTTAAAACACGGCAGCCAGGCTTATATGTGGAAAAACGCGATTCGAAAGTGCCAAGCCCCTCCGTGAAAAATTGCTTTCAAAATCTGCACCCTGGTTCATAAGATTATCTACGGCGAGGCCCCGGGATACATGACAGACCTCATCGACCTACCAATCAGAAATACAACCGGATCAACACGAACATATCTAAACCTCCACTACCCAAGCTGCAAAGGACTCAAATACAAATCAACTTATGCATCCAGCTTTTCCTACATAAGCACACAACTTTGGAACGCACTACCAAAAGCCGTGAAAACAACATATAACCACCTAAACTTCCGGAAATCACAAAAAACTTACCTGTTCAAAAAGGCGTACCCTACCGACCCTACTTAAATACCTGAACCTAGCAACACAACAAAACCAAAGAGCGTAATGGACATAGCGTAACTCTTCCTCTATATGATTCCCTAATATGTTTGTTTGTTCCACATGAACCGTATTCTACCATAACATCACTGTGTAACTGTTTATACCGGAATTGGCGAACGCCTCTACGGTAGTATTGCAAGCCACATTGAGCCTGCAAATAGGTGGAAAAATGTGGGATACAAATGCAACAAATAAATAAAATAAATAAATAAATAAAATATGTTGTCTGGAACTCTAATATAAAAAAATACTGACCCCTTACTGCATTGTCATAGTGTTAAATGCAAGCATGTATTCTGCATCCACAGGAGCCTTCTTCATGCAACAATGAGTGTATAGCAGACATATTGGACCCAATATTCAGCTGGTGGCAGACAGTGCTTTGCTGACCACTGCTGGCTTTACTGTCAGATATTCAATGCCAAGCCATCTCTATGCACCTACATTGAATAACCAGCCATACGCGGCCAGATAAAACATAGCTTGTGTGATATTCGGCACTTAACCAGCTAGTATGAACCATAGCCTGTACCCTGAAAATGATAGATACAAATCAAGGTAAGGTATACACAAAAAGTAGCACATATGAATTTATTTTGTTGGGCAGACTAGATGGACCATGCAGGTCTTTTTCTGCCGTCATCTACTATGTTACTACTATGTATATCAATCTTCTGCTCCATCCTTCTGCTCCCTACTCCTCCCAGTCCTATTTATCTTCTGTTCCTTCCCTCTGCCCCAGTCCCATCAATCTTCTGCTTTCCACTATCTACTATTTGACTTTTTTCTTTCTCCATTTCCACCATCATTCCTTCTGTGTCCCTATCTGTCCTGTCCAGCACCTCTCCTCTGTGTCTCTGTCCCTATTCCCATTCAGTATCTGCCCCAGTGCCCCAGTGCCCCATCCCCCATCTCACTTCTGCCCTGCATTCCCACCCCAAAGCCAGCATCTCTCCCTCTTTTCTCCCCTGCCCCCCTCCCATGGTACTGCATATCTCTCTCCCCTTCCCATCCCTTCTCCCTCCCTGAATAAAGCATCTTTCCCAATCTGGCCCCCCACACATCCCATCTTTCTCTCCCCCCATCCCAGCATGTTTCTTTCACTCTCTCCCCCTCTCTTCCCCAGCTCCTCATCCAAGCTGTTGTTTCCTTTCCCTCTTCCCCATGGTCTGGCATTTCTTTTCCTACCCCTTGTGAGCTGGCATCTTTTTTCTCCTCCCCTCCCCCATGAGGTCTAGTGTCACTGTCCCTCTCTCCTTCCATCGCCTCCCACCTGGCAAGGTCCAGTGTCACTGTCCCTATCTCTTTCCACTGCCACCCCCCCCCCCCCCCCACAAGGTCCATTATCACTGTCCCTCTATCCTTCCTCTACCTCCCCCTCGAGGTGCAGTGTCACCTTCCCTCTTCCCCCCCTCAGTGAGGTCCAGTCTTACTCTCCCTCCTGCCACCCCTAACACCCCATGAGGTCCAGCGTCAGTCTTTCTCCCTCCTCCCCCCACAAGGTCCGCAATCGTGCTCCACCTCTACGAGATCCACTTGGATCGCGCACCCTCCCTCTGTGAGGTCTAAGTTTGGTCTCCCTCCCCCCTTGAGGTCTGAGATAGCTCTTCCACACTCACTCCCCCACTCTCCACAAGGTCCAAGATTGTGTCCTTGAACCTTTTTGTTAAACTGTGAGTCAGAGGATGAGAACACTGACAACCTTTGTAGAAGTTTTACTTATTTCATTGGTTAATTGTATTACATTTCTACACCACCCTTCTGATCACCCAGGGGCAAATTACAAAGTGAAAATGTAAGCAGAGAAAATAAAACCTCTAAAGATGGCAAAACTTCAGCATAGCAGTGATTTATAGCACACATCATAAAATGTTGGCATAGGTAAGGAAAACATAAATGAATACCGAAACATTTATAGTGGCCTTTAGGATAGTGCAACTGGCATAGCTCTTTTGGTCTACAAACAAAGATAGATTCCTGTGTTAATGAAAATGTATTTTCTTATTCAAGTACATGAGTAAGACAGTTGACAGTTGTGGTGTGTTTTGCTAAATATGTTCATGCTTAGTCATCTGAGACAGAAACTGCTAGAAGCAGAATTGTAAATGAAGGTGAATGTACAAACATACTTTTTATTATACCTTAGTATATCATACTTACCTGACAAGTATAGAACAGATAATTTCTAATGTATTAATGTTTGAATGGAGTTTAGCTACTTTTAGTTAACTGCTCTTTTGGGGGCATGAAAAGTTGTCTAAAAAATAATCAGCGATTGGAAGCCATGAGCAATTAAAGTCACTGTTTAATTATGTCTTGCTAAGATGTACAGTACAGAATAAGACTGTGTGTACCGAATGTACAGTGCTGTAATTATTGCATAAATAGCAATTAGGGTAATAGGTTGTATATAGTGCCTTACGGTATAACCAAAGAAAACCTCAAAGTTCAGAATAATCCTATTATTTAAAAAATCTGCTCACACATCTCTGGAGTAGGTTTCATTGTAGCTGACACCTACACCAAAACACTTTACAAATGGGAGAGAAAGCATAGTTTGGGGGGGAAGCAAAGGGAGTTTGTACCTGTCTTTTTCAGGGCACAGACCGTATATAAGTCTGCCCAGCACTATCCCCTCCTCCCAACCACCAGCCCCGCCTCCCACCACTGGCTCTGGCACAGACCGTGTAAGTCTGCCCAGAGTTGAAATGCTTCCCTTCTTCCTCATGTGGTCTAGCATCTCCCCCTTTCCCTTCTTTCCTCTTCTTGCCCTTTTGTCACCCCCTCCTCCAAGGTGCACTCCCTCTCACCCAGGCCTTCCTAGTATGTCTCCTTCCTGTTGCTGCAACTGTATCAGCACTAACATGAAAATCAATGTGCTACAGAGCCTCCTGCTCATGCATGTTGCAAGTCTTTACCAGGTCCCTTCTGATGCACACTTCCTTGCAGGATAGGAACCAGCAGGAACTTGCAGCATGCTTAACCAGGAGATGCCATGGCACATTGTTTTTTTTTTTTGTAGTGCTGACATAGTTACAGAAACAGGAAGGAGCCATGACAGGAAATTTTGTAGGGTGTGGACATGGGGTAGGGGTTGGGGGTAACAAGAGGGGGAGATGCTGGACCATGTGGAGAGGGAAGACAAAAAAATGACAAACTATTTTAAGGGAGATTAGAAGGACAAGAGAGGGGAGATGCTGGACAAGGGCTAGGAGGGAATAGGGACACAGAGGGAGATGCTGGTTTGTGGGGGAAGACACAGAGATACAAGAAGGTTGACATAGGCTGATGATAGCACAAGATAGGGTCTGATGCTAGGGCTAGAAAAAGAGACTGACTCTATCAGACGCTGGGGAGAAGGGGGCTCAGTGGCACATGTTAGGGACGAGAGAAGGGGGCTGATATTTAGGCTAAATGTTGAATTAGGAGAAAATTCTGATTCTAACGCTAGGAGGATGGGAGAAGGGGGCTGATTCTGTCAGATGCTGTGGATGGGAGAAAGCGGCTGATGCTGGCAGTGCTGGGGCAGGCAGGTGAGTTGAGAGAAAGGTCTGATGCTGGAGCTGGGAAAATGAAGCTGAAGGCTGACCATGGCAGAGGATGGGAGAAGAGGGCTGACTGGCAGATGCTGGGAATCTACTACTACTACTACTTAACATTTCTAAAGCGCTACTAGGGTTACGCAGCACTGTACAATTTAACATAGAGGCACAGTCCCTGCTAAAAGAGCTTACAATCTAAAAGACAAGTGAACAGTCAGTCCGATAGGGCCTGTCAAATTGGGGCAGTCTGGATTTCCTGAACGGTAAGAGTTAGGTGCCGAACGCAGCATTGAAGAGGTGGGCTTTAAGCAAAGACTTGAACATGGGCAGGGAGGGGGCTTGGCGTAGGGGCTCAGGAAGGTTGTTCCAAGCATAGGGTGAGGCGAGGCAGAATGAGCGGAGCCTGGAGTTGGCGGTGGTGGAGAAGGGTACTGAGAGGAGGGATTTGTCCTGTGAACGGAGGTTTCGGGCGGGAACGTAAGGGGAGATGAGGGTAGAGAGGAAGTGAGGGGCAGCAGACTGAGTGCATTTGTAGGTAAGAAGGAGAAGCTTGAATTGAATGCGGTATCTGATTGGAAGCCAGTGAAGTGACCTGAGGAGAGGGGTGATATGAATATATCGGTTCTGGCAGAATATAAGATGTGCAGCAGAGTTCTAAACAGATTGAAGGGGGGATAGATGGCTAAGTGGGAGGCCAGTGAGGAATAAGTTGCAGTAGTCAAGGCAAGAGGTAATGAGAGCGTGGACGAGAGTTCGGGTGGTGTGCTCAGAGATGAAAGGGCGAATTTTGCTGATGTTATAGAGGAAGAAGCGACAGGTCTTGGCTATCTGCTGGATATGCGCAGAGAAGGAGAGGGAGGAGTCAAAGATAACTCCAAGGTTGCGGGCAGATGAGACAGGGAGGATGAGGGTGTTATCAACTGAGATAGAAAGTGGAGGAAGAGGAGAAGTGGGTTTTGGTGGAAAGACGATGAGCTTGGTCTTGGACATGTTCATTTTCAGGTGGCGGTTGGACATCCAGGCAGCAATGTCGGATAAGCAGGCTGATACCTTTGCCTGGGTCTCCACGGTGATGTCTGGTGTGGAGAGATACAGCTGGGTGTCATCAGCACAGAGATGATACTGGAAACCATGAGATGAGATCAGGGAGCCCAGGGAAGAGGTGTAGATTGAGAAGAGAAGGGGTCCAAGGACAGATCCCTGGGGAACACTGACAGATAGCAGGATGGGGTGGAGGAAGATCCATGAGAGTGAACTCTGAAGGTGCAGTGGGAGAGATAGGAGGAGAACCAGGAGAGGACAGAGCCCTGGAACTCAAATGAGGACAGTGTGGCAAGAAGTAAATCATGATCAACAGTGTCAAAAGCGGCGGATAGATCGAGGAGGATGAGGATGGAGTAGTAGCCTCTGGATTTGGCAAGGAACACGTCATTACAGACTTTAGAGAGTGCTGTTTCTGTCGAGTGTAGAGGGTGAAAACCGGATTGAAGTGGATCGAGGATGGCATGAGAGGAGAGAAAATCAAGGCAGCGGCTGTGAACGGAAGGGTAGGAGGGAGATGAGGCGGTAGTTGGAGGGACAGGTAGGGTCAAGTGATGGTTTTTTGAGGAGAGGTGTGACTATGGCGTGCTTGAAGGTGTCAGGGACAGTTGCAGTGGAGAGAGAGAGGTTGAGGATATGACAGATGGAGGGGGTGACAGTATGAGAGATGATGTTAAGTAGGTTGGTGGGGATGGGATCAGAAGAGCAGGTGGTGGATTTCGAGGAGGAAAGAAGGCGAGCGGTTTCCTCCTCGGTGATGTCAGGAAAGGAGGAGAAAGAGGCCTGGGTTGGTTGGTTGAGGGAGAGGGGTGAAGGGTGAAGAGGAGGAGATGGCTTGGTAGTGAACTCAAGATTGATCTTTTGCACCTTGTTGCGGAAGTAATAGGCCAGTGATTGAGGAGAGAGCGAGGGGGGTGGGAGCGGAGGGCACTTTGAGGAGGGAGTTAAGGGTGGCAAAGAGACGGTGGGGGTTGGAGCTGAGAGAATTGGTCAATTGGGTGTAATAGTCCTGTTTGGCAAGGAATAGGGAGGAGTGGAAGGAGGATAGCATGAATTTGTAGTGAAGGAAGTCTGAATGGGAGCGAGATTTCCTCCAGAGGCATTCAGCAGATCGGGCACAGGAGCGAAGGTAACGGATGCAAGGGGTCAGCCAAGGCTGGGGATTAGTCCGCTTTGTGGGACGGGAGGTGGATGGTGCGAGGGTGTCCAGAGCAGAGGAGAGAGTGGCATTGTAAGCGGAGACAGCCTTGTCGACAGACTTGGAGGACATGATGGAGGGGAGGAGATTAGAAATACTAGAGGATAGGGTGGGAGGGTCAATAGCCTGGAGATTCCTGGAGGTAGTGGTTAAAGTTGGACGGGGCTGAAGGGGGGGGTGAAGAAGTGTGAAGGTGATCAGGTGATGATTGGAGAGAGGAAGAGCTGAAGCTCGGAAATTGGAGGGAGAGCCGGAAGAGGAGAGGATGAGGTCAAGACAATGGCCGTCTCGGTGAGTAGGGTGGTGGAGCATAGCTGGAGGTTGAAGGAGGATGTTAGAGTGAGGAACTGAGAAGCGTGAGGGTCGGATTGGTCATCAACGTGTATGTTAAAGTCTCCGAGAATGAGGGACGGAGATTAGGGTTCAAGGAAAACAGAAAGCCAGGCATCGAAGTCGGTGAGGAAGGAAGAGAGGGATTTATTAGGGGGGCGGTAAATGACTGCCACTCTGAGTGGCAATGGGTAGAATAGCCGGATGGAGTATGCTTCAAAGGATAAGAAGCAGTGAGACTGCGGTAGGAGGAGGGGTTGGAAACTACAGGAGGGTGAGAGTAGTAGCCCGACGCCTCCACCTCAGCCAGCTGGGCGGGGAGTGTGGGAGAAGAGATAACCTCCATGACAAAGGGCCACGACTGAGGCAGAGTCGTCAGGGGAGAGCCAGGTTTCAGTTAGGGCGAGCAGTTGAAGGGAACAAGAGATGAAGAGATCGTGAGTGAAGGGCAGTTTGTTGCAGACCGAGTGGGCATTCCACAGGGCACATGAGAAGGGGAGGGAGGGGGGGGGGAGGAGGGGAATAGAGACGAGATTGGAGACATCACGGAATCGTTTGCATGGATAGGAGGAGAAATTGGCTGATGCTGGTAGACGCTGGGACTGCAGGGGGAGTTGGGGACTGATTTGGGGAGAATGGTCTGATGCTGGGGCTGGAAAAGGGGCTGATATAGGTGCTGAGGATGGAAGAAGGAGGTTGAGTGGCAGACATTGAGGATAATAGAAGGGGTCTAATGCTAGCAGTTGCTGGGGTTTGAGTTTGGAGAAGGGGCTGATTTTTGGATGAGGGTCTGAGGCTGGGGCTGTGAAAAGGGCGCTATTTATTTATTTATTTATTTATTTATTTAAAAATATTATCTACTCTCTTTCCTAATCAAGATGGTGTACATAATATAATAAATACAAAAATCATAAAAGCACATTAAGGTGCTTATTTTAGAAGCTCTACTTGTGTTTTGGACATCTGAAAACCAGCATTTACACATTCACATTGCATAGATGTCCAAATACCAGTTTCATAAAGCCAGAATATGAACTAAAACTGCTGTACTTCCATATAGCAAGGAGGCGTGGTCTAGGCATGTTTTAAGCAGGACTAGGAAAGGGCCAAAAGATGGATGTCCACCTCCAATTGTAGAAGAGGAAGGGACATCTCATGTTTAGATTATTGTAATACATTTTTTAAGGGTCTTGGACAGTGGGAAATTAGATGCTTGCAGTTGGTCCAGAATGTAGCCATTAAATTGATAACCAGTGGATGGAAATATGATCCGGTTACCTCTCTTCTTAGGCAGAAGCACTGGCTTCCTGTTGATTCATGGATTAACTATAAACTTCTTATATTGATTCATAGGATCCTCACTTCAGGCCAGCCTCCGATTCTTGCCTGTTACCCAACTCCTTACTCCCCAAGTTGGGCCCTACGATTGTCACAGCAGCACCTTTTGACTGTCCCATCTTTTCACACTATCTTTCTGAATACTGTCTGGAAATCCATGTATAATGTTGCCGGCCCTACCCTTTGGAATGGTCTACCCCTTAGCTTAAACATATTGTCTTCCCATCAAAATTGTTATGATTCTGCTAGACAGGCAGGGGAATGTTTGGGGCTCGCTTCTGATTGGCCTGTCAGGGGTTGAGCTGACATCTGAAGCAGCAGACATCAGAAGCCTGATCTATCTATTTAAGCTTACCTCTCCCTACAGGCAGTGGTGTGCTGGTAAATTTTTAACAACAGGCTCTCTCTCCGGTCCACCTCGGCGCCCCCCCCCCCCCCCCCCGTCCACCACTGCGCCCCATCCCCCCCCCCATCCACCTCTGCGCCCCCCCATCCACCTCTGCGCCCCCCTCCACCTCTGCGCCCCCCCCAAAATTGCAGAGCTGGCTATAGCCGTGGGGGGGGGGGGGGGGCAATGCATTACTCTCTCCAGGAAAAAAAATTAAATTATCCCAGGTTCCAATCTAATTCATGTTTAATGTGGGATAAAATGCCATAAATAAGTAAATACATAAATAAGTAAATAAATATAAACTTTTAATGTTGAGCACCTGATTCTCAAAGTGAACATATTCCAAACGCTATAATGAAAATAAAATGAATTTTTTTCTACCTTTGTTGTCTGGTGACTGTTTTTCTGATCATGCTGGCCCAGTATCCGATTCTGCTGCTATCTGTCCTCTTAACTCCATTTCCAGGGCTTCCTTTCCATTTATTTATTTCCTCCTTTCTTCTTCATTTCTGGTCCTCAGCTTCTGCCTATTTTCTTCATCCATGTGCAGTTTTTCTCCTCTCTTCCTTTTCCCTCATCTTATCTCCTTCCTCACTCTTCTCTCCCCTCCATCCATGTCCAGCATTTCTTCTCTCTCCCCTCCTCTCCCCTGCCCTGCATGCACCCATACCCAGCGACCCTCCTCTGCCCTGCCCTGCATGCACCCAGATGTCCAGCAGTGACCCTTCTCTCCCCTGCATGCACCCATGTCCAGCAGTGACCCTCCTTTCCCCTGCCCTGCATGCACCCATGCCATGTCCAGCAGTGTACCCTCCTCTCCCCTGCCCTGCATGCACCCATACCCAGCGACCCCCTCCACCCATGCCCAGCAACGATTCCCTTTTTCCCCCTGCCACCCCCTCCCGAGTTGTATCGCGAATTCTTCTCCTCCCTCCCTCCCTTCCTCCCGATCCGGTCCCTCACCGCCCGCTTGTTTTTTGAATTCTTCAGGGCAGGCAGCCTTGCCTGCCCGCTTCCAGCGCTGACTGTCCTCCCTTGCCGATTTGCACTTCAAAATGGCCACCGAGACTTCAGCCGAAGTCTCGCAAGGCCGCCTCTGGAAGTCTCGGCGGCCATTTTTAAAGCGCGAATCGGCAAGGGAGGACAGTCAGCACTGGAAGCTGCCCCGAAGAATTCAAAAAACAAGCAGGCGGTGAGGAGAATTCGGAGGGAGAGAAGAGGGAGAGAGGAGAGCCAGAGCCGGCTCGCTATTTTCAACAACCGGCTCGCAAGCCGGAAGAAAATTTAACAACCGGCTCTTGCGAGCCGGTGCGAGCCGGCTCCAGCACACCACTGCCTACAGGCCATGCTTTAGCATTTGATTCCTGTCATCTGAAGCCTGTTCCCCTTTCTCTCAGTCTGTGCTGTTGCACACTGTGTGTTTGTTCGACTTTGTCTACTCTCCTCGTAGCTTGCAGCTTCTGTGTTTGCTGGGTGTTCCCAGCGTGAGCTTGATTGTTTCACTCCCCTGCACCTGAGTCTGTTCCCTGCTTTCTTCAGTAGTGTGGTCTGTGGTAAGCTTGTCCCTTGTATCGTTCCAGTTCGTTTGTTTAGTTTCCCTTTCCTCAGTGTAACCCTTTATGTGCTGAATTTAGTATTTGCCTTCTGTTGTCCTGCCTCTGTCGGCAGTCTCCCTGTACTAATATTTGCTTCTGTTCGTTTAAGTTTTCCTTCGTTTGCCTTACCTTTGTCTGCTGCGTTTGCCCTGCTTCCTGCTGTTAGGTGTCCCAGAAGCAGCCTTCCCTTTAACCTGTTTTTAACCTTTGTTTGCTGAGTCTGTCTCCTGATTTTAGTGAGCATTGCTCCTTGTCTGATCTGTGTATGTTAAGGCAACTTTCTCTGTTTGCTACCCTTGTGCGCTGTGTGGCACAGCCTTGTGTATTCCTATAGGTGGCTTCTCCTTATCTTTGAATGCTGTATGGTACAGCCTAAAGTATTCCTTTGTGTGGCTTCCTTTAGCCTTGACTGCCGTGTGGCACATCCTTGTGTATCCCTATAGTAGTTTCTGGCTGTCGCCCTTTCCCTGGTGTCTCTAGCTTGTGCTGTGTGCGTTGCTTGTGCTCCAGTCCCTTGGGGACCCCTTGTTGCTCTTTCTCCTTTCCCAGTGTATGACTCGGTTCCTGTTTGGCCGTGAGGCCCACACGCTTGGACTCTTTACGAGTAGGTTCCCGTTTGGCCATGAGGCCCGTCTGAGTGGTCTATCTCCCTTTTCCTGGTGGTGCTAGTTGCTTGTCCTGTGTGTGCAGGGCTTGGTGGCTGGGGTTGTGCGTAGCACCTGTTTGGTCTACCCTAGGCCTTGGCCAAGATCCTTCCTAGGCCTCGGCCTGGGCTCAAGAGCTCATGAACAGATTAACAAAAATGTTAAGGTAGCTTCATAGGCGCCTGGTATAAGAGGCTTGCCGCCCGCAGCAGTCTCATCACGCCATCTTTCTTTATTCCATTCTTCTAGAGTTGACCCGTCCGCGTCCGTCCTCTCTGCAGTGCTCTGAGTGCTGCCAGCCGGCTCAGGCTCACCATCACCGCCTGAGCTGAGGCCAGATTGCTGGGGGAGGGGGGATCATGGAAGGTGGGAGTGGAAATACAAAGCCTGGATGTGCTGAGGCCAGGGAGGTAATTACGCAGCCGCTAACCCCTTACACATGCATCGCGGGGAAGGGGAGCGAGATGGATCGGCAGAGCCTCGGCGGTGCCACTGGGGTTGGGCACAATTTGCTTAAAATTCATGGGTTCATTGTGTTGATTGGAACCGTTTAAAAAGAGAAATTAGATCTTTGAAAAATCTTTGAAGTGCAAAGCTTCCGAGCAACCTGGTTCCAGTCTCTCCAGTACTCCCAGTATTTCTGAAGTCCACAATGCAATCTTGGGCTATCTTCTACACTCACTTTATTACTTCATCCTTGTTTTCCTATTTTTTTCTCTCAAAAGGGTTGACTGATGTGACTCTGACGAATCGGGTGGAAAGGATATTCATGATGTGCAGGCTCTCAGCCAGTCAGCCTTCCCTAAGCGAGAGTGATGCAACTTCCTGTTCCGCGCAGGAGGGGCCGTCAAAGTAGGGAAGGGAAGGCTCAACGCTCAAGGGCCTGGTTACAGTGGTTGTCTGAGGTGTTCAGTGTTCCCACTTCCTTCCCAGACCATAATAATTCAAGAAGAGGAAATGTGGCACGCAGCGCACATTGGATTTCAGGAGAGGTAGGTGCTGCTGACTCTGAAGGTTTAAGTCAAAATAAAAAAATAAATATTTTGTTTCATGCAGATCTCTTTTGTTTAAACATAACTAAATGGTCTATAAGACCCTAATGCTTTTAGTTTTCCTATATTTTGTTTGTGATGACTTATACTGTGCCAAAATTGAAATTTGAAAACTGTTATCTCTATCTGGTCGTTAATAAAAGGAGCTCATTGTGAATTTCCACCCTAAAAGGATGTTTTGTGGCTGTACATGACATGATCAGAATTGTGACATGATCCCTTGTTTCATATTGTTGACGGTCTGTGATGTTGTCCATTTGAGTGATATATACTACTACTACTTATCATTTCTATAGCGCTACTAGACGTACACAGCGCTGTACACTTGAACATGAAGAGAGAGTCCCTGCTTGACACTCAAATAGTTTACTTCTTTTCTGTATATGGTGTATTAGGGTCTGCCCAGTGTAATATTTATGATATAGTAAGGTTCTGAGTGTGTTTACACAAGTTTGTGCATAGTGTTTTGCAGTTGAGGGATTGTTGGCCTTATTGAGGTGACAAACATCAACACTTTAATTTAATTTTAGTTTGTCATAACACCAGATATTTTGGAGGATCTAGTGTTGAATTGTTCCATAGATGTGTATGTGGTTTAGTGTTGGTTAAGTGCTTACAATAATTGAGTTTAAAATATATGTCATTTATGATATATAAATCCATTTTTACACGCACATAGAAGCATTACTTGTCAATAATCAGCAGCAGCAGCCCTTCCTTGGGATTCAGTCTCTTCTTCTCCACCATGACAAATTTATACACCAAATACACTGCAAGAAAACTTTCACTTGCTAACCTTCAATCTCACTAATTAGAGTAGTACTTGTATTTTACTTATTTTTTTCAGTGTGTTGTCAGACAATTATGGATGTAAGCCCCACCCCTAACCCCACCCCCCTTTAGCCTCCCCAAACAGTTGGGTCACCGATCGCCTATGGGTAACTTTCTTAAAACCTACTTATTTAGGCAGGTTTTGAGACCCCTGATTGAATTTTCTCCCTGCCTCTCTGGCTTCGGAGGTCCATATTGGAACACTGAGTTTGTCGGACCTGTTTTCCTTCCTTCTTAAACTACTCCCTTGTGGATGTTGCAACTTTCTATTCTCCTTTCTGCCTTCCTATTTAATATGTAGTTCTTTTCCTTGCTGTGTTCTCTCCTGCTATTAATATTTCGTAAACCACTAAGATGGTACATTTCCTCTGGCAGTATGTCAAATAAAGATGAACTTGAACTTCAAAAAGATGGATGTCCGTATTTAGCCCTGGTGCTTGGCAAATCCAGGTTGCAGAAAGGTGCTCCACCGAATGGAATAAGGGAAGTCACAGTACGAATTTTCCTGTCCCTTGAGGATTCACAATTAAAAGAAAACAAAAATTACTAAATGCTGCAGTGGGATTTGAACTGGCAACCTCTAGGCTCCCCCTCCCTTTCCTCTCCTCCTGGACAGATGCTAGGGAAGGTGATAGGGGAAAGAGGCAGAAAATAGATACTAGGGATCAGCAAGAAGCAGAGAGAATGGATCTGAAGAAAGGGGAGAAAGAAGCAAAAGGATATGATGAGGGTGAGAGACAAAGGAACGGGACAAGCCTTTGAAGGAGGTGAGAAAAGATGGGAATGGGGAATTAAATTGGAAAATGAAAGCCTGGATTGGATGATAAGACACAAGGAAGGGAATGGAGGTAAAAGGAACTGGGGATGGTAAGGTGATAACAGTATGAGAAAGATGAAGCAGAGCAGAGGAAGCGTACAGAGGATGGAAATGGGGGACTAGAAAGTGGCTTAAGGATAAAAATGAGAGGCTAGCAAGGGACTGAGAGGCAGGCAGAAATGGGAAGACTAGAGCGGTGAGAGTATGACATGGAGGGAGGTAGGACAAGAGGGGGAGAAAGAGGAATAAAATCTAACTAAAAGTACATTAAAAGGCACTAAGGCAGATAAGAGAAATAGAAAAAATAAGATGAAACAGAAGGAGATATGAAGGGGAAAAGACAGGGGAAGTGAAGAAACAGAAAATAGAAATTCAATTCTGGAAAAAAGACTTAAATAAAAACAAGAGGAAGTGGTTAAAAAAAAGAAAAGAAAATACCAAGACCATCCTAATAGGAAAAATAAAATGATCAGACAAAGGTATAGAATATATGGGGTAGATATTCAAAGCTATTTAAGAGGCCAGAAATGGCTCGTGGACATGTAAATAGCTTGTCTGGGGGCTAACCGAGCATAGCCAGTGCCACTGAAAATACCCGGTTAGCTCCTAAGCCAAAACCAGCTACTTTGTGAGCACTATGGGGATGGAGAAGAGATGGCTAAGGAGAGACATGATAGAACAGGGATGGGCAACCTCAGACCTCGAGGGCCACAACCCAGTTGGATTTTCAAGATTTCCCCAATGAATATGGCATGAGTTCTATTTGCATATAATGGAGTCATTTTTGAAGATTGTAGGAAGATTTTTTGCATAGCAACAATGTGTTGTTCTTTTATTTCACGTTTGAGTATCACTGGTACAGTCTTGGACTGGTTCACATCATTTCTTGGGCAACGTTCTTTCAAGGTAGTTCAATCGTCTTCTGTTTCAAACTCTTTTCCTATCACTTGTGGGGTTCCACAAGGGTCTGTGCTTTCACTGAGCCTCTTTAATTTGTTTGTGAGTTTTCTGGCCCTGCTTATACAATCCTTGGGAATTAGTTCATACTCCTACACAGACGACTTTCCTTTGATTCTTTACACAGATCTATTCTGTGTAAATTTAAAACCTATTCAAACTTGCCTAGAGTATGTGGAAGTCTAGTTAAAGGACCATCGTCTAGTTCTAAAGCCAGAGAAAATGGTAGCAAACTGAATTATTGGTTCACTTTCTCCACCTCACACCCCTTTACTTTTGTTTGATAGACCTATTTTTCCTGTTTCATCCTTCCATTATCTTGGTGTTCTTCTGGATTCCATGTTGTCTTTTACTCCCCAATATCAAAGGTTGTCAAATTAGTTTTTTTTTCTATGTAGACTGAGGGCTATCCACAACTTTCTGGACTTTGATGCACTCTCCTTCTTGTCCTATGCTTTCTTCCATTCAAGATAATGACTACTGTAACATCATCTACACAGGGATTCCTAAATACAATATTAAAAGGCTACAGACTCTACAAAATACTGCGGCCCGTTTGCTTTGTCGAGTGTCTCACTATGATCACATCTCACTACTTCTTCAGCGGCTTCACTGGCTCCCTATTGAATATAGGATTAAATTCAAGGTTGCAACATTAACACATAAGGTTCTGCACAGTGGTCTTCCTGTTCATCTCTCTTCCGTGGTGATTCCCTACACCCCTTCCCATACTTTACATTCACTGTATGACAACAGGTTGGTTCTCCCTCAGCCCTCTAAAGCTCGACTAGAGTCTACCAGATCAAGTGCCTTTTACTTTGTTTTACCTGCATTATGGAATTTGTTACCACAACATCTTCGCCTTGATACTACATATTCTTCATTTAAAACATCTCTAAAAACATACTTTTTTTAGCAGCCTATTGGGCTCATTTTTGAAAGAGGACGTCCATCTTTCGACATAAATCGGAAGATGGACGTCCTTCTCCCAAAGACATCCAAATCGGTATAATCGAAAACCGATTTTGGACATCTCCAACTGCAGTCCATCACAAGGATGTCCAAAGTTCAAGGGAGCATGTCGGGGGCATAGCGAAGGCGAGATTTGAGTGTGCCTAACACTTGGACATCTTTGACCCATAATTGAAAAAACAAGGACGTCCCTGACGAACACTTTCACCCGGATGTGTTTTTTTAATGAAGAAAGCACAAAAAGGTGCCCAAAATGACCAGATGACCACCGGAGAGAATCAGGGATGACCTCCCGTTACTCCCCCAGTGGTCACTAACACCCTCCCACCCTCAAAAAACATCTTTAAAAATATGTCGTGCCAGCCTCAGATGTCATACTCAGGTCCATGACAGCACATGCAGGTCCCAGGAGCAGTTTTAGTGAGTAGTGCAGTGCACTTCAGACAGGCAGACCCAGGCCCATACCGCCCCCCCCCCCCCCCGCCTGCTACATTTGTGGAACAAACAGTGAGCTCTCCAAAACCCACCACAAACCCACTGTACCCACATCTAGGTGCCCCCTTCACCCATAAGGGCTATGGTAGTGGTGTACAGTTGTGGGTAGTTGGTTTTGGGGTTTTTGGGGGAGCTCAGCACACAAGGTAAGGGAGTGATGTTCCTGGGAGCATTTTATGAAGTCCACTGCAGTGCCCCCTAGGGTGCCCGGTTGGTGTCCTGGCATGTCAGGGGGACCAGTGCACTACAAATGCTGCTCCTCCCATGTCCAAATGGCTTGCATTTGCATGTTTTTGACATGGACGTCTTTGGTTTCGAAAATGCTGAAAGTCAGAAATGTCCATGTCTAGGGACGTCCAAATCTAGGGACATCCAAATTTAAGGATTTGGACATCTCTGACAGTATTTTCGAAATGAAAGATGGATGTCCATCTTTTTTCGAAAATACATGTTTCCCCGCCCCTGGGTTTCGCCATTTTGCAAGGACGTCCAAATCGCAATTTGGACATTTCTTTCAAAAATGCCCTTCCACATCACATAACCAGGTTGATTTCCTCAGCAGGGGATGGGGGGGTTGTAAATATTTGTTACGAATGTTTTATCTTGGTTTGAATTCTGGCTAGTTTGTCTGCGATAGCTAGGAATTTCCTATCTACTTATTGGCGTTCCTTTCTGATTGTCTGTTTTATTATTATTTTATGTAAACCACTTTAATTTGTGTGCAAGGAAAGTAGTATATTAAGTTTTAATAAACAATATATTTAATATAGTAATATTTGTAAAAACCATTGACTGCTGCTGGCTGAATATTGACCAGAAAGTTTTTATTGCTAAATTATAACCTGAGCTGGCTTTAATAAATGCTGATAAAATCTTAATCCTAATAGGGGATATATATATAATAGGAGGTACCTAAAACATTAACAAAAACAGTACTCCTGTTCTATATAAATTAGAAAATCTTTATTATTGAAAACAAACCAGTGCATTAAAAGAATTACCAAATAGTATCCCTGCAGCTCACTCACACTGCCATCCACACCAGACTTATACCCTGATCACATATGTAAATCTCACAAAGAACATTGAACATAAACCCTAAATTGCAGTTTCTTCAGTCTCTGTGTATCATCAGAGCACAATCTCAATAAAGATGAGTCAGTGAGCCCTAAAAAAACAAGGGCACACAAAACCTAGTTCTTAATAATTGTAGCAGATATTGAACATTGCTGATCTTTGTATCCAACAAGTTCTCAAGTGAAGAAAGAAAAAAACTCCACTGCAATATAAAGCCGCTGTTCTTATCCCTGTGATAAAAAAAAAAAACATAGAGAAACACTGGGAATTGCAGAGTCACACAAATCTTCTGTGATCCTCCTGTACACAGTCAAACCTTTAAATTAAAGGCAGCCAAAGAATGCTTCAGGTAAGTGGGAGGCTTCCAGGGATAGGTAAATTAAACCCACATAGTTGGTATACAGAAAGGACGCTTTATTCAAAAAATGCTGAGCTCCTAATTTAGACTCCTTAATTTAGAAACTCAGGGTCTGATATTCAGCCAGCAGCGAAGGAGTTATTTCAGATATTCCAAACCAGGACCTGTGCAGTCTTCAGCGTTGAATAACTGGTTATTTGTAAGCCAGCTAACACATAGCCTCTTAAGCCGATATTCAGCCCTTAAGTGGCCATTCGTTACTGCATAAAAATGGACAGATTTTTATGCAGTCCCATTTATGCCATAAACCTGGTCACTTATGTGCTAAATATCAGCTCTTAAGCGTCCAAGCACTGATTCTACCCCTGGAACATCCCCCAACGTAACCAGCTTTCAGTTAGGCACTTATTGCGAATTTCAGCAGCACGTAGAGGCCATTTTACTAAGCCACGTAGGCACCTATGCATGCCCAACAGGTGTCAATTTGCAATTACTGCCTGGCTACTCAGTAGCGTAGCCAGAGTTTAATTTTTAGATGGGCCTGGAGGTGGACTGGGTGGGCACAGGCCTCGCATTTCCTCTCCACCCGCTACCACCACCCCCTGCACATGGTCAATTCTGGTCATTTTTACTGACCTGAAGCGCTGTTCTCCCTTCAGCACTGGCGATTCCCATAGCCAGCCTTCTGCCAGCGCGCGTCTGTCGTCGGAGCCTCTTCTCAGGCGCGTCCCGCCTACTCTGCAAATTCCTGTTTTCCACAAAGGTGGGACGCAGGAAGTTGCAGAGTAGGCGGGACGTGCCTGAGAAGAGGCCACGACGACACGTGCTGGCAGAAGGCTGGCTATGGGAATCGCCGGTGCTGGAGGGAGAACAGCGCATCAGGCCAGTAAAAGTGAGCAGATCACACGGACGGGGAGATCGGGCAGAAGAGGCTGGGCAGGCCTGGAGCAAAAGTGGCTGGGCCTGGGCCCGTCCAGGCCCACCCATGGCTAGGCCCCTGCGGCTACTGCATGGCCCAGGTGGAAATTTAATCTTTTATGCACACCCACTATGCATGAACTCACACTAATCCCCGAATTCTATACATCGTATCTTAATTTCCACAGGAAATTGAAGCATATTCTATAACAATGCATGTAACTTAATTGTTAAACTAGCTAATAAGCACTGTCAATTGGATGTTAACAAGCAATTATCAGCACTAATTGGCATTCATTACAATTTATAAGCACAATTCACTAAGCATATTCTATAATGTGGTGTGCGTAAATTACATGTCACACCGTTGAAAAGGGAGCATGCTTATGGGCATGGAATGGGCATTTCTAAAATCTATGCACATTATTATAGAATACACCTGCTCTGCACCTAATACAGATGTCAGGATTTACACCAAGTAAAACATGGCCTAAATGGACGCAACCAAATTTATTTGGTCACGTGGAGAGGCGCTCGGCGTATTCCATATACCGTGCAGAAATTTAAGCCTATTCTTTAAAATGTAGGTGTACTTTAGAGAATACGGCCTAAGCGTATTTTTTTACTGTGCAGATTTTTCAGGCTCCATATGTAGAATATGCATCATCCCAGCAACTAATGTAAACCTTCTGGTGCTAGAGCAAGCTACCACACTTTAGGGTAAATAATGTTAACTAAGTCATGGTGAGTTCCCCAATTAATCTCTACACCAAACCAGGGGATTTAGCATTAAATTATGTTTATTATTGAGAATTAATATTTTGATGCTATAGTTTTACCAATTTTCACAAAAAAAATAAACAGATGTTAATAACACTTATATCTTTTCCAATTACAGTGCTTCGAACTCAAGACACAAGATGGGCCATGCAACAAGAACAGCTTCAGATAAGTATCTGGTGTGGTTAAGGTTTTAAAGCCTTTTTCATCAATTTGTTCAGTTAAACTAACTCAGTAACAGACTTGACCCTTTAAATGCTTGTACACTTTAATTTTCAGATTCAATCCTACAGAATAACTGTTATCTTCTGAATTAGGAATCACTTATCAAACATAGTAACATAGTAAATGACAGCAGATAAAGACCTGTATGGTCCATTCAGTCTGCCCAACAAGATAAGCTCATTTTACATGGTATGTGATATTTTATATGTATACCCAAGTTTGATTTGTCCTTGCCATTCTCAGAGCACAGACCGTAGAAGTCTGCCCAGCACTCTTCTTTTACTAAATATTCTGAAGCTAATGTCGAAGCCCCTTAAAATTTACACTCAAGCCCATCCAGGCAGGATCAGGGCGTAGACCGCAGAAGTCTGCCCAGTACTGGTTTTGCTTCCCAATTACCAGCGTTGCCACCCAATCTCCGCTAAGAGTCCATGGATCCATTCCTTCTAAACAGGATTCCTTTATGTTTATCCCACGCATGTTTGAATTCCATTACCGTTTTCATCTCCACCACCTCCCGCAGGAGGGTATTCCATTTATCCACCACCCTCTCCGTGAAAAAATACTTCCTGGCATTACTCCTGAGTCTGCCCCCACTTCAACCTCAATTCATGTCCTCTAGTTCTACCACATTTCTGTCTCCAGAAAAGGTTTCTTTGCGGATTAATACCTTTCAAATATTTGAACGTCTGTATCATGTCACCCCTATTTCTCCTTTCCTCCAAGGTATACATGTTCAGGTCGGCAAGTCTCTCCTCATACGGTTTGCAATGCAAATCCCATACCATTTTTGTAGCTTTTCTTTGCACCGCTCCCAGTCTTTCTACATCTTTAGCAAGACACGGCCTCCAAAACTGAACACCATACTCCAAGTGGGGCCTCACCAATGACTTGTAGAGGGGCATCAACACCTCCTTTCTTCTGCTGGTTATACCCCTCTCTTTCTTCTCTATTTCTCTCTTTCCTTTTTTATGTGTTTCTATGTATTCACTTTTAGTGTGCACACTTTTCAATTACCTCAGTTACTTAGCTCCCATGCCTCTTTTTCCTCTTCTTAGAGTTCTCTTGTGTTGGCCGACTCTTCAGTCTTTTCTCAGTGGCCTCCAGTGATGGCAGTTTCTCAGCATCTCACTAGGTAAGTATTGCCACTCCTTGGACAGTGCACCTACTATTCTAGCTTAAACAAATCATAAAGAGAATCTATCTCACTAATGTATGTGGGCTTTTTGGTGTGTTCTTCTGCATTTGTATTTGTTTTACTAACTATTCCAAAAAATAAAACGATAATTGATGTCATTCCTGACTGTCCCAGCTCAAGTATATTTTCTTGTTATGCTTTAACTGTTTCTCCATTCATTCAGTGCACATACGCCAAAACTCTGGCGCTGCAGAAAAAGAGCTCCCCAATGCTCAGCGCTAATATGTAAACGTTATGTGTGCTGTTAGCGCTGAGCATTGGGAAGTAAGGAGGGGGGACGTGTCTAGCACATGCGCACAAGACCTGTGCATTCTCCTTGTGCTGCTGCCGCTACCGAACAGCTCCTTCCCTCAGGGTTTGGTGACTTCTGGATAGAGGTAAAACTCCCCAGTTTTAGATCTGGTCAGAAGAGAAGGTCATTGTCATGCTGCACAGCTGCAGACATGTTTTCCTACCTAGTTCCACTTTGTCTTTGTTTGTTATTTATTTGATTTTCTTTTAAAAACAACTAATGTAAAGTTTGCTTTATTGGCTGTTTCCACATCCTATCATAACCAGAATCAAAAGCTTTTGTTTTCACGCTGCAGCTCAGACTGATGAAGGTCTGCCTAGTGTAGGAGGGGGAGAGAGACTGGAGAGATGGTACCCCTGACACCCTAGCATCAGCTCTGAGCTGGTGTAGGGGTTACAGTGGTAGGAGTGCCCTTGTGAGGCACGCAGTTCTCTGAGCATTGGGGATGAATGTGAAAGTACCTCATCAGCATGCTTTTGAATACATTAGCATGCTGATGAGCTGTGAGCCATGAGCTCGTTGTTTCATGCGCTTATCTGCTCTCAGTATTGTACGGTAGCAAATGCGGGCACTAGTCCAGCACTAATGGCCTCTAGCACCTGCATCTGTTTTTGAGCATTGGGGCCATATTTCTGTAATCTCTCTATCACTTGTCATTTTTTTAAATGTCTTTATCTTCTGTCTCTACAAACTCATTTCCACCAATTATAAGAATTTTACCAAGTACTTGTCAGCCTGTCTTAATAATGAAGCTGAATGGAATTAAATCATCTAAAGCACGCTTCCTATGGCCACAGATGTTTTCACCTGCCTGACATTTTAGACATGTACACTCACAGGGGAAAAAAGATTTTAATTTGACAGATTCTGCAGAAGATGAGTGTGTCTCTTGTAAAAAGAAAAAAAAAAGCCACAGAAGCTGAAAGATTTTGTAAATAAACTCTTTTTTTCTTTTAATAGGATTCGTGACTCCTTTTACATTAATAGAGACACATTTCAAACGGAGTGGAGGAGTGGCCTAGTGGTTAGGGTGGTGGACTTTGGTCCTGGGGAACTGAGTTCAATTCCCACTCCAGGCACAGGCAGCTCCTTGTGACTCTGGACAAGTCACTTAATCCTCCATTGCCCCATGTAAGCCACATTGAGCCTGCCATGAGTGGGAAAGCACAGGGTACAAATGTAACTAAAAAAAAAAAATATTTATTTAAAGATATCCTAAATTAGAATGAATAATATCAGTGTTGCACCAAAATGGTAGGAAAAAGACATGCAGTGTATATATTATGACAAGAACATGAACAAAAACAGAACAATTATGGCAAAAAGAAAAAATGCCATAATATTCAAAATCTCCCTTAGGAGTCTTTCGGGAGAGAGAGGAAGAATACAGATGAAAAAGAAGCAAAATCTCCTTACCTTCCCTTTAATTAATTATTTATTTATTTAATTTCCGTAAATTATTGAAGACCAATTTATTCAAGAAAGCTTACCATAATAACACACCCTAATTGTCAATTAACAAGATGTACATTGGACTTTCACAATATCTAATTCTTTATTTTCTATCGCTCATACTAATTTTGAAGTTTAATATTCATGATTGTTTCAAACTAAGTTATCCCAATTTTTATTATAAGATGAACTTTCCTTCATGAATACTTACTCCATTCTGTCTCCTCTACCTTAACTATGTATTTCTTTTTTTCCGGAACTGGTAATCATCATTACGGAAATATGTAAGCCACATTGAGCCTGCAAATAGGTGGGAAAATGTGGGATACAAATGTTGTAAATAAATAAACAACTGTATTAAGTATAACCTTTATCAAGCGATATCAATTCTAATGTTTAAACCCAATAACAAGGAAAATATACTTGCAAAGATACTAATAGCATACCAAAGAATGTAATTGAATAGAAGAGAGACATTAGCATGTATTGTTGCAGGAATTGATGCATGAATTTATGATACTTCAGGAGTCAGACAGCACACACCAGAATGAGAGAGTAATCTTCTTTATTTGCCAGCAAACAAAGTAGAACATCAGCATTAAGTCTCTTCTTCTCTTTCTCAGCTCTCTGTGTCTTTCTCTCAGCTCTCTTTGTCTTTGTGGCTTCTGTCTCAGCTGCTTCTCTTCTTATGCTGTCTTCTCCTTCTTCTGTCTGTTCCTTCTGTCCTTCTCTTTCTTCTGAGCTCCTTCTGACGTAAACTGCTTCTTCTCCCACTTAAATACAGTTCTATCTAGCCTAGCCTAGCCCCCTTACTCTCCAATTGGTTAAGGAATAGATTGATTACCTTGCCTCAACCAATCATTACTTTTGAAATATCAGTTACATAGGTTTGGTATTCCTCAAACTGACCTGTGACCTGGGGCCCCTTACACCAGACATTTGGGCTCCAGTCTCTTACATGTTATTATGATTGATTTCTCATATTCCTAGTACTAACTGCTAACTAAACTCTGGTATTCATTAAAGGGGTCAAGGGCCAATCTTACTTAATGGCATACATATCAGGTTATTACTTTCAAGACCATTTCTACATTTTACCTATAATTAATCAAGGAGAAGAGAGCTGACTAGTTCTGACCTTTTTCACCTATCAGCTTCCTTCACAGAACTAGCTAAGACCGTAGTTAATTCAAAACACATGTTGGCCTCTTCACTACAGTCTTTGCTTAGAAAATACAGCAGAGAGTAACATTAGATTTAAAAAGGTATTCTACATTTAACTACACAGAGTAAACATATTCTAAAATGAGCATCCTTATAAGACATATTCTAAATATCAAAAACTTGTAAATACTAATCTATTGCCTCTCTCTCTAAATAGTATTTTCTATCTTGTAAACTACAATATATCTGGCTCATGCCAGAGCTTACAAAGGCTGCTCAGCATGCCTAATAATATACAGATGTTGAGCTAGCTTTCATCATTCACAAGGGTGAAAGAAATTCCTGTCTCTGACCTTTTTAACCCTTTTGCTCGGCCAAGCCAGACATTGAGTAATTAACCTGAACCATCTGGCATTCCTTCATTTTAGTTGCAGAGTAAAAGTTAGAATTAACAAATATGATTTCTTATATATATTATGCCCATGGCTGCCTCATTCCCCCCTTTGAGACTAAAATCAGCTTATGCAGAGATAAGTCTCACAACTCAAACTCTGGAGATTATAGTGGTCCTAACTAGGAATAGACTTGTGAATCACCATTACCTTACTTGTTAAGGTCCGACGGCATACTGCTGAAGCACATGAGGCCAGGAAACAAAACAAAAACCCTGCTAAAACTAAGACTATTAGGGAAATAAACAAGGGACGTATCCAGGAGGTCAATGACCACCACCAGGAGGTAAGGTCTAATCCTCCTCGATAATCCTCCACATTAAGGCTGGCCAACTGTAGGACTTTATCCATAGCATGCCTAACTACATGCGTCCTATTTATGACAATAGTACAGCACTCTGAAGAATTTAGCACTGTGCAGAGACCACCCTGGGCTGCAAAGAGATAGTCAAGACCCATACGGTTATACCGAGAAACTATACTTAATTCATTAATTTGATCCTGCAATGCATTGACTACCATGTTCAGCTCATGAACTAAAACATGAAGTAGGGATTGAAGTCTCCGGGTAGCCATACCTAGTTCAGTAATACCCGCTACCGGGCCCCCAATTGGAATCCAGGCCGTGGCAGAAAGGGCTACAAGTCTCTTTTTAGTCAGAGGATAAGTAGAATTAATATACTGGAGGGCTAATTCAATCGCCTCATCCTCTGTGGCAACGGAGGAGGGTAAGGACAAGGCCTCTCGCTTAGAGCGGTGCGGGGATAGTGGCTTGAGAGGAATAACTTTAGGAAAATAATTCAAGGTTACCAATACACAAAAATCATATGTAGGGGGAAGAATCATGTGGAGGACATTATCACAGAGCCAGTAATGACCAAGGAGAGGGCGACGAAAGTTCCCAATAAATGTAGGCACAGGATGGAGATTAGGATGCCCATAATGCGAGCCCCTATCCCAGGGGGAACGAAGAAGAAATGGAGACTTTGTACACCATAGGTGCCAATCCCCAATTGTGACAGACCGCTCATATGATGCAACCCCTTCATACCCCGGGGACTTATGAAAGTAGAAAATAAGCTTGGACGCTATAGTCCTCTCAGTGGTACGCTTAGGAGCCAGATAATCACCTGGGTCATAATCTGCAGGTACGGTAGTAGGGCACATAGGAGTACCTGGAGAAACTACCCACACAGGTTCCTCCTTCTCTGGGAGAACATTAGTATAGTTACAGGGAATGGGAAGAACAGTTGAGATGTCTCTTGTTAAACAAAACACTCCAGAAGCTGGATAGGGAGACGTAAAAACTGGCCTTAGAGAAGAGTCAGAGGGGGAAGTAGCATTATAAAAGGACCACCAAGTATAATCCTGGCTCCAAGGGCCTGAACTCGAAAAGTAGGGAGGTATAAGAGCTGGGAGTTGCACAGGAACAGGAACAGCTGGGACATCTGTAGTATAAGGAGAAAATCGGGAACACACAATACAAGGGGAAGTAATCTTTGCCTGGCTAATTAGTTCCTGGACAGAGTGTAACCAAAGGTTGGAGCGAGTTGGGGTATTAGGAACAAGGAGGCAAGGAGTAGAAAACAACAAAAGCATCCAAACTACTAACATTTTCTTTCTTCCTAATCTAAAACAAATACAGCAAACTAATTAAGCAATAATATTTCAACAGTCTGTGCTAATCACAGATTACTCTCATATAATGTTCTCAGTCTTTGAGTTCTTATACCAGTTGGGATAGACCCTCAACTGACAAGGATCAAGCTTTCAAATTCCAAGAAAGCCAGAATCAGGCAAGAAAGAGTCTCAGTGTGAAGCCGAAGTTCAGCCGCTCCTGCAGTATGCAGTTGACCCTTCTTTTCAGCTAGTAGATTCTTTGGTTCGGGTCAAGCGCAACTTCAATGGCTCCGCTGGATCTCTTTCTGCTCTCCACTGTCTAGGCTCCGTCTGATCCGTGCTGGGCTCAGTCTGGTCAGCAGACTTAATTCGAGACCAATGGACCCATGGAGTTATCCCTGCGACCTTCACAGCTGTAGGGGTAGAAAGCAAAACAGTAAAAGGTCCTTTCCATCGGGGCCCCAAAGGCTGGAGCCTCCAGTCTTTCACCCAAACTCTATCCCCTGGCAGGAAGGAATGTACCTGAGCCTGGAAGGGGACAGGGTTTATGTTGGATTATTTGTAGTAAATAATTAGCAGATCTTAGTACACACAGCTTCAGCTTTAGAAATGTTAATTTCTTTCTTCATCTCTCTCTCATTCACCCCTGAATAATTCACTGCTGAGTCACTTTAAAGTTGAAGTAACAAAACATCTGTTTACTCACAGTTTGTAGTTAGATTATAATCAGACAGGCTTATATATACATATTACTATACATTTGTATTATCAGCTCCTTCCATGTGCTTAGATGGTAATGGATGCTCACACCACCATAGATCCTCTCAGGTTAGGAGAGATCATGAGCTCCATGTGCTCCATGTGCTGCATGTGCTGCATCTAAACCCCCACAGGAAGTTGCATAGCTATGTGACCTCTCTAAGTAATTCACATCAGAGGTCACAGAGTAATCACAGAGAAATAATAGGTGACAGTCAATGCATGTAAAATACAATTACATTCCAACAAACCCCTTCTCATGCATAACTGTCATGCAATTATTTATTCATACAAAGTCCAAGCTTTATACGCAGATTCACAAAATGTTCTCTGGGTAACGGTTTGGTCATGATGTCAGCTGTCATCTCACTGGTGTGACAATAGTGTAGACTGATGACCCCTTCTTTCGCCAACTCTCGCACGTTGTGGTATTTCGTTGCGATGTGCTTGGTGCGTGACTGAACCTTGTCATTCTGTGACAGTCGGATGCAGCTCTGATTATCTTCCATTATCTGGATTGGTCTCTTTTCAGCTATTCCAAAATCCAGCAAAAGTTTTTCAATCCACATCAGTTCTCTGCACGCTTCCGATGCGGCCACGTATTCAGCTTCTGTAGAAGACAAACTCACAATACTTTGTTTATGACTGGCCCATGAAATTTGTACATTTCCATACATAAACACATATCCACTTGTGGATTTATAATCAGAATGATCCCCTGCCCAATCTGAATCACAGTAACATATTAGTTTTGGATTACTATTGGCTGAAATCTTTAATTTACAATCAATGGTACCCTTTAAATACCTTACCATCCTTTTAACTGCAGTCCAATCTGATTTGGTAGGTGAGCTGACCCTTCTGCTCAAAATTCCTACTGCATTTGCTATATCAGCCCTGTATGTGGTAGCTAGATATAAAAGCTTACCTATGGCTGATCTATATTGGATGTTATCTGGTAAAGGTTCTCTTACTGTTTCATCCTTCAGAAAATCAGTGATCATGGGAGTGCTTACAACTTGGGCATCTTGCATACCTAAACTTTCAATAAGCTCATTTATTTTCTGCTTCTGGCTTAGAAGATAAGAACCATCATTTTGTTTCTCAATTTCTATACCAAGATAGTATGACACATTACCAAGTTCTTTTATCTCAACATTGAGGTTTAAACATTTTACAATGTCCTTGTACTCTTGCTCACTTTTGCTTGCAATGAGCAGATCATCAACAAAAGCTAAAATGTATGCATATTGTCCATTTGTGCACCTAGTGTACAAACATTTATCTGCTTCACCTTGCTTAAATCCTAAATTTGTCAATATTTCATGCAATTTTTCATTCCAACATTTTTCACTTTGCTTTAATCCATAAAGACCTTTGTTTAATTTACACACTAGCTGTCTTTGTTTTGTATTTATGAAACCTGTTGGCTGTTCCATGTACAAGTCTTCAGTTATATCTCCGTGAAGAAATGCTGTTTTCACATCAATGTGGTTGACTTGCATGCCTTTTGAGACTGCAATGCTCAGAAGTGTTCTTATTGTCGTGTGTTTCACTACAGGTGCAAACACTTCATCAAAATCTTCTCCATATTTTTGAAGATATCCCTTTGCCACTAATCTGGCTTTATACCTTTCCACTTTTCCTTGTGCATTCCTTTTTAACTTGAATACCCATTTGCATCCTATAGCTTTCTTGCCAGGAGGTAATTTTGTAAGAATCCAAGTATTATTTTTATCCAATGCATCAATTTCTTCTTGTGCAGCTTTATGCCATTCAGCAGCTTCTTCTGCTGGCATTTTCTGAATCTCATCCCATGTTAAGGGCTCTTGAGCTTCTGCTGACTTTGTTAGGTAAGACAGTCTTGGGGGTGGAACACCTTTGTTTTACCTGGATGAGCGTCTGACAACAGGTTGGTCTGACCTTTCCGCATCCTCTAAATCTGAGAGTCCTTCTCCAATTGATTCCCCTTCTCCAACTGTACTGTCTTCTTCAATGATCCTTTCTGTGTCTGCTTCCTCTGCCTGTTCCTCGTTAGATACAGATGAGTTGCTTTCAGACATCTGCCTTGGTATGGCATTTATATACACTGGCATGTCTATTATGGTTCTAGTTTCATATTCTGGATGATAAGGCTCATCTGGGATAATCCAGCCTTTATCAACCCTCTTGTTTTCATCAAAATATGTAACATGTCTTATGCCAACAATGCCAGTTTTCAGATTCAAAATTCTATATCCTTTGTGTCCTGGAGCATAGCCAACTAAAATGCCCCTTTCTGTTGTGGAATCCAGCTTATGCCTTCTTTGCTTTGGTTCATGAGCATATGCTGTACTCCCAAATGTTCTTATGTGTGACAGGTTTGGCTTCCTACCATGCCATGTCTCATGTGGTGTGCGCTCAGCGCCTTTAGTTGGCATTCTATTTTGTAGGTACACTGCTGTGAGAATGGCTTCCCCCCATAGTCTTTTAGGGAGATTGCTATCTGACAGCATACATCTGGTCATTTCCACAAGTGACCTAAATTTTCTCTCTGCAACAGAATTTTGCTCTGGTGTATAAGCTACTGTTGTGATATGTTGAATGCCTTCTTGTTCTAGAAATGTGCGCATGCTTTGTGAAGTGAACTCACCACCATTGTCGGTCTGAAGAACCTTTGGTTTTCTTTCAAATTTATTTCTCACCATGGCTACGTATTTCTTCAGCATGTCTGTGACTTGACTTTTCTCTTTCAGCAAATAGGCCACACAATATCTAGAGAAATCATCCAAGAATATTAGCACAAATCTGTTATTTCCCAATGATGGGATATTAAACGGTCCACATAAGTCACTGTGTATTAAGTCCAGTACTTTATTACTCCTATTTCCTGTGTATGCAGGAAATGAGGGTCTCACACCTTTTTGAGTAACACAGTCTATGCATTTCTCCATTTTACCAGCATCTGCACTTATCTGAATGTCAGTGGCTAGTTGCTTACTGTAAAGATCCTGGATCACCTTAGAATCACGATGTCCCAGGCGGCGGTGCCAGATTTCCAGACTACATTTACCATCATTCTTCCTTACTTGCGCCATATGTGAGGCTTCACCTGAAATGTTCAGCTTATAAACATCATTATGCATAAAAGCTTCAGCATACACTTCATCATTTTTAGAGATTGTGCACTTACTGTTTTCAAAATGAATCGCAAATCCCTTCTTATCTAATGTAGATACACTAAGCATATTGCAAACTGCTTGGGGAATATACAAGACATCACTTACAGGAATTTCTTTAACTTCATTAGATACTTTGCATTTTAAGAATCCAATACCTTTTGCTTGGATCTTAGCAGTCCCTGCGTTTGCAGTTTTAAGAATACCTTCCTCTGGACACATTTCCTGAAAGAAATCTTTACAATTGGTTAAATGGCATGTGCTCCCCGAATCCAAAATCCAAGTACTTTCATTTGAATTATTATTTACCATAGTCAAAGATTTTTCTGTCATTAGAAAGCCCTTGTGTTTATCTTTGTCCTTCATACATTTCCTGGTTTGAAAATTCTTTAGTTCCATTGGCTTAGGTGAGCTAGAGGGAGTGTTTTGTGTTTCCTTACACCATTTAGATACATGTCCCTCCTTTCCACATGAGTAGCAAATCAGCTTGCCCTTGGGTGGAGTTTTCCCATAGCTCCGCCTTCCTCTGTTCTTTGCCAAGAAATTTGTTTCATTTCTCTCTGACTTGCTTTGAGAACACATCTCCTCAGAATCATTTATTATGCATTCCTGCCTTAGTTTTGATGTTGCCTGTTCAAAAGATTGCCCTTCAATGGCCTCATTTACAGACCTAAAAACATCAAACTTCTTTGATAGTGAGGTAAAAAGAAATGCTCTTTTCAATGCATCACACATGGGAATTCCAGAAAGTTCTAACTTTTGAAATGAAGACATAAGATGCATAATGTGATCATTACATTTACTTTTATCCCTTAATTTGGTTTCATTCAACTCTGCCAGCCAAATTGGTTGCTGCTTTGCATATGTAGTTGCATACATAGTTCTCAGCTTACATAAAATGTCCTTTGGTGTATCTTTTCCCTCCACTAATATGGCTTGTTTCTCTGAGAGAGCTTCCAAAAGCATGCACTTCACATAATAGTTTGCATTGTCCCATTCAGCCATATTTTCAGCTGTTCTGTCTTGGTCTAAGCATATATTTAATCTTTTTGCTCGAAGGAGACATATGAATCTTAGTTCCCACTGCTGATAATTAAACTCAGTTAATTTAGGCACCTTGAGAGAATAGAAAAATGGTGAATTTCTTCCCTCAGCCATTTTCTTAGCCTTCTGTCTGCTGTGTGGGGGGAGAGAGAGACAGACTGAATCTTTCCTTTAAAACTTAAGAGAAAAATGTGGCCTTTTTTTTCTGCCTGGTAATATTTCTCTTCTTTTTCAATTCCTGGCCCTGGGCCCATAACCCTTTTGTTGGATTATTTGTAGTAAATAATTAGCAGATCTTAGTACACACAGCTTCAGCTTTAGAAATGTTAATTTCTTTCTTCATCTCTCTCTCATTCACCCCTGAATAATTCACTGCTGAGTCACTTTAAAGTTGAAGTAACAAAACATCTGTTTACTCACAGTTTGTAGTTAGATTATAATCAGACAGGCTTATATATACATATTACTATACATTTGTATTATCAGCTCCTTCCATGTGCTTAGATGGTAATGGATGCTCACACCACCATAGATCCTCTCAGGTTAGGAGAGATCATGAGCTCCATGTGCTCCATGTGCTGCATGTGCTGCATCTAAACCCCCACAGGAAGTTGCATAGCTATGTGACCTCTCTAAGTAATTCACATCAGAGGTCACAGAGTAATCACAGAGAAATAATAGGTGACAGTCAATGCATGTAAAATACAATTACATTCCAACAGTTTATTTCTCTCACATAAGACTGAAGCTCAGAAATTATCTTACCCAGGAGGGCTACCTGCTCCTGTACCTGGGCAGACCCTAAAATCCCTATGTCTCCCTTAATTCCCTGCAAAATGGCTGGGGGCTTCCCATACACAATTTCAAAGGGAGAGAGGGCTGTTCCTTTAGTTGGAGTACATCGGAGGCGGAAGAGGGCTAGTGGCAATGCCTGTGGCCATTTCAGTTGGGTTTCCTGACAAATCTTTGCTAGGCTATTTTTCAAGGTTCTGTTTGCCCGCTCAACCTGCCCTGAACTCTGGGGACGATAGGCACAATGCAATTTCCAGGTGATGCGCAATGCGCGGGACAGGGCCTGAAGTGTGGCTTCAACAAAGGCGGGACCATTATCTGAACCTATGGCAAGAGGCAATCCATACCTGGGGATGACATCCCTAAGGAGGGCTCGAGCTACTTCTGTGGCTTTCTCAGTAACTGTAGGATATGCTTCCACCCACCCAGAAAAGGTACAGACCATGACCAAGAGGTATCGGAGCCTACCGCTCCTGGGCATTTCTGTGAAGTCTATAACTAGGGACTCAAAAGGTGTTAGTCCTCTAGACTGAACTCCTGGTGGAATACGGGGTCCCTGACGAGCATTATTCTGGGCACAGAGAGTACATCGGGCTGAGGCAGTGGCAACCAGACTATCCAATCCTTCCAGCACCACTACTCGACTGAGTAGGCGGGCTAGTGCTGTTTTCCCTAAGTGTGATAGGTCATGAGCTTGAGACACTACAGGCCAAGCTAGGTGGCGTGGCACCAGAACTCTGGTATCAGGGAGATGTAACCAGCCATCAGGTCTCCTTACTGCACCTTCCTCTTGAGCCCATTTCTCTTCCATCTGGGTGTACATAGGCGTCCATTCTTGCAGTCGGATTTGGAACAGGGGGGTCACAGTACTTGCTGGGGGTCCTCGAGCAGCTTCCTTGGCCACCCGATCAGCATGGCGATTCCCTCGGGCCACTGGAGTATCTATCCTTTGGTGTCCCCTGCAGTGAATAACAGCTACCTTCTTGGGGGCCCAAACAGCCTCTAGCAGCTGAAGTATTTCGGGTCCATACTTAACAGGTTGGCCTGCAGCATTTATGAGTCCCTTTTCCTTATACAAAGCTCCATGAGCATGTAGGGTTGTGAAGGCATACTTAGAATCAGTATAAATGTTAGTCACCAGTCCTGCTGCTAGCTCCAGAGCTCGTATGAGGGCCACAAGTTCTGCTTTCTGGGCTGAAGTTCCTTGGGGCAGGGCTCTTGCTTCTATCACCTTGTCTTCTGTCACCACAGCATAGCCTGCCAATCGCTTGGAGTTCTCCACATAACTGCTTCCATCTGTGAAATAAATTACATCTGGGTCCCTCCACGGAACATCTTTAAGATCTGGTCGACTGGAGTACACTTCATCCATGGTTTGGATACAGTCATGATCCGGAGGTCCCTCAGATGCTGGCAAAAGAGTGGCGGGATTAAATGTAGCCACTGTTTCCAGGTGTATCCGTGGATTCTCACACAAGCTAGCTTGGTACTTAACCATGCGGTTATTTGTAAACCAGTGGTTGCCCTTATACTCCATGAGGGTAAGAACTGCGTGGGGGACTTTAACAACCAGTTCTTGCCCCAAGGTCAGCTTATCAGCTTCCTGGACCAGTAAGGCTGTTGCTGCAATGGCCCTCATGCAGGCTGGCCATCCTTTAGCCACTCCATCCAGCTGTTTAGACAGGTATGCAACAGGCCTCTGCCAGGATCCCATCATCTGGGTCAGCACACCCAGAGCAACCCCCTGTCGCTCATGGACATACAGTGAGAAAGGTTTCTCCACATCAGGAAGGCCTAACGCAGGGGCTTGGAGTAGGGCTTTCTTTATAGCAATGAAGGATTGTTGAGCTGTAGGTCCCCATTCAAATGGTTCCTTTTCACCCCCCTTTGTGGCTTGGTAAAGGGGTTTCGCCATCAATGCAAAATTTGGAATCCAAATTCTGCAGAATCCGGCTGCTCCCAGAAATTCCCTAACTTCTCTTCTGGACTTAGGTTGAGGAATTGCAGCAACTGCTTGCTTCCTACTGACATCCAGTCTCCGACTTCCCTGGGAAATACAGAAGCCCAGATACTTCACTTCTGACTGACAAAGTTGGGCCTTTGAGCGTGAGACCTTATAGCCTGCATCCAAGAGTAACTCCAGCAATTCTCTGGTAGCCTCAAAACACTCTTCCTGAGTCACTGCTGCAATCAGGAGGTCATCTACATACTGGAGTAAAACTCGCCTGGAAGGCTCAGATTTAAAAGTCTTAAGGTCTTGTCCTAGGGCAGTCCCAAAAATGGTGGGGGAGTTCTTGAACCCCTGTGGCAGGCGGGTCCATGTATACTGAAGCTTCCTTCCTGTTACTGGGTTTTCCCATTGAAAGGCAAAAAACAATTGACTAGCGGGGGCCACCCGAATACAAAAGAAGGCATCTTTTAGGTCTAGTGTCGTGAAATGGGTAGCTCCAGAAGGTATCAATCCTAACAGGACATATGGGTTAGGCACTACAGGGTGTAATGAGATAGTGGATTTGTTGACCACTCGTAAGTCTTGGACTGGCCGGTAGTCCTCAGTCCCTGGCTTCTGAACTGGCAACAGTGGCGTATTCCATGGAGACTGGCAAGGACGAATAATTCCATGGGATAACAGACGATTCAAATGTGCTTGAATCCCTTCCAGAGCCTTTCTGGGAATTGGGTATTGGCGAAGATGGATTGGCCAGGCACTTGGAAGTAAGTCTACATGTACAGGAGGAATATTTCGGGCCAACCCTGGGGGATTATCTTCTGCCCATACCCCACTGACCTGAAAGCTATCTGCCAGGGGTAGGTCAACTTGGCCATGTGACTGATGCAGCCGCCATTCTTCTTCAAGGGGGCAGCAGAAACTCAATATACCCTTAGGGCTGGATATCGGGGGCCGAAAGGAGACTGAAGTCTGGCCATCAGAGTCAAAGGAAATTTGGGCCCTAAGCTTGGACAGCAGGTCTCGACCTAACAAAGGGATTGGACAGTCTGGCATATACAGGAATTCATGAGTGACTGTGTGTGAGCCTAATTGGCATCTACGGGTTGTCAGGAAGGGCCTCCGGTTCTGCACCCCCGTGGCTCCCACCACTCGAACAGTTTTTCCAGACACAGGCGCTAATCGCTCCGTCACAACAGAATGTTCAGCTCCTGTATCAATCATGAATGGAATTGAGCGGCTCCCTATAGTTAACTTGACCATAGGTTCCTGGGAGCCCAGTTTGTAGGAACCCGGTCTGTCCTATTCGTCCCATTCTGCCATCTCGGCTATCCCGATGATGTCAGATTCAGGAGGCTCATATCTTCCCTCTCGAACTCGGCCTCGGCTTCCTCGATCTCCTGGTCCCCTTCTCAGTCCCTGGCGCCTCTGGGGGCATTCATCTTTCCAGTGCCCTCTTTCCTTACAGTAGGCACACTGATCCCTCTCCAATCTTGGTCTGGGATTCTCCCCCCTTGGCCGGGATTGATTGAAGGAATCTCGGGGCCTGGCTGGTGGTCCGGGGTCCCACTTTGGCTTCCCATTAGCTAGAGGTCGACCTCGATTAAGGGTGGAATTAGTAATGGCTGCCGCTAAAAGGTCGGCCTTCTTCTGCATCTTCCGGTCAGCCTCTCGACGCACCTCCTGATCTCTATTAATGAAAACCTTGATTGCGATCTCAATTAGCTGGGTGGTATTCATCCCTGCGAATCCCTCCTGACGCTGCAACTTCTTCCGGATATCTGGCATACTCTGGGCCACCAATGCACTATTCACCATTCTCTGGTTTTCTAGGGCTTCAGGGTCAAATGGGGTGTATGTTCTGTAGGCTTCAATTAGTCGCTCTAAAAAGGCCCCAGGGGATTCAGTTGCCCCTTGGAGAATTTCAGAGACCTTTGCCAGATTAATGGGCCTCTTTATGCCTTTCCTCATACCTTCCAGCAAGTCCCGGCAATAGCCAGACAACAGTTCATAGTGCTGCCCATCATTTGGATCCCAGACTGGAGCTGCGCGAGGAAACCGAGCTCTAACCCATTCCTCTAGATTCTGTGTCCCCTCGGGGGCACGCGCTCGCGTTATGGCCTCAGCATTTTGCAAAATCTTCCGCCTCTCCTCAGTTGTGAAGAGGGTCAGGAGAAGTTGTTGACAATCAGTCCAGGTTGGGTTATGGGTGGCCATAATGCTAGCCACTAGGTCCACCACTGCCTGAGGCTTTTCAGTATAAGAGGGGTAATGCGTCTTCCAATTCAGGAGATCGGTGGTTGTGAAGGGTACATACTGATAGGCCTGTGCCTGTATAACCTGACCCTGATTATTAGGATCCGGTCGAGTGGTAGTTACCTGACGGAGTGGCAGAACTCTCGAGGAGGTGGGAATGGAATCTGAGGTAGAGCTAGGAGCTACACTCCTATCATGCTCAAAGGTGATTGCAGCAGGTCTAACCCATTCAGGGGAGGTAGGTTGAAACCCTGAGGGATGGGAAGGGGTACTCATAGACTGAGAGGTGGTCACAGGTGAGTCAGTCCATTGAAAGGGATGCCGGGCCCCTGATGAGTGGGTAGGGGTACTAGAGGGAGAGGCTGGGCTGTCAGGAGTTGAGGAATCAGGGAGTGGAGCCCAAAGCGGGTCTTCGGAGGTTAACAGGGAAGGATGTGGCAGAGGAGGGTAGAGACTAGCTGAAAAGTCCAACCTAGGATGTGGTGGGGTTCGCACAGTGGGGGAGGAACTATCCGGAGAAGCCTGTACTGGAGAAGCTTGGGCTGGGCGGCGTGGATCTCTAGGGGCGGCACGGAACCCCAACAATGGGCCATAAGGTGGTGGCTCAAGATCTGAGGGGTCATCAGAGAGTATGGGTTTCTCAGACAGGGTAGGGGCGGAAGCCACCGATTGGGTGATAGGCTTCCTGGGGCTCTTTCCCTCTTCTAGTTTAGATTTTCTAATCTTTCTTTGAACATGGCCTAACATGAATTTTACTGGGGAACCCATATAAGTTTTCAACCAAGAGGGAGGGTCAGTCACAAGGCTGTCCCAGGAATCTATATAGGGGAGTTGTTCAGAATATTCTGGTTCTCCTGCAATTATGCTGTAGACCTTCCGGATTACTTCAATATCTAAGCTGCCACTAGGGGGCCACCCCACTCCCATAGATGGCCACTCAACTTCACACAAGGTTCTTAGAGTACTTGAGCTTAAAGTCTGTCCATAATCATTAATTAAAAAGCCTTTTTTGAAATTCTTAAGCATACAATCTAGGGGGTAGCAATTTGTCTAGATGATGTCCCACCCATAATGCTTACAGTTACAACACACAAAAAGGGAGGGAATTTTTGAAAGTGCAGTAAGGGGTCCGCACTCTCGAGACACTAGGTAGACAGACAGCAATCGCTTCCTTCCGTTGCTGGCCAATTGAACTCGCGTTAATTGGAAACGCAGCTATAAGAAGTCCGCACTCGTTTAACATTCACGCATCACACATTCTGCACAAAAAAATCCCACCCAACAATTTCAGATTTCTCAGATACAGATAAGCTCAAGCGGTTTCGCTTCTAATCTCCACTAGACTAGAAGGTACTAGGGCCTTCGCTGAGAGTTGATCAGGCTCTCCTTCCCCCAATTTTTGAGGGGGCTGGTTTACAACTTTCTAGCTAGAATTATAATACAGAATACAAAATACATACCCGGCGAATGTTCTCCAGTCAGTTGGGTGTTGGGATTAATGCAGGATTCATCCCACCGCTGCCACCAAGAATTGTTGCAGGAATTGATGCATGAATTTATGATACTTCAGGAGTCAGACAGCACACACCAGAATGAGAGAGTAATCTTCTTTATTTGCCAGCAAACAAAGTAGAACATCAGCATTAAGTCTCTTCTTCTCTTTCTCAGCTCTCTGTGTCTTTCTCTCAGCTCTCTTTGTCTTTGTGGCTTCTGTCTCAGCTGCTTCTCTTCTTATGCTGTCTTCTCCTTCTTCTGTCTGTTCCTTCTGTCCTTCTCTTTCTTCTGAGCTCCTTCTGACGTAAACTGCTTCTTCTCCCACTTAAATACAGTTCTATCTAGCCTAGCCTAGCCCCCTTACTCTCCAATTGGTTAAGGAATAGATTGATTACCTTGCCTCAACCAATCATTACTTTTGAAATATCAGTTACATAGGTTTGGTATTCCTCAAACTGACCTGTGACCTGGGGCCCCTTACACCAGACATTTGGGCTCCAGTCTCTTACATGTTATTATGATTGATTTCTCATATTCCTAGTACTAACTGCTAACTAAACTCTGGTATTCATTAAAGGGGTCAAGGGCCAATCTTACTTAATGGCATACATATCAGGTTATTACTTTCAAGACCATTTCTACATTTTACCTATAATTAATCAAGGAGAAGAGAGCTGACTAGTTCTGACCTTTTTCACCTATCAGCTTCCTTCACAGAACTAGCTAAGACCGTAGTTAATTCAAAACACATGTTGGCCTCTTCACTACAGTCTTTGCTTAGAAAATACAGCAGAGAGTAACATTAGATTTAAAAAGGTATTCTACATTTAACTACACAGAGTAAACATATTCTAAAATGAGCATCCTTATAAGACATATTCTAAATATCAAAAACTTGTAAATACTAATCTATTGCCTCTCTCTCTAAATAGTATTTTCTATCTTGTAAACTACAATATATCTGGCTCATGCCAGAGCTTACAAAGGCTGCTCAGCATGCCTAATAATATACAGATGTTGAGCTAGCTTTCATCATTCACAAGGGTGAAAGAAATTCCTGTCTCTGACCTTTTTAACCCTTTTGCTCGGCCAAGCCAGACATTGAGTAATTAACCTGAACCATCTGGCATTCCTTCATTTTAGTTGCAGAGTAAAAGTTAGAATTAACAAATATGATTTCTTATATATATTATGCCCATGGCTGCCTCAGTATTAGTATGCAAATGGTTCTCCCAAGGACTATCACTAACCACACCCTCTCCAAAAGACATTAAACGATGTGATACCTGCAAACAAGCCTTCTCCAGAGTAGCCTCTACACTCTGGAATGCATTTCCTGAAAGGGTCCGCTTAAAACAAGACTATCTCTACTTCAGGAAGCAAGTGAAAGCTTGGCTCTTCAAAAAACCCTTTAATGGAAGAAGAAACTAACTTGTTAATCTCACTCACACACACAAGGAGTGACACAGGCTGCACATACTGCAGTAGGGCATGTTTATCCACTCCTACCCTAGCTGAGGTAATATTTATCCATCTCTCTGACCTCATGTGCACCTTTCATTAAATTAGTCACCTTATTTTCTAACTCCTCTTACTCTCTCACCTATCTATATGTTCCATCTTTGCTTTTACCCTACACTGTCAATTAAAATGTTCTATTACATATTGTGTTGACATTTTAAGTAGTGTACTATCAGGCTCATTTTCGAAACAGAAGGACGCCCATCTTTCAACACAAATCGGAAGATGGACGTCCTTCTCACAGGGTCGTCCAAATCGGTATAATCGAAAGCTGATTTTGGACGTCCCCAACTGCTTTCCATCGTAGGGTGGCCAAAGTTCAAGGGGGCATATCGGAGGTGTAGCGAAGGCAGGACTTCGGCGTGCCTAACACTAGGACGTCCTCGACCCATAATGGAAAAAAAAGGATGTCCCTGACGAGCACTTGGACGACTTTACCTAGTTGTGTTTTTCTCACGACCAAGGCTCATAAAAGGTGCCCAAAATGACCGGATGACCACCGGAGGGAATCAAGGATGACCTCCCATTACTCCCCCAGTGGTCACTAACTCCCTCCCACCCTCAAAAAATATCTTTCAAAATATTTTTTCCAGCCTGTATGCCAGCCTCAGATGTCATACTCAGGTCTATGTCAGCAGTATGTAGGTCCCTGGAGCAGTTTTAGTGGGTGCAGTGCACTTCAGGCAGGCAGACCCAGGCCCATACCCCCCCTACCTGTTACGTTTGTGGAGGAAACAGCGAGCCCTCCAAAACCTACCAGAAACCCACTGTACCCACATCTAGGTGCCCCCCTTCACCCGTAAGGTCTATTGTACTGATGTACAGTTGTGGGTAGTGGGTTTTAGGGGGGGTTGGGGGGGCTCAGCACACAAGGTAAGGGAGCTATGTACCTGGGAGCAATTTCTGAAGTCCACTGCAGTGCCCCCTAGGGTGCCCGGTTGGTGTCCTGGCATGTCAGGGGGACCAGTACACTAGAAATGCTGGCTCCTCCCATGAACAAAGGGCTTGCATTTGGTCATTTCTGAGATGGACGTCCTTGGTTTGCATTATCGCCGAAAATCAGAAACGACCAGGTCTAGGGATGACCATCTCTATGAACAACCAAAATTTCAAGATTTGGACATCCCTGACCGTATTATCAAAACGAAAGATGGACATCCATCTTGTTTCGATAATATGGGTCCCCTGCATTGGGACGTTTTGCGAGGACGTGCTCATCAAAACTTGGACGTCCCTTTCGATTATGCCCCTCTATGCCATACATTTTATTGTTATTTGAATATTTTTACTGGTGTAATTGCCTATTAGTCATGTTTGATCTATTCTTATTGTACACCGCCTTCAGTGAATTCCTTCAAAAAGGCGGTAAATAAATCCTAATAAATAAATATACAGGATCATGCATACATTTCTTTATGATGTGGTAATTTGCAGAAATTCTTTTATAAGATAGTTCATGTAGAGGTATTCATAATGATTTCTTTTTGCTCAGATATGTATTTTTCCAGTAATGCTGGATTAGTATAAGTTTTAGTTGCATTATGGTGAGTTACTTTCATCAGCGCAAGATTTAGTAATCCAAAATGTGTGTTTAAGGCCCTCAAACGGGGTCTTAAACTGAGAAATTTTTTGCGAATATCCACAGTATTTTTAGTAAAGTCTGGAAGAAAATGTAGTTGGTGACCATTCCATTTAATATTGTGCTGTGTTTTAGCTACTTGCAAAATTTCAAGAACTTGAGGGAATCTCAGAATTTTCATGGTAAGAGGCTGCGATGTTTTCCCATTGAATGAACCCGATGGGACTCTATGGGCCCTTTCTATCTCGAAGGGATATTGAAACGAGAGTCTCAAAAGTTTTGGTATAAATTCTTCAAGAAATTTAATCATGTTCTCACCGTTTGATTTTTCGGGGAGACCAAGCAGCAGTGGCGTAGCCAAGGGTGGGCTTAGGTGGGCCCAGGCCCACCCACTTTGGGCTCAGGCCCATTCAGTACCAGCACAGCTATAATGTGGCTGGCAGGGATCCCCAAGCCCCACAAGCCGAAAACTCCCCACAACTGTCCCTCCTGCATACCTTGTAAATAGCAGATCTTCGCCTGCAGTGAACAGTGACTGATGCATACTGCTCACACCGACCCCACAGCCTTCGCTCTGATGTATTCTTGCCTAGGCGGAAACAGGAAGTTGCATCAGAGGGAAGGGTATGGAGCCAACATCAGCAGTGTGTATTAGTTGCTGCCTGTTGCTGGTGAAAATCTGCTATTTAAAAGGTATGCGGGAGAGGGAGGATATTTGAGAGACCATATGGCATGCAGGTGAGAGAAGGAGAGACCATATCATCTGTGGGATGAGGCGGGGTTCTTCTGCCCACCCATCTTGAGCCCAGGCCCACCCAAAATTGGGTGTCTGGCTACACCCCTGCCAAGCAGATGAATATTGTTGCGTCGCTGTCTGTTCCCTGCATCTTCTATGGTGAGTTGAATTTTCTGCATCATCTTGGAAGCGCACTGAAACACAAGGGCCTAGTCTTCCACGAAACTTACCCGCTGTTCCAACTGCTCAATTCTACCTTCAAATGCTTCAAGACGAGTATTTATTTGGGCAACATCTGACTTTATATATTTTTTATCGGAGGAATTCTCAGAATGCATACCAGCGATGGAGTTTAATTGCTCCGTTATTACCGTGAGTGAATTGGTGTGGTCATATTTATCCCTCATGGTTTTGTCCGGTGATGGAGGATCCGTTTTCTTTCACTTAGAGCTGGAACCCATGACAAATGCTGCTTCAATTTTAGTTTGCTTATTAGTAGCCATAAGCTACAAAAAAAAGAATTACAGTTGGTGTGTTTTCCTTGCAGAATAAAAGGTTGAAAAATTATTTTTAATCCAGGGAAGTGAGGAGCATCTTAATCATGCGTCCATTCAGATGCCACTCTCTAGTCCCCCCACCGGCAAGACTATAGGTGGAGGATTCCAGCTCAGCTTAGAGGGAACAGAGCTGCCTGCCAGCAGTTTAGAATTTTCAAACTGCCTGTTCGGATTCCGAGACAGCATGAGGCAACTCCTGCTCTCCTCATGCTGCCAGCCCTTACTTTGCCAGAATCTCTACTGTTCTTTCTTACTCTCCTTTCCTTCCATCTCATCACTTTTGCTGTATGACTCTGTTTATGCTGAGCCTTCCATTTCAGACTAAAGTTAGTGTATATCAGGGGCGTAGCCAGACAGCAGATTTTGGGTGGGCCTAGGCAAGAAGTGGGTGGGCACCAAATGTTCTCTCCCCCACCCCCACATCAAAAAAATATCTCAGCTGGTAGGAAAATGCTTCTCTCCAGTCTCCATCTTGGTAGTCTGCAGAAGGCATGCACTGAAAACTGGGCATTCGAAGGTGCCAGTATTGTGGAGAGCAGCATTTTCATTACCATGTGCTACCGTTGGATGGGCCTGAGCCCTAACTGGGTGGGCCCTGGCCCACCCAGGCCCACCTGTGGCTACGCCACTGGTGTATATATGGGTATTTAAAACATTTTGAAGCAGGGGTGGCTAGGAGTGTGTTGGGAAGTGGCCAGAGCAAAATACCATGGACCTTTCTGCCAGGTACTTGTGACCTGGATTGGCCACTGTTGGAAGCAAGATACTGGGCTAGATGGACCATTGATTTGACCCAGTATGGCTATTCTTATGTTCTTATGACCTGGAAGTGCCCAGGATCGTGGGTTGTAGCAGTGGTCCAGGTCCCTGGGAAGTCTGGCTGCATTCCTGAGGCTGGCGGAGGGAGAGAGACATTCACAGGGCTCTTGTGGATAGGAGTTTTAGCAGCCCTGATGCTGTGGCCCAAGTACTATGAATCCAGAAGTGCTTCTGACAGTGAAGAGGGCGGGACGCTGGGGGCGTTCCACCCCGGGTGCATGCTGCAGGAGGGGTTCAGGGAACATCCGCGCGGCTGTTGGCTCAGCTGGTTCCCTGCTCCCTCTGATGTTACTTCCTGTTCCGGGGCAGAGGGCGCGAGGAACCAGCAGAGCCGACAGCCGCACGACTGCTCCCTACACCCTAGCAGGTAAGAGGAATGCACCCGGGGGGGGGGGGGGGGGGACTTGGAGGTGATGCGCCGGGGGGGCAGTGATGAGCTGGGGGGGGGACGCTGCACCCACAGGGGGGTGTCATGCTGCACCCGTGGGGGAACGGACGATGCTGCACCCAGGGGGGGGTGCACAGTGGCGATCTGCCCCATGTGACAGCCGACCGAGGAATGCCACTGTGAAGAGGGAGTCAGTCTGGGTTTGGTGGGCAGTGGGGAGAGCTGAAGCTGAAGGCTGCGGCGTTTGTTGGTGCTGTGGAGGATAGACAGAACTGTGGCACCTGTTAGTGCAGCACTCCAGTACTAATACATGTGTTAACTGCGTATGAGCAGGCGAGGAAAGCCAGTTCCCCTCCACCAGGCCTGGCTTTCCTCTTCTGCTCATAACCCTCTCTTTTCCATCAGAGAAAAGAATTCATGTAGTGATATGGATACTCTGCATAGGCTAAGGCACCACTGATTAGCTCTGAAGAATGTGCTGTCCTTGTCACTGTGATCGCATTTTTTATTGCACAAGAGTTTGTCTAGCTGACAGCACTGTGTGAACTCGCAGGATATGGAAATTCAGTACCTATTTGCTCACTTCTCCTAACAGATATTATGGTAACAATTATTAAAAATTTACAGTAAACAACTTTTTTTGAAATTTCAGAGTTTACTCCAACCCAGGTAAATGTGTTTAAAAAAAAACTGCACAAATCTGTAGGATATTGGCATGGATTATGTGTAATGAACTGCATATGCCTTAACATCATGAGTGCTCTACATGTGACAGGGTCAATACATTTCGCTGGTGTAATAGCAGCTTCTAAATCTTCAGGGCCTCCGCTGCAAAAGATAACAGTTGTCTTTAAAGACTTAACCGATTCTGCTAGTAGTCTTAGCAGTGGTGGGATAAAGATTTTCCAATGACACTGTCCATTGGGAGGTGTTTAGACTCCCCTTCCTTGGGAGTGTCAGGGCTCAGGGGGAGTGTTTGGGTTCCAGGGAGCGGGTCTGTGGGCCAAGGTCTTTGAGCTTAGGGAAAGAAGATTCACTGTCAACTACAGATCCCTGGAAGAAAGCTTAGGGAACCTTTGCATGAAGAGAGTCGGTGAAGCAAGGACATGAAGAAGAATTTGAGGAAGAAAAAGGTCTGGTGTGGAAATCCGGAACCTGTGGACAGTGAGGGAATTAGGGATAGGAAAATTGATGTCCTGGGCTACCTTGCTTGTGAAGTTTTATACTATACTGAAAACATTTATCAGTAAAATCTTTTCTATTTGAACAACTGTTCAGACTAGATGTTGGGTTTTCTTAGGAGTGATTTAAGGGTGTAGTTATCCATGGACTACTATTAAGATGTGTTATTTTACCACTAGCAAGTGCTATTTTAGCATAGGTCCCATTTTATGCAATGAGACACTACATAACCCCAGGACTACAAAATCTAGGTACACAAAGCCCGATATCCAGTGCTATTGAACCAGCTAGGAACGGCTCTTGGCTGACCAAATAGTGCTTAGTTGGCTAAGCGCTAATATTTAGCGTGAGCTAGCCAGTTATTCCTGCCAAATACTAGCACTTAGCGCATAGGAGATTCTATATATAGCGCCTAAAAAATTGGCGCTGAAATCAATGCCAACTAAGCGTATTGTAGAATTGGCAGCTTAGGCGCCGATTATAGAATATGCTTAGTTGATATTTCAGCGCCAATATCTGCGCACCTCCATTCACGCCAATGAAAACCTGGAGTAAATCTCAGTGTGTAGATTTTAGGGGCACTGGGCCATATTCTATAACTAAGCATCTAAATTTTAGAATGCCCATTTCCCTGCTCATTTCCCCGCCCATAATCATACCCCTTTTTGCCTCCACGTGTTAGAAGTTCGGCGCACTTTGTTACAGAATACACTTAGCGAATTGTGTGCCTAAATTCTAATCAGTGCAATTAGTGCTCATTATTGCTTGTTAAGTGCTATTATCAGTGCTCATTAGCTTGTTAAGCCAATTAAGTCACATGCGGTGTTATAGAATCCACGCCAATTTCGGCGACTAAATCTAAGTGCACTATATAGAATCCAGGGGATAGTGGCTAACCGGCTATGATATATCTGGCTATCCACAAATATTCAAGCACCGGCTGGCTAAGTTTAGCATGCAAATTGTGTTCACTGACAGTGAACAAGAGGGTTAGATTGAGAATAGGAGACGGCATGGCGTTTCAGACGCTGAGGGAGGATCGGGTGCGTCGCTGACAGGGAACAAGGAGGTTAGATTGAGAACAGGAGACGGCATGGCGTTTCAGACGCTGAGGGAGGATCGGGTGCGTCGCTGACAGGGAATGAGGAGGTTAGATTGAGAACAGGAGACTGCATGGCGTTTCAGACCCTGAGGGAGGATTGAGTGCATCGCTGACAGGGAACCAGGAGGTTAGATTGAGAACAGGAGACGACATGGTATTTCAGACGCTGAGGGAGGATCGGGTGTGTCGCTGACAGGGAACAAAGAGGTTAGATTGAGAACAGGAAACGGCATGGCGTTTCAGATGCTGAGGGAGGATCGGGTGCATTGATGACAGGGAACGAGGAGGTTAGATTGAGAACAGGAGACGGCATGGCGTTTCAGGCGCTGAGGGAGGATCGGGTGTGTCGCTGACCATTATTAACTTAACCGGTCAGTGCTGAATATTCACATAGCCAGTTTAATTAGAGCAGGCAAAAAAAAAACAGGATATACGGTCCAGCATTGAATATCTGGGGTCAGCGCCGGGGATGTGTTTTGGGGTGGAGAGTTGCCAAGTCCAGTGCTAATCAGTTAGTGAGCCACATTACCCCATGCCTACCAATTAGCGCATGGTTAGCGTGTGAGCCCTTTCTGGCTACTAAATAGGTGTCAGTAAGGGCTCATGCACTAATGACTACGTGCTAATTGAGAAATTAGCATGTGGTCATTAATTGAGGAAATGAAAAATTGGCTATTTTACAGCTGCACTAAAACTGGCCTTAGCGCATGGAGAAACCCATACACTAATAACAGTGCAGGCTACCTTTTAGTGCAGCTTAGTAAAAGGGCCCCAAAACGCACAGGACAACGGGAAATCCTTTAGGTATAAAGCCCCAAAGCATTACCCTAAAAATAACAGAAACTAATGATTTGTGAATGGATTTGGAGCACCATTTTAAACCATCATATATGGGAGGTCTCTGTTCTCTCTGGCTTACTGGCTTGGTGTTGATTCTCTTTCATTGTACCCATGACTTCTTCTTAGGGACTTTCTCTATCTTCAAGTCATCTCTCCTTACGCCTCTTTCTTCTTATCTATCTTGAATGCTGAGTATTTGTACCCTGGAGTTGATAATCAGCATTTTGCTGACCACTGCCAGCATTATCCCTGGTCATGTCCAGGCTCTGCCACCAAATTTCTGGTTGTACCAAGCGGCAAAATTGTAGCCGGTTAATTGTGATATTCAGCTCGTTAGTGGCTATGGTGAATCACATAAATATAGGACTGTGTTTTGTGCAGCCCTATTTATATAGTTATCCTAGCCACTTAAGTGCTGAATATTGCACTTAATTGACTAAGAGGGGCATAATCGAAAGGGGCACCCAAGTTTTCCTGAGGATGTCCTCGCAGGACGTCCCCGTGAAGGGGTGGGGAAACCCGTATTATCGAAACAAGATGGGCATCCATCTTTTGTTTCGATAATACGGTCGGGGACGCCCAAATCATGAAATTTAGGTCGACCTTAGAGATGGTCGTCCCCGATTTTCAGTGATAATGGAAACCGAGGACGCCCACCTCAGAAATGACCAAATCCAAGCCATTTGGTCATGGGAGGAGCCAGCATTCGTAGTGCACTGGTCCCCCTCACATGCCAGGACACTAACCGGGTACCGTAGGGGACACTGCAGTGGACTTCAGAAATTGCTCCCAGGTGCATAGCTCCCTTACCTTGGGTGCTGAGCCCCCCAACTCCCCCCAAAACCCACTACCCACCACTGTACAACACTCCCATAGCCCTAAGGGATGAAGGGGGGCACCTACATGTGGGTACAGTGGGTTTCTGGTAGGTTTTGAAGGGCTCATATTTACCACCACAAGTGTAACAGGTAGGGGAGGATGGGCCTGGGTCCACCTGCCTGAAGTGCACTGCACCCACTAAAAACTGCTCCAGGGACCTGCATATTGCTGTCATGGAGCTGGGTATGACATTTGAGGCTGGCATAGTGGCTGGCAAAAAATATTTTAACAGATTTTTTTAGGGTGGGAGGGGTTAGTGACCACTGGGGGAGTAAGGGGAGATCATCCCCGATTCACTACGGTGGTTATCTGGTCAGTTCAGGCACCTTTTTGAGGCTTGGTCATAAGAAAAAATGGACCAAGTAAAGTCGGCCAAGTGCTCATCAGGGACGCCCTTCTTTTTTCCATTATCGGTCGAGGACGCCCATGTGTTAGGCATGCCCCAGTCCCGCCTTCGCTATGCTTCCGACACGCCCCCATGAACTTTGGTCGTCTCCGTGACGGAAAGCAGTTGAGGACACCCAAAATCAGGTTTCAATTACGCCGACTTGGGCGACCCTGAGAGAAGGACACCCATCTCCCGAATTGTGTCGAAAGATGGGCGCCCTTCTCTTTCGAAAATAAGCCTGCAAGTGCCAACTTCACCCTGTGAACACCCACAAAATAGCTGGTTCCAGTTTAGACGCTAACCCCAGGCATTTTCAGCAGCAGTGTCCAGTTAAGTGCTGCTGAATATGCCGTTAGCCCCGGACAAGCAATTTAAAATGCCAGGAACCATTTGTGGCTGTTTAAATTGCTTTGAATATCTACTACTACTACTACTTATCATTTCTATAGCGCTACAAGGCATACACAGCGCTGTACACCATACACTGCTTTTGGCTCCTAACCACTACTCAATTCCCCTATCCTTGTTCCTTCTCACCCAGTACTTTCCTCCCCCTTAATTGTCTTGTCTGTCTGTATTTTTAGATTGTAAGTTCTATCGAGCAGGCACTGTCTCTCTGTGTCAGGTGTTCAGCGCTGCGTGCGTCTGGTAGCGCTATACAAATAATAATAATACACAAAAAGACAGTCCCTGCTCAAAAAACTTACAATCTAGATAAGACAGGCAGACAGACAGAACAATTAAGGGTAAGGGAATAAAGAGGTGAAGATAAAAGGACCTCTTTTGCCTAACCAAGCAGCTGGTCACTGTTTGGATCTGGTTAATTTCACTTAGTCCCATCTCTCCTGTTCTCTTTCATCACTTTGAAATATCTTTGTTTCTTCCTCCAGGGTCCGCTGTCTGTCTCCTATCACTACTGACTACAGCAACACTTTTCTTTTGATTCTGCTGTACCAAAATTTGCTCATTCTGTATCAACAGCTGCTTCATCATATAACTTTCTGACTTCCTTTGATTGTGAACAAACCTCTGTCTATGTTCATCTCCTTCCAAGAGGTATCCAAGGCCAGATCATACCAAAGATTCACTTGGCTCATTCCACTGTGAACTCAGATGAAAGAAAATGGGACAAATCACCCCCTCAAACTGATCTTCTCTGTCAGGTTGCAATCTCCAAATTCCTTGCCTATTGACTTCATTAAGTCCTATAAGAAGGGTCACTGCCAAACAGGGCTGGTGTTGGGAGGTGAAAACCAAATCAATTGCTTGCAGCAACCTTGGCAAAGTTAAGTGATGTCACTTCAGGACATGTGACACTGGATGGGCTCACTTCTTAGTTTCTGCCCTGGGCCCCAGTGTACCTAACCCCAGTCCCTACTGTCAAAAGAGGCAAAGGGTTGCCCTTTTTACTGTGTAATCTTTTAAGTGGAATCTGTACCTGTGAGAGCTCCTTTCTTGCATGAATGTCCTTGTTAGAAATCTGTCTTTTTGACCATTCATGTTGTAACCACTAGGGGTTAAAATAAAATTACCTGAGGCTGCTGGGGCAGTGACCCAGAAAGCAAGTGGGCTGCTGGTGGGCGTGCGATTAGATGGCATGCTCTGCAGGAGGGAGAGACAGCTGACAGCATGAGCCAGATTCTGGCTCATGTCAGAGCTGTGCAGCAGGCAAGTGCTGGAAAGAAAACTAAAAATAAAGCACTCCAAAATGGACACACGGCAATTTTGATTTTGCCGCAAGTCCATTTTCAGAAAAAAAGAGGCCTTTTTTTACAGGCGCACTAAAAAATGGATTGGCGCATGCCCAAAACCCGCACCTACACTACTGCAAGCCATTTTTCAGAGCGCCTTTGTAAAAGGACCCCTAAATTTGCAAATGACACAAAACTATTCAAAGTTGTCAAAACACATGTGTATTGTGAAAATTTGCAGGAAGATTTTAGAAACTGGAAGAATGGGCATCCAAATGGCAGATGAAATTTAATGTGGACAAATGCAAAAATGATGCACATTGGGAAGAATAATCCAAACTATAGTTACCTGATGCTAGGATCCACCTTGGGAGTCTGCACTCAAGAAAAAGATCTAGGTGTCTTTGTAGGTAATACGCTGAAATCTTCTGCCCACTGTGCGGCAGCAGTCAAAAAAGCAAACAGGATGCTAGGAATTATTAGGAAAGGGATGCAAAATAAGACCAAGAATATTATAATGCCTCTTTATAGCTCCATGGTGCAACTTCACCTTGAGTATTGCATTCAATTCTGGTCAATTAGAAAATTTTTTATTTTATTTATTTTATTTACATTTGTACCCCGCGCTTTCCCACTCATGGCAGGAACAACCAAAGAACAACCAAAATGATAAAGGGGATGAAACTCCTCCCATATGAGGAAAGGCTAAAGAGGTTAGGGCTCTTCAGCTTGGAAAAGAGATGGCTGAAGGGAGGTAGGGGCTGATAAAAGTGAATGGATTTTTCACTCAAAAAGTACAAGGACCAAAGTACACACACACAGATAATACGTGGAAATACTTTTAAAACAAATAGTAAATATTTTTACACTCAAAGAATAGTTAAGCTCTGGAACTTATTGCCAGAGGATGTGGTCATAGAGATTAGCATATCTGGGTTTATAAAGAATGTGGACAAGTTTTTGGAGGAAAAGTACATAGTCTGCTATTGAGATGGACATGGGAGAAGCCACTGCTTGCCCTGGGATTGGTAGCATGGAAAGTTTCTTCTAATTGGGTTTCTGCCAGGTACTTGTGGCCTGGGTTGGCCACTGTTGGAAGAAGGATACTGAGCAAGATGGACCATTTGTCCGACCCAGTATGGCTATTGTTATGTTCTTATGACTGTAAAGTCACCTATTTATCCCAGCATAGCCTTCTCAACGCTAAGAGGAGTAAGAAAAAGGACATGAAGTGTCCTGTGTGGTCTTTGAAGTTGCTCATTAGCGTGATCCCGTTTCAGCTATAGACAAGCTCTGAAGTACGGTGGCAAATTTGAGGACTCACCTTCCTTCCCTCTTCTCCCCCCCCCCCCCATCCCCCCAACACACAGCCCTCCGTCCCTTCAACTTCATACTCCATTTTGGAATTTCTGATATAGGAGACTGTTCTAATTACAGCTTCAACGTTTTGCTGCCAGAGAAGGCAAAACTTATGTTGTGAGAGAGCCTCGTTACTGAATACTAAGACTTTTCCCTCAGTAAATAGCTTCCTCTCTCTCCACCATTCCAGTTCCTAGTTCATTATCATGGGTCTGTTCTCCAGATATTTCAGGGCTAACTTATCACCCATACAACAAACTCAGTATCATGATTTTTTTTTTGTTACATTTGTACCCCACGCTTTCCCACTCATGGCAGGCTCAATGCAGCTTACATATTGTATACAGGTACTTATTTGTACCTGGGGCAATGGAGGGTTAAGTGACTTGCCCAGAGTCACAAGGAGCTGCCTGTGCCTGAAGTGGGAATCAAACTCAGTTCCTCAGTTCCCCAGGACCAGAGTCCACCACCCTAACCACTAGGCCACTCCTCCACTCCAATCAGGTCTGGCCCTGGTGTAGAAGGGATGCTGGCCAGAAGCTGGATAACTATGCTCCAACCCGTATGGCTTCTGACTTCCAGCAGTTCATTCTTGATCTGAAGCACCTCCAAATCTTTTGTGCCTTTTTGTTGTTGATCCACCAAAAAGTATCGCAATCTATAAAGTTCTCAGTCTTCTAGAGGGCCCGCACAGCTACTAGAATCTTCATTCCAAGTCAAAACTTAATAGTCTTTTAACAGCTGATCTTAAATGTACTGAACGAATGTGTAAATGCAATAGAAATGTAGTGATAGTTCTGGTTGGAATGTACCTAATCTACCATCTATACTGTTGCAACAGAGATATTGCAACACGTTCAGGTTTTGCCTCACCCACCAGCATGACAAGATTCATATTGCACAGCTGCTAATATTTACCTGATGATGATTTCTTTTCTGTGGAATTCTTCTGTGGCTCATAATATCAACGCCATTTCTTTTCATATACTTATTCTGCAACATCTTTACTGGTTTCTCACCACCCTTGTTGCTCAAACTAACCTGTCTGGCATCCACAACACCTTTGTGGTTGGAGATAACAGCTTTAACTCCCAAAGCAAAATGAAAATAAATATGAAGATTAACCCTATTTCCTGGTAGAGATGGACTTTCACTCAACAGTTTAAATATCCCATATTTAAGACCCTTGGTAAGGACCCCTTCAATTCCACACTAGGTTGAATGCTCCATTTACAAGGACATGTTGTTTGAATAAGGAATATATGGTATGTTCCATTTATAAGAGTAACCCTTTCTAAGTGTGCCCATCTGGAATGTGCCTGTGAAGGGACTAATAGATCCCTAGTGTTCTAGAAAGTTCTACCTTTCTGTGGTAAAAGTGGGAACAGCTGTAGACTCAAAGGAGATTTTCGGCCCCACAGTACTTCCTACTGTCCTACTGCTAAAGGACAAGTAAAAGTCAGATGATGAAGAAAATGAAGAAAGCTCTTGCCATAGTAAAATTCAGTGAAGGAGAGTAACATATATGCTCATTTTCAAAGCACTCATAGTAACATAGTAGATGACGGCAGAAAAAGACCTGCACGGTCCATCCAGCCTGCCCAACAAGATAACTCATATGTGCTACTTTTTGTGTATACCTTACCTAGATTTGTATCTGTCTTTTTCAGGGCACAGACCGTATAAGTCTGCCCAGCACTAGCCCCGCCTCCCAACCACCAGCCCCTTGATTTGTGTCTGTCTTTTTCAGGGCACAGACCGTATAAGTCTTCCCAGCACTAACCCTGCCTCCCAACCACCAGCCCCGCCTCTGCCATCCAATCTCCGCTAAGCTCCTGAGGATCCCTTCCTTCCGAACAGGATTCCTTTATGTTTATCCCACGCATGTTTGAATTCAGTTATCGTTTTCATCTCCACCACCTCCCGCAGGAGGGCATTCCAAGCATCCACCACTCTCTCCGTGAAAAAATACTTCCTGACATTTTTCTTGAGTCTGCCCCCCTTCAATCTCATTTCATGTCCTCTAGTTCTACTGCCTTCCCATCTCCGGAAAAAGTTCGTTTGCGGATTAATACCTTTGAAATATTTGAAAGTCTGTATCATATCACCCCTGTTTCTCCTTTCCTCCAGGGTATACATGTTCAGGTAGTGGCGTACCAAGGGGGGGCGGTGGGGGCGGTCCGCCCTGGGTGCACGCCACTGGGGGGGTGCCGCGGCGCGCACCTGGCTCCGAGTTCGCTATCTTTGCTCGTTTGCTGCAGCTCCCTCTGCCCCGGAACAGGTTACTTCCTATTCTATATATGGTGCCCAAAATTGTGTGCCCAAATTTGGTCGTATGCCCAAGTTGCACGTACATCTTAAGTGAGTAACAAGCTGTTAACTAGCAATAATTGGGCACGAAGAACCAATTATTGCAGTTAATTGGCTCCAATTAGGATCTGCATGTGCATCTTGCTAAGTGCTATTCTATAAACATCCGCACACAAATCTTTTTAACGCGCAACTCAAAAAGGGGGCATGGCCATGGGAGCAGGTCAGGGGTGTTCACTCAAGATGCGCACAGTATTTATAGAATTCAGGGGATCTGCGCCTAACTTAGGTGCCAGGATTCGTGCCAGGTTCCAGTTTGGTGTGGAATTTGGGACTTCAGGTGGCTGTAATTGAATATTTAGACGTCTTTTTTTTTTGCTACAGTTTCTTTCTGTTGTTCAACAGCTTATGTTCCACGAACCCTGATGAAACTTTGGCCATTGTTGGCCGTGGAATAGAGATATATGGAGAGATAAAGAGTCAGTGCATCTCAAAAAGCTAAGTAAAACGCTTGTTTGGACTTTATATATAAACTTAATAAAAATTTTGGGGAGGTTTTTTTAGCCAATGATGACTGCATGAACTCCTAGAAGTGATCGGCTCTATAGCCAAGGAGTCAGTTGAGGCTTTTCCTCCTGTTTTTAGTAAAATTAATAAAATTGATAAAAAGTGATAAGATCTGATAAGTCTGATCTATTAAAAAGTTGACATATACTCATTTGAAGAGGATTATTTTGAAGTTGTATAAGATTTAACTTATCCTCAGTAGTTCCTTATATATATTTTTATAATGTAAATAGGAATACCATTTATAGAATAGCACTCTATGCGGATTCTTTACTGTGTCCAAATTTGGGTACCATTTGCTGAATCTAGTCCAAAAGGAGACAAAACTTATAGGGACCCCTTTACAAAGCCATGTTAGAATATCTGCTTCCCCATACGCCCATTTCAAATGCAGCAGTTTTGCAGGCATTGTTCAATAATTTTAAGAACATAAGAACAGCCGTACTAGGTCAGACCAATGGTCCATCCAGCCCAGCATCCTACTTCCAGCAGAGGCCAATCCAGGTCACAAGTACCTGGTAGAAACCCAAATAGTAGCATCATTACATGTTACCAATTGCAGGGCAAGCAGTGGCTTCCCCATGTCCATCTCAATAACAGACTATGGACTTTTCCTCCAGGAACTTGCCCAAACTTTTTAAAACCCAAATACACTAACCGCCTGTGGTAATGTTCACATTAGTGTGTATTACCTGAAAAATGTTCATGCAGGAGCACTTACTGCATCCTATTTAGGAGGTGCTAAGGGCTCCTGCGTTAATTCTGTGTTAACCAGATAGTACGCATGAATGCAAAGGCACTAGCTGGGTAATGCCTCCATGCTCTTTCACCACCCATGACATGCCCCCAGCATTGGGCTGGTGGAAGTCCTGCCCCAAGTGCGAGCCATTTCCAGGGGAAAAAGACCCCCCCCCCCCCCCCCCCCCGGTTTCCGCCGGGTTAGTACAGGAGCCCTTATCGCCACCTCAACCGGTGGCGGTAAGGGCTCCCCATCGCAAGGCCATGTGGTAAGAGTTCTCTGTGTGTCTGGGGACTTTTTATCTGCTGCAGTAAAAAAGGCCCTGGCGCGTCGGAAAAACATCCCCCGCTTCTAGCGCTGGGCCCTTTTTCCCGCAGCTTGGTAAAAGGACCCCTAAGTTTTCTGAAGCGTTCTAAAACTTTGGTGGGATGGCTCCAGTCATAGATATTGGAGAAATGAGCTCCAAAGGGAAGGTACAGTACAAAAGAAAGCTTCTGCTTCCCGTAGCTTGGTAGCACGCCTGTTGTACTGATGGAATTCGAAGACATAAATTATTGAGAGATCGGAGAGTTCTTGGTGATAATTAAGGTTGAATCAGTAGAGGTAAGTACGAAGGGGTATCAAAATGGATCACCTTGCGAGTGAGTGTAAAGATGTTGAAATGAATATGAGAAGCAATAGATGACCAGTGATGTTGAATAAGCAAGGGAGCGATTCAGTTGGATTTAGTAGCAGGTTGAAAACAGGCTATACATGTGGAAAAAGTGTTTAATAAAATTATCCTTATGTTCCTGTAAATATGAAGTACATACCCTGTTTCCCCGAAAATAAGACATCCCCTGAAAATAAGACCTAGTAGAGGTTTTGCTGAATTGCTAAATATAAGGCCTCCCCCAAAAGTAAGACCTAGCTCCAAATTGTATCTTCTGCCTCCCGCCCCCCGGCTGAGCCCGCCCTCAACTCCCCGACATAATACCTTCCATTCTGTTCTGGACACGCCGCCCTGCGTTTAAAGCTCAGCTGTTATTTTAAGTTGCTGTGGCAGCTCGAGTCCAGTCTCTCCCGTCAGTGTCCCGCCTTCCTCTGATGAGGTATTTCCTGTTTCCGCGAGGGCAGGACATTGAAGGGAAAGGCTGAAGTCAAGCCGCCGCTGCCCTTCCCCACAGACGTTCGGCAGCCTCCTGACATCTTTAAAACTGAGTGAGTGTCCCATCAGAAGGTACATGGGGGGAAGGGGGAGAAGGGGGTATTAGGAACCCTAAGGACTAAGCTTACTTAGAATGCTGTACTTATCTTACGGTAGGTAAATGGAGATTCTGTGCACTGTATTGCTCAGTCTCCTTCTTTTTCATTGTAGGGGGATTGTTGTGCCAACTCATGTTTCACCAAACTGTATCAAGGCTTCCCCTTAATTTACTTAATGCTGACTTCTTGTCCTGCTGCTGTGAAATTAAAAAGGCTGCTGAAATTCTAGGAAGCTACTGCTAAAAGTTGCAGTGGCCATTTTCTCTAAGAAGCTGCAAGTTTACTGTAGTACGGTATTTTGAACAGCTTGTAGCCTCTGCAGCTGATATTGAGGTAAGCCTTGGAGTAAAGAACTGCAATAATGCAATCATGTTACCCTGTTTCCCCAAAAATAAGACCTAGTGCATCTTTGGGAGCAAAAATTAATATAAGACACTGTCTTATCTTCGGGGAAACAGGGTACATGTGTGCTGTTTTTCCTCTCCTGACCTAAACTCACCCAGGGAATGCTTCTTTTTAAATTGGATGAAAACAACACATGCCATGAAATCCTGTGAGTACAAAGGATTGCAGTTTCAGACAGGAAAATGTATCTAGATAAATCACTATTGAGTCAACTAAATTACCTTGAACATGACCCTCTAAACACACTGGGTTGTTGTAGGGACCTGCTTTCCCACAGATGCTGTTAGAATGACTCCTCCAGAATGTGTCATTAACTCATGTGGCCAATTAGATTTTTCACTCCATGCAACACATATTCTTTAAATAGCAGTTGCATGTTTAGTAAGTGTCCTAGTAAGAAATTTAGCCCAGTCCAAGGCTTGCCCTTCACACTCACAGTCCCACCACCTAATGGAATTTCTGTGAAAATGGATCTGATTTGAGACCTTAGAATTCAATTTTCCAGTCTAAACTTTGGGAGTTATGTTGTGCCACCTTCTTACTTTCAGAGTCAGTGGAGGATAGCATTCAGTGACTCACCACAGTGGTATTCTCTACAAGGGTGTTTCCTTATGCCTTAACTACTTACTCTTGGGGGTGGGGCTTTGCATTTGTAGGTCTGCTTGACCTGGCACAATGGAAGCTCAGTATTTTCAAACACAGAAATGGCATTTTTCATATGCTTTTTATATGGTGCAGTTTCCCAATTGGTGAGTCATGGCACATTGGTTTATCATTAAATCAGCTCAAGTCCGTATTGGAAAAGTCACCATTATCTGATGCACAGGACCAGAACAGCATGCAGCTTCTCTCAGCACCTCACAGCAATGAGAGGCATCAGTGATGTTTCTCAAAATTTGAGTGCACTCCTTTCTGAGCTCATGTAACTCTCTTTTATATAGTAGCTAGAATAGCCAGTCTTGGAAATAGGAGGCAGCATGCAGGGTGTGGCCACCGATCCCCATTTCGTGCGGCACACAAATCGCATACAGCACTGAGAAGTGCACGTGTGGTGAGAAGCTGTGTATAGGGAAGAAGCAGAAGGCCACAGTCAACTGTGAGCTCAGAAAGCAGAAACAACTGCAGGGCAAGGAGAAAATGTGCAATGTGTGCTGGTTAACCATCCCTGTTGCAGTCACGTAACATGGCCCATGTCGGTCGGTCTGTTATTTTCACAAGAGTGTTTGTAATAAAAAACTGAAAGATTGAAAGAAGTACTCGGCAAGAAATAGGATTTTTGCCTATGTGAAGTGGTTTTAGGAGCATTTGCACTCCTTGCGCTTCAAACTTAACACGCACTAGGAAACTTGTCTGTGTGGTAACTGCAGATGGAATGCTGGATACGCCCCCAGCAGCTACTGTACTGGCTTTGCAATTACTGCATGCTAGGTTTTGCATCTAACACACAATAAGGGCAAAAACATACTGCACTTCCAAAAGCATCCCAATCAGGTGAATTTTCGAAAGAGAAGGACACCCATCTTCCGACACAAATCGGGAGATGGGCATCCTTCTCTCAGGGTCGCCCAAATCGGCATAATGGAAAGCCAATTTTGGGCATCCTGAACTGCTTTCCATCGCGGGGACGACCAAAATTCACAGGGGGATGTCAGCACCGTACCAAAGGCGGGACTGGGGCGTGATATAGAGATGGGCGTCCTCGGCCGATAATGGGGAAAAAAGAAGGGTATCCCTGACGAGCATTTGGATGACTCCTGAAGAAATTGCAGAGTCATGGAATCGGAGGTAGGGTATTATTATGGATTAAGAACTGGTTGAAAGATAGGAAGCAGAGAGTAGGATTGCGTGGCCAGTATTCTCAGTGGAGGAGGGTAGTTAGTGGGGTCCCGCAGGGGACTGTGCTGGGTCCGTTGCTTTTTAATGTATTTATAAATGACCTAGAGATGGGAATAACTAGTGAGGTAATTAAATTCGCCGATGACACAAAATTATTCAGGGTCGTCAAGTCGCAGGAGGAATGTGAACGATTACAGGAGGACCTTGCGAGACTGGGAGAATGGGCGTGCAAGTGGCAGATGAAGTTCAATGTTGACAAGTGCAAAGTGATGCATGTGTGTAAGAGGAACCCGAATTATAGCTACGTCTTGCAAGGTTCCGCGTTAGGAGTTACGGATCAAGAAAGGGATCTGGGTGTCGTCGTCGATGATACGCTGAAACCTTCTGCTCAGTGTGCTGCTGCGGCTAGGAAAGCAAATAGAATGTTGGGTGTTATTAGGAAGGGTATGGAGTCCAGGTGTGCGGATGTTATAATGCCGTTGTATCGCTCCATGGTGCGACCGCACCTGGAGTATTGTGTTCAGTACTGGTCTCCGTATCTCAAAAAAGATATAGTAGAATTGGAAAAGGTACAGCGAAGGGCGACGAAAATGATAGTGGGGATGGGACGACTTTCCTATGAAGAGAGGCTGAGAAGGCTAGGGCTTTTCAGCTTGGAGAAGAGACGGCTGAGGGGAGATATGATAGAAGTGTATAAAATAATGAGTGGAATGGATCGGGTGGATGTGAAGCGACTGTTCACGCTATCCAAAAATAATAGGACTAGAGGGCATGAGTTGAAGCTACAGTGTGGTAAATTTAAAACGAATCGGAGAAAATTTTTCTTCACCCAACGTGTAATTAGACTCTGGAATTCGTTGCCGGAGAACGTGGTACGGTCGGTTAGCTTGACGGAGTTTAAAAAGGGGTTAGATAGACTCCTAAAGGACAAGTCCATAGACCGCTATTAAATGGACTTGGAAAAATTCCGCATTTTTAGGTATAACTTGTCTGGAATGTTTTTACGTTTGGGGAGCGTGCCAGGTGCCCTTGACCTGGATTGGCCACTGTCGGTGACAGGATGCTGGGCTAGATGGACCTTTGGTCTTTCCCAGTATGGCACTACTTATGTACTTATGACTTTACTTGGTCCATTTATTTTCACGACCAAGCCTCAAAAAGGTGCCCGAACTGACCAGATGACCACCGGAGGGAATCGGGGATGACCTCCCCTTACTCCCCCAGTGGTCACCAACCTTCCTCCCACCCAAAAAAAAAAAAATTAAAAACATTTTTTGCCAGTTTCTTTGCCAGCCTCAAATGTCATACCCAGCTCCATCACAGCAGTATGCAGGTCCCTGGAGCAGTTTTTAGTGGGTGCAGTGCACTTCAGGCAGGTGGACCCAGGCCCATCCCCCCTACCTGTTACACTTGTGGTGGTAAATGTTGAGCCCTCCAAACCCCCCCAAAACCCACTGTACCCACATGTAGGCACCCCCTTCACCCCTTAGGGCTATGGTAGTGGTGTACAGTTGTGGGGAGTGGATTTGGAGGGGGGTTGGGGGGATCAGCACCAAAGGTAAGGGAGCTATGCACCTGGGAGCAATTTGTGAAGTCCACTGCAGTGCCCCCTACGGTGCCTGGTTGGTGTCCTGGCATGTGAGGGGGACCAGTGCACTTTGAATGGATTTGGTCGTTTTTGAGATGGGCGTTCTCGGTTTCCATTATCGCTGAAAACCGGGGACGACCATCTCAAAAACAACCTAAGGACAACCATCTCTAAGGTTGACCTAAATTTCATGATTTGGGCGCCCCATTCGATTATGCCCCTCCAAGTGTCTATAAAATAAGCTTTTTGCCCTTTCAGTCTAGGTGACGTGTTATAAAATGACTCTCTGTATGTGTGTGCAGCATGTATGTATGTAGTATGTATTCATTCACATTATGGATTAGATTCTATATATGGAACCTTAAAATTCAGTGTACATAAGTACATAAGTACATAAGTAGTGCCATACTGGGAAAGACCAAAGGTCCATCTAGCCCAGCATCCTGTCACCGACAGTGGCCAATCCAGGTCAAGGGCACCTGGCACGCTCCCCAAACGTAAAAACATTCCAGACAAGTTATACCTAAAAATGCGGAATTTTTCCAAGTCCATTTAATAGCGGTCTATGGACTTGTCCTTTAGGAATCTATCTAACCCCTTTTTAAACTCCGTCAAGCTAACCGCCCGTACCACGTTCTCCGGCAACGAATTCCAGAGTCTAATTACACGTTGGGTGAAGAAAATTTTTCTCCGATCGTTTTAAATTTACCACACTGTAGCTTCAACTCATGCCCTCTAGTCCTAGTATTTTTGGATAGCGTGAACAGTCGCTTCACATCCACCCGATCCATTCCACTCATTATTTTATACACTTCTATCATATCTCCCCTCAGCCGTCTCTTCTCCAAGCTGAAAAGCCCTAGTCTTCTCAGCCTCTCTTCATAGGAAAGTCGTCCCATCCCCACTATCATTTTCGTCGCCCTTCGCTGTACCTTTTCCAATTCTACTATATCTTTTTTGAGATACAGTGCCAAAAATATTTCCACCTAGACATATTCTGTAAACTGTGGTTTATAGAATATGCCTAGCAGGTTTATAGAATATGCCTAGTGCTATGCCTGCACCTAACTCTAGGTGCATCTATTTAAGCCAAGTAAAACGGTGTAAATACCAGCACCAAGTTAGGTGCAGAGCAGGTGTATTCTATAACCGAGTATGTAGATTTTCGGAATGCCCATGGTCCACCCGTTCCATGCCCATGGCCACACACCCTTTTTGACAGCATGCATTAGAATTTACATACACCACTGTACAGAATATGCCTAGCAAGTTGAGCACATAAATGCTAATTAATGCCAATAATTGCTTGTTAAGTAATTAAAATGCGTGCGCAAATCCAGAATGCAACCAGATTTGCGCATGAAATTTCGGTCACGCTATATAGAATCTGCAGGTTTATACATGCATTTCCATAGTATATGCTCCAAGAGTTTGATGATATTACACAAACCAGAAATATAATAGGCAACTACTACTATAGAAACATAGAAACATGGAAACATGCCGGCAGATAAAGGCCATATGACCCATCCAGTCTGCCCATCCTCTGTAACCCCTAATTCTTCCTGTTCCTAAGCGATCCCACATGCTTATCCCATGCCTTTTTAAACTCTGGAACAGTCCTCAACTCCACCACCTCCACCGGGAGGCCATTCCACGCCTCCACCACCCTTTCTGTCGGTGTACCTCAGGGTTCTGTTCTTGGTCCCTTCCTCTTTTCTATCTACACTTCTTCCCTTGGTTCATTAATCTCATCCCATGGCTTTTCCTACCATCTCTATGCTGATGACTCCCAAATCTACCTTTCTACCCCTGATATCTCACCTTGCATCCAAACAAAGTTTCAGCGTGCTTGTCTGACATTGCTGCCTGGATGTCTCAACGCCACCTGAAATTAAATATGACCAAAACCGAGCTTCTCATTTTCCCCCCCAAACCCACCTCCCCGCTCCCCCCGTTTCTATTTCTGTTGATGGCTCTCTCATTCTCCCTGTCCCCTCAGCTCGAAACCTTGGGGTCATCTTTGACTCTTCTCTCTCCTTCTCTGCTCATATCCAGCAGACCGCCAAGACCTGTCGTTTCTTTCTTTACAACATCCGTAAAATCCGCCCCTTTCTTTCCGAGCACTCTACCAAAACCCTCATCCACACCCTTGTCACCTCTCGTTTAGACTACTGCAATCTGCTTCTTGCTGGCCTCCCACTTAGTCACCTCTCCCCTCTCCAGTCGGTTCAAAACTCTGCTGCCCGTCTCATCTTCCGCCAGGGTCGCTTTACTCATACTACCCCTCTCCTCAAGACCCTTCACTGGCTCCCTATCCGTTTTCGCATCCTGTTCAAACTTCTTCTACTAACCTATAAATGTATTCACTCTGCTGCTCCCCAGTATCTCTCCACACTCGTCCTTCCCTACACCCCTTCCCGTGCAATCCGCTCCATGGATAAATCCTTCTTATCTGTTCCCTTCTCCACTACTGCCAACTCCAGACTTCGCGCCTTCTGTCTCGCTGCACCCTACGCCTGGAATAAACTTCCTGAGCCCCTACGTCTTGCCCCATCCTTGGCCACCTTTAAATCTAGACTGAAAGCCCACCTCTTTAACATTGCTTTGACTCGTAACCACTTGTAACCACTCGCCTCCACCTACCCTCCTCTCTTCCTTCCCGTTCACATTAATTGATTTGATTTGCTTACTTTATTTATTTTTTGTCTATTAGATTGTAAGCTCTTTGAGCAGGGACTGTCTTTCTTCTATGTTTGTGCAGCGCTGCGTATGCCTTGTAGCGCTATAGAAATGCTAAATAGTAGTAGTAGTAGTAGTAAATAATACTTCCTTAGGTTACTCCTAAGCCTATTCCCTCTCAACTTTGTCATATGCCCCCTCATTCCAGAGCACTCCTTCATTTGAAAAAGGCTCTCTTCCTGTACATAAAATCCCTTGAGATATTTAAACACTTCTATCATGTCTCCTCTCTCCCAGCGTATACATGTTGAGGTTCATAAGCCTGTCCCTATAATTTTTGCATTCAAGTGCATTTATATAGCACTATTAGACATATGCAGCACTGTACACATTATATGCGGGTACTTTCTGTGTTCCTAGAGTGTTCACAATCTAAGTTTTTGTACCTGGGGCAAATGACTTGCCCAAGGTCCCAAGGATCTGCAGTGGGAAGCAAACCCAGGTTACCAGGATCAAAGCCTGCTGCACTAATCATTAGGTTACTCCTCACATTTGAAACCTGACTTTCATCACTGGGTATAACCAGCCCTGAAAGGTACCAAACTTTGTACATTGTGTAATCAAGCCTCAAAAATGTTACTCTCCTTCTGAACTAGATGCCATATGTAGTAATGAAGCTGAAACAGATGTTATCAAGTATCCTTGCTGCCAGCTAGGGATTTCATTTAATGTATTGAATTTTCTAGGCAGTATTTCTGAATAGACTCTCAAAATGGATTCCAATCTTACAACAAATAACAATTCCACATTTAGACACAAATGATAACTATATATAAATGGTTCAACAACTGAACTAGCATTCTGCTAGACAAACTAAAAATTACTGACAAGCCGCAGCATATGAGGCTATTTCTTGACTACCATATTTGCATTTTTAGCAACTGTGCATTTTCCATCTGTGGAGAAGCAAGTTAAGAGTCAGTGATTTTGAGTGGTGCTAGGAATTCTTATTATCAACAGGAAGAAATCAACAGTTGTAATTAGTAACAGAGAAAGTACCAGTCTGGGGGTGAGCTACCATTTGAGCCACTCAACCAAAGACCAGCGGACCTTGCTTTCCGAGTTTCAGAAGGCGAGGCAAGGTGGACAGGGCCAACAAGGCACCCAGGCTGCAGCAAGGCTGAGCTCGCAAAAAGGAGAGAACAATCTCAGTCAGCTGACCAATGGTCGACGGAAACTGGCGTGTTTGCCTGAGGACAGCGGCAGGATCGACCTGACCCAAAAGGAGGAAGTTGATTTGCAGGGCCCATGAAGAGTCTGGAGGAAGACATATGCACGGTGAGTGAGGGGGATCCAACTTGTTCAGGATTACAGAAACTCAACTACCAGTGCTCCGATCACCTCGCCTTGCATCAGCAAGGAGTGAGTCACCCCCCCACCCCGCTCCTCCCTGCTTTTAGACTGATATCTGACTCACCTTGCCAGCGTCCTGCTCGTTGACTGATATCTGACTCACCTCACCTAATCGGCACCCCTGTCCGCCAGCCCAGATCCAGCCGGGGTGAGTCATTCCGCCGTCTCCCCCACTCTCAGACCACACTCTGACTCTCCTTGATGACACCCCTGTACTCAAGCCTTGCTCCAGCAAGGAGCAAGCCACTCCGCCGCCTCCCATACCCTTTGGCCTCTCCCCTGCCTACTTGTCTGACTTAATCACTCTACCACCATGCAAAGCAATAAAGAACGCAAGAAGATACTTAACCCTCCATTTCCCCAAATGTCGAGGCCTGAAATACAAAAGCACATACACAACAAGCTTCTCCTACATCTGCACCATAATCTGGAACTCCTTACCGAAGAACATAAAACTCATAACCAACTATCTACAATTCAGAAAACACCTGAAAGCACACCTATTCCAATCATTCCTTTCCAACGACATCACCTAGCATGACAGCATACAGGACACCATTCCTTACCCTCAAACTTGAATGATCTAACTGGACTATTCTGACTGAACAATATTGGTCACATCACATTGCCTGTAATATGTAAACTGTTTTCTACTAAGCTAATTGTAAGCCAATTGAACCTACCACCAGGTTGGAAAATGTGGAGTACAAACACAATAAATAAATAAATAAAAAGTTATTTATAGGGTATTCTCTAATTGCTGTGTATGTAATTGGTTGGGCTAGCGCAGTTCCAACCAAAACTAGTTGCCTCACTTATGTCATCTCTTCCTGCAGCTCTGTGCTGGCACCTAGTCAAACATCGTCTGTGCCTCTTCAAAATTCTTGCACATAGTGAAAAGCCCATTAACCCACATGCATAGAGAGAAGAGGCAATACCAGTTAATCAAATTTACTGGTATAAGAATTTTTCATTCAAGGACTTTTCATGAAAGAAATGATGCATCTCTATCACCATGCTCTCCCTCTCCCCAGTGCTCACTCCCTCCCCACTATTGCCCACTACTAGTCATTGTTCTGACACACACACACACACACACCCACACCCACACCTCTACCCATCAAAGAAGCTCCTTCCAGCTTTGTGAGCTACTTTTAACCTCACCTTCAATGTCTGGAACCTATTTCCCCTTCATATACAGAAATCCCTCTCTTGGGTTGTTCTGAAAAGTAAATTATGAGCTCACATTTTTCAATCTCACTTTTGAACTAAGCCAATAATAGTGCCTCTCCCATTAAAGAATTCTCTTCCGCTGTCTGCTTTGTAGATTTGATGTTTTTCAATGCCTCCCAGATAAGAGCAGAAAATAAACATTGCCAGCGCATAACCTTGTGGATGTCACAGCCCAGTGCCAGATCTTAGGTTAGGTACAGGCTGGTGGCTGTATTTCTGACTCCCAAGGAACAGCCGACAGCAAAATACACATGAGGATTGCCCTGCAGACATAGATTATCCCTGCTGACAGAAATCTGCAATCCACTGTGTTTTTATAACTTGGGGAGCTTTATTGTTTTGTGCTCATTTGTTCTGGCCTGTAGCCTACAAAATTCCCGAGCCATGTCAACAGCAGAACATCTACAAGTATTTGACCCACATTGTAATTTTTCAGAGAGCACCAAAATAAAAATAACAAATTCTGATCCACCTCATTTTTTGCGGACCTCTGAACTGCTTCAAAGGCTAGAGGCCTGTGTGAACCTACTGGCCAGTTGTTATGGCCAGTGCTCAATCTTGGGTGGCCCCAGCTCTTCTATGGCTGCCTATTTTTTTTCCCTCCTATTATAAGCAATGTAGTCATCGGTGTTGGAACTGATCTGTGGTATTTCAGGTCGCTGATGTGACATGATGTCACCCAGTAACCAGATCCTCCTGCTTAGCAACCGAAGCTTTCTGTGTTTTCCTTCCAGTTCTCTGTTGCCCGGAGAGAAAAGCCACTGGGCTGCATTTCCGAGTGCAGAGACTTCTCAGGTCTCCAATCTTTTTTTCTGATGCATGCCCCAGAAATACATATCTGTATCTAGCCACCCTATTGCATGTCAGGTCATCTATTTTGAATGGAACATTGCACTTAACAGGTGTACTAACCAGTAACTTCTGTAGACCATTGCTGTTCAACAGAACTTTCTTTATTTTTTGCTTCATTGAAATATACATCCTACCTTTCCAACAGAGTGCTCAAAGCAGGGGACAACTACAGTATGTACTGGTTTTATTTTGGAATGCTTGACAAACACATGTTCCATTCGGAGCACATAAATTCAAAGTACCAGCATGGTTTGGCCTAAGAAGTAAGCTTTATCCACCTTCCATCCTTACCGGCATTTGAGAAATTACTAATAGAACGGCAGATTTATTGATGAGGATGATGACCCCCTGACCCTTTTTGTGATTAGCAGGAGAAAAATGGCATGCTTGAATTTAATTTGCTTTATTATTTTACTAGACTCTTTAAATGGTAAATGACTCTTCTGTAAATAGATATCTGCCTTCATTTTCCACAAGTAATTAAGAATTTTTCTTCTCTATGAATGAATCAGGCCATTGGTATTAAAGGAGTACATTTTTTAAGAGACCACATTCAAGTAAAATATAACAACATTATGTACTTACCCAAAATTTGAAAGAATTAAAAGCACTCTTATTCACCACACATCCACACTGTGAAATAACATACTTTAGCAAACATATACCCCTTTTAATAGAGATGGGCAATCATTTTCCAGAATAAGCACAATATTCACAACCACATAACTGCAAACTGTAACATGTCAACCCTGGAAGACTGAGGTTACACCATGCAATAAACATAAAACCTCTCATACTGTACATTGTACCTCATTCCCAGCCCAGCCGAAAGTATAAAAACGTCCCCCCACCATACTTACATCTATTGTAAATATTGTCTAGAAAAAAAGCCACAGAAAATAATATGCAGGTGCTGTATTCCACTTCATAAGGCCATACCACAGCCTTGCATGTCTATATGAGAAACACCTAAGAAGAACTAGCACAGTTATAACATCACCGCTATACTACATTACAGGCAAAACACATTTTCAAAGCCAGCAGCTGAGACTTCAGGAAAATAAAAGCTTGCAAATAATTTCTTCTTTTCTCATTATTAACCATGTTGATAGAATATTAGACACCTTAAGAAACTACACAGGAAAGCAGTGTAGTTCAAAGTACTTAAGTAAAAATAAATGCATGTTTTAATATTTACGTAAAAGAACACATAATATAAATGTACTTAAGTGAAAGTAAAAAAGTTATTGCCTGATATATTACTTTTTGAGTAACAGTAAAAGTACTGTGACTACAATGAATGCAACTACTGTTAACATTTTTATCCCAACAACATTTTAGTACAAACAGCATCAAATCAATTTTCACCATAGTGATGGACCAATTGAACAAGTCTCTCTACTGTGCCAAGTACACTAATTAAGTTTCATCCTGTCTGCGCAGTTGTGTTTTTGGATGCGATTCCTTAGCTATAGATGAACATTTTCCAGACTTATCGGCAAACAGAGAGCATATTAGTGACCGACAAGTCAACTTTGGACCTCTGAAGTCATCTTGGTGTCCGATAATCATTATTCAAACATGTTAGCAGACTCCTGCTGCAGACCTTACAGCCAAAACACGGCCCTTGTCAAGTAATTTGTGAAGATGTTCAATAAAATCCAGCTATACACCATTGACTTTTCTGGTCATCTCTACTGTTTCTTTTGCTCCTTGTGGTGTGCAGATTGGTTATTCTTTTGTTTCTGTTCTTGGGTTCTTAAGACCCAGTCCAAATGAATCAATTATTTTATCAGTGGCAAAGAAGATTGTCAATATTTATTCCAAAGTCTTTGGCATTTGGCAAATGCACTAAGAGATATTTTCTTGTACACCACTTCTTTTTGTCATAGAAGACACAAGGTTTAAGGTATGACTGGCACACCACAGATAACAAGGAAGCTCATAGATATGATTTTCAGTGGAGTTGATAATTCTGCAGCCATCCAATGCCTCAACTTCTTTGCCCTCTAATTCATCCCTTGCATCTTCATCTTTGTTATCATCATCATGATGTCCAAATACAGAGAAGGCTTTCACACAGTTGGAATCTTCCTCTGTTATTATTCTAACAGTTTTCCATCTGATGTCAAACTCTGTATGAATGTCTTTGAGACAAGCAGACTTTCTCTCTAAAGATTATCAAACCCGTAGACAGTCACCCTAACATAAGATTTTCAATGGGATAACCTGCAGTTTGTTGCGGTAGAGACACATGTCCATTCATCAAGTACTTCAGCGTCATCTCTGCTTCAACATGTCCCAATGCATCACTTTTCTGTTTGGCTGAAGACCAGTAACCAGTTCAACAAACACAGTCAACTCCACAGTTCTCATAGAGGGGCATGTTCGATAGAACAGAGAAAAAGGTCATTTTCAAAAAAGATAGACGTCTATATTTTATTTTTGAAAATACTATGGACATTTTGTGATTTGGACTTTTTTTAGGGGGGGGGGCATTTAAAAAAAAGTCTAAATGCAAAACGTCCAAAATCAAGCCATTGGGACGTAGGAGGAGCCAACATTTTTAGTAGACTGGTCCCCATGACACCCCAGGATAGCAATAGGGCACCCTAGGGGGCACTGCAGTGGACTTCATAAACTACTCCCAGGTACATCTGACCATTGCTCACTTACCTTGTGTGCTGAGCCCCCCAAAACCCACCCCCAAACCCACTACCCCCAACTGTACACCACTATCATAGCCCTTACGGGTAAAGGGGGCACCTATGTGTGGGTACAGTGGGTTTCTGATGAGTTTTGGAGGGCTCACAGTTTCCTCCACAAGTGTAACAGGTAGGGGAGGTAGGAGCCTTGGTCCACCTGTCTGTAGTGCACTGCACCTACTACTAAACTACTCCAGGGACCTGCATGCTGCTGTAATGGACCTGAGTATGACATCTGACGCTGGCATAGAGGCTGGCAAGTAATGTTCTTCATCATAATTTTTGAGGATGGGAGGGGGTTAGTGACTTCTGAGGGAGTAAGGGGAGGTCATCCCTGATTCCCTCCAGTGGTCAACTGGTCATTTGGGGCACCTTTTTGTGTCTTATTCGTAATAAAAACAGGTCTAGCTCAAAACGTCTAAGTTTTAGTCTCGGACGTTTTTGTTTTGTTCCATTATGGCTGAACGACGTCTAAGTCTTAGGAACGCTGACGTCCCACCTTGAACACGCCCCTGGCATGCCCTCTTGAGATTTAGACATCCTTCTGATGGACTTCAGAGATAAACGTCCAAATGCAGACATATCACTTTTTGGATGTTTTTCTCTTTTGAAAATGAGCCCCATAGGCTGTATTCCCTGTACAGCAAAATTTAAGGTGAGACAATCCACTGTTGTCTGCGTGATGAGGTTTACATTAGCCAAACCTTGTTCCAGTTTTTGCTGCTTCATTCGGTTAACCAAGGGATAGTTATTTACATCCCACATCCATAGTAACATAGTAAATGATGGCAGATAAACACCTGTACGGTCCATCCAATCTGCCCAATAAGATAAACTCATTTTATGTATGTGATACTTTATATGTATACCCAAGTTTGATTTGTCCTTGCCTTTCTCAGGGCACAAACCGTAGAAGTCTTCCCAGTACTGTGCTTGTACTAAGTTCTGAAGCTAACATCGAAGCCCCTTAAAATTTGCACTCCAGCCCATCCCTATCTATTCAGTCATGATCAGGGCGTAGACCATAGAAGTCTGCCCAGCTCCCGTTTTGTTTCCAATTACCGGCATCGCCACCCAATCTCCACTAAGATTCCACGGAACCATTCCTTCTAAACAGGATTCCTTAGTGTTTATCCCACGCATGTTTGAATTCCATTACCGTTTTCATCTCCACCACCTCCCTCGGGAGGGCATTCCACATATCCATCACCCTCTCCGTGAAAAAATACTTCCTGACATTACTCCTGAGTCTGCCCCCACTTCAACCTCAATTCATGTCCTCTAGTTCTACTGCCTTCCCGTCTCCAAAAAAGGTTCATTTGCGGATTAATACATTTCAAATATTTGAACGTCTGTATCATATCACCCTTGTTTCTCCTTTCCTCCAAGGTATACATGTTCAGGTCAACAAGTCTCTCCTCGTACGGTTTGCAACGCAAATCCCATACCATTTTCGTAGCTTTTCTGTGCAACACTTCCAGTCTTCTTACATTTTAATTTTAACTGTAAGCATCAGATGAACTAAGTAAGAGTGGTAAAAATTGGTGAAATTATTACTTATATAAAAGTAAAATTAAGAATTTTTTCCTGTACTTCTTTACAAATAAGTGACAAAACTTGTACTTAAGTACAGCAACTAATTACTTTTACTTAGCTACTATACAACACTAACAGAAAGTCTCGGCCCATTAAAATGTTTTAAGATGTAGAAAGAACTTATAGGGAAGGCACTATCCATAATATAGAAATTCATAACCATGAGCTGCATAGATGACTGGAAAGAACATATTTTATTCATGTAAAAGAGATTGTAAAGTTGCTGTCTACTTTTCAGTTGAAGTTTCCTTGTAAATGTGTGGTTAAGTATAATAATGAACAATATATTTTCATTATCCCTCAACAACTGAGATCCTTTCTTAATGTGAAGAAATTTGCCTCTAGGGCATCAGAGGATTGATCTAAAAGTCCCAGATGGATTCTTTGGAAGATAGGTCTGGTTAAATATGTTAAAAGCCCGCTGTCAATCAATTTGTACTTTGGTTTAGTTTCATATTAAGCTCCCTGCTGTTTTCTTTGATTTCCTTCCCCCTCCTTTTGTGATCTAACTAAAGTATATAGTATTTTTCCTTTATTTGTAATTTGATTATTGTTGCATTATATGCCTCCATTCTATATTTCCTTATGCAAGAGTGGTCTTCTATAAAATAAAAATTAAAAAAAAGTTACATCTACTTAACATCAAATATCTATTTTGGGAAGGAGAGAAGGTACCTATGGCTGGATAGACTGCTGCATTTGAGCATCGTGATGGAAGAGCTGTGAGATCTGGTGTGCAATTTAGAGGGCTTCCTGCGACATCATCAACTGAGGTCCCCTCCAGCTGTTCAAAAGAATGCCGCAATTATGGCACACAGCCACAGGTGTGTGCTGAGGGGGTGCATATGCAGTACATGGGCACAGGTGCTGTGTGAGCTGAGGTGGCCAGAGGGACAGAGGATGGCATAGTGGGAAAGAGAGACTGTAGAAAAAAAGGGAGGGAGAGGTGTCCAAAGGGACCCCCAATCTGGATGTAGCCATCTATCACAGGCTATGTGAGGAGCATTGCACAACATCTCTTAAAAAATAATAATGTATGTGATTCCAAAAAGACCCATCACCTAAACCCTGTCTCCGCCAACTTTTGTTTTGAAGAAGATTCAGCACACACAGGGACCTTGAGGTGCTCAGGAACTGTTACTGTAAGATACAGCGAGAAGATCAAGCCCACATCCAACACATGAGGGCATGCCTTAGGGCCTGATGTAAGTACCACCGATATTGCACTTCTGTAACAGCTGTGTCCTGGATCAAGGCCTGAGTAACTAACTAACTTCCGCAAACTACTGACGACCCATCTCTTTAACAAGGCATACAACAAAGATCAACAAATATGAACTCCTATGCATATATCGAGAACTGCCTTCCAATATTTGCTTGTCAAACTACCATCATGTTTTATCATTATCATGTTACCCAAGATCCTTCTGTTATACTAAATGTATATTTTCTTATATATTTCCATTATTCATGATGTATTGTAAGCCACATTGAGCCTGCAAAGAGGTGGGAAAATGTGGGATACAAATGCAATAAATAATAATAATAAATAATAGTATACAGCTACACTCAACACCCATATCCACTAGAATGTACGGCAGCCAAACCCAAACCTATGAGATGACATGGAAAGGAAGGGGGAAGGGGAAGGGATGTTGGACAGCACCCTCCTGTGACCCAAAGGAAAGTGGCCAGCATGCACATTGCTGTAGCTGTGGCAGGGTAAATTAAACTGTAACCAGAAAGAACCACAGGGGGAATCAAACCCACACCTCATATTGATTGGGTTTGGCATTGTGATGTGTAAAGTTAGGTATGGTTTGATTTTGATTTGATTTATTAAAATGTAATTAATCACTTTTCCTCCAGAAATGACAAAGCAATGTACATAAAACTTATAAAATTAATAGCAAAGAAGAAAAGAATGCCAAAGTATAATAGGAAAGAAAAAGATAATGGAGAAATAGGAGATTGAAAAATGATAGAGACAGAGGCTGCAACGTTAGTGGATCCTGGGGAGATCACAGGGTCTATGTGAATGGAAAAAGCGGTCTCCAAAAGATGGGTTTTTAGGAATGAATGTAGGGTAAGAACGTTCAAGGCAAATAGGGGTGGGAAGGGAGTTCCAGAGGGAGGGTGCTAGCAAAAGAATGAATAGGTTCGGGTAGACTCATGACTTCTTTGAGGGGGAAGTCATAACCAGTTATCATTTAGGGAACAGAGAGCTCTAGGAGAGGTTTAGGAGATGAGAAGAAAGATGGGAGGGCATGCTAGAATAAAAAACTTTATGCTACTCTGTGAAACATCCCTCAAGGCCCAAGCTGGGGGCACTTTACCCCTCCCTCTCTGTTCACCCCAAGAGCATGCCTATGAGTCATGTGGTAATGTGCAGCCACTGGCATCTGTGAGACCCCAAGCCAGCTAACCTGATTACATCACAGATAGATACCCCCAAACCTATGTTTCCCACCTTGCAGAATGTAAATTGCCATTCTAAAGTGGGTCCCAGCAGAGGTGGCCAGAAGGATGGAAGGATCAAACAGGGTCCCCTGCCATCTCCCAGCCAGCTGTAGTTCACATAGATATGGGGACAAACACAGACCCACATCCCTGGCAAGAGCTGTAACCATGGCCACAGCCAGGCAACAGAGCAGCGGCATACTACCTCGCAGCTAGTACCTGGTCACCCAGGGCCCTCCAGTAGAGCCCACCCATATTGCATGCCTGTAGGGAGACAACTCTCTCAGAGGACAAACATCTATCAAATCCTTGGCTCTAGGGGTCCCTGCTACGTCATCTCATTGGTGCCACATATCACAATATCCCCCAGATAACAACCAGCAGCCCCCAGCTGTCTCTATCCCTGCCTTCTGATAGCCAGCTGCACCACTATCCTGCTTATAATCGAACGAGAAAAACGCCCAAATTCTGACCTAAATCGGGAGATGGACATTTATCTCACAAAAACGAATAACACGGTATAACCGAAAGCCGAACTTGGACGTTTTCAACTGCACTCCATCGCGGAAGTGTACAAAGTTGACGGGGGGGTGTCAGAAGCGTGGTGAAGGCGGGACTGGGGCATGGTTATCACCCGAACAGAGATGGGCGCCTTTCGCCAATAATGGAAAAAAAGTATGCATTTGTAGCTAGAATTTAGGGCACTTTTCCTGGACCCTGTTTTTTCACGAATAAGGCCTCAAAAAGTGCCCTAAATGACCAGATTACCACCAGAGGAAATCGGGGATGACCTCCCCTGACTCCCCCAGTGGTCACTAACCCCTCCCACCACAAAAAATGATGTTTCACAACTTTTTATTTTCACCCTCAAATGTCATACCCACCACCCTGGCAGCAGTATGCAGGTCCCTGGAGCAGTTGTTAGGGGGTGCAGTGGACTTCAGGCAGGTGGACCCAGGCCCATCCCCCCCTACCTATTACAATTGTGCTGCTTAATGCTTAGTCGTCCAACCCCCCCAAACCCACTGTACCCACATGTAGGTGCCCCCCTTCACCCCTTAGGGCTATAGTAATGGTGTAGACTTGTGGGCAGTGGGTTTTGAGGGGGATTTGAGGGGCTCAACACACAAGGGAAGGGTGCTATGCACCTGGGAGCTCTTTTACCTTTTTTTTTGTTTTTGCAAAAGTGCACCCTAGGGTGCCCGGTTGGTGTCCTGGCATGTGAGGGGGAGCAGTGCACTACGAATCCTGGCCCCTCCCATGAACAAATGCCTTGGATTTATTCGTTTTTGAGCCGGGCGCTTTCATTTTCCATTATCGCTGAAAAGCAAAAACGCCCAGCTCACAAATTGTCGAATAAAACATGGACGTCTATTTTTTTTCGAAAATACGGTTCGGTCCGCCCCTTCACGGACCCGTTCTTGGAGATAAACGCCCATGGAGATATACGTTTTCGTTCGATTATGCCCCTCCATGCAAGCTATGTAGGATGCGTAGTTCTCAATTGCAAACCTTTTAAACACACAGGTTACTCTCCAACTGACTCATAGCCTGCCCCATACCAGCCAGCTGCAGAGCAGTCAGCCCTGGATCAGCCAGATCCAGAGCAGCCTGCCTGCAGCTGAGATGGCCTGGGAGGAGGTTGTCATAGACCCTGACTCCTGGGAGATGCCCCTCACCCCATGACAGGGCCACACCCAGCAGGGGGATGTTGAGGAGAAGGAGGATTCCTGGAGGGATATGCCCCCACTGGAGGGAGAAGAGAACAGACAGAACAACAGCCCCCCACCACGCAGCAACGCAGCACCTGATTACATCTCAGCCCCCCCCCCCCCCCCGAAAACGGCTGCCATGCCTGTGGTGGAGCTCACCCTCACAGCCACCCTAGGCCAGCTCCTGCTGCAGGTCACAGGCCTGCACACAGACATGCAGCAGGAGCTGGGAGCCCTAAGATCCATACAGGGAAAATCCTTGAGGATGCTCTGTGAGAAGTGGCAGCAGCCTGAATGAAGGCCATGGACTGATTTGTGTCCACATTAACATTGTCTGCATTTTTATTTATTTTCCAAATACAATGTTCACAGTTATTTCTATACAAAGGTCGCTGCCTCCAGTCTCTAAAATACGTATACATTCCCTGATCTGCAAGGCTGACAACTGCTGTGGTTTAAACTCTTCTAGGCAAGCCCTGGGAAAAGGAGACTATACATGGGGGAAGGGGGACAGAGGTGTTCAAAGGGCCCTCAGTGGAACCATTCAGAGCAACTCCTCCTTAATATCAAGTGCTCTACCAGAGGACTGCCCAGTTGAGAAGGATCTAATGTGCCCTGCATCACAAGAAGGCTCAGTGCGACTCCAAACTGCCACCCCCAGGATGCCATACCACACCCCAAACCAATATGTCATGGGCTGCCCCAATAGCCTTACAACCTAGCACACCTAGCACAGGTATAAGGTATATGGAAGCTGCTACCAGGTTCCACACTGTGGGGGAAGCACACATGACTGCAGTCTCCCTTTCCACTCCCTTCTCCCAGATCATGGCTGTAGGGCATCTGTGAGTTGAGCCTTTCCTGAGACAAGAGCTTTGGCCAAAGATGCCCCTGCCAGTTCCTGGGGGCACCCCAACCCCTCAGGTGGAGAGGAGATGCCCTAGAAGTCTGTCTGAGAGATATGTACAGGCAATAAACCTGGCACAGGCCTAAACCTATGGAGTGCCTTACATTTATTAGTATTATTATGTTATGTTTATTCATTTATTACAATTCCACAAGATATCTCTTGATCCTGAAAGGGAGGAAGCAATAACATACCCCCACACTCTGGAATTTACTCCCAGAGGGGCTATGTATAACTCAAGACTACCTCTACTTCAGGAGTCAGGTAAAAGCCTGATTCTTCTCCCAAGCCTTTAATACATAGGATGAGTGACTATACACTCAGTCTGCACCTGTACTAGTTTGCTACACACACTGTAACTTAGATCAGTTTCTTATATTTTGACTAGCCGTTGAGCCCGTAAAAACGGGCTGGTATTGGAGTTTTCCTCCCCCCCCCCCCCCCCCCCCGCGAGGTCGCCACCGCTCCCCCCTCGGAGTCACCGCCGCCGCTGCCACCCCTCCACCCGGCCCGGGCCCTCTCTTCGCTTCTGAACTTACACATCCATTTGCCGAACACAGCAAGGCACATCAGCTGAGCTGCCGTTGGCCCTTCCATCTCTGCCTGTGGCCCCGCCCTCCTGTGACGTAACGTCAGCAAGGGCGGGACACAGGCAGAAAAGGGGCAGCTCAGCTGATGTGCGTTGCTGCGTTCGGCGAATGGATGTGTAAGTTCAGAAGGGAAGAAAGGGCCTGGGCCGGGTGGAGGGGTGGCGGCGGCGGCGACTCCGAGTGGGGGGGAGGGGTAGCAACCTCGGCAGCGCAGTTTCCCTCTCTGTCCCGCCCCTCCCATCATCACGTATTGACGCGGGGGCGGGACAGAGAAGTCTCTACTGCGCATTTGCGAGTGAGTACGGTCACTCGCCGTTTATATGTTTGATTAACTGCACAAAGAGCTGCCTTTGGTTTAGCCACCCCTTGTTTATCCCAACTGACTCTGTACCACGCATCTTGTCCCCATCTATATATCTGCATTTGTCCCCTCAGCTATATGGTAATCTGTATTGTCAAAAAGCAGGGTGGTGGACTTTGGTCCTGGGGAACTGAGGAAGTGAGTTTGATTCCCGGCACAGGCAGCTCCTTGTGACTCTGGGCAAGTCACTTAACCCTCCATTGCCTGCCGCATTGAGCCTGCCATGAGTGGGAAAGTGCGGGGTACAAATGTAAATAAAATATCATAGCTATGTTAGTTGAATATTCTAATTGTGTTCTTCTTAGATATTCCATCACTATTATACTTACATTGTATTATAGCTCTGTTATTTGAATTTCAGTGCTGTTAAATGTGTATATTTTTGATCCTGTTCACGGTAGTCAAATTATTAGGTTTCAATTTGCTGCTTTCAAGTTTTCCTCTTTCATTGTATTTATGTTTATACTTGTACATTTTACTATTGTTATGCTGTCAACAAAATTGTAAGTTTGATGTTAAACTGTACCTACTGTACACTGCCTTGGGTGAATCTCTTCATAAAGGCGGTTAATAAATCCCAATAAGTAAATATCCAATAATCTTTCACAAAGTATATAGATTATCCCTCCTTAGACCACAAAAATAAAGAAAAAGAAAGCGGATACAAAGATATTTAGGAGACCACAATCATAAGCTATGTAAGGCTTAACAGAAAATCCTCAGGTATCTATACAATACAAGCATAATTAGATCTTCTTCAAATCCAGGAAGGGTCATAATTGTTCTGAAGCAAAAAAAAAAATAAAACATACTTTGATTGTCCACTTCTAATTCTACATTTACATGGAAAAGCTAACAGGAAAGTAGCTCCCAAATCTTTCACCATTGCAAGAAAATCTTTTCTTCTTTCCTGAGTAACCTTTGCAACATCCGGATAAATCCGTAGTTTCTGCCCATAAGGAAGATCTTAAGAGGGTCTAAAATATTGTTTCATTATTGAATTCATATCTTCTTCAAAAACCATAGACATTAATAATGTGGACCTTTCAGTAGTTTCAGTAATAGATTCTTCAAGAATGGCAGAGATATTTTTCAAATCCAAAGATGAATCAAGTTCTTGGCCTACAACCTTACCCTGAACATTTTTTGTAGTAACGGGCAAATCATAAATCTGATTTACTGGAGGCAAACCTTTTTAGCCGATGATGAGGAAGTCCAAATCTGACTAAACTATATGTTGTAGCAAAACAGGAGTTTGCTCAAGGCTTTTTCCTCCTAATACACACATATGTGCTTCATTTATTTAGAACCCTGTGTTTACTTGATTTGTAGGTCAGAGTAGACATCCAGAGGGAGAGGGAATGGAGATCTATGCAGGAGACAGGGGCAGCAATCATGCTTCTTGTCACCCTCATTCACTTATTTTGTGACCTCATTTGGGGTTAGGACCGGTTAGGGGCATTTTCGATATGATATCTAAGTCTGACTTTAGACATTTTGCAAAAAATGTCCAAAATCTGAATATGAAAAGTTCATTTTCGAAAAAGAAAAACGTCTATCTTTTGTTTTCGAAAATACTGTTTCTAGCAAGGTTTTGTGCTTTGGACATTTTGTTTTTTGGTCCATTAAAAAAAAAAAAATCCAAGTGAAAAACAGAGAAAATCAAGCCATGGGGTGTAGGAGGGGCCAGCATTTTTAGTACATTGGTCTCCCAGATATCCCAGGAGATAAATGGAGAACCCTAGTGAACTTCTAAAACATGCTCCCAGGTACACATCTCACTGTTGCTCCCTTATCTTGTCTGCTGAGCCCCCCAAAACCCACTCAAAATCCACTGCCCACAGCTATATGCAATAACCCTTATGGGTGAAGGGGTTGAGTTATTGGTCATTATATGGCCAAGACAGAATGGAAGAATTCAGTTATACTCCAGATCAGGAAGCTGCTGTAATACAGTGGTCTGCTCTACGGGATGACCAAGGAACTATGAATTTGTCAACTTCATGGAATGAATTCGTAAATCAGAGTACACAATTGGTAAGAGCTGAGCAACATGCTGATACTTTGGCTCAATACATCAAAGCTCACTGCATTCCTAGAGGTCTGCAGTTCTATAAACCTCCCAAATTTGTCACATATGATCAGGATTTTGTGCATAAATGGAATGCACTCTTAAACAAATGTAGTAGAGACTTGATGTTATTAATAGTAGAGACATCTAAAGTGGAAACGGAATTAAAAGTTAAAATTGAAGACATGAAGATGCAACTGAAGCAGTCTGCTACTCAGGTGGAGTATGATAAACAACATGCAGATTTACTATTGAACACTCAAGCTTTATAGACACGATTTACCAAGTCAAAAGACACAGTTTGCCATGTCAAAAGACACAGTATGCCAAAAGAAATGAGCATGATTACATGACAAACTGATGTCTAAGGAAGCCAAAGGCACCACGAGTCAAGATACAGTGTTTAATCAGATGGCAGCTGACACGGATTCAAGTGGGATGAGATTGAGCGAAACCCTCCTCGTGCAGAAAGATATTTTTTTTAAATCAAATCACAGACCAAGGGGTTGGAGTCAAGGAGGCAGACAACAAGACAGTCAGGAACAACAGCAGCAAGCCCCCATACAGATGTCCCAAGACGAGAGTGAAACAATTGTGAATATTGGTAACATTATGTTGACACCCACCCAGAGTGAGGTGTTGAATTTGGGACAAGGATTTGTTCCTACTGTACCATATAATGGTGGGTGGCCCTCTATAGGTTTTTTTCAAAAACTCCATCTTAGAAAATACTTTGAAAACTTATCAGGTGATGTGAACATGTCAGTGATAAAGTTGAAATCTTCTTGGACTCCACCTAGGCCACCAGACTCTGCCATACAAGTTTTTCAAAACTTGGTATTTCGAGGTTTAGATAGATTGGAACAAACATTTTCATCTCATTATAAAAAGAGAAACATTAGTTTTCATCAGTGGCAAGGGTTAATGGAACTGAGAGATAATAATCATATGATGGTATTAAAGGTGGATAAGGGAGGAGCCACGACAGTTCAGTCTGATCAGATGTACATGCAGGAGGCCAATCACCATCTTGAAGATGGCACTACCTATGTGAAAGTTGAGACAGACCCTGGGCTGGAATTGAAAAACACTATTGAAAAAGTTGTGAGAGAAGCCTTTCTTAATAACATCTTGGCAATGAAAGAGATGGCTTTTCTATATAAATCCCACTCTAAGATTCCTCAGGTGTATTTTGTGCATAAAATTTATAAAGATCTTCAGCTCCCACCAGGTCAACCAATCATATCTCTTTGTGCCACAATCTTGGAGCCTTTAAGTAAACTTGTAAACTCCTTTTTGAAAATTTTTGTCCCTCAAATTAAATCATTTATTCAAGACATGGCACTTTTTTAGACCTATTTTGGAAGTACAATTGACTGAAAATTCATTGTTTGTGTCACTTAATGTGGTATGATTGTATACCCAAATACCACAGTGGGAGGCATTAGACACCATTGAAGTTTTTCTAAATCAGCGTTAAATCACCTCAGCGTATTCCTACTAGTCTCTTGATGCAGAGTTGGTGATTCAGCATAATTATTTTTGGTTTAATGGCCAATATTTCAAACAGGGAGTAACCATGGGGGCTTCACTAGCTCCATCTGTAGAGCTTTGCATGTCTCTTATTTGAAGAACACCATATTTATATATCTCATTGATATGCATGTATTAGACCTTGGCATAGATTTCTGGATGATATTTTTTTTTTGTGGGAGGGTACTGTCACACAACTAATGGAATTTGTGAAATGGCTCAATTCTTTGTCCACTGCCTTGCAGGTTATTGTTACATGGCATAGGGATCAGATTGATTTTTTAGATGTGCATTTGTACGGCAAGGTGGTACTATTCAAAGTAATTATATAGAAAGGAAACAGCTAGGAATACTTTTTTACATTTCTGAAGTTCTCACCCCTATAATTTAAAGAGAAGTAAGTCAATTTTTATGAGTTAAGTGTATTTGTTCAGAACCAGAAGAGTTTGAGAGTCAGGCATCTATGTTGGGGCACAGGTTTTTAGAGTGTGGGTACCCATATAAAACCATAAAGATGGCATATTTGAGGGCAAAGTTTACTCAGAGAGAACAGTATTTGCAATACATGAACCAAGAGATGATTGATAGAATTACATGCTTCTTTAATTTCTTCTGTAATTTTCAAATATTGGAAAGTATTAACTATCTATGAATGCTTCCAAGAGTGTCCTATTATAGCTTACTGATGGGGGGGAAATGATAGGAGAAATGGTAACTTACAAGTGGTTGGATTATAGGGAAAGCATTGAACCCTTAGTAGGACACAAAGCTTGTGGACATTGTTAATGGTGTACTAGCACTATAGAAGGCATCCAGTGGGAAGTAGGTTTAAAACATCATTTTACAATAGCCCGTACTAATACCACATGTGACAGTAAAAATGTAGTTTATATCATACAACGTCCTTGTGGTCTTGTATATGTGGGTCGATCTTTTCGCCCTATTAAAAATAGGTTGACAGAACACAAATATGGTAGAATCGGCTCCACTGGTCATATACTATGATGAGTTCAATCATGCGGTGGAGGACTTGCGGTGGTGAATTATAGATCAAGTAGTAATGGGTATGGAAAGAGGTGATGTGGAGGCATTAATTAACTATAAAGAACAAAGATGGATATTTATATTGGACACTACAGATTCGAGAGGGCTTAACACAGAATTAGACTGGTTAGCTTTTATATAGGAGTTGGCTGATTGGTCTGTCTGGGTCAGATGGTACTATTTCGGGGTGGTCCTAGTTTGGGGTGCCATTTTGAGAGAAACAAGAAACTGTGTATGTGAAAAGCAGATATATTACCCATGAAAAGTACTGCCCTATGTGAAGTTATAGGAGTTAGTTAGACCCAGGGTGTTATTCAACTTATAATGTTTTTTAGTAATTGTGTTTTACTATTTTTAGAATTAAGGGCCTGCCTATGAAGCAGCTTTGAAGCAAAACATAGCTCATGTTGGCCACTGGTCCTGGATATGAAGAATAATTACAAATTACAATTAGATTGTTGAGAAACAGCGACTGATGAAGAATTTGGTGAGTCACGAGTAGAGTGGCTCATGTGCAAAAAGTCACCACTGAGGTCTAGTCTAAGAGTCTGAGGGGTCATTAGCATAAATGTTAAGGTCCCCAAGAGAGAGGGAAGGGGACGATGGTTCAAGAAAAAGGAACACAAGAAACCATAGTAAAGGAAGAGGTAGGACTTATCAGGGGATGATAAATGCCCACTACCCAGAAAGGTAGTGAAGTGAATGGGCAGATGGAGTGAACTTCAATGGAAGAAAAGAAGTGAGACTGAGGTGGAAGAAGGAGTTGAAATGTACATAAAGGAGAGTCATAGCCTGATACCACTGTTATGACTAATGAAATGAGGTGTTTGGGAGAAAAGGTAACCTCCATGACAGAAAGCAGCAACTGAAACAGTGTCTTTGGGGAAAAGCCAAGTCACTGTTAAAGCAAGAAGATGCAAAGTATGAGAGATAAAGATATTGTGAGTGTAGGTAAGCTTGTTGGAGATAGAGTGGATAGTCCACAGCGTACATGAGAAAGGGAAAGAAGAGGGAAGAAGAATAGGAATAAGATTGGAAAGGTTGTGTTTTGATGTGCACAGGTGGAATGAGAGTTCCTTTGGAGGGCGTCCTACTTCCAGTACCCATTTGAGGGACCTTCTGGAAAGAAAGATAGGATGGTGGAGGTCTCAGAGTTTTTGAATACCATCCCGATTTCTCAGACATCCATACTTCTACTGATCCTCTTGGCTCTCAAACAGAAGTTGTTTCTATAAACTCTCCAGAATTCTAGTACTCCCTCTACTGAACTGAAAAACCTACAGCCTGCAAGCAGGGGTCAAAGAATCCTACAGTTTCCCTAGTATAGGATAATAGATTTATGTTTGTTTAGGCAAAAGGGCCCTTCCATTTGCAAAGCCTTGATGCTTTCACAGGCAGTGTGATGGCATTCGAGGTTTCTGAGTAATCCTTTCTGCGCAATCCCTTTTAACATAGAATAGCAAAGAAAGGGAGATTAGTTGGAGGAAGAGACTGCTAATTAGACTGTGATGTTGTAGCTGAGGAGAGTCATTATCTTTCAAAGCCCAAAGCTATATTTGACTTGTTAAGCAATGTCAGTTGTTGCATGTTGCATTCCTTGGCTACTAGCCAGGGCTCTGTGTAATACTCCTGCCTCCCTATTGCTACTTAATCCTTTCCTAATCTGACATTTGCGCAAGAGGAGTAAAATCAAAGCACAGACACAGAGAACCTCTTCACCAACATTCAGTAAACTCTTTTTTTATTTTAATTAATTTGCTTGCAGTTCACTGTAATGGTAAACATTTGCCTGCATGAATCTGTAAACATGACACATATGGAAGGTAGCTACTCCAGAGCCAATGCTAGGGCATTAGACCTCATAGGTGAATTTTAGCCTCACCCACATTCATTAACTTTTAGGCACCCCCATCCCACCTCTGATAATTAAATTCCACATCATATTGATCCCAACACCACCCCTCAGAACGATCCTGTAGAAATGCATAAATGGATATTATATTTTTGACTAATATACCTTATCTTGTGTGTGTGTGCGTGTGTGTGTGTTTGTGAAACATAGAAGCATAGAAAAATGTAGGCAGATAAAGATCATATGGCCTATCCAGTCTGCCCATCCATGCCATCTACTCTCCCTATCACTCCCTTAGAGATCCTATGTATTTGTCCCAAGGTTTCTTAAATTCAGATATTGTTTTTGTCTCCACCACCTCCACCGGGAGGTTGTTCCACAAATTCACCAACCTTTCCATGATGAACTATTTTCCTCACGTTACTTTTGAGTCTCTCCTGTTTGACCTTGATCCTATGTCCCCTCGTTCCAGAGCATCCTTTCAATTGAAAGACACTCACCTCATGTGCATTTATGCTGCATAGGTATTTAAACATCTATATCATATCTCCCCACAGTACAACCTCACAGCAATGGACTATATGGGGGGGGGGGGCAGTGTCTGTTGCTCTGAAACAGTGAAGTAGCTACAGGGGAGCCTTGAGGGCCCAGAACCCCCCCCCCCCCATTCCAGCCACAGCCCCCCCCCCCCCTCCAAACCTGATGGCCATTCAAATGCCTGTGTTTTAGTCACTACTGGCTGCCCTCCCACTCCCTGTACCACTGTCCTTCACTGTTCCTTGCACCGCTGTCCCGCTCCATGCACCACTGTCCTTCAATTTTCTGGCCACCAGCAGTGTCAGTGAGGTAAACACACTGCCTTCGGCGGCCCAGAAGCTTTCCCTCTGCTACAATTTCCTGTCCTGCATAGGCGGGACACTACAACAGAGAAAGAGAGCTTCTGGGGCTGCCAAAAGCAGTGTGTTTACCTCACTGTTGCTGTTGGCAACCCGGAGAATTGATGAAGGACAGTGGTGTAGGGAGTGGTGGAGGGAGCTGGAACAGGAGACATCAAAAAGCTGAAGCCAATTAGGTTAGTCTTCCTTTCCCTCTCCATTGCGCAGCTGTTGGTAATCCCCGTTCACCCAAAACAAAGCAAGCAAACCTATGAGCTGCTCCTCTATCTACATTGTCGTTCTTTATGGTTGGTGACATTTTTATTGGATCTCGCTTATATTTTCAAGCAGGCCGGCTTTGCAGTCTACAGATGCACTCAGGGATGTACTCAATAGAGTAATTAGTTCTAAATTGTAAATCATTGTATCATTTGGAGGGGCTGGTTATAAGGACTCTCCTGTATTCATGCAGAGATTTTTCACCTAGTAAAGGGCCACCAAAAATAGACATCATGTTATGAGAATCAGGTGCTTAACAATCAGACTTACTATTTATAAGTACAATTAAAAAAAACACTCATTAATTAGGTTGAGACCTGGGAGCATGTAACATCATTTTTTTCCTGTGCCTAAATCAAAAGAAAAAGATGGCATGTGGGAACTTGCTCATTTTGTTTTGTGGAATGCAGTGGTATATTATACAAATGTACTTGCCTTTTTTTATTAATATTATTTCACAGAGAGGTGTTTAATAATGAGGGAAGGGCTTTTTCTTGTAGACGCTCTGTCCAGAGTCATTCTATGTGTGCCAGCACCTTCGCTTCTTTACTCCTCGTTCGAGAGTAATTCTGCTAGGTCACCCAGCCAGCTCAGCCAAGCAAGCCAGCTTAGCTCCACGTCAAGCCAGCTCAGCCAAGCCAAGACAACTCAGCTGTACGCCACGCTAGCCAAATCAAGCCAAGCCAGCTAAGCTCCACACCAAGCCAGCTAAGCCTACCAAGTCGGCTCAGTTCCATGCCTGCTGCCCAACCCGGCTCTTGCCAGTCAGCATTGGCCATTCCAGCCTGCCTCCGGCAACTCAGTGACTTGTCTGCCGCAGTTCGGACCTCAACCTCCAGTCAGACCTGTCTGCAGTCCAAGGGCTCACAATTAGGTCAATGACACAGTATTTAAAGAGCCAAAATAACACAAATAACTCTCCATCTCAGGCAAGATTGGCAGCCACTTTGGCATCCTCCATTGAACCACTTACCACAAGAATACACTATCTTCTCTATTTCACCAGAGTCCCATGAAGATCCGGGTTTAGCAAGATTTTAGCATCACTTGGGCAGGCCCTCTGTGGTCAAGCCCTGCTTCTGGATCTGTACCTTTAAACTAACAATGCCAACACCATGAACCTGGATTGAATGAGAAGAAAGAAAGGAGCCAGCAAAGAAGGATAACTACAGACCCTTCCTTTACACTTACACATTTTCACTCCTGTTGACACTCTGCAAAGGCTTTTGTCCACCAGACCTCCAAAGATTAGCAACACACTTCCATGTTTGCTGCTAATTTTAGCCCAGGATATGACTTTATACATTAACCATCAAGACCAGCCCTAGTAGCACACATTCTCATGCACAAAAATTGCAACAACACTGAAAAAAGTGTAAATGTCTGTACATATTCTATGACGAACATATGTATTTGATAGGAGTGGCCTAGTGGCCTAGGGGTTAGGGTGGTGGACTTTGGTCCTGGGAAACTGAGGAACTGAGTTCAATTCCCGGCACAGGTAGCTCCTTGTGACTCTGGGCAAGTCACTTAACCCTCCATTGCCTGCCGCATTGAGCCTGCCTTGAGTGGGAAAGCGCGGGGTACAAATGTAACAAAAATAAAAAAAAAATAATAATCTGCCCCAACTGTCCCTTCCCTCTGTCCCCAGGAATGCCTACGTATGATGCATGATCTTGTCAGTGCTTATATTTCTGTCTGCCATGCATGAATGCTTCCACTTCAAAAGGACACGCTTAAAGGTTTGACTTAGCACCAAGATGGTGGGGAAAATTGAATAATAAACAATCCCAAAGAACAGCCCAATGTCTAATGATTTCATTCCAAAACTAGTAAGTGCAACAATTTTTATATGGTCTAAATTGTTGCACTTACTAGTTTCGGAATGAAATCATATACTCATATACTCTGGAGGAAAGGAGAAACAGGGGTGATATGATCCAGACGTTCAAATATTTGAAAGGTATTAATTCGCAAACGAACCTTTTCCGGAGATGCGAAGGTGGTAGAACGAGAGGACATGAAATGAGATTGAAGGGGGGCAGACTCAAGAAAAATGTCAGGAAGTATTTTTTCATGGAGAGAGTAGTGGATGCTTGGAATGCCCTCCCGCAGGAGGTGGTGGAGATGAAAATGGTAACGGAATTCAAACATGCGTGGGATAAACATAAAGGAATCCTGTTCAGAAGGAATGGATCCTCAGGAGCTTAGCCGAGATTGGATGGCAGAGCCGGTAGTGGAAGGCGGGGATAGTGCTGGGCAGACTTATACAGTCTGTGCCACAGCCGGTGGTGGGAAGCAGGGCTGGTGGTTGGGGGGCGGGGATAGTGCTGGGCAGACTTATACGGTCTGTGCCCTGAAAAAGACAGGTACAAATCAAGGTAAGGTATACACAAAAAGTGACACATATGAGTTTATCTTGTTGGGCAGACTGGATGGACCATGCAGGTCTTTTTCTGCCGTCATCTACTATGTTACTATGTTACTATTAGACGTTAGGCTGTTCTTTCGGATTGTTTATTATGCATGAATGCTTTACACACAAAATAAACTTTATGCAATTACTCCAATGATGGCAATTTCCAAAATAAGATGAACCAGGACAGTATATTGATGAATACAAAAACAATTCCAGCAAGAAAACTCTTTCTTTATTAGAAGTCCATCACAAATTATAAATTCTTAACTGTGCATCCATAGAACAAAGAAAAAGCTCATTCATGTATAAAAAAGGAAAACAAGAACTCGACATGACTGTGTTTCAGCATCAATGCTTACATCAGGATTTGCACAATCTAAAAGAATAACATAAGACATGTAAATGAAAAATGCAACTATACAAATACAAATAAAGATACCTATAAAGATAGAAATGTGTCTACAAAAAATCGAAAATATCTACATAGGGACGGAAATCACAACACAGAGATACACTGTTTGTCCTTTTTATGAAGGTCCTGTTCTTCCTTTTTGGATTGGCAGTTTCCAAATGGCATTTACCTAGGTAAATGGTCAATTTGAAATTCGCCAAACCTCTCAATGGGTAAAGTAATCACTGTTGGGTCTATGAGTTTGTGTGACTGTCAGGGTCTATTGCCTTGTTTTAACTGTTGCTGCTCCCTGCCACCCTCTCTTCCCCATAGAAATCGTCACCCTATGTGACCACCTAATTCTGCCTAATGATTAATCTAGCCCTGGGTTAGTTCTCCATATCTTCATACCTCTCCTCAGTAACCAGATTTGTGGGTCTAACTTGTCAAACAATTAATATGTTGACATCACCAATAAACAAGCCAACAGGCTCCAAAATGTGGATTCTTGAGCTATTGCTGCTTAACTGATCATCTAGTACCAATAGAAATGGAGAAACAGAGAGTGTGATGTCAAATAAGTATTACAAGTTCCAATTTATTTCCTGCTGCATAATGATCTGCCCTAGGTATGCCATGCCTTCCTACCTCAGAGAAGAAGGAGCGAGGTCACCTTGCTCCTCACTGGATATCCATTATCATTCTTAATTTAGGCAAAAAGCCTACAAATGAGATAAATTCTCAGAGTGTATATGCCTGTTGAGCGGCTCTTTATCTAGGTAGAATGGTCAAGGTATTTTCTAAATCAAGCATACAAAAATAAACCAATACAAACTTTTCTCAATTTTGTGATCAGAGTTAAATTTAGTAAATATGCTTTCTCCTTCTTTGATATTCCATGTGGCATGTTGTGTGCATGATAGAATTATCCATTTAACTGCCACTTTTTGACGGGGTCATGAAATGCCTATTCAGATTTACAAGGAGGCTTCTTACCCTGCTCTCTCTGAACATTTAACATGGGCAGACAGAACCTTCTCATCCGCAGTGCCCCAACCAGGAGTCAGCTGGAAGTTTTATTTACTTAGCAGGAGATAGTCCTCTGTGGTATAAGAATATTGCAACTTTATTGATGAAGAAAGGAAAAAGTGAACAACACAAGCCAACTAAAATTAAGCTCTTGCTATTCTGTTGCTCAAAAATATATTGTTGCTCTAGATATTTAGAAATTCAGTTAAGCACCTGAACCACATCGCTTATATAATTAATAATAACTAGCCTCATAAGCCCAGGGTACCTTTACCATAGGACACCACTGAAGTGGCTTTCATCATAGGCTCCACCACCAGCCAAAAAATCGCAGAGAAAACTCTCACATTAATGCTTTCACTGAGAGAAAAGTCTGCAATACTTAGGCTGGCAGGGTAAAAATATAAAGTTATAATGTATAACTATGGATCAAGTGCTTATAGAAAATCCACCAGTGACCAATGAAACTCTAAACTTGATCAATAAGGATAAGAAGTCACAAAATATATATATAACAGACTATCAAAACTTAAGGGTTGAAAAATACTTAACTTCACCACGTGGTCTCAAACTCCAGTGACTATAGTATTATTCTCAATTCAACCCTCCATTGCAATGCTGTAGATAGTTATTAGTCAGAATTCCTTTTCACTCCGACCTCATTATGATTCGACAATACGCCATCGCAATCATATCTCTCTCTGTTACTCGCCATGTCTATTCCAGCTAGGCAATAACATATCCCCAGCTGTGAGACTGACCTGCTGTGGTGTGTCCATAAAAGCCATGCCTATTCTCATCCACCAAGCCATGCCCATTCCCTGCCAGCCTCTAAGGTCTGTTGCCTCTGTGAAGGCTGGTTAATCATTGCCAATGAGATGAATTACCTGAATTACATTGTAAGCTCTGTCGAGCAGGGATTGTCTCTTCATGTTCAAGTGTACAGCGCTGCGTACGTCTAGTAACGCTATAGAAATGATAAGTAGTAGTAGTAGTAGTAGTAGTAAGCATACTGCATGATAATGAATTGTCCACTTGCTAGAGCCTCATTCTGGTTGGCTTGGTTATTCTGCCACAGACCCATAATTGATATAGCCAGTGCTGAGTCACACCACCCTACCCTTCACTCATGGGTTGAATATTGACTTTATGGCCAAGGCTGTCTTGTCAATTTGGGGGTATAATGCCTCAGAGATTTTTATTATGTCATTTAGGAAAAGGTCTTGTCTAATATCTCACTGGTGTATTTTATCTGCAGCATTGAAACAATTACCTCTATGGAAGCCCAGTTGTGCCATATTTGCTGTATTTTAATTGCAGACTGCCATAGGCTTATTTGATAATTTGCTTTCTTTAGTCCTTGGTTCCATACTTGGAATTGGCTCATCACAGGTACAAAATGATGTCCAACCAGATCAGCATTGGGCTTGGGCAGCCACAGAACAATGCCAGATCCTTTTTGACCAGTTTTAAGAGCTGCTTAGAAGAGAGGGTACCCAGGTCATGCCCACCCAAATGAATGATCAACATATTGGATGCGCTGCTTTTAACAGTTTCTTGTTAAATAGAAGCAGCAATTTGCGATCCATTTAATGTGAACAGATTTAATATCAAGACCCAGGCACACACCCGAGGGAAGGTTGGCCCCTCTCCTGCCTGCCTGACCCATGAAGGAGTGGCAATACTCCCTAAAGTTGGGCTCAACAGTAGGAGCATTTGCCTGGGTTTGAGGCTTTTTCCTCTTTATAAGAAAGACACTTTAAAACAATGCTTTATTAGACACCACATGATTAGTAGAAGTCATTTGGCCATGATTTAATTGTTTTGAAACTAGACTATCTACGAGCTCTAGAACATAATTTTAGAATCTTTCTACCATCAAGGAGTGTCCCATGATCCAAATCACTCTTTGCCACCTGAGGCACTTCTGTAGAGGCAATGCATATCAGGTTATATTGTATTGGCGTAGAAAACCTTGCCAGAATGATTGTATCTTGAATAAACATAGAAACGCCAGTGCTCTAAGTTCTGAAATGCTGTTATAGTCAAGTCTGACTGGAAAGCCTCTATAGACACACTTAATCCAAAACAAAAACAAAAAGGCAGCGAATTGTGGGGAAGGGGGATGTTGCTTCCTACCAAAGCTAGGATTCGTGTAAATACTGCCATGAAATGATATCTTGAAGTTTCTATTGTGATATACCAAGAATATCCTTGTCCCCATGAAACTTTGGCTTCAATGCATAAGAATCAGTGGAAATGTGCAGCACTGCTTATTTGCAAAGGTTCCAACTAACATAATTCTCCCTGGGCAGAAAACTCTGCCTGTCTCTGACAAATGCTAGTACTTTAATAGAGGGGCTTGCTCTCTCTGCTGTAGTAAATTCAGACACAACTGTTCAATTACGCAGCCTCTCACCTAGCAGCACAATGACCAAGTGCCCTGATGCTCAAAGCTTTGGCACTAAAGTGAACAGCGCCCACCCCATAGCCGCAGGAAAAGCGCAGAAACATAGCCCTCTAATGTTCAGAGCTAATGCATTCAAATTATATGTGCATTATGAGACTGAAAATAAGGGGGAAGAGCGTGCTTAGTGAATTCGCACAAGAGTTTAGTGATAAGTGCAGCTCTTGTGCGTGTGAGCTAAGAGTGAAGCACACATTGGCACTCTTCTTCTGTGCCTTTAAATATAAGCTTTTCAATTTTTTTTTTCATTTGAAAGGCTTATACTTAGGGGTAGAAAACAGGCAACAATGTATGCTTTCACCTTCAGGTTTGATCAAACTTGTACACATTTGTTTCTTAGTATTGGCGCTTAGAGGCTTGCACGGGCTTCCTTCTGCTTCCAAAACAAATCAAAAACCAGCAGATTTTAAAAAGAAAATCATCCCCTCTTCAAACTCCCTCCCCCCACCTCCCACACACACACAATCAGGGGTGGCCCAAGATAATCTGCTGCCCGAGGCAGAAAATGAGCAGTATAAAAAAAAAAGTCACTCCACACCTACGTCAAAGGTGTAACATGAACACTTTATCACACACCTTGAAGTGAGTGGGAGCATAATTCAAGTCAACTATGCAATGACATAGATTTCTCGCACTTAATCCCTAAGTGCTTAAATTACTACTGGATGTGGAAACAGCGCAGTCACTCAAGCATGCTTTGAGTTTTTGAGGTGCTCCTAGAGTTTCGATTAGTGACATGAATGACTGTGCTGCTAAACATGACATTTAATGCCTTGATGAGCAGTGGCCTAGAGGAGGTTGGTCCGTAAATGAAGTCAATATTGCAGGCTTACGTATCTGTCACAATGCAAGTACCTCAGCCCTTATGAGAATAGTAAATTGCTTCTTAGAAAGAGCTCTAATGGCATGTAAATAACCCAAGGCCTCCAAAAAAAAAAAAAAAGATCAGGGCTTGCAGTTCAATCTGATGGTGAAAACATAGAACCAGTCATGTCACATGAGTCACATAACAGTATACACACAACATAACATATCAGGTCTTATATACCATATCGGACCAATGGCTCAGAACAGTTCACAAAAAACTAAATATGAACAGAGTTACATTACATCATAAAACACATACCATATATACTTGACTATAAGCAGAAAGTTTGGGGCCAAAAAGAAGCCCAAAAAATTGGGATCTCAGCTTATAGTCGAGTTGGCACACATTTCTGGCATGTCTTTCTCTTCTCTTCTCCCCCTCCCCCTCCTGTGACCGATGTTTCTTTTTACAGCTACTCAGGCAGTGCAGGGAGAGGTCCAAAAAGTTTTCCAGATGCCTCTATCACTCCCTCCCCCTGCAGTGATGGCACGTCTTCCTCTCCCCCTGCCTTACAGTGACCAGTATTTCCATCTGAATGCTGCCTCTGATGCAACACTGACACCGAAACATCATAACTGCAAGCTGGGCCGATGTGGCGGCCTTGAGCATCTGTGCATGCTCAAGGCCTGCTGGCTCCTGGAGGGATTGATTAGGCCTTGAACATGTGCAGATGCTCAAGGCTCCTTACTGGCCCAGCTTGCAGTTACAGTACTTCAGTGTCGGTGGTAACATCAGAGGTAGCATGCAGGCGGTACTGGTAAAGAGAAACAGCGGTCACTACAGGAAGAAGGGGAGGAGGAAAAAGAAAGACATGGTGGTCACCGTGGGGGGTGGGGGAGGGAATGCAGGCATATCTTGAACTCCAATATTTCCTTTTAGTCCTGCATCCACAATTTGGACATTATAGGTTTTCAACTTCGTAAATTTTCTTCTCATTACTACTAGTGATGAAGCCCTAAGAATGCCACTCACAGTTTACGAAATGTTCCATGTAGGGAGGAAGAGATAGGGGTAGAAGAGGGCCTGCTTCTATGCTCTTCTGAACAGAACTAACATTGATGCCAAATTCAGTACTGCAAGCTCCGTGCTCAGTCCTGCAAAACAGCTCGCCCATCCATTCAAAACATGCCATCTATAGGAGGATGGAGGCAAAGCTACCACTTATCAAGATTATTAATCCCCTCTTTTTTTTCTTTTAATATACATCTTTTAATGTACATATAGATGTGATGGTAAAAAAGAAAGCAATGAAAACAACAGCCTTAACAAATCACTTCTTACCAACACAGCAGGAAGTGAGACTAAACAAAAAACTAAACAGGAGATAAAAATTCCACTGAAATGTAGATGGAAAGTGATGACCACAAATGTTCAGTCTACGCAATAAAGTTCATGACCTGCAAGCCCTGATGTTAGAGGCAGACTTAGACATTGTTGCAATCACGGAGACATGGCTCAATGGTTCCCATGAATGGGATGCAAACGTACCAGGCTATAATCTATTTAGGAAGGATAGAGATGGTCGAAAAGGTGGAGGAGTAGCTCTGTATGTGAGAAATGATATCGCAGCAACTGAAATGACAGGGGCCTGGGGAAAGGAAGAAGCGATACGGATCACCTTAAAAAGAGATAATAGAACTTCTGTCCACATGGGTGTTGTCTACAGACCTCCAACACAATCTACGGAACTAGATAAAGATCTGATTACAGATATTCAAAAGTTGGGAAAGAAGAGAGAAGTGCTGTTGCTGGGAGATTGCAATCTGCCGGATGTAGATTGGAAGGTTACATCTGCGGAAACAGAAAGAAGTAGGGAGATTGTGAATGCTTTTCAAAGTGCTCTGCCCAGACAAATGGTGATGGAACCCACGAAGGAGGGAGCAACGCTGGATCTGGTGCTTACAAATGGGGATAGTGTGTCAAATGTCCGAGTGGGTGCCCACCTGGGCAGCAGTGGCCATCAAACAGTTTGGTTTGATATAACAGCTGAAAAGGAGGGCAGCCACTCAAAACTCAAAAGTCCTGGATTTCAAGCATGCTGACTTTATTAAAATGGGGGAATACCTGAGGAAGAAGCTGATGGGCTGGGAGGACATATGAGAAGTGCAAGGACGGTGGTCCAGGCTGAAAGAAGCTATAAATATGGCCACAAACCTTTATGTAAGGAGAGTAAATAAAAGCAAGAGAAAAAGGAAATCGATATGGTTCTCCAAACAAGTGGCTGAGAAAATAAAGGCTAAAGAGTTGGCGTTCCTGAAATATAGAAAAACTCAAGAAGAGCAGCACGGAGAGGAGTACTGGGTGAAACTAAAAGAAGCCAAGTGAGAGATATGTATGGCGAAAGATGGTAGGGTTCTTCACCTTGGAAAAGAGATGGATGAGGGGAGATATGATTGAGGTCTACAAAATCCTGAGTGGTGTATAATGAGTAGAAGTGAATTGACTTTTTACTCTTTCAAAAAGTACAAGACTAGGGGGTGCTGGTGAACTCAAAAAGAAGATGGGCGCTTGATCCACTTGCTCCCTACTTTAATCTAAGCCTCCTGTGTATACAGGCATAAAATGTTAATTTTTATTAGTTTTTTTATCTCACTTCTTGGCTCTGTGAGTATATGGCTTATAAAAATCTAAAGCTAGATTCTGGATCAAACTCACTTCCAGCCTCCAAATGGCAAAAGCCTACACCGACATTTCCCTCCAAATGATTATAAGTGAAGTTCTTTCCATCAAAGATCTCCTCCAAGACAACTTTAACTCACTGATTGCATGATTTCCTCACTATCTGCATGAAGAAATCCCGGAAATTAAAGAAGGTTTATCTGCAAGAAGGAGGTCCCGCTCCTCAAACACTCTGGGCCATTTCTCCTAAGGGCCCTGAAGGTCAAATTACTTTTCAAATTACTTTATTAATCCTTTTGCAAGACATATAGAATTTACCCCAATATGGGCTTCCATAGTGCACATGCTTTAAGCAGGACTGTGAGGAGGCATTGCTGAGGTTGTGCTTAGGAAAGAGGAGGAAAGCACTGAGCAGTATGGCAGACTTCAAAAGCAAGCGTGCTGTTTACCTTTCCTTGGCTTATGGTACAAAATAGCAGATGCACCTGAGGCTGATTTTCAAAGAGAAACAACCCAACTCATTTTTCTTTGAAAATTAGCTTACATTATGCACTCATTGTACTTTGCGTAGACTGAAAAGAGTATAATTGTAACTGAATTTGGCTAACATTTGTCTTTCTAAGAGTTTTTATAGTGCCGTTGTATCGCTCCATGGTGCGACCGCACCTGGAGTATTGTGTTCAGTACTGGTCTCCGTATCTCAAAAAAGATATAGTAGAATTGGAAAAGGTACAGCGAAGGGCGACGAAAATGATAGTGGGGATGGGACGACTTTCCTACGAAGAGAGGCTGAGAAGGCTAGGGCTTTTCAGCTTGGAGAAGAGACGGCTGAGGGGAGATATGATAGAAGTGTATAAATAATGAGTGGAATGGATCGGGTGGATGTGAAGCGACTGTTCACGCTATCCAAAAATACTAGGACTAGAGGGCATGAGTTGAAGCTACAGTGTGGTAAATTTAAAACGAATCGGAGAAAATTTTTCTTCACCCAACGTGTAATTAGACTCTGGAATTCGTTGCCGGAGAACGTGGTACGGGCGGTTAGCTTGACGGAGTTTAAAAAGGGGTTAGATAGATTCCTAAAGGACAAGTCCATAGACCGCTATTAAATGGACTTGGAAAAATTCCGCATTTTTAGGTATAACTTGTCTGGAATGTTTTTACGTTTGGGGAGCGTGCCAGGTGCCCTTGACCTGGATTGGCCACTGTCGGTGACAGGATGCTGGGCTAGATGGACCTTTGGTCTTTCCCAGTATGGCACTACTTATGCAAATATTTTCCAGTTGGAACTCTTGAGACTAAATCCAACGCAAACTCAGCCACCATTACTGCTCTAAAACTAAAGAAATTGATATACTTCTCCAGGAACTCAAAGACCTTAATAATCGCTCCCGAAGAAATAATATTTGAATTCTAGAAATACGAGAAGGGGCTGAAGGCACTATTACTACTGCCTACTTGGAAAATCTTCTTCCTTCACTCCTTGAATTGAAACTTGAAGCATCGCTGGAAATTGAACGCACTCACCATGTTCCCTCATCGAGATCAGGAAACCAGAAATACCCAAGACCCAAAGTGCTTTGATTGTTCCACTATCAACATGCTCTTCCCATCCTCCAAGCTGCAAAGTCTAAATCTCCTGTTCAGTAAGATGGCACCAAAATAATGTTCTTTTCCAACTTAAATAAAACAACAGGCTCGAAAAGAAAGAAATTTTTGTCATACAGAGAGCAACTTAAGAAGACGGGGGCCCAATATGGTCTCTATTATCCAGCCAGATTCAGAGTCACAATATTTAACTCCACAAGATCCTTCACTGACCCAATGGCTGTCCAAGCTTTTCTGGACTCTCTTAAGGTTTGAATTTCTTTTTGTAAACAGGTTTTACATTAATATCATCTTAATCTCGTCATACTGACTCTTTGTATTAACAGTTGATGAAGTTGTAATATTCTAGCTATCTGCTCATTCAAACCTCTTGTAATTTCACAGCAATAATAAATATCTTCTGTATTATTTTCCATATTACCTTTTTCACGTTTTAAACCTCTTTTTCAAAACATTTGCCTGTTATCACATTGTAATACTCTGCAGTTGTTTGACAAGGAGATCCTTCTTCTTAGACCTCCATTACCCACATTTCACTCATTACTCCTCTATCTGGCTCTTTGGTTCCCCAGACGGAGGGTTGTTTTTCTACATGTATATTCTCCAAATGTATTGCAGATATTGCTGAATCTCAAAAATGCAAACTTTTTCAATGTCCTTTCATGTTGTCCAATGTGCCCTCTCATTTGCTTGCTAGGCTACACATACTCAAAATGTGTCCAAAGCTCAAGTCTCTATTAATCTGTTTAACCTATGCATATAGGGGTCCTTTTTCTAAGGTGTGCCAAACAATGGCCTGCCCTGTTGTAGACACATGTATTGGATGTGCGCAGGTCCATTCTTCAGCACACCTGCAAAAAAGGCCTCTTTTTTTGGCCGAAAATGGACCTGCGGCAAAATGAAAATTGGTGCATTTTGGGCCTGAGACCTTACCACCACCTATTGACTTAACGGTAAGGTCTCATGCGTTAACCAGGTGGTAACTAATTACTGCCTGGTTAGCACCGCACACTGGAAATTTTACGGCACACGTAGTGGGTGCACATACAAAATGAAATTACCGCCCGGGCAGTAGCCAAGCGGTAGTTCCAAACTGGCATGTGTTGGGCACAAGTAGGCGCCTACGCAGCTTAGTAAAAAGGCCCCCTAGATCTCTCAATGTTAATGGGTTAAATAACCCAATAAAATGGGAAAAAATTGTTTTCATACCTTAAATCCTTATACCTCGATATTATTTTCTTACAAGAGACCCATTTACTTGAAGCTGACAATTAATATCTTCAGAATAATCACTTTGTTTTGGCGACTTTTTCCCCTGTCCATCGTAAAAGAAATGGTGCAGCAACTCTCCTCAATACAACTTTTCCAGCCACTCTCACACGCCAATCCTCTGACACTTCATGGAGTTATGGAATTTCAAGTTTCTAATACCTCCTATGTTTTATATAATGTATTTGGCCCTAATACTGACTCACCCAATTTTTTTCGGAAATCTCTGCAAACCTTTTACAGTTTCAATCCACCAACACTATTTTAGATGGCAATTTTAACCAAATTCAAGATCACATTCTCGACAGACAATCTAGACACCCCCTTAGACAATTCAAATCAATGCTTGCCACAATCTAAAAAAACTGGTTGGTCTGTATGATCCCTGGAGAATCTGGCACCCCTCCCTGAGAGAATAAACTTTCTACTTTCCGCCTCATGCCAGCGTCTCCAGAATTGGCTACTTTTTAATCTCCTCTACACTACTCTCCAACATAGTGAATGCAAAAAATCATGGTTCAGTTAAATCAGATCATCAATTGCATGTCTCTAGGCCTCCCTGGAGATTCCAAACAGCTCTTTTGCAGGAATCAGCCTTTAAAGACTATATTAATAATATCATAAATGACTACTTTCTTAATAACTTACCTAACGACACTAAGGTTCACAACTGGTGGGACGCATTTATAGGTACTGTCCGTGGAGCCATTAAAAAATTTCTCTGCTGGAAAAAAAACAAGGAGAGAAAAAAGAAAATAACACTTTTGCAAAACTCTATCAAATATTTGGAAAATCAATACATATCTGACAATAATTCCTTTACCTATTCTGAGCTTCAAAAAGCTAAAAATTGAATATAATACTTTCCTTTCACAGGAAGCACTGTCATTTATACACTCTCAAAAATCGTTATATTATGCTGAAAATAGCAAATCAAGTCGCTTACTAGCACAATATTTGAGACCTAAACACAACAAATAATTGACGCTTCGAGCAATGCACGTCGCTATAGCCCAACAATTCAAAAACTTTTAAACCAAATTATATAACTCAGAAATCGACTTCTTGCCAAAATCCTAGCCACTCGTCTCCAGTCTGTCCTCCCTCTCATCATTCACAGGGATCAAAATGAGTTTACACCCCATCGACTGCCTAATGATTATTCATGTCTCTCTTGGAATAAAATGTCGAATGCCCGACATTTTAATGAACCCTTAGTTATAGTATCACTGGATGTGGAAAAGGCATTTGACAGGACAGAATGGCAATACCTCTTTCACTCCTTGAAATGGTTTGGGTTCAGTGAAAAATTTATAGATATGGTCCATCTGCTATATGACAACCCAATGGCCTCTATCTCCATTAATGGCACTCTTTCTCTTCCTTTCCCCATAAAGAGAGGCACAAAACAGGGATGTCCTCTCTTCCCACTCCTAGTCAATATCACCCTGGAACCGTTAGCGATGATTATTAGAAATAATTCCAATATTAAAGATGACAGTATTGGTCCTGACAAATTTAAACTATCAATGAGTGGCCTAGTGGTTAGGGTGGTGGACTTTGGTCCTGGCAAACTGAGGAACTGAGTTCAATTCCCACTTCAGGCACAGGCAGCTCCTTGTGACTCTGGGCAAGTCACTTAACCCTCCATTGCCCCAGGTACAAATAAGTACCTGTAAGCTGCATTGAGCCTGCCATGAGTGGGAAAGTGCGGGGTACAAATGTAACATAAATAAATAAAAATATTAGATTGTAAGCTCTGTCAAGCAGGGACTGTATCTCCATGTTCAAGTGTAAAGCGCTGCGTACGTCCAGTAGCACTATAGAAATGATAAGTAGTAGCAATATATGCTGATGACATCCTTTTATATACACCACTACAGACTCCCTTCCATTTCTCCGTGCTAATATAGACTCCTTCTCATTATTATTTGGATATAACATCAACTGGACTAAATCTGCTGTGCTTCCATTATCGCCTCTGATCCAAAAACATCACCTATCTTCACTCCCCTTTAAATGGGAACCTACTAGCATCAAATACCTGGGTATCTGGTTCGGCAGCACAGTTGATCACTCCCTCTATGGTCACTTCAACTCTGGAGAAATGGAATCCACTTTATCAGCCCTGGTGGGGCAGAACGGAAGCTACTAAAATGGTTTTTACCCCAAAAATAAATGTCATCCTTGGTATGGTTCCATTCCCTTTTTCTTCCTCTATCTACAAACATATAGAAAATAAGATCCAAAATTTTTATGGCAGAATAAACCCCCTAAAATTGCTCTTCAGAAACTTAAAATGCACTGAAGACGCACTTGTTCAAAGAGACTTACAAAAAGAATCCTCCTGAATGACTTGATTCCTAATGTATACCAGAACCAACTATTACTGATCCCTTCTAATTTGATTATTTTAATCATATTATCATTATTGAACATTATATCTTATCCTGCTCTCAATTATATGTTATGTACTATCATTTTACCCTATTTACCTGATATTCTTGCACATTAATTGTAACAATATACTGAACCTCTTACTCTGTTAATGGTGATGCCATTGCAACATAATGTAAGCCACATTGAGCCTGCAAATAGGTGGGAAAATGTGGGATACAAATGCAGCAAATAAATAAAAATAAATAAATAAGACTCGGGGTGATTTAGCTTCCCAGACTTTAAAGCCTATCACCTTGCATTTAGATTGTCACAAGCAATTTATTAGTTTGCACTGCTTACTATCCCCTTTCCCTCTACTACTACTACTACTACTATTTAACATTTCTAAAGCGCTGCTAGGGTTATGCAGCACTGTACAATTTAACAAAGAAGGACAGTCCCTGCTCAAAGGAGCTTACAATCTAAAGGACAAAAATGCAGTCAATCAAATTGGGGCAATCTGGATTTCCTGGATAGAGGTCAATGGTTAGGTGCCGAAAGCAACATTGAAGAGGTGGGCTTTGAGCAAGGATTTGAAGATGGGCAGGGAGAGGGCTTGGTGTATGGGCTCAGGGAGTTTATTCCAAGCATAGGGTGAGGCAAGGCAGAAAGGGCGGAGCCTGGAGTTGGCGGTGGTGGAGAAGGGTACTGAGAGGAGGGATTTGTCCTGTGAACGGAGGTTACGGGTAGGGGCGTAGGGGGAGATGAGGGTAGAGAGGTAATGGGGGGCTGCAGATTGAGTGCATTTGTAGGTTAGTAGGAGAAGTTTGAATTGTATGCAGTAACTGATCGGAAGCCAGTGAAGTGACTTGAGGAGAGGGGTGATATGAGCATATCGGTCTAGGCAGAAGATAAGACGCGCAGCAGAGTTCTGAATGGATGGAAGGGGAGATAGATGGTTAAGAGGGAGGCCAGTGAGAAGTAGGTTGCAGTAGTCAAGGCGAGAGGTGATGAGAGAATGGATGAGAGTTTGGGTGGTGTGCTCGGAGAGGAAGGGGCGAATTTTGTTGATGTTATAGAGAAAGAAGCGACAGGTTTTGGCTGTCTGCTGGATATGGGCAGAGAAGGAGAGGGAGGAGTCGAAGATGACTCCGAGTTTTCGGGCAGATGAGACGGGAGGATGAGGGTGTTGTCGACTGAAATAGAGAGTGGAGGAAGAGGAGAAGTGGGTTTAGGTGGAAAGACAATGAGCTCGGTTTTGGCCATGTTCATTTTCAGGTGGCGGTTGGACATCCAGGCAGCAATGTCAGATAAGCAGGCCGATACTTTGGCCTGGGTTTCCGCAGTGATGTCTGGTGTGGAGAGATAAAGCTGGGTGTCATCGGCATAGAGATGATATTGGAAACCATGAGATGAGATCAGCGAGCCCAGGGAAGAGGTGTAGATTGAAAAAAGAAGGGGCCCAAGGACGGATCCCTGAGGAACTCCAACAGAGAGCGGGATGGGGGTGGAGGAAGATCCATGAGAATGTACTCTGAAAGTACGGTGGGAGAGATAAGAGGAGAACCAGGAGAGGACAGAGCCCTGGAACCCAAATGAGGATAGTGTAGCAAGAAGTAAATTATGATTGACAGTATCAAAAGCGGCAGATAGGTCGAGAAGGATGAGGACGGAGTAGTGACCTTTGGATTTGGCAAGGAATAGGGCATTGCAGACTTTAGTGAGTACCGTTTCTGTCGAGTGAAGAGGGCGAAACCCGGATTGAAGTGGATCAAGGATGGCTTGAGAGGAGAGAAAATCAAGGCAACAGCTGTGAACGGCACGTTCAAGTATCTTGGAGAGGAAGGGTACTCCCCTCCATGGACAAGTTCCCATACTCTCTTGGGCAACGATTACTTAAAAACACTGCTGCCACAATCATCACTTTTAAAAGACTTCTTAAAATAAATGTTCCCTCCTCATCTGAAATCAGCCTCTGGTTTAACTCCTTACTTAAGCACAAAACTTCTGTCCTAGACTGGCCACTCTGTTTTATGGTCTCCGTCTCAAATGACTCCTTAAATTCAGCAGAAACTCTGTGTACCTTAAATGATTTACCTATAACAGAAGCTAACTCCTGGTTTATATTATCTGCTATTTCTCAGAATTTAATGATTAACACTAGTAATGATGCATCTGACTTTACTAATTTATGTTGCACCATTGTATTGGGCAATAAAAAAGCTTCAAACCTTTATAAAAAAAAACCTACGTGAGTGTTTCTCCAACCCATGCATCCAGCTTCAACATGATTGGGAAACAGAAGTAAACTTTCCACCTGGAGATATAAACTGGACAAACTTTTGGTCCAAATCCAACAGACCCACTCTCTCAGCAGGTATAACTCAATCATCCCTTTTTACTCTCCACAACGCCTACTGGACACCAACCAAACTATCCAAAATAACTAGATCATCACTTTCCTCCTCGTGTTGGTCTCGCTCTGCACCAAATGGTTCTTTAAAGCATCTATTATTTGAATGCACATGTTCGTGAATTTTGGTCTCAGATCTGGAAAAAGTTAAGCATCATCTTCTCCATCTCTCCTCCTCATCACCTCTCATATGACTTAATAATTCTCAGATCATCCACTCCTAATCTCCTGAATAAAGATCAATATCACAGACTCTTTGATATCATGATGGCTCTGGCTACCCATAGTATCGTTCTCCATTGGAAAAACCGTTCACAACTCAGTATTCATGAATGGAGGGGCCACCTTTGTGCCATCAAAAAGTACAAAGAAGCTGCCGCCTTTAAATCCCATCTACTCTCTAACTTCAAAAAAACATGGGCACCACTTGAAGAATTCAGAATAGACTTAATTCAATTACTTACTTATTCTTATAAATGCATCTGCTTTGTAATTTATTTCTTATGAAATGTAATACATTTGGTACTATGTAGAAAAAAAAAGTACAAAGACTAGGGGACACTCAATGAAGTTACATGGAAATAATTTTAAAACAAATAGGAGGAAATCTTTTTTCACTCAAAGAATAGTTAAGCTCTGGAACTCTTTGGGTTTCTGCTAGGTACTTGTGACCTGGATTGGCCACTGTTGGAAACAGGATGCTGGGCTAGATGGACCATTGATCTGACTTAGAAAAGAATGGCTCTTCTTATGTTCTTATCACCTTGAATTTATAAAACTCTACTTTCCGAACTCCACTCTTCTCTTATTTCCTCTGAATGTCTATATCAGGGTCTGTACAGCAGTCCCAAATTTACATTTGAGTGAATATTGAAACACTGCAGTGCCACTGTGACAACCAGAGTGAGGTACAACTGACTGCAATCTCTTCAACTACTGTGAAAGCTGCTGTCCTGTCATTAGCAGCAAGATCTGTAAATAAACCTATGGTGTTGCATCCTGAAATTGCTGCTAAATATTCCATCTGCTCATAAACTTCCAGCATACACTAGACCAGACAATGAAAAGTTGCATTGGCTTCCAGTTGACGCAAGGTCTCAATTTAAATCGTGTACCGTACCATCATTTTTTTAAGATCTTGACTGGTTTGGCCCATAAAAGCTCTGGTGGTAAAACTAGAAATCAAATATTGCTGCTCCTTCCAACAGTTAAAGGGGTGAAATCACGTAGAATCTTTATTCTATGTATTACTAAGCATCAACTCACTGCCAGTATATATTTGAACAACCACAGACTACATGATTTTTTGTCACCATCTTAAAACTTGGTTTTTTTTCAGAAATACCTTTTATAGATAGGATTTGGGGGGGGGGGGGTTGGCTTTCTCTGCTAATATAATTCTTGGACGTATTGTGTTTAACCTCTTAAAATTGTAATCTTCACTGAACTAAATAGGTTGTTGCAGAATAGAAACAATGTGCAACAGACCTGGCTTGGCCACTGTTTAGAAAACAGGATACTGGGCTAGATGGACAATTGGTCTGATCCAGTATGGCTACTCTTATGTTCTTATGGCACCAGATGCAACACAAAAACCTGTGGATCTTCGAAAAAGTAGTGGAGGCACAGAGTGGCAGTTTTGCCATCCTAAAAGGCAATGGTACTATTTTAAGAGATTGGATGAGGGACACAAGGAAAGGGGGCATCCGACTGTTGAGGTCTATATGGAATTTTTATATGCATCTATCCAAAGTGGACAAATTGCTTCTAGGCACATTGGAACGGTCAATATGGTCTTTATCTGCCACCATCTTAAATATTCCAATAGGTCAGTATTCTTATGCACTCCTCTTCGTAATAAAGTATTGGTACTCGTACTGTATAACCTTCTAACCAATGAGTTTTCAAGGACCATTAAACGTTCATTATATCAACTGCAGAAACCACTACTTATTTCTATAGCCAATTTATGCCTGCTACCCAGTTGAGTAATGAGCCAATCAGTAATGATAATTGGCTGATAACAACCAATTATCATCACTAATTGGCAGCAATTGGAATTTACATGCGTTTCCTTTTAAGAGTATTCCAAAAAGAGGCACACATAAATTCCATTGCATGTACCTGAAAAGGGGTGTAGCCATGGGAGGAGTGTGGGCATGTCAAGGGGCATTACTCTAATTTATGCACGTTGTTGTAGAATTGGGGGGAATACGCCTACATTTAGGCACAGGTATTTACACCAGGTTTTCAGAGACATAAATGGCCACACTTAAATGTTATGTTATGCAGGGCTTATTGTCCCCAAATACCAATGTTTAGTTCATCGTGGATCATAAATCAAGAGCATTGAAACATAACCTCAGGAAGCACATGATATCGTGGATAAAACAGACATAATCACAATTATAAGAAACAAGTCATAAAAACACTTGATTATCCCAGATATTCATGGAGCAAAAACATTTTAAGAACTCTACGAAACACTTGGTAATTCCTAAGCGTACACATCTCTAAAGGTAGATAATTCCATGATGAAGCAGTTTGATAGTGAAGAGACGAATTGAACAATTTCTTAGATCTAACTGAATGGACTGCTGGAAAATTTAGCAGCATGCGATCACGGGTTTTCCTACTATTGGTAGGATTACCACACAAGAGCTGCACAAGCTTGTATAAGTAGAATGGTGCAACACTGTAAATGATCATAAACATAATTGTAAACAGTTTAAACTTAGCCCTGGCCTCAAACAGGAGCCAGTGCAATCTCACAAGCATAGGAGTGGCTGGTGTAAATCTGCCAGCTGAAAAATCAGTCGTGCCACCGTATTTTGAATAAAGTACAATTGATTTCCAAGTGTCTTTGAGCAACCATTACAAATGATGTTACAATAATCTAATCTGGGTAGGGTTAAAGCCTGAACCAGTAATCTAAACTTATCAGAATCAAAGTAATTCCTTAATGTGTGAAATGATTTCTTAGTTAAAGATTTTACATGGTCTGTTCCCTGGTCCTATGCATTATTTTGTACACCATGTCTAACTTTAAGTGCGTTATATAGAATAGCAGGTATTTTCTCTGCCCAACATATAATAAGATTTGACCCTAAGAAGTCCAGCCAGCCCTATCTCTGACTTTCAGGAAACCCACAATAAATATGCATGAGAATGCTACACTCCGTAAATATCCCAAATCTGCATCTGTTAGGTCAAACTCTAGGAGTTGACTAGAAAACTGGATATCTTATTCCTGCAGCTTCTTCACCCTTCTCTATAGGGTGTGCTAACAGGGTTATAATACCCATGCAATAAAAAAAACAAGTTCAAAAGTGCCCACTTACACTGTGACACTAGGTACATTTCCCCTTCTTCCAGTTGCAGATTTGGGTATATCTACATGGAGGACTTGGTGGTGAGAGAAGTGGTAAAATATATCTCAGAGCACCAAGTCCCGGGAAGGGGGGTGGGGTGGGTTTAGTAGGTGTGAAGTAAATGGTGCCTGTGTGTTGTGACAGTGTATATGAATTGTGAATATCTGTAAGTAGTGTATCTTGAGAGATGCTGCAGGTTTGCATCTCTAGCAATGGCTGACAGATGCATGTAGGGTTACCATATGTCCAGTTTTACCCAGACATGTCCTCTTTCTGAGGACACGGCCGGGCAACCGGGCGGGTTTTGCCAGTCTGCCCATTTGATAGGTTTTCGGCCAAACAGGCAGGCTGACGGGTGGGCAGGCCTAAGGCTGTCCTCCCCTCCCCTCTTTCCTGGCCAGCGCAGCTGCAGACTGTCTTGCTGCCTTCTGTCCCGGCGCTAATTCAAAATGGCCACTGAGAGTTCACGCAGCAGCCCCACAAGACTTCTTTATCCCCCTCAAACTCTCCCCTTCCTCCATACACTCTTCCACCTCCTCTTCCTCCCCCCTCATGTCCTTTCTTTTGTTACCTTTTTTCAGGGTTCAGTTCTAGTTGCACCCACAGCAAACCAACTCCCCACAGTCCCTTAGACTTGGTGCTGCTGGATCTACCACATACGTCAAAGACCAGTATAAACACTAATGAAAGCCCTCAGAATAGTTAATCGCTCACAAAGCATCCACACCTAAGGACACTTAAAAGTGATTTTTCTTTCATTGGGCTACCTGTTGTTCACCAAACTTAGGATCCTGCTGCTCTACTGGCAAAGTATAGAAAAGTTGGGTCCATAACAAAGATTTCTGAAGAGCGCCATGGGGATCCTGAACCTTGTGGCACTGTGGGAGGTGGCCTGCTGTAGATCCAGCAGCAATAAATCCCATTAATGGCCTAAGTTAATATCACATACGTTAAAGACCTGTACAAACATGAATGCTATTATTAATATCTATATAAAATATTTGAAAGTGACTGGATGCCTCAGAATAGTTACTCACACAGTGTCCACACCTAAGGACACTTAAAAGTAATTTTTCTTTCATTGGGCTCCAAGTTGCTTCATCTGAAACTCAAAATGGACTTATCTTGTGTGTGCGCAGTAAAGGACAGGAGAGAGAACACACAAAATAAGTCCATTTTTATGAGCTTTGTCATTCTGGAATATACTAACCACATTTATTTGTTACATTTCTATCCCCCATTTTCCCACCAATTTGCAGGCTCAATGTGCCTTACATAGTACCGGAGAGGCATTCGCAGACTCCGGTGTGAACAGATACAAAGTGATGTTGTGGTAAGATAAAGTTCATGTGTAACAGTCAGCGGAAGAGTTATGTTATGTCCATTACATTGGTAGAACTATTTAGTACTTTAAGGTTTTAAGTGGCGCTATTGATAAGCAGCATGCTGAATGCAAAGAAGCTCGTTCAATCTTCACATTCAGCGCACTCTAATCAGTAGCGCCTCTTTGTAAAAGGAGCTCTAAAAAAAAAAAAAAAAGATATTTGGCACCAAAATGAAAAAAAAAAAAAAAGCCTAAGCGTATTTGATAAAGTACATGTTTATTTAGGTGTAATTTGTAGAATAAGCCTAAATTTCTGCGCGCTTTATAGAATACACTGACTGCAAGTCAACACGACTAAATTTAGTCGCAGTCGTTTACGCCATGTTTAACTTGGTGTAAATGCAGACACCTAGATTACGCGCAGACTGGATGTATTCTATAACACATATTGATTTTAGAAACGCTCATGACTTGTCCATGGCCACGCCCCAACTATGCTACTTAGAATTTACACACGTTATAGAATACGCTTAGTCAACTGTGTACGTAAAGTCTATTTATTGCCAGTGTCAATAATTGCTTAATTGGCAATCAGCACTGATTGGCTTGTTAACTAATTAAATTGCAAATACAGAATACAACTGTATTTGCGCGCGCAACTTAAGTTACACTGTATAGAATCCAGGGGAAAATGTTTTACAATGCACATATGCATGCATACAGATACATGCTGCCTAAGCAGTTGTGTGCAGATAACCACTTAAATTTGCATAGTGTGGTTTTGCAAGGGGGCGTACACAGGGGTGAAGCCTAGGCAGGACACAGGCAAGGGCTTCCGCTTAGTGTTCTGTGGGTTAGGGGAACCAATAACATTTGGTACTGTAAGCTGTTCTATAAAGGACACTTTGGAATGAGCACTCTTTACAGAATATAACAGAGCGCCGAATTCAGTGCTCAGCTTCGGGCACAAGGACTTATGCCAGCTGAAATCTAGTGTAAATCCTTGCACACAAACTGGGCACAGATCCTCACTATTCTGTAACACTGTGCACATCTTTTGTGAATACCCCTGACACGCCCATGACTCTCCCCTTTTGAGTTGCATGCAGTCCAAATTAGGCACGCATTGTTACAGAATTGTGAATAGCCAGAGCAGCACCCAAATGATAATTAGTGCCAATTAAATCATTGGAGTCCATTAACTAAACTTGGGCGTCCTTTATAGAATCTGGGGGTATGTAAGTATCTACGGCGGTGTAAGTACTTATGCCTAAATATTAGTAAACAAAAGGCTCAATCGGTGCTATGAAATTTTCAACAGAAATGCAAACCTTCTCTATAAACTTATATTGTTCATAGACCTCAGAGTTGACTCGTTTCACATGAGAAATATCAATTTATGGTTCACCTTGTCATAGGTCTGAATTTTTTTTTCATATATTAAACATCATAATTTTTCAATTTCTCTTTAGCTTTTTATTCTTTTTCCACTTTAAGATATGAATAAATGACAACGCACTTAACTTTATTGGAGCGAGTCAGTCAGATGTGGGTCATGTTTCGCACACTGCTTCCAGGGCTGGTCCTTAACTGTATTGGTTGTCTAGCATTCTTCACAGGCCCGGTTACACTATGCTAGTACTCCATAAAAGGAAAGTAGGCACATGCCTTTCTTTATAGGCTAGGCTCCTACACCTGATTCTAGGCATCCTGTTTCACAATTTCCCCCTGCCTGCCTAATGTAGGGGGAGAACAACAACCCATTGTAAACACTTGATCCTTTATCCCTTAATGGAACTGACTGAAAAAGCTAGAAAAATACATTCATTCATACCATAGAGCAGCACACAGCGCTCCCTAACATCTCGGAAGAGTCCAAGCCAGAGAGAAAAACATTAAGAAACAAGTTTATTAAAACTTTCAACAATCTGAACCTCATTTAGGTTTTCCATACATATATACATACAAATATTTATGTCTGACATAGTGTTTGCTTTTCCTGCAGTCATCTGCTATATACAGGATTTTAAAAAGTTTTACAAAACGTATCACAGATACAAAAATCATCAAACAACCGTGAGGGTTTTTAGTGCAAGAGAGGTTACGGGCCCTCCAGGCCTCACGATTCTTTCCAATAGCGTTAGTATTGCCAAAAATTCACATTTAGAAACTGCTCTTCGGCACCTCTTATTAGAAAATATTACATCAGCATGAAAATAAAAACTAAAGTTTTATGTACAGAAAACAAAACAAAAAAAAAAGAATGAAACACAGTACAATGCATCCATGGCATGTTCACAATGTGTGGTAGTAGCTTGCCAAGGCGAGGCCTTTTCAAAAGCATTGTTACGATGCAGGATTTCAAAAAAATATTTACCCGTTTAGCAAAAACGTTATTTTTCTTTTGAAAAACGTCAAAAACGTCAAAACGTTGCCCCAGACACATGGTATTCTTCATGCCACACTGAAGAACAACTCAAGAGTTTGGTTATGTCACTACAAAGCCTGGTGTAGGGGGTACTGTTTGAACTATGCCCCTCCCTGGGAAAGTTCATTTCTTTTTGCACAGATCTAGATAGAAGGAACATGAACAGTAAATTGGCAAGAAAACCTATAGCTTAGTGTCCCTGAGCTACTGTATGTATTAGAGCAGTCGGGGGTAGTAGGGGGGGGGGGGGGTCAATTTTCCTACCAAATCAAATTTTGATAAAGGGGTATATAACCATTTATGTCCCAGGGAAAAGTTCTTGGCTGAATGTAACCACAAATGGCTGAATATTTGAAGTCTGGAGTCTTCAAAGCTTGAGTCTACATGAAAAACACCCACAGCCTTGTTTGCATGTATAGAAGAATCCGTATCTTCTGCAGCCAGATGAAACTGCTTCACCTCCGTGCAAAAATGTTTTTGCAGTGGGATAAGTTGTTAACACAGCTCAATGTTATGGGCACAAAATGTTTATAAAAGGAAAAATCAAGCTTTGCTCAACCAGAATGCTTGCCCTCCTGACATGAAGAGGCGGTGGGGGGGGGGGTGGAAATCAAAGAAAGGAAACATTTTGTAAAAAATGAAGTGTGAACATACAGGAAGAATCAACAAAAGAAAGAAGCAACGTCCTCAGCATCTCTATACTGATCTGGAACAGTCTGATCAGGGGGTCCCCCTCTCGTGTCATGGTCAGAATATCCGGGCTCTGAAACCGCTTGAAACCAAGGGTGCAGTAAAATTTCAGATGCAGTGAGTCTCTCGGAGGGTTCTCGTCTCAGAAGGCTACGAATCAGGCATCTGGCTTTCGGGGACACGTGGTCAGGCATACAGAATTGTCCACGGCGGATTTTAGAGAAGAGCGCACTAGGGTCCGAGTCATGGAATGGATAGCGTCCCACAAGCAGGGTGTACAGCATCACCCCTAAACTCCAGACATCTGCCAGCTTTCCTGAGTAGGTTCCTGTTGTGTTCAAGATCTCTGGGCTGACGTAGGCTGGGCAGCCGTGCTTATCCGATAGGCCATCATCCTCACCTTTGATTATATGGCTATCTTCCAGGCTTTCCAGTCTCAGCTGAGACCTGCAAAAAAACAAACAAACACAGAATATATCAAACACCAGCACTGCTGAAAGAGCTTTTGGCACTTTAAGAAGTTGACATGCTCATTTTATTAAAAGGAAAACTCTTCAGTGCATATCCAGAGCTGCTAAGCTGGTTATGATCCACTGGGGCAACCTTGGTTGGTCCTGCATTTAAAAAAGGGAGCTTAAACCCCCAAAGTAGCACAGTCCCCAATTCTACATTGAAATCAGTGTTGCAGGTTTCCCCCCCCCCCCCCCCCCCCAAAAAAAAAAAACCCAAAACACCAAGAGGGTATTTTAGAAATCAAGGGATGGCCTGGAGTTGTCCTCCTGGGACTGGATAATTTGCCAATTCTGCAATCCCCCCCCCCCCCCCAAGGGTTTCCAAAAGCACCAAGCTGCTCTGGCTTCAGGTCATGGGTTCTTAACCCAGCCCTTGCGACACACCTAGCTAGTCAAGTTTTCAGGAGACCCACAATGAATATGCATGAGATAGTAGCATACAATGGAGCTAGTACATGCAACATTTCAGGCATGTTCATTGTGGGTCTCCTGAAATCTTGACTGGTTAGATGTGTCCCGAAGGCTGGGCTGACAACACCTACTTCAGGCCACCGTGTCCCTATCCATGGACTTTCAACCCCCACCCCCACCCCTACCATCTATTACATCTTGGGCATCGAGAGATCAAGAGTTAATGAAGCCTGAGACGCCCTGATCTCTCTGCCAGGGGAGGAGGATCTGCAGATTTTAAAATTAAACTTTGCTTTTTTTTTATTTAATATTACTTTAGGTGCAGTGCCAACTCAAAGACTCCTTTAAAAACAGTGTTGCAACTCTTTCATCACAAGCACCAAAAGTGCTGTAAGGACAAGCCAGGGATCCTCCCACCATTTTAGAGCAAGTCTTTACAAACAGCTGCACTCGCTCTCATCCAAAGGGAGATAAACTCTCATAGAAGGAAAGCCATTTATTGCCATTTCCTGCTGGCAAGCTTACCCTTGTGACATACATCTTATAGTGGAAGCAAGTAGGAGTCAGAATCTAGGTACTTAAATATAAAACTGTGTGGCACACATTCACACAGCACCTTCCACCTGGGACTGCAGACTTCACTATCACCTTGTTAGGCAGATGCCCATATAGGGTACAAGATGCATTTTCAAAATGGGACTAGAAGTGGCACACGGAGGTTAAGGGGACTTGTCCTAGGGCACAATGAAATCCAACAGACAGACAGAGGACTCATGCCCCCACCTCCTCTAATTTAGAGGAGAACCGAGTACTGTATGTTAGGGCAGCAGTATACCAACTTTTTATTTGAAAAGAATACTAAGCAATGTTTATGCTAGCAGCTTCCAGACACACTGTGTAAGATATGGCTTTTTACCATGACAAAACGAAGCCAATTCACAACACAAATGTTTTAAGAGTTCTTTTGATTCATTCAGACTTTCCACTGCTGGTGCGTTCTAACAGGCTAGTGTTTCCTGCCAGGGCTGGGGAGGAAGGATGAGTGCCAGTCAGTCAAAGACCCCATGACTAAAAACAGCCAGCTAACAGAAGACATGAGGTCCCCAGCTCTCAGAGGGTTTCTGTTCTGCATTATAGCACATAGATCTGTGAGAACACGTTGAACTGAAGCGTGTCCTCGGTTTGACCTCCCCTCGTAATGTAGAATACTCTGTGGTTCTGTAAACGGAAAATATGAGTCAAACTCCCATTATCCTACTGTCTGGCAAGGCCACAGCACCAAGCGCTCTTGCACCTGTATGTGTAATACACAGGGCCTCAGCTAAGAATTGCTTAAACCTCATAAGCATGACGCCGGCTTTGCAATACTGATTACAAAAAAAAAACTGGCAAGCCAGCCCACGACATGAAATTTCTAAAACGATTTCATCTTCGTAAAGAAAGATGCTTGTAAAAAAAGTTTCAACATTTCCGTTCTATTGTTAGCCAGAAAACTGGTTTCTATTTTTTCACCTCGCTTTAAAACATGGTGAAGATACAGGGCAAACCTTTTTAGAAGGGGGGGATAAGAGTGTACATGGAAAGCTTTCAAAAGCGGAGATTAAGCGCTTTTGAAAACAGCATCAGTATGAAATATTTCTATAACAAAGTTCACCTCGCTGTCCTCATGCTGTGTTGGCTTGAGATGTTTTGCTCTGTGAAAAACTACAACCTGAACACTAATAAAAAGCAAAAATTCTCTTCGGGTAGGCCTAATGATTTAGCTACACCTGAGCACATCACTGCACTCCAGGACTTGAGGAACAAGGCCTGGTTTTCTCCAAGTATTCAGCAGGTCTCTCAATAAGACCTACCCCCTTCCCCCACAGGAGAGGGTTGAAAATTCAAGGGTTGTTCCTCAAGCCAGGTGGCAATCATATACACCTGTTTTGCAACTAGTTGTTACATTCAGCATCTCACCAATGAGATCAGGTGGCAAAAACTAACCCCTACCCACATTCAACCATAAGCCATCTTATCCAAAGATAAGAAATATCCTCAACTCATGACCCAGAATCCAATGCAGTGAAGGAAAATCTCTTCAAGACAAGCGTTCCTTAAATCAGCACTAGGGTCCAGCAAGTTGTTGATCCTCATTAGATCAGGGTGAGGATTATCAAAAAGGGTAAGCTACTTATGCTCTGTATTGTAGAGCAACCTTACTCGTTATGTATACCACCAACACTGTTGTGTTTTTAAACACAATGTTACTTATTTGAAAATCAATACATAAAAAATTGGAAAAACAAAAGGGTGGGATCTCGCAGACCTGAGATTTCTAGACAGCAGTTAGGAATAAATTGAGATCACAGATCTGGAGCTTTGGTACCAGACTTCTGTCACTGAAGAGTTTTTCATTGTGTGACTGCTTGGCCACATTTATGAACCACCCCTACAAAAAGGCTAACATGAAAGGAAAAAAACAAAAATCCATCCCACCACAAATCAGAATATAGACCAACCTTTTCTGCATAAATAAATGTCATCAATGAGCATGTCGGGCAAAACCAACTCAAAAAATAAGTAAATTTACAAACTCTGAAGGTAGGGGGAGTGAACAGCTACAAAAACACATGGAAGTAAAATGCAATGCGGGCCATCATTTTAGAGATTTCATCTTCCAGACTGCCCTACCACATTTTTGCCAAAGTATTGCAGTAGTAAGCATCACACTTGCTTTTCAGTATGGTCAAAGCAGCATGGCACATTCTCTGCTTGGGCACTTGTGGGTCTGCAAGGAAGAGAATAAAAGGCCTCACCTTTCTTTGTCAGAAAAGACAAATTTCCGCAGTTTGAGGTCCCCCAGCACAATGCCCGACTGGTGACAATGAGCAACAGCAGAGACAATCTGCTTGAACAGCCTGGCTGCCTCCACTTCTCCCAGGCGCTTGCAGCTCCTGACGTACGAGTGCATGTCTCCGAAATCCTTCTCAAAGAAGACGTAAGCTTTGCTCTCTCCAAGGAGGACTTCCACGATACCTGTGATGTTCTTGTGCCAAGGCAGCTGAATGTAAGGGCGTATTTTGTCCAGGTAGTGCTTTATAGGGAACACCTGTGGAAAGCCAAAAAGAAAGTGGCATTACAATCTATAACTCCCCAATTTCTATACAAATTCCGATCTTTAAACAAAAGAAAGTTACCCATGCTCCAAAAAGACAACACCCCCCCCCCCCCCAAACAAGTTTCCAAGTTTACCGCCATACGGACATGCCACCTAGGCGGTTTACAATATAAATACAAAAAATAAAAATAAAATGTGAATGCAAAACACAAGATTGAAAGCGAGGGAAAAGAGGTAGGGTGAGGGAAAGGAAGTAGAACTCAAATTATTTGAGAGAAAAGGAATAGGGACATACACTAAGTAAATTCTCATGTCATCACAGGGGAAATCACCCTGGGTGGCGTTCAGGAATAAGGGAAAGGATTAGCCAAAGGCAAGTACTGCAGTACAGCAAAGCAGTGGAACCATCACTAAAATGCATCTGCAACAGTCAGTAAGGGTTAAATACCCAAGAGATGTTTGTGGGAGGCGGGGCTAGTGCTGGGCAGACTTCTACAGTCTGTGCCCTGAAAATGACAGATACAAATCAAGGTAAGGTATACACAAAAAAAGTAGCACATACGAGTTTATCTTGTTGGGCAGACTCGATGGACCGTGCAGGTCTTTTTCTGCCGTCATCTACTATGTTACTATGTTAAACCTCTGTGGTAATATTTAGACTATGATCATTATTTTTAGCTGTTTCTTCAAGCCACTTCCCATGTATTTGCAGCTTCTGAGAAGCAATTACAAGCGAAAGATCCCTATGTGGTGTGCAAAGTTTCACCAAAAGCGAAGCTCTGCCTAGTTTGTGGCTAAACAGGGAAATCACACCGTTTCTGGCTGTCTGCACTGAATTGGGGGGGGGGGGGGGAATTAAATAAATAATCAATCAGCACAGGGGGTCTCAGAAGGCCAGTGTGCCTAGGCTAGGACCTTTTCTTTGAAGGGTTACAAAAGTTATTTTAGCCAGGCAGCAGGTGGCAGCACCAAGCACAACACTGCTGAGGAGAACCGAAGTGTCAAGATTCATTCACGTCCACAATTACGCACTTTGGGAGGTTTCCAATTTTCCACTTTATCCCGAGACACACCGAGCCCCGAGCCCTAGCAATGCAGAAACTGAGCTCCAGCAACCCAAACAGTAAAGGCGATCATATATATACATAAAATGTTTCATTTTAGCTTTTGCTTGGACACCATAAATCCCAATAAATAAATATATCCTAGAACCACATGCGCTTCTTACAGAATCACCGTATTTCAAGCTCGCAGAAGTAGACGATGATCACCTTAAAATGGGTCAGGATACCGAGTTTGGCCCAGGTTATGTTATCAAAGATTCCGCACAGGACTAAAGTCAGCCGTGTAATTTTTGTGGGCCAAGGAGAAGACGGGTGAAGATGGGTCAGAACTAGCACATGAAGTCATAGGAAGCAGCTCTGGGGGTGCTGATCACCCCTAATATCGAGCAGAGACAGTCTGACCTCGATTTGAGAGAGGGCATGAGCTCAAAATGAGGGGGGGCATATTTTGCCCCACTTCCCCGTCGCTTTCGACCCCCGCCGAAACCCCACATGCCTGGGGTCCCCAAGCCCCACCAGCAGCTTTACTGTACCAATATTCGCCGCCTGTCCTGCTTTCCCACCCGGGCGCTCTTGCTCGTTTTTAGTGAAATTGAACATGTGCAAAGCTCGCGCATACTTTTTTTTCTTTAGTGAAATTGAGTACGAGTGAAGCTTGTGCATGCTCAATTTCACTAAAAAAAAAAAAAAGAGCGTGCGTACCGGGGGTGGGAAAGCAGCGGATATCGCCACAGGAAAGCCTCTACTGGCAGGGCTTCGGGACCGCACCAGCCAAATCAGCAGACCTTGGGGAGGCCTCAGGCTCCCCTCCCCCGTGGCTATGCCACTAATAGTGAGCAAGTTCCTTCACTATGTTCAGGGGGATGTCATAGGAACCGGCACCCCCCCCCCCCCCCCCCCCCAAAATCATTCTAAATGTTGGCGCTTCTACCTAGTCCATCTTTTCCCCACCCCCATTGATCAAGATCTTGTAAGAACAACTAGGGCTGTTTTCAGTTTAAAAAAACAAACAAAAAACGGTAGCTCCCAGGGCTGTATTGTATACTTGGAATTCTTCATCACTTTTCTCACTTTGCTGTCTTGGCCGCTATCGTGGCAAAGCCAGAGGGGTGGGGGTGGGGTGAGGTATTCAGGTACCCTCTGGCTCCATATTACACACTGCTCCACCAAAAAGCTGGACAACCAGCCACACAAAGCTTGTGCTCACCTCCCCCCCCCCCACTCCTTTGTTATCACTCTCATACCCCTGAATGGGGGGGGGGGGGGGTTGCTCGCTGCCTACAGCCCACCCAAAGAGATCAAAAAGGAAGGTGGGCACAAAGAGGGCCCGCAGCCAACACTCCCCTCCATCTCTCCCTCAATCCAAAACCCTGCTCTCACTTGTCGCTCCTTGCACAAAGTTTTGTCTGTTTTTGCACGCTCTCTTACCTTGCACTGCAGCTCCTCTCCCGTGTGCACGTTGACGGCCGCAGCCCCGGACGGCAGGAGCAGGTAGGAGCCGATGCAGGCGGCGCCCTGGCTGCGACCTGGCGGCGGAGGGCTGAGCGGGGAGGGCGGCTGCGGGGTGCCCAGGTAGCCGCCACCCTGCTCGGCCGCCGGCGCTTCGCTGAGCCGCGGACACTTAGGCAGCGGCTCGTCGCTCTCCAGGCGCTTGGGGCGGGCGCGGCAGCGGGCCAGGCGGTGGCCCCCCTCCCGATGCACGTTCAGGCTCATGGGGGCAACTTTGGCGGCGGAGGAAGGGCGACCTGTTTTCCCAGGGGGGCGAGCTCAGCATCCGCCGGAACAGCTCGGGGAGGAGGAGACGATCGGCAAACAAAAGCCAGCACAAAAATCCAAACTCTCCTTTTCTTGATCGCCCTTCGGTAGTTTTGTAAAGTTCCCCGGAAAGAGACTTTGTTGTTGTTGCAAGAGAGTAAAATCCCGCTACAGCTGCTAAATCCAGAGGGAGGACGCGTGTCCTTTGCGAAGCGCTTTTTTCTTTCCTGCGTCTGAGCGGAAGCTCCCGAGCCGGGCTGGCGCTGTTAATAGTCACAGTCACCACAGCGGCAGCAGCACTTCCCTAGCACCACTAGCCCCGGCTTCCAAGCACAGCCCGGCTCAACCCCTCGTCTGACTCAGCTCCTGCCTATATAGCCTAGGAGCGGTGCCTCCGCCCCCTGACGGGCAGGAGCCACTACCCCGGCTGCAGGGACACCGCAGCCCAGCCAGGGGGACCCGAAGCCTCAAAAAGGCAGCCTGAGCCACCACCAGACCTTGCAAAGTAAAGTAAAAGAAAGCAGGACCAAGATGGCTTTCTTCAAAAACTGAAAGAAAGAAAGACCGCTGCCCACGGTTCTGCTTGGGATAAAAGCGCTGGCCCAAGCATAAGACAAGGCAGGCGCCTAGGGCAGCAGCTTCTAGAGGGCGGCATAAGAGCTGCTGCAGTTAAATAATATGCACCACACAAGCTCACAGCACCAGTAATACATACTTCCACCCCCCCCCCCCCCCCCTTCAGGAAGGAAGAGCAATTTCCAGATAGACTTTACTTAAAAGCATGACGCCTGTGAAGGGAGGGGGAGATTAGGGGCCTGAAAGTTAATTGAGGATGTGCGTTGATAACAGACATAGGGGGAATTTACTAGCACTGGATAATCCAACTTTTACTAATTTCCCAAGAAAAGGCCAAGGTAGAGGATCTGGATAGGGCTGGTTTGCTCTGGGGAACCCATGTATACAAGCAGCAGTGACGATCCTAGGTCGGCTGCCATCCGGGACGGATGGCCGATGCACACTCCCCCCCCCCCCCCCCCCCCCCCCCCCCCCCCCCCCCGGTGCATTCTTAGCTGCTAGGAACAGCCGTGCGGCTCTGGGCTCTGCTGGCTTCCTGCTCCATCTGCCCTGGAACAGGAAGTAACCAGTTCTGGGGCAGAGGAAGCAGGGAACCAGCGGAGCCGACAGGCGCACGGCTGATCTCTGCACCCCTCTAGCAGCGTGCACCTGGGACGGACCGCCCCAACCGCCCCGCCCTTGCTATGCCACTGACAAGCAGACACACATTTGCCTTCAGGGACGGATTGAGAGTGGTCTGCACCCCTGGGCACTGAGGGTGGTCTGGGCCCCCGACCTGGTCACTGCCCAACACCACCTACCTCCACGCTGCTGCCCTCCCCCCCCGACGCAGCCAACGCCCCCGCTGCCCCAGTCCTAGCCGTAGCGCCCTGGTGCTCTAGTGGTATCTGGGGGGGGGAGGGGCATGTTCTTTCTTGCCTGCTGCGCTACTGCTATTCCCCCACCTGCCTGCACCACCGTGTTTTCAAAATGGCAACCGAGACTTCCCACAGTAGTCTCACGGGTTTTGACAGGCTCATGAGACTTCCTCAGGCACTGAGGGTGGTCTGAGCCCCCTACCTGGCTGCTGCCCAACACACCCTACCTCCGTGCTGCTGCCCCCTCTGCCTTGGTTCTTCCTGAAGGGCTCTGGTGGACTAGTGGTCTCTGCGGGGGGGGGGGGGGGGGGGGGGGGGGGGAGCATGTTCTTTCCTGCCTGCAGCACCGCCATGTTTTCAAAATGGCAACCGAGACTTCCCACGGTAGTCTCAGGGAGTCTCGGCCGCCATTTTGAAAACATGGCGGTGCTGGTGGGTGAGGGAATACTGTCATGGGATCAAAGAGCTGATTACCTTCCAAATCTGTAAAGGTATTGGAACAGTTAGGACACTTGAAGGAGGCGAGGTTGGTGGAATCCCTCTCACCTGTTTCAATCCGTCTTCTCATGTGATCCAGTTTGTACTTTATTACAGCACAATAGGCAGAAAAGAACATATTCCCCCCCTCCCCCCCCCCCCCCCCCCCCGCAGAGGCCACTAGATCACCAGTGGTGCACCTTTAAAGGTAGGACTGGGGAGGGCTGTAGTGTGCAGCAGGGGTGTAGCCAGGCCTCAGTGGGAGGGGGGCCAGAGCCCAAAGTGGGAGGGGCACATTTTAGCCCACCTCCCCAGCCACTGCCCCTCCCTTGCCACTTCCAACTCCCCCCCCCCCCCCCCCCCCCCCCCCACTGCTGGCAGCTACCTTTGCTGGTGGGGGTCCCCAACCCCCGCCAGCTGAAGCGTTTATCTGTCCTGCGCTGCTGCTCTCACACTCACAGCACTGCGTAACCCTAGTAGCGCTTTAGAAATGTTAAGTAGTACTTGCTTCCTCTCCTGTTTTCAGTGCGGTGTGCGAGCATGCTCAGTTTCATTAAAACGAGCATGCATGATGCGACTGGAAAGAGGAGAGGAAGCAAGTGCAAGACCAGTGCGGGACAGATAAACGCTTCAGCTGGTTGGGAACAGGGACCCCCGCCAGTCTTAACTGGGGGCCCCAGAGCCAATTTGGGGGGCCCAGGCCCCCGTGGCCCCCCATAGCTACGCCACTGGTGTGCGGCGGGCATCCGAGCAGAGCCTTTGGGCTCTTGGGTACTGCCTGGTTGCCCGAATGGTCAGTCCGCCCCTGTTTGCCTTACAGAAAGTGGGTTTCATCAATTCTGCATACAAAATTATATATGATTGTTTTTGGGGGTGAGGGGGTGACCTTTTTAATTTAGCCTAGTCCAGTCCTGCTGCTTCTCTGGGTTTTCAGACTCCTTTTTCAAAGGGAAAATGTATCTAGAGTATCTCATTGAATACACAATGCAAAGCCAAAACTACCCCCTAATTCTGGATCACAAGTTAGGCATGGCACTTAAGCAGAAATTAAACACCAAAATGTCTGTTATGCACATACCTGTATTTATTCTATTTATTACATTTGTACCCCGCACTTTCCCACTCATGGCAGGCTCAATGTGGCTTACATATTGTATACAGGTACTTATTTGTACCTGGGACAATGGAGGGTTAAGTGACTTGCCCAGAGTCACAAGGAGCTGCCTGTGCCTGAAGTGGGAATTGAACTCAGTTCCTCAGGACCACAGCCCACCACCCTAACCACTAGGCCACTCCTTCAGATGTTGAAAAGTTGGGAAAGAAAGGGGAAGTGAAGCCACTGAGAGATAGAATGTTCCATCTGAGGAATCTGAAAGAAGTATAGAGATTGTGGATGCCTTTTCAAAGTGCTTTAGCACGGTATTTATTTCTTTATTTGGATTTTGCTCACTCCTTTTCGAGTGGTAGCTCAAGGTGAATTACATTCAGGTACACAGTGTGTTTCTGTCCCTGGAGGGCTCACAATCTAATTTTGTACCTGACGGAATAGAGGGTTAAGTGACTTGCCTGAGATCACAAGGAGCAGCAGTGGGATTTGAACTGGCCGCCTCTGTCTCAGGATGTCAAGACTAGTGCTCTAACCACTAGGCTACTCCTCCACTCCAAGTTAGTCCTGGAGTCAAAGCTGGTTCCAGGAAGGGTGGTGCCCTCAATCAACTTTTGCATAGGCGTCTCTCCCTCGCACCCATGATCCGCTATGTCTCCCCTCTTCTCTCAAGTCCTCCTCTCCTACTGGACCAGGGCACTGATGATAATGGTTGCCAAAATCACAGTCTGGCATCTATACCTTTAGGAGTCTGAAGGTAGACTGGATTTTGGCACCCTTTATCACTGGTGCCCTAGGCCAGTGCTTCACCTGGTCCATAGGATGAGCTGACCCTGCCTGACGTACCCCCTTTTCCAGTCAGGTTGTCAGGATATCCACAATGAATATTCATGACAGAGATTTGCATGCAGCGGAGGCAGTGCATGCAAATCTTTCTCATGGATATTCATTGTGGATATTCTGAAAAGCTGATTGGTTGGGGTGCCTTCAGGACCAGGTTTTAGAGCCACTGCTGTATGGCACCAAGAGAGTATAGGGTTGATCCAGTTCTGAGTTTACCCCATTGCAAGACTACAAGTTCCAATTTTCCCATTGTGTTTTCTAAGAAAAGCAAGACTACAAAAGTTCCTACATGCAATGAGATAAACTCAGCACTGGATCAATACTGTCAGGTGAATCTGGATCCAGTTGGCAACCTTAATAGAGGGCAAAGTGGCACCAAAATCATGGCACTTGGAAAGGGGCACAGAGGGCATCCTGTTAAATACTTGTGAACTGGATTGGCCACGGTTTGAATCCTTAATACAGTTTAGTATATAGAGGGGCATAATCGAATGAAAACGTCTATCTCCATGGGCGTTTATCTCCGAGAACGGGTCCGTGAAGGGGCGGACCGAACCGTATTTTCGAAAAAAATAGACGTCCATGTTTTATTCGACAATTTGTGAGCTGGGCGTTTTTGTTTTTCAGTGATAATGGAAAATGAAAGCGCCCAGCTCAAAAACGAATAAATCCAAGGCATTTGTTCGTGGGAGGGGCCAGGAGTCGTAGTGCACTGGTCCCCTTCACATGCCAGGACACCAACCGGGCACCCTAGGGGGCACTTTTACAAAAACAAAAAAAAAGGTAAAAGAGCTCCCAGGTGCATAGCACCCTTCCCTTGTGTGTTGAGCCCCCAAATCCCCCTGAAAACCCACTGCCCACAAGTCTACACCATTACTATAGCCCTAAGGGGTGAAGGGGGGCACCTACATGTGGGTACAGTGGGTTTGGGGGGGTTGGACGACTAAGCATTAAGCAGCACAATTGTAACAGGTAGGGGGGGGATGGCCTGGGTCCACCTGCCTGAAGTCCACTGCACCCCCTAACAACTGCTCCAGGGACCTGCATACTGCTGCCAGAAAGGTGGGTATGACATTTGAGGGTGAAAATAAAAAGTTGTGAAACATAATTTTTTGTGATGGGAGGGGGTTAGTGACCACTGGGGGAGTCAGGGGAGGTCATCCCCGATTCCCTCCGATGGTCATCTGGTCATTTAGAGCAATTTTTTGGGACCTGTTCGTGTGAAAAAAGGGTCCAACAAAAGTGTCCTAAATGTTCGCTAAAAACGACTTAATTTTTTCGATTATCGCCCTAACACGTACATCTCTCCTCGGCCGATAACCACGCCCCAGTTCCACCTTCGCCACACCTCTGACACGCCCCCATCAACTTTGTCCGCATCTGCGACGGAGTGCAGTTGAAAACATCCAAAATCGGCTTTCGATTATACCGATTTATTCGTTTTTGTGAGATAAACGTCTATCTCCTGATTTGGGTCGACATCTAGGCGTTTTTCTCTTTCGATTATAAGGTGGATAGGCTCCCAGGAGCCGAGGAGTAGCCTAATGGTTAAGGAAGCAGGCTGGGAAATGGAAGGCTCAGGCTCAAATCCCACAGCAGCTCTTCATGGCTTTGAGCAAGTCACCTAATTCTCCATGCCTTGGGAGAAGACAATGACAAGCAACTCCTCTAACATGCCAAGAAAACCACAAGATAAGGTCCCTCATCGTGCGTGGTCGACCTCTGAGTCAAGGACACATCCAGATCTGGATATAGACTCCTGAGTTAGGGCCAAGCACACAGAAGCTCTGACATCAATATTCTAAGAAACTGAGCAAGGAGCAGGAGTACAGGAGGGGGCCTACACTGTGGGCAACGATAGGCCAGGGTGCATAGGGATTAGGTCTTTTCCTAGACAGGCAATGCACAAAATGGGCTTTAAAAACAAGATACTGGATAAGATCAATAGACAATAGGTACCATGAGGGAAATTGAAAAGAATTTTGGGTGTGAAATCAGACCTTTGTAGGTAAGCAGATGAGATCAGTGCAGTCCACCAGAAGGATTCAGCCCCACAGTATGGTTGTTCAGATCAAGAAAATGGATACCCCACTGCTATCAGAATCCCTACAACTTGTATTCAGTGACTGTAAGAAAAAGGAGGTGTTGATTCACCTGACATTGGTGATGCCCCATTTAGAGTATTAAGGTCAGTTCTGGAGTCCATATCTTACTAAGGACATACGACTTGAAGTGGTTCAGAGGAAGGCAAAGAAAATGATATGAGGTTTGTGCCAAAAGGCATATGAGAAGAGACTTGAACACCTGAATATGTATACCATAGAGGAAAGGAGGGATAGGGGAGGGATGATACAAATGTTTAAATATTTGAAAAGCATTAATAAACAAACACATCTTTTCCAGAGAGGGAAGTAGTAAAAGCAGAGGACATGAATTGAAGTTCCGGGGAAGTACATCAGGAAATACATTTTCATGGAGAGGGTGGTCAATGCTTAGAATGCCCTCCTGGTGGAGGTGGTAGTGATGAAATTCAAAATTATGCAGTATAAACACAGAGGATCCCTAAATAAATGGAGGACGTCAGGAGTGGTGTTTAGACAGCAACTCCAGCCATGAGCAACTAAAGCCAATGCTGGGCAGACACTGATGGTCCGTTTCCCACAAATGGCAAAGAAAAATCAGGATCAAGTATATATATATATTTTATAACACATTCAATGTTGGTTTAATCATGAATTGATAATGAAGGTGACTATTGGGCAGACTGGATGGACCATTCACATCTTTTAGTTGCTGCCATTTACTGTGTTACTATGAGGTTGTTAAAAATTCATAGGCAGCAGAATGGGGTAGGCACCCATATTTTGCTCAACACAGCACCAGCAAGTAGAGACTGTGGAGGTAGGGTCAGAGATTGACCCTTCAACCAAAAAGGTGTTCCACTGCCCCTTAAAATCTATTGAAAGCTAAATGCCATCTGAGAATTATAGCCAGTAAAAATCACCAAGTACTAAGGCAAAGAGACAGCAGAAGGCAGAAGATAAGAGGCAAGGCCACAAGCATAGTGGCATCAACATCCCATGGGGGCAAGAAGAATGCCACCAATGGAAACAGAGCATGCAAATACAGTTTGTACATATTTAGCACATAGCCACATTGAGTCAGACCATCTAGCCTAGTATCCTACTTCCAACAGTGGCCAATCCAGGTCACAAGTACTGGGCTCTGGTCTGGCTCTCCAGAGTTGCCAGTTCAGTCGTTAGCAGTTCAGTGAGACTGGCCTGTGACCAGCCAGGTCAAAGATACCAAATTGCAAGTTTCCAAGTCAAACTTGGCCTACCTGACTGTAGCGGTTGCAGTTCATACCATACTGTAGGTGGAGGGAGATATATGCAGTAGACCATTGCATCGCTTCTTCCCTCTGGGCCTCCTTAACCCAGAGCTGCCAAGTTACCCATTTCAGGAGGGAGACTTTTTGACCAATCCTGGTTTTAAACTTACATCCAAAAGCAGTGTAGTATTTGTAATCCATGATTCAATCCATTGAAATCAGTGCTGCAGTCCCATAATGCACCAGGATGAGGCTGGCAGGAATCCAGGGTCGGTCAAAAAGTCTTCTTCCTGGAATGTGTAACTTGTCAGCTCTGTTAACCTAGCTGTGCCCCCAGACTTTTATACTTCCTGGACCATGCCTTCCTGGCTGCACCCTTCCCGTGTCATTTCCCCTTTGGGTGGGACTAAGGGTTTTAAGGTGGCTCTGATGCTGAGAGGGCATATCCTTAAGGAGAAGTTGCCACTTCCTATAGACTCCCTCAACATGGACCCTTCTGAGCAATCTTCAATCTCAGGTCTGTCTCCTTTTACACTGGCGTGCAATTCAACTGTGGCACCAGTGGAAACAGCCACTGTTCCTTCCATTGATGGAAACGGCACACAGGCACTCTCCCAGTGTCCACACCTTTTTCTTCCTCTAAGAAATGTGGCCACCAGGGGTGTATCTGCGTGGGGCCATGGGGGCCTGGGCCCCCGCAGATTTCGCCCTGGACCTAGGGTTAGCATATGGCTCCAGAAAAAGGAGGACAGTTTGAGCCAGTCTGGGTTTTACTTCCCTTGCTTTCAATGGAAGCAAAGCCCAGACTGGATCAATGTGTCCTCCTTTATCTGGAGCCATATGGTAACCCTACCTGGACCCCCCTCCCGCCATGCTGCAACGTCAGACTCCGAAACTGGATTCAGCAGCTTTGAACTGCACGGAGGACGAAGAAGAACTTAAAAGACCTCGGCTCGGCTGGTGGGGGTTGGGGTTCTTCTCCACCACCGCCAACTCCAGGCTCCGCCCTTTCTGCCTCACCTCACCCCATGCTTGGAATAAACTTCCTGAGCCCTTACGCCAAGCCCCCTCCCTACCCATCTTCAAATCCTTGCTCAAAGCCAACCTCTTCAATGTTGCTTTTGGCACCTAACCTTTATAACTATTCAGGTAATCTAGACTGCCCCAATTTGACTGCCCCTATTTGACTGACTGTACATTTGTCCTTTAGATTGTAAGCTCCTTGAGCAGGGACTGTCCTATGTTAAACTGTACAGCGCTGCGTAACCCTAGTAGCGCTTTAGAAATGTTAAGTAGTAGTAATAGATACGCCTCTGGTGGCCACATTACTGGGGTTGGTGAATAAGCAGCTCTCAGTTGCAGCAGGGAGTCCTCTGGTCCGGGCTTAAGGTGACTTCTGCCCACCATGGAACTCTATCCAAGCAGGCCAGCCTCCAGGAGTACATGTTGTTCAGTCAGACCACAGATACATGGGGCCCGAGGTAGGCATAACAGCGGGCTTAGAAGCCTTACCACGCTGTCTACCTTTATGTTTCCCCATAGGAATAAGTAAGATGTAAGCATGCAGACAGATAATGGCACAACACTCAGCAAACAGTTGTGAGATATTTTCTAATTTTACCCCCCCCCCCCTCCCCCCCATCCTGTCTTTCTGCAGAAACTTTGCATCATGCCTCTGATGCTATAATTCCCTTTCACTGAAAAATGTTTGATTCTTGTGTAATATTTCTCCCAATTTGAAGTAATTGAATGTTTTCCTCATATCACCCCCCCCCCCCCCTCCTCCTTTCCTCTGGGGTATGCTTATTTAGGTTCTTATGTTTCTTCTCGTAGGGTTTTTGTTAGCCGTTTCCTGCATTGCAAAATCAGACACAGAATTAAGCATGTGGTTTATCCTGCAGTTGTAATCCCTATCCCAATGTATTGCTTTGACGCATGGACCAAACACGGGAAATACTTCAAGATGAAGTACTATCAACACTGCCCAAGGAAGATCTTCCAAATCTAGTCAGAAGACAAAAGCACCAATGTTAACGTCCATTCATGAGCAAACATCACGAAGACTGAGGTTATAATCATGCAATATAAATTTTCCAGAACTATCCTCATCATATGGATTTGGGACTCCAAATGAAAATGTTATTCTCCCAATGCAGTTAGGGGATATGCTTAAAAGGCAGATAGGAAATGTATATATTTCATAACATTTGCTAAACTGCCCTTGGAACTTGGAGGCCAGCAGGGCAATATACGATAAAATGAATTTGGAAAGAAAATAAAAGCTGCAAGGAGGATTGTTATCAGGCTGCAAGCATGTTGCAGTGTAGGCATCTGACAGGACAGCTTGACCCATGTGTGACATAAGCAAGGGGTCCTTGGTTCCACCTTCATCTTGCCGGTCCTACTGTGGAATGCCCAAGGATTGCTACTGGGCAAGAAGCATGTTGCAGTGCAGGCATGTGATTGGACAGTTCGACCAGTGTGTGACATTTAGCAAGGGGTCCTTGGTCCACTTTCATCTTGCTGTTCCTACTATGGAATGCCTGAGGATTGCTACTGGGCATGAAGCGTGTTGCAGTGCAGGCATGTAACTTGACAGTTCGACCAGTGTGTGACATTTAGCAAGGGGTCCTTGGTCCACCTTCATCTTGCTGGTCATATTGTGGAACATGGTCGCAGATGAGAGCCCAAAGGGGCAGGTCCCACCCCTTTGGAGCCCCTTTGGAACTACTGATGAGCAAGGAGTGTGACACTCTTCTCCTGTCATATGGGGAAGCACAAAGGAGGGAACAGCAAAGTTTCCAAGCTGGTCTAATAAAGGGACCTATGTGAGGCAAGTAACAATTTCTACTCCTACTATAATAGTTTCTGTAGCTTCCTTGTCATCCATTGGGGGGTCCAATCCTGCCCCCACAACCTTCCGTAATCTGGGAGTTGGTTATTACCCTGAATATAGCAGGCACTATGTCCCTTCAGGGAGATTTCTCCCTATGTAGCTCCGTCTCCTAATCCAGAGATTTTGTCAGGAGATTTTTATTTTATTTTTTTTTTATTTGGTGCATTTGTACCGCACATTTTCCCACATAAGCAGGCGCAATGTGGCTTACATTAAGTCAAGAGTACACAATTCAATATAGAGATGGCACAGAAACAGAATGGGACAGGAGAGGAAGGTACACAGGATGACATGGGCAAAGGACAGGGGTGAAGAGCCAACAAATGGTAGAGGTTAAACAGAGGAGTAGCCAGGGGAATAAGCCTTGGCGAATAAGAAGGTCTTTAAGGACTTCTTGAACTGCTGATGGTCGACGAGCTTCTTAAGCTGTCATGGCAGGACATTCCAGGATTTTGTGCTGATGAAGGGGAAGGACGAAGCATAAAGAGTCTTGTATTTTACATGCCTACAGGTGGGGTAATGAAGATGGAGGTAAGTCCTTGCAGAGCTCTGGGCATTCCTAGAGGGCAGATCGATTAGTGTAAGCATGTATTCAGGGGCTTCTCCATAGATTATCTTGTGTGTAAGTGAACAGACTTTAAATGTTATATGGTCCTTGAAAATGGAGCAGCTGAGCAGGAACAAAGCGTGATTTCCCCAGGATAAGTCTTGCGGCCGTGTTTTGAGTCGTTTGAAGCCGTTTGAGAATATAGTCCCGGCAACCGGCATAGATCCCCCTGCAGTAGTCCATATGGGACAGGACCAGCCAGTGAACAAGGGTACGGAATAGCTCCTATGTTAGGAAACGCCGGATACGCTTCAGCCTCCACATTGCATAGAACATTCTTTTTGTGATGATTTGCACTTGATTGTCCAGTCGTAAGTGGCTATCCAGCACAACTCCTAGGATTCGCAGGCTTTTTGAGATAGAACAGTTCATTTGGATCATACTAAAATCCCATCACCAGTTCCTCTTTCCCTTAGATCTTTGACTGAAGCCTCCTTTTTGCCCGGCATTTCTACAAAAGATGTATGGTTAGTAGTTAGATCATCCAGTAAAACTTTTTTTATTATGTCTCTGTTAGGTAAGTTTATAGAGGAGGCATCGGGAAAATCTTAGACCAAGACAAGAAGATTTTGAAATCCAAACAATTGAAGAAAATGGAATCCCAGGTCTCTTCCTGTCCATCTGCTATTGTAGAATCCACCAAAGACAGTTCATCTTTACATCTGCAATTGGAAGAACTAGAAAACACAATGAGAGCTAAACATTTGATACTCCTGAACTTTCCACTTACTCAATATCTTGCTCCATTAAAGCTTTTCAAAATGTATGTTAAGAATGTTGTGCAGCTTTCTGTTGAGACTTTGGGTGTTAATACCTTTTATGGGTATTAAGATTGTTAATCAGGAGGAGGCCTATGATTCAGTTAGCTCCCCCGATAGCTTGGACTCATCCAAGTTTTTAGAATCTTCTCAGGATTTGATTATAAAAAGAGCTACGTTGTTGGTCAAGTTTCAAACTGAGGAGCAAAAGATGTTCATTTTAAAATGTATTCTTCAAAGAAAAGTTTATTTTTTGCGGTCAAAAAATTATGTTTTTTTCCTGACGTAGCCAGGGCAACTTAACTGAGGCGGAAGACTTTCCTACAGCTGAAGGCCAAGGTCTTGGCTGTGGGTGCCTCATTCTTTTTAAGGTTTAAGGTTTGTATACTTTTCTAGATCCTATACATTTAGGACTAGATTCTATATATCACACCTAAAAAATTGGCGCCGAAGTGAAATACGCCTAGGCAGATTCTATAAAGTATGCCTAAATTTCTGCACTGTTTATAGAATATGCTGAGCGCCCATCTGCACAACTAAATTTAGTCACAGGCAGTTTTGCCAAGTAAAGGTTGGTGTAAATACCAACACCTAAATTACACGCGGACCGGGTGTATTCTATAACCACATGTATAGACTTTAGAAACCCCCATGACCCACCGATTCCACACCTACTGCCACACCCCCTGTTCATCTATGCAACTTAGAATTTACGTGAATCACATTATAGAATATGCTTAGACAGTTCTTGTATAAATTGTAATTCATGACAATTAGTGTCAACAATTGATTAAGTGGCAATTATCGGTACTAATTAGCTTGTTAACTAATTAAGTTTCATGTGCAAATCCAGAATACGACTGGATCACTCTATATAGAATGCAGGGGCAAGAGACTTTTTGTCAGACAAAACGTAGTTCAAACTTGACTTTTTCTCTTCCTCTTGTGATAACTGAGACAGCAGACTTTAGGGTTTAAGTAATTTATTACAGGTGCCCATGTTTATTTGAAGTTGATTATTTATTTTATGGGGAACTCCCAGACCTTTGTTGGATCCTCCTTAAAGTGGACTAAAATACATTAATGAAGTTATGTCATGTCTGTGGCCGTGACCACCCTCATTCTTACCCTCTTTCTGGGAGTCAGTGGCTGTGCTGGCTTCTGCTTGTCTCTGTGTCTGTCTCTGTCTTAGTTTCTCTCTGGCTCTGTGTGCTGATTGCCTTACTGGACCTCACCTGTGTGGGCTATGCCTCTTCCAAGATGGCTGCCGACTCCTCTATGCCAGTATCCAAGATGGCTCCCGCTGTTCCTTCTTGTGGGCTGACTTCTCTGTGTGTCAAGCCTCTGTTTGGAGGCAAGGAGATTGCTGCAGCTGTGCCTCTGGTGTTGAAAGGCTTTATTAATCACTTAGAGCCTGCAGCCCTTGCCTTTGCATTTCATCTAAGGGCCCTGGTATGTAGAGTGCTCTGTACACTACTACATTGTTTGCTCTGTGTGAGTTTCTATGTTTGACTTGTTAGCTTGGGCACAGCTTTGCTTGTTAGCCTGTGTGCAGCTTTACTAGTTCTTCTGAGATTGCTCTGTGTATGTTTCTAGTGTATGACTTGTTAGCTTGGGCACAGCTTTGCTTGTTAGCCTGTTTACAGCTTTGCTTGATCTCCTGTGTTTGCTGAGTGTATGTTCCTAGTGTATGACTTGTTAGCTTGGGCACAGCTTTGCTTGTTAGCCTATGTACAGCTTTACCAGATCTCCTGGGTTTGCTTAGTGTATGTTCCTAGTGTATGACTGGTTAGCTTGGGCATAGCTTTCTTGTTAGCTTGTGTTCAGTTTCCTAGTCTTCTTGTGTTTAGCCTGCTGGTTTTCCCGTGTGTGTTTTCTTTTGCTTCTGGAGCTCCAGCCCTTGTTCAGTCTGTTGCCAACACTCCTTGATACTGAAGCTCCAGCCTCAGCCTTGTTCCTTGACTTGACCATTGCTTTAAACCTGCCTACTGCCGGAACCCGGACATTCCCTGCCTGTCTGCCTTGCTTTAGCCTAGGTACCTGGGAGCACTGCTGGATCCTGACTCCGGTTGTTCCTGTTGCTGGTTCCAGTTCTGGTTTTCCTGTAAGCCCTACTGGCTGCTTGAACCTGAGGGCTCAACCCTCGGGGAAAGGCAGCTAAGCATAGGTGAAGCCTACTCCAGTGTGTTCCGGTCCGGTGCGTTCCAGTCCCGAGTGTTCCAGTGCAGGACTCCAGTCCGGGGTTCCAGTCCAGCCTTGTCTCTTCTCTGCTCCGAAGGTGATCCCAGTGGTCCAAGGACTCATGTACCCAGGGTTCCCGGGGAAGAAGCCTGACAGAATGCCAAGGTCCTCGAGAACACAACAGGTTATAAGTGTCTTTCTATTTGGTTTACATTTTGCTTTGTGCTTTTTGTAAACATATGAAGAAAATTGAAAAGAAAAAAAAAGAAAAGCTGCAATGTCATATTTAAGGGGAAGAAGAAGGGACATTATATATAGCAAGCATCAACTCTCTGCCCCAAGAGCCCGAGTGAAGAAGAGCTCAAAAAGTCAAGCCTTCACGACTTCCTTGAATTTCGGAGCAGAAGACTCTTGATGGAGATATAACAGTAGGGAATTCCATAGGTAAGGAGTGTCGGGAGATTTCCAAGCAGAGGTGAGAGTAGAAGTGAAAGTAAAGTCTGAGAAGAGCAGAGAGTAGCGCAGGGGTGTAAGTGATGATCATATTAGTGATATAGGGTGGTGAGTTATGGTAAAAGACGCAATGAACAAGGGCAAGAATCTTAAATTTAAGATGAGTGATGACTGGGAGCCAAGAGTGGGAGGTCAGGGAAGTGTCCAAACAAAATTGCAAAGGGGCAACAGAGAACCGGAAATAAGAGGAGAGAGAAGTAAGAGCTGGGGACAGGAAGCGTCACATTTAATGATACTGAGGAAAAGACAGTGGTTTGGGAGCCAGTCATGGACAGACTGGCAATAAGCGTGTAGGGGGCAAATGTCACACGAGAAAGTGTTGACAGAAAAACGTATCTGGACTTGGTCAGCATACAAGTATAGGCTATGGCCTAAAGACTGAATGTTGAAGAGAATAGAGCCTGAAAAGAGCCTCAGGCAACCCCACAAGGCAGGGGGTAAAAGAAGGAAAGCATGATTTGAAGATACCTGGAAGCACTGTAGATGAAGATAAGAAGTACAACAATTAAGGACAGTACTTCAGACACCAATTTCCTGTAGTTGGAGAAGCAAAAGGGAATGAGATCAACCAGGTCAAATATGGGACAGAGATTCACAGTAACTAACAGCACAGATTTGCCTTAAGAACATAATACCATAAAAATAACCATACTGGGTCAGACCAAAGGTTCATCCAGCCCAGTACTCTGTTTCCAACAGTGGCCAATCAAGGTCGCAAGCACTGGCAGAAACCCAAATAGTAGCAGCATTCCATGTTAAAAATCCCAGGATAAGCAGTGGATTCCCCAATAGCAGACCATGGATTTTTCCTCCAGGAACTTGTCCAAACCTTTTTTTAAACCCATCGCTGTTACCACATTCTCTGGCAACGTGTTCCAGAGCCTAACAGTTCGTTGAGTGAAAAAATATTTCCTCCTATTTGTGTTAAAAGTATTTTCATGTAACTTCATTGAGTGTCCCCTAGTCTTTTTACTTTTTGAAAGAGTAAAAAATTGATTACTTCTACTAGTTGTACACCACTCAGGATTTTGTAAACCTCAATCATATCTCCCCTCAGCCATCTCTTTTCTAAGCTAAAGAGCCCTAACCTCTTTAGCCTTTCCTCATATGAGAGAAGTTCCATCCCCTTTATCATTTTGGTTACTCTTTGAACCTTTCCTAATTCTATATCTTTTTTGAGATATGGCAACAAGAACTGAACATAATACTCAGGGTAAGGTCTCACCAGGGAGCAATATAGAGGCATTGCTCAAAGCCTCACTCAAAGCCCATCTTTTCGACTCTGCTTTTGGCACTTAACCTAACCATTACTCCTCTATTCAATACCACTACCAATCTGTCTGTATTATGCATTTGCATACCTTAATTGTCTTTAGCTGTTTAGATCTATTGGTCTGTCCCTATGAACTATTGTTTAATCAGATGTACTATGCTGGCCTAATTTGATTGTCTCTGTTGTTATGTCCTTTAGATTGTAAGCTCTTTTGAGCAGGAACTGTCTCTCTTCATGTTTGACTGTACAGCGCTGCGTAAGTCTGGTAGCGCTTTAGAAATGTTGAGTAGTAGTAGTAGTAGTAATTATAGTATTCTTGGTCTTATTTACCATCCCTTTCATTATAATTCCTAGCATCCTGTTTGCTTTTTGTGGCCACCTGTACACACTGGGCAGAAGATTTCAGCGTATTGTCTACAATGACACCTAGATCTTAGTCTTGGGTGCTGACTCCTAAAGGTGACCCTAGCACCAGGTAACTATGATTTGGATTATTCTTCCCAATGTGCATCACTATGCATTTGTCCACATTAAATTTCACCTGCTATTTGGATGCCGTGTCTTCCAGTTTTCTAAGGTCTTCCTGCAATTTTTCACAGTTCGCATGTGTTTTAACAACTTTGAATAGTTATGTGTCATCTGCAAAATTAATCACCTCACTTGTCTTTCTGATTTCCAGATCATTGATCAAGTGTGGTCCATATCTTGTTAAGCAAAGCAATGAGAAGATACTCACTGATGTGGCGAGCTTGAAAGTTGGCCTATCGGAGGTGAAATACACTTTAAGGACAACCTGAAGACCACATAAAGAACTGCCTCATTACCAACAAGCATAGGCGCCGACTCCGTGGGTGCTGTGGGTGCTCGAGCACCCCCAATATTTTCCCGGCCGTCAGTCATCCGAAGTTCCAGTTCCAACGTCCCCAGCCTGACCTACCCGCCCTCTTCTCCCAAATCATAGTTGACAATTGCCAAGGACTGCCCCACATGGTTCAACAAGATCATAATTTTACACATTTTACACAACTGGATATGAAAAACAGAATCTGCAGAAACACAATGCCATGGACTGAATCAATGACCCAGGGCCATTCAACCTACTAAATCAATGACTCAGGCTCATCCATCCCTTAGAATCAATGTCCCAAGACCATCCAATCCCATGGAACCAATGACTCAGGAACAAACTGCCCGTGAACATAAGAACCATGACACTGGCAGGTCAGTTTAAGTGTGAGTTAAAGACATTATTATTTCCAGATGCATATGGTGACTAATTTGCCTTTGGAGGGTGATGAATTGGAGAATATAGTAGTGATTTATATTATTGAAGGAGTCCGTATGATTAATATAAAAATGGAGACACTGATGTGGTTGTTGTAATGTTTATTTTTTTGTTTTAGTTATGTTATTTTTATTATTGTGAATGTATTAAGTGTAAGCTGCCTAGAATACTATAGATTGGGTGGTTATAGATTTTTTAAATAAGTAATAAATCCAAACTGTGACAGTCTGTCGATCTTGTATTTGCCTTATCAGCTATTTACATAACCAAAGACAGGACAATTAAGGGTAACAACTATCCCTAGCTGTGAAGAATAATTTTTGTAATTTAGAATAAACTTTGAGGAATAGTTTTCATATGGACACATGGAGGTAATTTTATAACAGGGTGGCCTAATTGAGAATTCTAGAAAGGTACCTATTTCCTAAAGGCAATATCGGCTCCTATGTGCCTTTAGAAAATAGGCTTTCAGAACCAGCCTGCAGTTTGTGGAAGCACAAGGTTGCACCTGCTCCAGAACAGATGTAAAGTGTGTATGTAACTGTGGTGTTTACATACCACAAGGATTCACGTAACTTTCAGCATTCTGTAAGTGGCGTGCAGAAGTGGCAGTACCGTCCGTGACCCACCCGTGTGAATGCCCCTTTGCATTTTTGTTTTCTGCCACTTACATGCACCCTAAGAGATTAGCGTTCAGTCGATTTGATGCCACTTGTGAACATAAGTGTGTGCTCACCCATGAAAGTGCTGGTGTTCTGTATAGCTATATTTATTCAGGTATGATAAAATCACCCTTATTACAAAGCAAATCAGAGCAGTGAACAATCAAAACTATCAAAAGCAGGAATTCCATAAACCACAGGACAAGGTATCAGTTAAATAACACATACAATGGCAGAAAGAGAGATCAAAAGGGAAAGTTGTAATTAATTACCTTGTTATGCAAAAAAAAAAAAACATATCAGCTGACTGCAAACCCTCTGTAAATTCATATAATCAGTCCAATGATGAAAATAAAGATAGGTCTTTAAACAACTTTTAAAATTAGTGAAAGAGAGTTCAGATCTAAGGAAGAGGCCCTTTTACTAAGCAGCGGTGAAAGGTGCCCTGCGCCAGCAGCGGTGGCGGCTGGTTGGGAGGAGGGGCGGGTGGTTGGGAGGCGGGGATAGTGCTGGGCAGACTTATACGGTCTGTGCCCTGAAGAGCACAGGTACAAATCAAAGTAGGGTATACACAAAAAGCAGCAAATATGAGTTATCTTGTTGGGCAGACTGGATGGACCGTGCAGGTCTTTTTCTGCTGTCATCTACTATGTTACTATGTTTTGCAGCGGGTAAAAAGGCCAAAAAAAGAAATGGCCATGTGGTAAGACTGCACTTACCCCGTGGCCATGTGAGGGGGGGGCAGCACTTACCATCACCTACTGAGGTGGCGGTAAAAGCTCCCGTGCTAACCTGGTGGTAACTGGGCAATGCTGATTACCGCCGGGTAACTGCTGCGGTAAAAAAAACAGGGACCTATTTTCCATAGTGCCAGAAATGCTGTGCGCTGGGGTGGAGCTACCACCGGCGCCCTTGTTGGGCCGGTGGTAGTTCCAGATTGCCGCGTTGTTGGCGGGCTTACCTCTGCTTCGTAAAAGGGCCCCTGAGAGTGGTAATTTATTCGATAGCAGGGGCACTTTTCTTTGTTGATTCTAAGTATGCCTGAGAGGGACCAGGAAAAATAAGTCTGTGATCATTGATTGTAACAAACTGGGGGGGGGGGGGGGGGGAGAGAGATTAGGGGATTGTCAGTCTTGCTAAGTAATCTAGCAAGCCAGTGCAAACAGCCTTAAAGGCCAGAATTAGAATTTTTAACTGAATCCTATGAAGAGGAGTAACATATTCCCTACATTATCTTTACACAAGACCCATGCCGTAGTATTCTGAGCAGTTTGAAATCTTTTAAGTTCATATTGTGAGATACCTGTGTAACCCTGGTCTAACCACAAAGTTCCGGGCACCAGCTAGTTCCACGGGTCAGTACCCAAACCAGGGCCACAAACAAAAGTTTTATTTCACTGAACTGGACATAGGCCGGGGCCAGGTTTGATCCTGGTAGGCTGTAGGGTTTTAAGACACACTAGAGAATGACACGGGGACCCGCAGTAACCGAACGGATGGGGACGGAGTGGGGACAGATCCAGTGGGGATGGGGACAGATCCCACAGGGACAGGGTGGGGACAGGGCGGGGATGGGGACAAACTTTGTCCCTGTGTCAATTTCTACTTTGAAGTCTGTTAATGAACTGAACTGTTATTTATATTTGATTGATGCAGACGACAATATTTTAATTTTTTTCGAAAAACAAGCAAACATGCTGGCCAAAGCAGGCAAACTTTGCATGGGGGATCCTGTACATTCTGCTACCAGCACATCTTCTAAAAAGACATCTTCTATTGCAAGAGGGACTGTGGAATACAGGAGAGCCTGACTGAATCCTCAGATTGTTGATGACTTCTTATTCATCCACAGATTAAAAAATCATAACAGTGCTTCATAGGGCATATTTCTCCCCTCTACGGCATACAGAACAGGTTGTATTTTGTACCCCTGGACATTTTGTATCAAACAGTTCAATTTGCTGAAAGATGTTTTTGTGCCAATCCATGACTTTTGAGTAACAGTTCTAATTGCTTAGAGGGTCTTTACTAAACCTTAGCTCAAGTTATCTGCAGCAGGGCCCCTAGGAATAAAATGGACCCTGCCGCAGATAACTCAAGCTAAGCTTTAGTAAAAGACCCCCTAAATTAATAGTCTGTTTATAAATCCTAGGGTATGTACATATTTACGCTTTCATGCAGTCCTCCAATACTCATCCTTTCTGGCAGAGCAATCCAAGGCTGTGATTCCTGCTCTTTCTGCGACAAGCAGTCCTGCTGAGCTTTTACCTGGCCTCTGGACTCACTCAAGACCAGACCTCCCTATCTGTCCTTTCCTTCCAGGACCAGAGGGGCATTTCCATGAGCTGCTGCCTCTGTTACTGAACAGGCTCTTCCTGCTCCGCTCCCAGGCTGGGTTAACCCTTTGTACCCACCTGGAGCACTCCTCACAGTTAATGCTTTTATTGGCAAAAAAATTCCTCTTTATTCAGCTTTAGGATATTGGGCCTGACCAGGATACCCCTCTGGGGGGTAGGGTTAACATATGGCTCCAGAAAAAGGAAGACACATTGATCCAATCCGGGTTTTGCTTCCATTGAACGCAATGGAAGTAAAACCCAGACTGGCTCAATCTGCCCTCCTTTTTCTGGAGCCATATGGTAACCCTAGGTGGGGGTGAAGGCAACCAAAGAGACCACGTGTTTCCTAATTCCATCACTTTTATCACCTTCCAACTCCACTCCAACTATGACACCTATTGTCAGTTACTCTCTGCTAATTCTCCCTCTGGGCTGGGCTCTTCACCCTTCCACATATACTGCTCTCCCTCCCCCCCCCCCCCCCCCCAGTGTAGTAATCCCCTGAGGATATTTCCAAGCTCAATTTACCAGGGGACTACACCTGCGCAGACCATGTTACAGTAATCCAATCGAGAGCCAATAAATGCATGAAACAGCGAATCCAAAGAGGCGAAGTCGAGATGGCTCTGGACAGACCTGATCTTACGAAGTGCAACAAAAAACCAGATCGCAGAACTGATGAGATTTGTGAAGAAAAACTTAACCTTGAATCAATAGTCACACCAAGATATTTCAATTTCTCCACTGGCTGAACCAGAAGACCAAATAAAGTAGGGACAATAGAAGGGGGTAGAATGACCTGATATCCAGCAAACTGCTGTGGTCTTTTGCAGATTAAGGACCAGATGGTGGTCTGTCCACCAGGCTGCCACACCATCAAGACAAGATTGGAGGGGAGAAACATCAGGGCTAGTTGGTAGTGTAATGAATCAAGAAGATATCAGCAGCATACAGGTAGGTGCTTATCCTTGAGGATTGACTATGTGAGGCAAGAGGGCTCAGAAACAGATTAAAAAGAATGGAAAAAAGTATCAACCCCTTGTGAAACCCCATTAGATATAGAGAGAGTACATGATTGTGTATCAGACACTGAAACCAGACATGTATGATCTCACAGGAATGAGAACCAGTTGAGTTACTGTACCTGCCAGTCCGATATTACTGAGCCACTGCAAATAGTAAAGCATGATTAATAACATTGGATCTAAAGATATAGCGAGAGCAACAAAATCAGCATGAAGTTCACTATGAATTTCACTTAGGAGGGCAGTTTGTTTTGTTACATTTGTACCCCGCGCTTTCCCACTCATGGCAGGCTCAATGCAGCTTACATGGGGCAATGGAGGGTTAAGTGACTTGCCCAGAGTCACAAGGAGCTGCCTGTGCCTGAAGTGAGAATCGAACTCAGTTCCTCAGTTCCCCAGGACCAAAGTCCACCACCCTAACCACTAGGCCACTCCTAGTTAATACTGTTTCTATACTATTATCATGGTCTGAAGCACGACTGAAGCCCAAATACCATTTCTGTACATTTATGTATGCAAGTAGCGCTTCAATGCAAGGCACCAAGTTATAGAATCACCCTTCACAAGAATCCAAAAAACTAAGACAGGGTCTTAAAGCATCACCTAACATCAGGAAGGTTTTATGTCATTGCATCAGGAAGGAGCAAATTAGAATGACCTTGCAGTTCTCCTCTGCTCTGCCTACAAAGTCTTTTTATGGAATGTGATCTATATGAGTCTGAGTGGATTACATGTATTTTCTGAACTTACCAGGAAATGATTACGCTCAGTGTCACACATGCCTTCAGCTATTTTCAACCCATCTGAAGAGCCACATGTAGTGCTTGTGCCGGATGAGTCATGGTATAGCTAACACAAACGAACACAGAAAAGCTTAAGCGAAAAGAAAAAAAATAGTTTTATCCTGGGGTCTGCTTTTGTCTATTTATAAAACAGGATTCCATTAGAGCTGGGAAGACTGTTGCTAACCAGTTTAGCTTGTCTGTCCATGCAGGTAAATTGCTTTCTCTGACGTATTCTGATAAATACAGAAAAATGGTATGTTTCGACCATCCTTGCATCTTTCATAAATATTCATAATTCTCGTGTCTCCTGGTTAAAACAGGGGCTTGGGTTGATGAAAAGGGGCATTCCTGCAGATTAAAACAGCACTTTACCTGCAGAAATGGGCTTTTATACAAACGGCACAGCCTGTATACGTGTAAATTTATATGGACTGAGTGGAGGCATCCCAAATGGGGGGGGGGGGGGTTTAGGGAGAGATTAGCATGTTGTGGAAAATTCAAGGGTATGTGCACCAATTAAGAGAGATAAGTTGTGTCTCTTAAAGGATTTAGCTGAGTTAAATTATATGCTAGATCAAAGTCAACCTTCAAGGCAGTTTACAAAACTCAAAATACAGAAATTAATAACAAAACCACCAGGCTGACAATGAGAGAAGGCCCGTTCAAATCTTGCTGCTACTCCTTGTAGTCTTGGGCAAGTCACTTCCTCCATTTCCTCAGGTACAACGTAAGAATGTGAGCCCTCCAAGGACAGTGTACTTGAATGTAATTCACCTTGAGCTACTACTGAAAAAGGTGAACTAACGCCTGAATGCGGTGCTTTGTTTTCCTGGTAGGGTCAAGTAAGTTTGATCATGTTATTCTGTTGTTCCTACAGTATCACTGACTTCTGGTCAACTGTCATATTGAATTTAAGGTTTTGGTCCTGCAGGTCAATATTCAATCTGTGGTAGTCAACATTTTTTTTAACGCTAACCACCGTGGGCAGAATTAACCCCAGATATTTAATACTGGGTAATTTTCAGCCACTGGCATTGAATATCTGGGCCAATTTGTCAGACTCTAGCCACCAGAGCTTATGTATGTCCTCCTGGCTAAATATTGGCCGGACACATAAGAAGTTCTTACCCCATTCCGATCCTTCTGATGCCTGCTCCCCTCTCCCACCCACTCAGACTCAACTCTAGAGCCCCCCGCTATATTCCCTACCCCTGGAATAGCAAGCCCCTCCCTCCCCATGTTTGCGGACTTAACTGCCCATTTCCCTGGTGGTCCAGTGAAGAAATGGACAGAAGCGATGCCCACTCACTCCTGCTCATTTCGGGTGCCTCCCTCAAATGACTGCCGTGATCTCCAGAGGAAGCTCATGGTTCTTACCACAAGACTGCTGCTAGAGGTCGTGGCAGCCATTTGAGGGAGGCAGCTGCAACAGGCAGGAATGAGTTGACATCACTCCTGACCATTACTCCACTGGACCACCAGGGAAACGGGCAGGTAAGCCCACAAACATGGGGAAGAGGGGCATGCTGTTCCAGGGAGGTGAGGGGTTGGGGGGAGGAGGGGGATCTAGCAGGGGCTCTAGACTTGATTCCAGTGGGGAGAGAAGGAGCAGTCATTGGGCCTTTGTCAGCATGAGGGAGGGAGGGAATCCTGGTGTGCTTCAGAGGGGGAGTGGGAAGGGAAATCATTAAGAGGAGGTCTGGCACACTTCATAACATGATCTGGAAGTTAATTGGACACTGTCCAATATTCAGACTATAGCCCGGTTGACTTTACTACATAAACTTAGGACACCTTTCCTCTCCGAAGGGACACCACCTTGTAGTGGTGGAAAGGCTTCTGTGTTTCAATGACTCAGAGGGCTATGCTGAAGGGTTACCCATATCAGACCAGGGGCGTAGCCACGGGTGGGCCTGGATGGGCCCAGGCCCACCCACTTTCCCTACAGGCCCGCCCATCCACATTCTTCCTCGCTGGCTGCCTTTTCTCCTCAGGCTCCGCTTCGCTGCATCGCTCTGCATTCTTCTTCTCGCCTGTCACGCTGCACGCAGCGCTGCCATTCACACAGGCAGCTGCGCTCCCCCCTACCACATCTATCCGGCCCTAACAGGAAGTGCATCAGAGGACCAGATGGATGCGGCAAAGGGGAGCGCAACTGCCTGTGTGAATGGCAGCGCTGCGTGCAGCGTGAAAGGCGAGAAGAAGAATGCAGGGAGCGATGATCACGCAGCGAAGCGGAGCCTGGGGAGAAGTGTGCATATCTACATTTTGGGCTCAGCCAAGGTACCGGGCAGGCAGCGGAGCAGAGGGAGAAATCAGTTGTATATTGTGGGAGGAGAGGGGGATAGGGACAAGAGATATGGGGTGGATGGTGAAGGAGAAATGTTACTTGGAGGGGGAGGGAGAACACAGGGAGACATGTTGGACACAGAGGTGAAGGGGAGGGAGAGATGGTGCATGAGGGTGGAGGGGAGGAAGGGAGAGAGAGAGACAAAGGGGTAGAGGGGGGCAAGAAAGGGAGAAATCTTGTATATGGGGTGGAGGGGAGGGAGAGATGGTGCACGGAGAAGAGAGGGAGAAATCTTGGGCATGACAGTGGATGGGAGGAAGGGAGGAGGAGAAAGAGATATTGGACCTGGGGCACAAGGGAGGCGGAGTCAGAGATGGTGGACAGTGGGACAGAGGCAGAAATGTTGGACATGGTGCAGGAAGGAAGAGAATGCTGCATGGGAGGGAAGAGGAAGACAGATATTGGATCTGGGGTACAAGGGAGGGGGAAAGAAGGAGGTGGACAATGGGAGAGAAGGGGAGATGTAGGACATGGGGTTGGATGAGAGGCAGAGGAGATTCATGGGAGGGAGGGAGATATTGGATCCAGGAGCAAATGAGAATGATGGAGAGATGCCAGACAATGGGAGTGAGGGAAGAGAGAGGGAGAAATGCTGGACCATGGGGGACAGGGGAGGAGAGAAGAGAAGGGACAGGGAGATGTTGGGCTACGAGAGCAGGGAGGGAAGAAAGAGGGAGTAGATACTGAGCTAGAAGGGTGGATGGAGGAAGATGCTGGGAATGGTGGAACCATGTGGAAGAGGGTGGCAAGGAAATGGATGAGAGGATAGTGATTACAGAAGATAGAAATATAGTAATGGGGAGTAGATTAAAGATGACAGGGAATGGCTGGAGAAGGAGTGAGTTGGGTAATGGGAGAGGTAGTGGGTGAGAGAAGAAGATGACGATCTGATAGGCAGCTGTAAATTAAAAAGAAGGAGAAAGAGAGTAAAATTTGAGTTGACAGAGAGGCAGAAAATAAAAAAAATAAAAAAAAGAGGAAAGAGCTAAAAAGGAATGATCAGTATGTCAAAGGTAGATGTAGTGAGGGAATAGACAGTAGAGAGGAGAAAAGACAAATGGACAGCAGTCACTTGAAGGAGAATTAGTAGACGACAGACAGGAAATTAGAAGCAACATAATGGAAAAATAAAATGTCCAGACATCAAAGGTAGAAAAAAGCATTTTATTTTGAATGTTTAAATGGAATATGTTAGCTTTGTGAAAAGTGCATAGCAAATGTCTTTGCACTGTGTTCAGTAGAAAGGAAATGCATTTTGTTTTTATTTCTCCAGAGTTGTAGTACATGTTAAGTTTAACTTCTTGGGGTTCTCAATTCAATTTTTGTGTAAATATTTTTATTTCTAACTTGTGATCCCTTGTTCTGTTTTTGGTGAGGGTCTGTCAGTGTGACAGTAATGGCAGGTACAGAAATCAGAAGGGAGGCAGGGAAGAGAGGGGATTGGAGAGAGTGCCCTCCTTTATTTTCTGACCTGGGCCAGAGCATGTCTAACACTGGCCCTTACCCTTGCTTTATAGCTGGTGGGGCTCCCCAAGCATCCCAGCTGAGGACCTCCTCCGAAGGCAGTCAGAACTCCCTTCTACCAAGCTCTGCAGTTGGCAACAGCATCTTTGAGTTACTGACAACTAAGGATGCAAGGGGTGCCAGCTTCGGTCGCTTAGGGATGTTGCTACTGCCTGCCAAGCTTGGTAAAAGGAAGTTCTGGCCACTTTCAGAGGAAGTCTTCAGCTGACAGAGTTTGAGGATCCTCATTAGCTAAAGTATTTATATTTTGAGGTGAAGGTAGGGCGAGGCAGAGAAACTTTTGTGCCACCCACTTTGGGCTCAGGCCCACCCAAAATTGGTTTTCTGGCTACGCCACTGTATCAGACAGGCCTCTGAGGAGAAACCAGACAAAGAGTGTCCCAAACTAGGGAGAGTGGAAAGATGGTGACCCGAAGCTCGTACGCTCAACGGCCCAGCTGTCCTCTGAAGTTCTGTCTTTGTTTACTTGAAATTTCCTCTCTGCATTTGCAGTTACCTTAACTGAGAGGAAGGGGACAATGGGGGGTCAGCCGCCGATTACCAGCATTTTGTCCCCTGTGCAGCAAGTGTGGGACCGCTGCGTGACAAGCTGCCCACAAATGACTGGGTTGATGAGTCCTTTGATTAGAGCCGGCGAAAGAGCGTCGATGCTCTTGGACCTGGAAACAACTTCATCGCTCTCGAGTCATTTAACCACCATGTCCATGTCCAAAGGAGTGGAGGAGTGAGTTAGGAGTGTATGCTGAAATGGAAGTCGTTTACAGCTGAACCCGTGTCGGCGGTGCCACTCCTAAACCCGTAAGAGCTATCAGCTTGGAGTTTTTGGCTCTCGTGGAGGTTACATTGAATATCATCTGGAAGGCGCTCCAGGACCTAACGGTGGTAGTAAATAATTTTGCTTCAGATATAATCTTATTAGTGAGCCACATGGATAATCGAATCGAATCCTTTGAGAATGAAAAATTAATACAGCAAATGAAGTTCTACAGGAGTAGGAAACGGTTAAGATTTTGAAAATGATAATAGACCAGAAATTTTTGAAGAAAATGAATATTATTACAGATGATTAATATCAAGATTGTTGTTTTCCCAGAGTTCCGGGTATGACTCCTAAAGTTTTTTTTCCTCTGAAATGATTCCTCTTAGTATATTAATTCAAAAGGAGTGAAGCCTGTGAAACTGGGATTACCTTAATCAGTGGGAATTGGATTAGAGATTCAAGTGTTTGTATTGTTAAATAATATCTGGTTTTAAAAGAGAAAAAAATGAAATCAGGTGTATTATTTCCACTAATATTGGACAATAAGTATGTATCCAACGAAATTAATTGACTTACACCGTCTTGGGTTTGAAGAAGCCAACCAGACGATCAATGTGGAATAATAATTCAGATAAATAATAACTGGGGATAATCAGGTTAATACCACGTTTTCTTTGTTTACTGTTGTTTAATTGATCTCCTTGTCTTGTTTCACTCTCCCTATTTATTTTGTGGTCTAAGAAAGAGAAAGATTGTACATAATCCATTTATCTAGTTGAGATTGTTTTCCTCTAATATTGTATTAATGTACAGTCATCTCTATATTACTGTTTGCAAGTGACCCTTGTAAAATGAAAAATTATAAATAAATGATTTAAAAAAAAAACAGGACACCTTTTGTCTGTTCTAACTTTATGCGGTTGCTTAGCTGGTTAGCAGACTGAAAATGTCTGCTAACCATCTATGTTTCTGCACCACCATAACTCCACCCCCACACTGCCCACAAACTAGCCAGTTTTGGCATAGGCAGTTAGAGAGGATATTCAGCGTCACTATCCAGTTAAGTGCCACTGAATGTCCCCAGTTAGTCCCGGACAAGCAATTTTAAATAGCCAGGAGCCCTTTAAATAGCCCTTTAAATCACTTTGAATATTGACCCACTAGAGTTTAAGGCCCTTCTTGAGGAGAACAACCCCTCCTATTTGGCCAATTTGGTTATCCTTTATGTTGCAAATAGATCTCCTTCATATGATCTTGGAACATAAATGGTGCAGATATAACCAACCTAAGCCAAAGTGCAGTTCAGAGTAGTGCATTCTTCTGGTTGTCTCGTTCCCTTTGAAACAAGTTGTTTGAGTCGTTTAAAGGATTCCATAGGACGTAACTTCAGAGATGGGGACCCTGCCTTCCCTTTTACTCACCCCCACCCCCCCCCCAAAAAAAACCCACCTCTTTTAGGCCTCACTTAGCTGCTTTCTTAGGAATATACTACCGTCTGCCACAACAGAACGAATAGACAGATAAACAAATGTTTACAGAAATTAGGAAAGCAGGCAAATTGGGAAACATTATAATAATAGGTGATTTCAATTACCACAAACACAAGGAATCTGTAGAATGGAAATTTCACATATAAAACCAATACTTCTATAGTCGTGGGTCCGGGCACTACATGTATTCTATAAACCAATCAGCCATGAGTTAAGTGGCACTTTTTAAACTTATTTTAAGAAAAAATGAAATATTGAAAAATAAATTAGAGTTTTCAAATATTAAATGAAATGGATACAATTTGACCGATGAAGAGGCAGGTAAGCTAAGAGTTGAGTGGCTGTTGTGAAAAAAGTCACCACTGAGGTCAAAATGCATGAGAGAAAACGTTTACGAGTGATAGTTGCTATGTACAATTTCTCTGAAATGTCAAATGTGTTGGGGCTGGGTGTAAATAATATGTACCAATTGATTACTACTACTACTTATCATTTCATTCGCGCTACAAGGCATACGCAGCGCTGTACACCATACACGAAAAGACAGTCCCTGCTCAAAGAGCTTACAATCTAGATAAGACAGGCAGACAGACAGGACAATTAAGGGTAAGGGAATAAAGAGGTGAGGATAAAAGGGTTCAGGGCAAGTGAGCAGTGGTTAGGAGTCAAAAGCAGTGGTAAAGAGGTGGGCTTTAAGTTTGGACTTGAAAACGGCCAAAGAGGGGGCTAGACGTACAGGCTCGGGAAGTCTATTCCAGGCGTGGGGTGCAGCAAGATAAAAGGAACGGAGTCTGGAATTAGCAGTAGAGGAGAAGGGGACAGATAAGAGAGATTTATCATTAGCACTACTTGCGTAAAACCTGATGACAAATGTTAGTACTGAATAGAGAGCTGCACGGCTTCCGTCCCCGCGGGAATCCCGGACGGAGGCAGTTCCTGCGGGGTTCCCGCGGGGATGGAAGCAGTTCTGCGGGGTTCCCGCAGGGACGGAGGCAGTTCCTGCGGGGTTCCCGCGGGGATGGAACCAGTTCTGTGGGCTTCCCGTGGAAGTGTAAGCTGCACCTGCACCAGCCTCTCATCTACCGAATACCAATTTATTTGAGTGCTGTCTCTTCCTCCTCTTCTCCCTTGCTTTAACAGCATAAATGTGGAAAGTCTTCCATTAAGGAGGTGGTAGAGTCACAAATGATGACGGAATTCAAAAAGGCGTGGGATGAACACAGAGGATCTCTAATTAGAAAATGGAAGTTATATAAAAGCTAACCTTAAATGGCTGCATGTGTGTGGATATGTCAAGTGACACTTAGATGGCGACTCTGGCTGTGATGAACTAGAGCTGATACCTGGCAGACTTGTATGGTCTGTGTCTCATACATGGCAATCTGGTGTAGGATGGGCTGGAAAGGGCTTAGACAGCAACTTCAGTGGCTGGAACATGAGGACAGTGCTGGACAGACTTTTACGGTCTGTGTCCCACAAATGAGAACATGAATAGGCTGGAGTGGGCTTCGATGGCAACTCCAGCAGTTGGAACAAGGTTGGGGCCAGATAGACTTCTGTGGTCTTTATTCCAGAAACACGAAAGAAAGACCATAATCAAGTATATAATATCACACTCGTTGATTTAATGATGAATTGATCATGAGTGTGACTATTGGCAGAGTGGATGGACCGTTCAGGTCTATTTGCTGTCACTTACTATGTTACTATTAATCCTCTTTGCTCCCAGGCTGATGCACAGACCTCAGCTCTGACACAGGCACGAGAATCAGATGTCACCTAACCTACTGGCGCGTGCATGTGGCAGCCTCTCAGCACACACTGCCAGTGAATCAGAGACAAATCTTACATGTGCGCACCAGAGTGTTCCAAGTTCCAACTTCCGGTCTGTCCTTGCCTACAGTGCTGTGGCTCAAATCCAGAAAGGGAGCTGACTGGAAATTTCTTTTATGTACTATTAAATTCTTACGGGGATGGGTGGGGATGGGTTAAATTCTTGCGGAGACGGGTGGGGACGGGTTGGGATGGTTTTAATTTTTGCGGGGATGGGTGGGGACGGGTAAGATTCCAGCGGGGATGGGTGGGGACGGGTAAGATTCCAGCAGGGACGGGCGGGGATGGGTAGGATTTCTGTCCCCGTGCAACTCTCTAGTACTGAAGTAGTGTGACTGGGTTTACAAGCCCTCCATGATTCCTTCGAATCACAGTGTGTACAAATTATGTTCCTGTTCTGTCACAATTTTTGTAAAATCCAGTCTTAGATGTACACAATCACAACACATTCTGGTAACAATTTTCAAAACCCCTATAAGGAGATTGTTATTCTCCAGACGCCTTGCATCCAGGAATTTGCCAGCTGATTTTCAAAGGGAAACGCTCCACAGAGTCATCTTTGAAAATTCATGGCCGACGGGGACCAACTGTAGACTCTGCATCCTCACTTACACAGAAGCAGGAGCATCCCCAGATCTTTGTTTCCTTTTTCCTTGGCAGTTAATTTTAGCCGCTAAGTGGAAATCAAGTTTCAGCTCGGGAATTTACCTGGGAAACTCCTTAGTTAATCAAGAAAATCCCTTTGAAGATAATCTTATAAGCCAACACAAGGTTGATGTCTGCACAAGAGCAAGGACTTTATGTTTCATGTTGTAACTGAGACCTAGACAGATTTTTCTTTGGGGAAATTATTGTTTCAAAGCAGTTTAACACACAGTGCTATCATAGTTCAAATATTCCAGTGCTATAGGGCTTCTCAGGGATTCCCCATCTTGTTTGTGCAACCATCTACAAATAGTTCTTCAGTCCAAGGGCCTTTCTATTTATGTTAGCACTCTATCAGGCCTTGTTGTTGTTGCATGGATTTGAATACCACTTCACATTTTCCTGAATTGCACAATCATTCTATACAGGTTAAAAACAGAGTCAACATTTTTGACATTGTTAACTGGAAACTGTTGAACCAGATCATTTGATTAGAGAACAGTACAGTGATGTAGCCAATACTGACTTTTCTATTATTGTGATGTCTGTTTTCAAATGGTCGGTCATAGGGTTTTGGTGCATATGGTATGTTGCACTTCAGCAGGCTATCTACATGCTAGCACCACATGTGTATTGAATCTCTACTTTCCCATCTAAACAATACTGTAAATACAGTTCCCTTATGCCTTCCTATTCTTACGTATGTAAGTAGTAGGGTGGGCAGCCAAATGAATGTAGTTAAGATTGGGTACTCTTTGCCAAGGGGTGCACACTATGAGGGGGAATTCTATAAATGGTGCTCAGAATTTGGCACCAGAAAAAAATCATTGATAAGCACAATTATATAAAGGGTGTGTCTCTTTATAGAATTGTACTTAGTGTCCATTCCACACCTAAGGTGCCAACAGTGGCGTAGTTATGTGGGGCCAGGAGGGGCCTGGGCCCCCGTAGATTTGGCCCTGGACCCCCCTCCCGCCGCCAACCCACCATCGCCTGCCTTTGCTGGCGGAGGACCCCAACCCCCGCCAGCCGAGGTCCTCTTCTTCTCGCAAAAGGCTACTTTCTCTTTCTGACGTCCTGGACCTCGGCTGGTGGGGGTTGGGGTCCCCACCAGCAAAGGTAGGCGACGGCGGGTTGGCGGCAGGAGGAGGGGTCGAGAGGCTCATCGGCAGGGGGGCAAAGTTGGTGGTGGCAGTGGCGGCAGGGTCAGCAATGGCAAGGGGGGGTGGGTGTCGGCAATGGTGGGGGGGTTCGGCGGCACCGGGGGGGGCTAAAATGTGCCCCCTCACCTCGGGCTCTGGACCCCCCTCCTGTCAAAGTCTGGCTATGCCCCTGGGTGCCAGACTTATACGTTCTGAAACCTGGTGTAAATGCTGGCACCCAAGTTAGGTGCACTGACCCAGTATTCTATAACTATGTGCGCAGCTTTTCAGAATGCCCTCGATATGCTCATAGCCATACCCCCATAAGTACTGGCATACTGGGACAGATCAAAGGTCCATCAAGCCCAGCATCCTGTTTCCAACAGTGGCCAATCCGGGTCACAAGTACTTGGCAAGATCCCAGAACAGTAAAACAGATTTTATGCTGCTTATCCTAGAACTATCCTAGAACTAAGCAGAGGATTTTCTGAAATGCCATCTTTATAATGGCTTATGGGCTTTTCTTTTAGGAAATTAGCCAAACCTTTTTTTTAAACCCTGCTAAGCTAACTGCTTTTACCACATTCTCTGGCAACGAATTGCAGTTTAATCACACTTTCAATTAATTTGTATATGCATCTCAGATGCACAAATTTGGGTGTGCGGATCTGTATATCATATATAGAATCTGGGGTATGTGTAAAGAGGGAACACTTTTCTTAAGCCGTGCACACTCTTTTCCTGATAGTGCGTGCATGTGCACAGTGTGAACATGTGTGCACTCTTTAAGAAGACTATATATCCTTTAAAAGCGTGCCCTCTTTGCACACAGTGTGCATGCTTTGTGAGCATACACTATCATCAGTAGTTGATCCCTAGTAGATAGGACCCCCAACAATATTCCTATCCTTCCATTCCTAAGACACAATATCAGAATAGTGCAAGAATTCTCAATCCATCCTTAGGACATACCAAGCCGTTTTCAAGATATCCACATTGAATATACATGAGATAAATTTACATGCATGCCTCCACTGAGGACTGGGTTGAGAACCCTTGGAATAGGGTGATGCAAGTGTGTATTAGCAGAGTAATCACAGACTCTAAAAGGGGCACTTGATATGCCCTCTCAGCATAAAGTTACAAGTACTGTAATTCTCATTTATAAAAAAAAACATAAATCCTTCATCTGAACATTCTGAAGTCTTTTCACCCCCAAATAGACATACACAGATCGAACATCTGTCCCACCCAATGGAGGAGTAACAAAATTGTTAGAGCAGCAGCCTGTGATCCAGGGAAGCCCAGTTTAAATCCTGCTACAGCTCCTTTGGATGTTCAGCAGATCACTGAAACCTCCCATTGCCTGAGTTTCAAACTTAGATCACAAGCTCTCTAGGGACAGGGAAATGCCTACTGTAACTGAATGTAACTCACCTTGAGCTACAACTGAAAAAAAAGCATGAGTTCAATTCAAAATCCCTTCTCAACAGGTCAATTTGTGTCCGCCCGCAGACCAAAAATAATGTTAGAAATTATTCAGAAAGGAGTGGAAAGCAAAAGTAGGAAAATTAGAATGCCTCTGTATCAATGTATGTTGCAGTCATGCCTTAAATTGTGTGCCAGTCTGGTTGTCATATGTCAAAAAAGTTATTATACAACTAGAAAAGATACAGTGGTAGTACAGTACAATATTGATTATCCAACCTTTGTTAATCCGACCATTGGGCATATACAACAACCACCCCCCAGTGATGTCATCTTGTTACCATTAAGAAGTGCACATGTTCTCTTCCTGTTTTCCGACTTCACACACTGCAAAGAAGCCATGTTTGATCTGTTGCTGGTTAGTGTTAATAAACAGTATTTTAAATACAGATAACCAATGTTTGTTCTTCATGCATAAAGTATGTTTTCAGGCATTTTTTAAGAAGTTACCATTGTTTTCCATATTATCCGACAATGGCTCAGTCCTGCCTACGTCAGATAACTGAGACTGCACTGTATATCAAAATGATGAAGGCATTGGAACTCTTCTTTATCAAAATAGAGTCTGTGGAGGGTATCTATCTTTTAGAAAGTGGGTTTACAGGCCCATGGAGGTTCAGGAAGCACAACTTGGAGAGCATGAAGACAGAGAGAGTGAGAGGAGGAGAGGGCTTCTCTGGTGGGAGATCACCTTGTTCCAATCAGTGGCATAGCCACAGGTGGGCCTGGGTGGGCCGGGGCCCACCCACTTAGGACTCAGGCCCACCCAACAGTAGCACACGTTTAGTGGTAGCTGGTGGGATCCCAAGCTCAGCCAGCTGAAGACCTCCTCCTGATGGTAATGAAAATGCTACTCTCCATGATATCGGCACCTGCGTATGTTCAGTTTTCAGCGCATGCCTGCTACAGACTGCCAAGGTGGAAAGAAGCGCTTTCCCTCCAGCTAAGATATTTGGGGGGGGGGGGGGGGGGGAGAACAATTGGTGCCCACCCAGTTCTTCCCTAGGCCCACCCAAAATCTGTTGTCTGGCTACGCCCCTGGTTCCAATACCAGAAGTTAGAGGAGGAATTGTCTGCATCCGTGAAGAAGTCAAGAGAGTGTTCTATTTTGTCCTTAGCCTGTTTGATTCTCTCTCTCAGGGGCCCTTTTACAAAGGTGCGCTGAAAATGGCCTGTGGTAGTGTAGACGCATGTTTTGGGTGCACACAGAATCATTTTTCAGCGCACCTGTAAAAAATGCCTTTTAAAATTTTTGCCGAAAATGGACGTGTGACAAAATGAAAATTGCCTGCGCATGCATTTTGGGTCCGAGACCTTACCCCCGTCATTGACCTAGCGGTAAGTTCTCACACGGTAACCGGGCGGTAATGGTCTAAGCGTGTAGAATGACGATTACCACCTGCATGCCAGAAAATGAAAATATTTTCCGGCCCATGAAGCAGATGCATGTCAAACATGAAATTACCGCAAGGGCCACACGGTAGCCGGGAGGTAACTCAAAATTGACATGCATTGAGCACACGTAGGTGCCTATGAGGCTTAGTAAAAGGGCCCCTTAAAAACTGCTTTGATAGTTTTTCCTTTGCATGTCACTCAGTGAAGATTTTGCATTAATTGAGCGAAGCCTTGCCTGACATGGACAGGAGAATCATGGGAACGAGCGGTACAAAAGACAGTTGTGAAGAGACAGTCTATATAGATTAAAGGTCAATGAGTGAGGTTTTTCTCATGGGCCCCAGCCAGGGGCATAGTTACAGGGGGCTACGGGGGCCTGGGCTCCCTCAAATTCCATCCGGGCCCCTGGTTTGGCTGGCAGGGGTCTCCAACCCCCGCCAGCCAAAGCCTTCTTCAGCACCGGTCTCTGGCGCAGCCGCGTTCGCTACCTGCCCCCAGCAGGTGGCATGCAGCAAACGTGGCTGCACTGGAGACCGGCGCTGAAGAAGGCTTCGGCTAGCGGGGGTTGGGGACCCTCGCAAGCAAAGGTATTTGTTTGTGAGGGGAAGCAGCAAGGAGGTGAGGCGGTGGGGGAGGCGAGGCAGTGGGGGGCGAGGAGGTGAGGCATGGCGTTGGGGGGGGCGGTGGGCAGCACTCAAAATGTGCCCCAACCTCGGGCTCTGGCCCCCTCCCACTGTGAGGTCTGACTATGCCCTGGCCCCAGCTATGTCTAAAACTAGTTCTGACAGATGCACATTCCAAAAATTGATTTATTACAATCAATAAATAGAAATAAAATTCTTTTTCTACCTCTGTTGTCTGTTCATTTATTTTTTCTTATTGTGTTGGGCCTAGTCTCTGGTTTCAGCTGTCTGGGGAGCGCTGCTGCCCGACCTACCCTAGACCACCAGAGCATCGTTTGGGTAGGTCCGGGGGGGGGGGGGGGGGGAGGTAGAAGGAGGCTTTGGGTAGGGAGGTTTTTTCTTGGGGAGGCCAGCTGACTTGCACAGTAGGGAAAAAAAATCTATGCTTCCTGAATGCATGAAAAGAGAATGCTCTGGTGTGCGATCTGGAGAATGGGGCCAAATGCGTATAACTTGATATGTCTGCTTTACTTACACTGACTCCTAGATCCTCAAGAACCAAATTATGAAGCATTACATGTATTTTAAGTTAAAAATTGCAAAACCGTGCATTTAGGATGAGAAGTCCAAGGAACAAACAGGAAGGAGACCCGGGGGTCATCATTTCTGCCAACCTCAAAGTAAGGGGGTAAGTGGCCTTGTGGTTAGGGCAATGAGCTGTGAACCAGCGAAGCATAGGTTCAATTCCCACAGCCACATCTTATAACATTATAGGCAACTCACTTTATTTTATTTATTTATACATTTTAGCCCTTCTATTAATTTGGAGCTGGAGGGAGGTATAATACATACATATAAATTAAAACATCAAAAGAAATTACAAAACAAATCTCACCCAAAATCATACTTATCATCACACTGAATCACACATCTTAATATACAAAAGTTTTACCCTCAGCCTACACCTATTCCCTAAAGTATCTGCTTAGAGCATAAGCTCTTTGGAGAAAGAACTTGCACCTGAATATTTATCACCATTGTACAACCCGGTCTACATACAATAATGCTATAAAAACAAATAGTATAAGTAGCCAATCAGTGTGACAAGCCAATGGGAAAGCTAAGGGGACAATCCTGTAAGGGCTCCTTTTACTAAGGTGCGGTGAGCCCAGCGCAGGCTTACCGCTCATTGTATAGGAAGTACCGCTGGGCTACCGCAGCAGCCCAGCAGTACTTGCCACCCCTAGCGCGTCATCATTTCCAGCGCTACAAAACTTTATCTATTTTTGTAGCGCCAGAGTGTACCTGGTGGTAATCGGGCAGTGCCGCGTTCTGCCCGGTTATCACTAGGTTAATGTGGGAGCCCTTACCGCCACCTCAATGGGTGGCGGTAAGGCCCCCCCCCCCCAAAAAAAAATGGCCACACAGCAATTGCTTTACTTGCCACCTAGCCATTTCCTGTAAGAAGATGCGACTTCCCTTTTACCAGCTGCAGTAAAAGGGGGCCTCGGCGCACGTGTAAAACACGCGCTGACGCCAGCGCCAGGCCCCCTTTTGCCGCAGCTTGGTAAAAGGGGCCTTAAGCAAGTGCTTTCTGTTGGGTGCCCTAATGCAGCACTGTAAGGTCTATATTATAACATGGTTCTGGGCACCCAGAATCCATGTGTCTAACGTTTACACATCTGCAGTTATACCAGCTATAGATCTGATATCCCAGCAGATACAGAAATGTGGTAAAAAGGTGCACACAACCGGGAGCACGGGTACGCCCACTGTTATAGAATGACTCCTGCATGTAAGTGCTACTTTTCTGTGCAAGGGTGCGTAACCTTGGTCTCCTAGTTGTAGAATTACCTTTTAACTGTAAACTATTTTTTTTTTTTAATTTATCTCATGCCTTTCCAATAGTAGCTTGAGACAAGTTATATCCTGACATTCTATTAAAACAAAAGAAAAAATGGTAACAAAAAACAAGAAAAAAATCTCCCAACTGGGGTTTTTTTATACTGGAATTAACGTCTTCTCTGAATATCCCTTCCATTTTTTTTAACAGGGAAAACGCTTTTTACATAAATGAAACCCATTGAGTGAAAAGGTACCAAAACGGGAATGATTACAAAAATGTTGCAGAGTAATAGCTTCACTAAATTCTGATTTCTAATTTTTTTTTCTACACTATGGCATCTAAATTCAATTGTTTAGTAGGGTTGCAAAAAAAAAAAGTAAAAATGAGAGGCTACATATTTAGAGAATCGAAATTGTATGCAAAAGTCCTCCACAATCCAGTCTTTCCTTGAGCTCAACAAATATAAATTTATTAGCATGAAGGCAAGAAATTAACTGTAAGTACATATAACAGCATTTGGATAGAAGACTTCAAAAGATTTAAACCCAACTATCAATTGAATCGCCACCCAAATCCCTTTCTCGTTCCATAATTTCCAATATATCAGAGTACCAATATTCTACAAGGGAACCTTCACAGTTAATAGGTTGTGTGAGTCCATACCAGGGGTGTAGCCAGACTGCGGTGGGAGGGGGGTCCAGAGCCCGAGATGAGGGGGCACATTTTAGCCCCCCCCCCAGCGCCGCCAACCTCCCCGGCACCTTTGAACCCCCCCTTCCCCGCCACCAACCCTTCCCCGCCACCGCCAGGTACATTTGCTGGTGGGGGTCCACAACCCCCACCAGCCGAAGTCCCCTTCAGCGCCGGTCTCTGAGTCCGGCGCATTCGCTGATCTGGATTCTGTTTCTGTGAGTCCTGACATCCTGCATGTTCCTACGTGCGGGACTTCAGGACTCACAGAAACAGAATTCAGATCAGCAACGCGCCGCTCGGAGATCGGCGCTGAAGAGGACTTCAGCTGGCGGGGACCCCCGCCAGCAAAGGTACCCAACGGCAGCAGAGGGAGGGGGGGTCGAATGTGGTGGGGGAGGGTTGGCAGCAGGGGGTGAAAGCAGGGGGGCCAGAGCTAAATCTGTGGGGCCCGTGCCCCGTGGCCCCACCTAGCTACGCCCCTGGTCCATACAAGTCTGGACCAATCAAACAACTGTATTGTTGAGTTAATTACAGATAGTTCATGGGGGGGTTCTTTTATAAAGGCGCGCTGAAAAATGACTTCCAGTAGTGTATGCACGGGTTTTGGGCCCATGCAGAATCATTTAACAGCGCACCTGTAAAAAAGCCCTCTTCCCCCCCCCCCCCAAAAAAAATTGGCATGCGGCAAAATCAAAATTGCCACAACGTCCATTTTGGGCCTCAGACCTTACCACCAGCCGTAGACCTAGCGGTAATGACCTACATGCATCAGATGCCACTCGGCATGCATCTGCTACGCACGCGAGAAAATAAAAATATTTTTCAGACCCGCACATCGGACGTGCGCCAAAATGAAATTACCGAAAATGCCACATGGAAGTTGGGTGGTAAGCAGGGGCGCAGCCAGACTTCGGCGGGAGAGGGGTCCAGAGCCCGAGGTGAGGGGGCACATTTTAGACCCCCCAGTGCTGCCGACCCTTCCCCTGCCATTTCTGACCCCCCCCCGCCACCAACTTTGACCCCCCCTCCCCCGCCAACAATCCTCTCAACCCCCCCTCCCACCGCCAACCCGCCATCACCTACCTTTGCTGGCGGGGGACCCCAAGCCCCCCAGCTGAGCCAAGGTCCTCTTCTTCCCAATCCGCGCAAGGCTTCGTCAGACTAGAACGAAGCCTTGCACGGGATTGGGAAGAAGAGGGCCTCAGCTCAGCTGGCGGGGGTTGGGGTCCCCCGCCAGCAAAGGTAGGCAACGGCGGGTTGGCGGCGGGAGGGGGGGGTCGAGAGGGTCATCGGCAGGGGGGTCCAGGGGCAAATCTACGGGGCCCAGGCCCCCCGTGGCCCCATACTGGCTATGCCACTGGTGGTAAGGTCCATTTTGGCGCACATTGGGCGCGCATAGGTACCTACATGACCTTAGTAAAAGGGGCCCTAAGCCACTAGTAGCATTTGTTAGCTCACTGTAGAAATCAGCTGGCAGTAAACGCCAAGATGCCCTCGGCATTCACCGCCCACGTGCTTTCTACTGTGAGCTTAAAACGCTATCACAGCTTAGTAAAAGACCCCCATAGTGGGCAGCCTGAACATATCCAGTGCTACCAATATGGGGACACAATGCATAAGATCTTCTAAGCAAAGCCGTAACAGTTTGTTGACAGTGCCTTCAGCTCCAATTATTGTGCACCCTCCCTCAATGTGAATGCTAGCCAGTGGCGTTCTGTAGTTCACTGCCACCCGGGGCAGATCGCTGCTGCGCGCAACCCCCCCCCCCCCAGCTGCAGAGCAACACGGCACCCCCCCCCCGGCATGACACGGCAACACAGCACCCCCCCCCCCGACCCAGTCCCCACCTGTCTACCAGCTCTGTCACCCGGCGCCTCGCGCGGACTCTGCACTGCTGTAAAAGAAGAAAATCGCCTCGTTGTCAACCTTCCCTCACTGTGTCCCACCCTCGGATGTAACATCTATTTCCTCGAGGGCGGGACAGAGTGAGGGAAGGGCCGACGAGGCGATTCTCTCTCTTACAGTAGCGCAGACGCGAGGCGCCACACCATACAGCTGCCGGTGGATGGAGCTGGTAGGGATTCGTTAGCAGAGCACCCCCACCCATGACACCCGGGGCGGACCGCCCCCACCGCCCCGCCCTTGCTACGCCACTGATGCTAGCTAATAATAATGAAATCTTAGAATGAAACAAACTCAGAGAGCAGCAAGTAATTAACATAACTCAACTGAGTAATTTTCTAAACAAGAGAAAAAGACCTCCAGATGCTCAGTTAAGGTACAATTTGTCCAAGTTTACTGAGGAGCTTCCAATTGCCAATTGTCTAGTAGCGCTATAGAAATGATAAGTAGTAGTAGTAAGTGGTCTTCTATAAAAATCTCTTTTTGAAATTGAGTTTACAAAAATTGATTGATTTAAAATAAGGTTTTTTTTAGACTTATGAAGAACGCCCCTCAGTATCTGAAGTCTTTCCTCCTGTTTTAGAAATTATTCAGTTCTGTTCCATTTAGTTATTTGCTGCTCTCTGATATAATATTTTTCGCATTGGCAAGTATAATGCCTATTGTTTCTAAAATCTTAGAATTAACGCCACCTTTGGATTTAACATTTAATTTACGCAGTGAAATTCTGGGTGTTTTATTGTTCCACAGAAACTTGATCAAAATTCTTTCCAATTTTTATAGACAGCAAAGCGAAATAGCAGTGGTGATTTACCAAGGATATAATTCAGCTTTGGCAACCCATCATTTTAATCGTGTCCCACCTGCCTACCAAGATAAAAGTAAGGGAGACCATTTTTGTAGCACAATCTGTAGATATAGTGAGGAACTCTTCCCTGTTTCTGTCAATGGTCTAATCTAGGGTAATGCCAAACCCAAACCCAACGATATTTAAGTGAGTTCAAAGACTAGGGACATTCATGGAAGTTACCTGGTCCTACTTTTTAAAATGACACCAAAGGAAACATTTTTCACTCAACACATAGTTAAGCTCTGGAACTCGTTGCCAGAGGATGTGGTATCAGCGGTTAGTGTATCTGGGTTTAAAAAAGGCTTGGACAAGTTCCTGGAGGAAAAGTCCATAGTCTGTTATTCAGATTAAAATCAACAATGAATTATGTACTTGATCATGGTCTTTCTTTGGTGTTTCTGGGACATAGACCCCATACAAGTCCACCTGGCTCTGTCCTTATGTTCTAACTACTGGATTTGCCATCAAAGTCCACTCCAGCTCAGTGGCGTAGCCAGACTTGACATTTTGGGTGGGCCCAGAGTTAATATGGGTGGGCACTATGTATATAGGTATGAATAGTGTTTCTTGGGATGCTACAAAATAAGGCCTTAGAATGCACTTGATGATGGATTTCTAAGTAGTCTGCCTAACAGCTGCATCAGCGTAAACCACATATATAACAGAAAAACCAATATTTTTAAATATAATTACATTTTCCCATATCTTAAAATTGACCAGACATAAGTCTACTACAGTGGCAAACCTCTCAACACACGACAGGATCTTGCAATATAAAAACACAGGAAAGATGTATTCAAATTCTGGTAGCATCTCAATAATAGCAATACAAAATCCCTTAACTGCCAGGTACTTTGTGAAGTAACACTAAATCCTGCAAAGAAACTTCTTAGAGCCTATGTTGCAAATCTCAACACCAATTCTGAACACAAATACCAATAACAGTACTTTTATAAATGCAGCAGTGCATATACATAACAGCAATACACTTCCCATTGGACAAGTCAGACTCATACAACCCGACACAAACTACATGCCAGCAGAATCTCTCACCTTGGTCACATGCAGAGCACATACCAACTCTCATCAATTACAGAATAGAGGACCAAACATTAGCAATTGTCCTGTAGACTGGCATCAGTCCATCCCTGCCCTTTAGCCTGGCATCGGCTTTTCCTTCCCTACCCCACCATCCATCTCCATAGCCCAGCATCAGCCCTTCCTTTCTCTACCTTACCCTCTTCCCCATTTTTTCCTGTAGCACTGTATCAGCCCTTCCCAATCATTCATCCCATAGATAAGCCCTACCCCTCCACCCTGCCCTTTAGCCTAGCATCAGCCTTGTCCTACCCCCTACCCATCCTCCCACAGTCTGGGATCTCTTCCCCCAACCATGAAGGACACCAGTATTAAATATAAGACTTTTTTTTAATGTCCTGGGCACTGCAGAGCCCACCTCCACCCAGAAACCTGCCTATATTAAATTTAAAACATTTTTTTTAAATTTGTAACCCGGGCACTGCAGAGAATAACCCCCAAAACTCATCAACATGAAAAATATACAACCTTTTTTAGATTGTAATCTGAGCTTTATAACAAATTTATTGTTGGTGGGCTTCTGGGTGGGGGCGGGCTCTTCACTGCCTAGTGAAAAAAGGTATATTAAAATTATTAAATATGCCTTTTTTTTTACCTAGGCAGTGAAGAGCACACCCCACCATTACACGGTACACGATAAGTACATAAGTATTGCTATACTGGAAAGACCAAGGTCCATCGAGCCCAGCATCCTGTTTCCAACAGTGTGTTTCCCTGTATCGTTGCCCCCTTTGCTGTTTGGTATTATTATAAATTGCACCCCTGATGCACTGTATGTCGAAATATATCAGGCTGCTAGGGATGTACAAAAGTCTCCTATGAATACACTAGATGCCTTCAATGCCTTTTGCTTTTATCTTTTATTGACATTTTAAAATAAAAATAATAGTTGTTTTTGCCACAATCCTGCAAATTTTGGTGCTAGTCCTACATTTTTATTCTCATTTTTTTGCTGTACTGTTTGCCTCTATTTTGTGCTATGAGTAAGAATACAGCAACGTATTTTTAATTCCACTTCTAATAGCTACCCAAAAGTCTAAATAGTACATAAGTACATAAGTAATGCCATACTGGGAAAAGACCAAGGGTCCATCGAGCCCAGCATCCTGTCCACGACAGCGGCCAATTCAGGCCAAGGGCACCTGGCAAGCTTCCCAAACGTACAAACATTCTATACATGTTATTCCTGGAATTGTGGATTTTTCCCAAGTCCATTTAGTAGCGGTTTATGGACTTGTCCTTTAGGAATCTGTCCAACCCCTTTTTAAACTCTGCTAAGCTAACCGCTTTCACCACTTTCTCCGGCAACGAATTCCAGAGTTTAATTATACGTTGGGTGAAGAAACATTTTCTCCGCTTTGTTTTAAATTTACTACACTGTAGTTTCATCGCATGCCCCCTAGTCCTAGTATTTTTGGAAAGCGTGAACAGACGCTTCACATCCACCTGTTCCACTCCTCTCATTATTTTATATACCTCTATCATGTCTCCCCTCAGCCGTCTCTTCTCCAAGCTGAATAGCCCTAGCCTCCTTAGTCTTTCTTCATAGGGAAGTCGTCCCATCCCCGCTATCATTTTAGTCGCCTTTCGCTGCACCTTTTCCAATTCTACTATATCTTTCTTGAGATGCGGCGACCAGAATTGAACACAATACTCAAGGTGCGGTCGCACCATGGAGCAATACAACGGCATTATAACATCCTCACACCTGTTTTCCATACCTTTCCTAATAATACCCAACATTCTATTCGCTTTCCTAGCCGCAGCAGCACACTGCGCAGAAGGTTTCAGTGTATTATCGACGACGACACCCAGATCCCTTTCTTGGTCCGTAACTCCTAACATGGAACCTTGCATGACATAGCTATAATTCGGGTTCTTTTTTCCCACATGCATCACCTTGCACTTGCTCACATTAAACGTCATCTGCCATTTAGCCGCCCAGTCTCCCAGTAGAACAGTGTTTATGGATTAGGAGAAATTGCTCCAGAGAAACATTTCCTGATCAGAAATAAACTAGATTTATTAAACAAGGTTTTCAAAAGGCATTATCAAACCTAAGGAGAGCTATGTCACATCCCCTACCTCGATGCAAGTGGCGTCCTCGAGTGGATCAGGGTTTCATGCCGCCTTAGCCAGCGCAGCGCGCCCTACCGGCTTCCTCGGGCGGCGCAGCCATTTTGTTTTTTTCTGCACACCCACGCCGTGGTTTGCTTCGCATCAGCTAGGCGCCCGATTCGACCCCAGATGCTCCATTCTGACTCCCTGTCCCGCTGGGGATTGAGCGTCCCCGCGGCCTGTCTCCTTGGCTCCTCCTCCTCCTTTCTCCTTGCTTGGCTAATCGGTTGCTTCCTTCCCTCTTGTTTTCTCCTCCTCTCCTATTGGCCAGATGTTAAAATTAAAAAAATATATATTTATTTTACCTGACCTGGGGCTTCGGTGATGGTGGTAGATAGTGGAGCAGACTCAGAGCGCAATCATTGTGCTCTGCTCCATGTGAGCTGTTGTGGGGCCACGGGAGAGTGCTGCTGAGGCAGGGCAGAACGGCAGAGTGGAGGAACCGCGACGATAGCCGGCATATTTCCCCCTCCCATGCAGCACTGCGGTGCCGTCGCGCATGAGGGGGAGGAGCAGAGCTCAGGGAGTGAGCGACGGCGTAGCGGCGCCAGCATCTACAATGGCTGCAGCCTGCACTAAAAACAAAATTAGGCAGAGGAGGACCGGACAGCTGCCAGCTGCCTGGGTGGGCCTGAGCCGAGATTGGGCGGGCCTGGGCCCACCTAGGCCCACCCGTAGCTATGCCCCTGCTCCAGTTTATCCAAATCTGTCATGTCATTCGCGAGATACAGACCATAAAAGTCTGCCCTGCATTGTCCTCACGTTCCAAATTACATGGGGCAAGCCACTGCTTGTCCCTGGGTTCAGTAGCATGAATCTTGCTTTTCTTTGGGATTCTGTCACGTACTTGTAACCTGAATTGGCCACTGTTGGAATCAGAACACTGGGCTAGATGAACCATTGCTCTGTCCCAGAATGGATATTCTTAGGGAGTTACAAATAACAGAGATAAAGGCTATAAAGGTTTGGAGGGATACATTTGGGCAACTCAAGAAAGATATAGTAGAATCGGAAAAGGTGCAGCGAAGGGCGACTAAAATGATAGCGGGGATGGGACGACTTCCCTATGAAGAAAGACTAAGGAGGCTAGGGCTTTTCAGTTTGGAGAAGAGATGGCTGAGGGGAGACATGATAGAGGTATATAAAATAATGAGTGGAGTGGAGCAGGTGGATGTGAAGCGTCTGTTCACACTTTCCAAAAATACTAGGACTAGGGGGCATGCGGTTTCTTAAAGGACAAGTCCATAGACCGCTACTAAATGGACTTGGGAAAAATCCACAATTCCAGGAATAACATGTATAGAATGTTTGAACGTTTGGGAAGCTTGGCAGGTGCTCTTGGCCTGGATTGGCCGCTGTTGTGGACAGGAGTATGCAATTTGTTTTCACAACTTTGATGTTTTTTTAATGTTCTACAGCCTAAACGCTGCAGGTACCTAAAGTGGGGTATTTGATTTCTGAGGTTACTTACTTTTGTATTGATAAATATTTCTCATTAAAAAAATTTTTTGTTTTACCCCCTTTATATTGTTCTCATTTTTAAAGACATAATTAGTCTAATACCAGAGGCTGAAATTTTGCAGGATTATGCAGTTGATATCCCTCTATCTTGTAGTATAAATAAGTCACATATCCCACTTTTCGTACATTTTCACTCAGTGGGTCACAAATACAGTGGGGGAAATAAGTATTTGATCCCTTGCTGATTTTGTAAGTTTGCCCACTGACAAAGACATGAGCAGCCCATAATTGAAGGGTAGGTTATTGGTAACAGTGAGAGATAGCACATCACAAATTAAATCCGGAAATCACATTGTGGAAAGTATATGAATTTATTTTGCATTCTGCAGAGGGAAATAACGTATTTAATCCCTCTGCAACCAAGACCTAATACTTGGTGGCAAAACCCTTGTTGGCAAGCACAGCGGTCAGACGTCTTCTGTAGTTGATGATGAGGTTTGCACACATGTCAGGAGGAATTTTGGTCCACTCCTCTTTGCAGATCATCTCTAAATCATTAAGAGTTCTGGGCTGTCGCTTGGCAACTCGCAGCTTCAGCTCCCTCCATAAGTTTTCAATGGGATTAAGGTCTGGTGACTGGCTAGGCCACTCCATGACCCTAATGTGCTTCTTCCTGAGCCACTCCTTTGTTGCCTTGGCTGTATGTTTTGGGTCATTGTCGTGCTGGAAGACCCAGCCACGACCCATTTTTAAGGCCCTGGCGGAGGGAAGGAGGTTGTCACTCAGAATTGTACGGTACATGGCCCCATCCATTCTCCCATTGATGCGGTGAAGTAGTCCTGTGCCCTTAGCAGAGAAACACCCCCAAAACATAACATTTCCACCTCCATGCTTGACAGTGGGGACGGTGTTCTTTGGGTCATAGGCAGCATTTCTCTTCCTCCAAACACGGCGAGTTGAGTTCATGCCAAAGAGCTCAATTTTTGTCTCATCTGACCACAGCACCTTCTCCCAATCACTCTCGGCATCATCCAGGTGTTCACTGGCAAACTTCAGACGGGCCGTCACATGTGCCTTCCGGAGCAGGGGGACCTTGCGGGCACTGCAGGATTGCAATCCGTTATGTCGTAATGTGTTACCAATGGTTTTCGTGGTGACAGTGGTCCCAGCTGCCTTGAGATCATTGACAAGTTCCCCCCTTGTAGTTGTAGGCTGATTTCTAACCTTCCTCATGATCAAGGATACCCCACGAGGTGAGATTTTGCGTGGAGCCCCAGATCTTTGTCGATTGACAGTCATTTTGTACTTCTTCCATTTTCTTACTATGGCACCAACAGTTGTCTCCTTCTCGCCCAGCGTCTTACTGATGGTTTTGTAGCCCATTCCAGCCTTGTGCAGGTGTATGATCTTGTCCCTGACATCCTTAGACAGCTCCTTGCTCTTGGCCATTTTGTAGAGGTTAGAGTCTGACTGATTCACTGAGTCTGTGGACAGGTGTCTTTCATACAGGTGACCATTGCCGACAGCTGTCTGTCATGCAGGTAACGAGTTGATTTGCAGCATCTACCTGGTCTGTAGGGGCCAGATCTCTTACTGGTTGGTGGGGGATCAAATACTTATTTCCCTCTGCAGAATGCAAATAAATTCATATACTTTCCACAATGTGATTTTCCGGATTAAATTTGTGATGTGCTATCTCTCACTGTTACCAATAACCTACCCTTCAATTATGGGCTGCTCATGTCTTTGTCAGTGGGCAAACTTACAAAATCAGCAAGGGATCAAATACTTATTTCCCCCACTGTACTTCCAGTCCATAGCTTCACAGGGATCAGAGAACAAACAAAGTGCCACCAAAGGCTGAATTTAACTTTAAGGCCACAACAAAGCCAGGGAAACATTACAGAAGAGTCATATATAGATATCTATGTGCTTCCAATTTTGTACACATGAACATAAGTGTTGCCATACTGGGACAGACCGAAGGTCCATCACGCCCAGCATCCTGTTCCAACTTTGGCCAATCCAGGTTAGAAGTACCAGGCAAGATCCCAAAACAGTACAATACATTTTATGTTGCTTATCCTAGAAATAAGCAGTGACGTTGAGTGAAGAAATATTTTCTCCGATTTGTTTTAAATTTACTACTTAACAGCTTCATTGTGTGCGCATTAGTCCTAGTATTATTGGAAAGAGTAAACAAGCGATTCACATCCAACCATTCTATTCCACTCATTACCTTATAGATTTCTATCATATCTCCCCTCAGCCATCTCTTCTCCAAGCTGAAGAGCCCTAGTCGTTTTAGCCTTTCTTCATAGGGAAGTCATCCCATCCCCTTTATCACTTTTTTCGCCCTTCTCTGTGCCTTTTCTAATTCCACTATATCTTTTTTGAGATGCAGTGACCAGAATTAGATTGTAAGCTCTGTCGAGCAGGGACTGTCTCTTCATGTTTAAGTGTACAGCGCTGCGTACATCTAGTAGTGCTATAGAAATGATAAGTAGTAGTAGTAGTAGAATTGCACACAGTACTTGAGGTGCAGCTGTACCATGGAGCGATATAAAAGCATTATAGCATTCTGATTTTTGCTTTGCATTCCTTTCCTTTCCTAATAATACCTAACATTCTATTTGCTTTCTTAGCCACTGCTGCGTGCTGATATTTTAGAAGTGCTGTACTACCTGTGAGTCCCCCTCCCCCATTTCGAGGCCTATGCATTGTTAAAATCCAGATAAGCCACAACTACTATGCTGCTGTGGTGTATTACTTTGATCACCTCAAAGAAATCAGTAAAGTTTTGGCAAGATCTTCCACTGGTGAAACTGTGTCCTTTGGATCCTGTTACCCATGATTGTTAAGGTTTTATGGTATCCTCTTTCAGCAGTGTTTCCATTACCTTTTTCACAGCTGAGTAAATTTGTAATGTTCTGCTTTTTTTTTTTTTTTTTTCCCTATCCTTATGAAACAGCATTACATCATTTCTTTTCCAATCTCTTGAAAGCTCTTGAATTTCCAGTGATCATTTGAGCAGAGCTGTGACAGGTACAGTCAGTACCTCTTTTAGCTCCTTCAGTATTCTGGGATGTGCCCCATCAGGTCATGTGGCCGTGTCTGCTTTCAGTTCAGCTAGTTCCTCGAATGCTAATGTATATCCACAGCAAAAGGCAATGCATTCACTCAGTCATCCCTTATGTCTTTAGTCCATGGTCCTCTTCTTTTGTGAACACAGAGCAAACGTTTGTCCTGGAGATCTGATTTCTTCTGATCCTCCAATAAATTCATCTCTCCCTTTAATTCTTCCCGTTCCCCTTTTAATCTTTCATTTTCACTCCTACATGTAAAGAAAGTTTAATTTCCTGATATCATTGATTGAGCAATACCCCCCCCCCCCCCTCATTCTAAAACAGGTTAAATTTAAGTAGCATAGATGACGGCAGATAAAGACCTGACCTGTCCATCCAGTCTGTCCAACAGTCGCACCCTTTATCAATTCATGATTAAAGCAATAATGAATATGGTAAAAATACTTGATCCTGGTCTTTCTTTGTCACTTCTGGGGTATAGACCGTAGAAGTCTGCCCTTCACTGTCCTTACATTACAAGGTGTAGTGTGATTAAATTAATAGGACACTGGCATTTATGCGCATTCTGCTGGATTCTGTATAGGATGCCTAGAGATCCATGCTGAAATCCAGGCATATTGTACAATAATGCGCGTAACTTAATTAGCTTAACAAGCTAATCAGCTTTGATAACAGGACTTAAGCAATAACAAGCACTAATTAACAATAATTAGAATTTCACACAACTCGCTAAGCGTATTCTGTAATGAACTGTACCTAAATTCTAATGCATGCAGTTCAAAATTGGTGTGGCTACAGGTGGGGGAATGGGCATTTCATGGGTGTTCCAAAATTTGCATGTGTAGTTTTATATTACAGCCTGGTGTGCGTAAATCTACATGCATGGATTTATGCCACGTTTTTATTGGTGTAAATTGAGGCACATAGTTTTAGGCACTGGGATATCAGCTAAGCACGTCTAAACCTAGGTATCGCTTACAGACTACGCTTAGGCAGAAATGTTTACCACGTGGATTTCTTAGGCACCTTATATAGATTCTGGCCCATAATGGTACACTTAGATGAATAAACGGAAGCAGTGCACTTTATACCGCTTTTCTGTAATTGTGTGTAAAAATATTTGGGGTGTTCACATGGGCGGGGCACAGGCAGGGCCAGCATTTTTATTTTATTTATTTATTTATTCATACTTGTATCCCACAATTATCCAAAAACGAGATTCGGTTCAAAGTGGCTTACATTTAACAGTTGTTAGAGATTACACTGATTCAATTACATTTACAATGATGCTGTGTTTTACAGCGGTTGGCAAGATAGTTATTAGTGCATATAGAATAGTCATTGGGTTTCTTGAGAAGATATGTCTTAGTTCATTTCTTAAACGAAAAACTGTGTTACAGTTAGAGGTTGTATTGTTGTTCCAGAATGATTAGTGTATATTTTAGTCATAGAATTTCCTGAAGAAGTAGGTCTTTAGGTCTTTTCTGAACTGGAGATAGTTCGTGATGCTTCTTATGACTATGGGAATTGAATTCCACCATTCTGAGCCCAGGTAGCTAAATCCCACCATGTAGGTGGACTTGTATAACACGTTTCTGCAGTTGGGCAGGTGAATTAATAGGTAACCTCTGGTTCCTGTGAATTCATATCCTGGTGATAGTTTGATCATGTCTAGCATGTAATCCAGTGACACGCCAAACAGTATTATAAAGATGATTGTGCTGGTTTTGAAAAATAGTCTGGCCTTGATTGGGAGCCAATGTAGCATTATGAGTAGTGGGGTTGCTCTATCATATTTTGACTTTTTGAATATCAATCTCGCTGCTGTGTTTTGGACAGTCTGCAACAATCATAGTAGGTTTTTTTTGCAGCCTACATATGCTGCATTACAGTAGTCTAGTTGGGACAATATCAGCATCTTTACTATAAGATGGAATGACTGTCTGGGGAAATAGTCTCTGATTCTTCTCAGTTTCCATAGTGTTTTGAAGCTTTTTGACATGATTGCAGCAACTTGGTCTTCAAGGGTCAGATGTTTGTGAAGAATGATTCCTAGTATTTTTATTTGTATTTTGAATTATACACTTAGGGCTAGATTCAGTAAAAAGTACCACAGAAAATTGGCGCTCAATACTGTTCTGTAATGGACACTCACAGATGAGCGTCCATTGTAGAACAGCATTGAGTGCCGATTTCAGCGCCCAAATTTGGGCACCGGGACTGGCATTTGCTGAAACAAGTAATTTCCCATGTCCAATTTGGGCACACATCCCTCCAGTATTCCATAGCACTGTGTTCAAATGTTAGGAACGTCCTTGACCCGCTCATGCACCTCCCATGGCCACTCCCCCTTTTGGGCTGTATGAGATTTGGGCACACATTATTATAGAATAGTGCATAGCAAGATGTGTGTGCAATTTCAAATTGGTGCCAACGTCCACCCAATTATTGGCACTAATTGGCTCGATAGCCAATTTTGTTGGGTGCACATCCTGGGGCCGATATCCAGACCATGGGAGTTAGACTGGCTAGCTCCTCGGTGGGTACTAAGCCCGGATATTCAATGCCAGCCTATTTCCAGTGACCGGCATTGAATATCTGGTTTATTTTGGCCAGTTTAAAGATAACTAGCTCTAGCCGATTATCTTTAAAATGGCCAAAGATATCCCACATTTTCACAAGGCCAAATATGGTGCTAAACCAGTTTTAAAAATTGGCAGCCAGTTATTTCAGGCAATATAACTGGCTATCTGCCAGTGCTAACCGTCGATATTCAGCAGGAGATAGCTGGTTATTCCCTGCTGAATATCGCTGAATAACTGGCTATGTACCATTTAACCAGCCAGGTGCTGTTCCTGGCCAGTTAAATGGTTTCGAATATTAGGGGGTGGGGGGTGCATCGGCACCATATATTGAATCCAAGGAGTAACTTATAAAATAATGTGAATTATGTTTATGTTTATTGTAATTTGATAAAATCACCCTCTTACAAAGCAAATCAAAGCAATGTACAATCCAAGAAGAAAATTAAAAACAAGAAAGAACTCAGTAAAAATAGAAAAGATGTCGCCAATCATACAACACAGACATCCTAAAAAGTGAAACAAAAGAAAACATCCTACTTTGCCAATTGGACTGGCCGGCCACAAAAATTCCCTGAAGAAAAAGGGGGTCAATTAAAAGCTAAGAAGAAAAGATGTTTTTCCAAACCAATTTTGAAGTTATTAAATGCCATTTCTGTTCTAAATAAAAAGGGGAAGAATATTCCACAGGGAAGGAGCCAAAAAATAAAAAGCTCTCTTTCTTGTAGATTACCAATGTACTTGAAGCGGGTTAGGGAGAGTAAATCTATGATAATTTACTGAGCGAAGTAAATGAGTGGGAGAATCAGGAGTAGTCAGTCTGGCTAAGTAATCTAGTGGACCAGTATGAAGGGCTTTGAACTCAAAGTCAAGATTTTAAATTGAATTCTCTTCTCTATAAGAAGCCAGTGAAGCTTTCTAAGGAGGGGGTAATGCGATCTCTGCATTTCACATAAAGTATACGTTCTGCGGTGTTCGGGAAGGTTTAAAGTCTTTTCAGTTCAAATTTAGAGATCCCCCGCATAAACCACATTGCAGTAGTTGAGACGAAAACTGATAAATGTGTGGAATAGTGTGTGTAATGAGGGAAAATTTAAGCAGCTACGGACAGATCCAATCTGGCGTACTACATAGAAACTGGATATCAAAACTGATGACATTTGAGAGGAAAAACAAAATTACACGTGTTAAATGTCACATAGACCTGACATAAATGTTAGTGCCTAAAGGTAGGTGTGTAGATGCAAACTAATATTAATATTCTACAACAGCAATTACAAGTGATAAGTGTTGTTATAGAATAAGAAACTTCAGACCGCTCAAAACACAGCAGCCAGGCTTATATTTGGTAAAACACATTTTGAAAGCGTCAAACCATTCCGGCAAAAACTGCACTGGCTCCCAATCAAAGAACGTATCGCTTTCAAAATCTGTACCCTGGTTCATAAAATCATCTATGGTGAAGCCCCGGGATAGATGACAGATCTATTAGATTGTAAGCTCTTTGAGCAGGGACTGTCTTTCTTCTATGTTTGTACAGCGCTGCGTATGCCTTGTAGCGCTATAGAAATGCTAAATAGTAGTAGTAGTAGTAGTCTTAGGCCTTCTCAACCAGAAACACAATAAAATCAGCATGATCATACCTAAACCTTCACTACCCAAGCATCAAAGGACTCAAATACAACGTATGCATCCAACCTTTCCTATTTAAGTGCACAACTATGGAACACACTGCCAAAAATATTAAAAACAACGTACGACCACCTAAATTTCCGGAAAGGCCTAAAAACAAACCTGTTCAGAAAGGCATATCCAACTGACCCAACATAAAAGCCTGAACACCTGCAACACAACTATACCAAAGATCTGAATGGACACACCCTACTTCACTCTTCCTCCCTAAATACCCCATCATACCTACCTCACATGAACCTTATTCCACCACAATAACACCTTGTATTTGTTCATACCGGAAATGGCGAACGCCACTACGGTAAAATGTAAGCCACATTGAGCCTGCAAATAGGTGGGAAAATGTGGGATACAAATGTAACAAATAAATAAATAAATGTTGGTTTCTAAATAGCATTTAATCCGAGAAAGTAGAAGGCTTCACGTTAAGCAGTGGTTCGGCTTTAACCCTAGTCCCTGATGAAAGACTCGTTGAAACCCGCACAGTCGGGCGTTTCCAGGGGAAGCCAAATTCAGTTAGAGATAGAGGTGCAAGCAACACAGCGCACTTTGGAGAGAACGTTAAGAGATAAGTTCACGTTTTGAGTTGTTTTCATTAAGCACTATATTATAGGCTATAGCACATAAAAAATAAGAGTGACCCGATGAAAGAAGTGCTAGACCACTTGGCATTGAAAATATATTGCCTTAAACAGTGGGTTTTTTTTTTTTTTTTTTTTGCTGAGGGCACTCTGTAATACAAGTAAGAAAAAACTGACACATTTAAATGCTGGTAGCCTTATTTATATTTCGGCATATTAAGTCTTGGTTTTAGTAGTTTAGGTTTCTAAATAGTGGCACCCTCTCTGCTCCTTCATCTGAGCCCCTGGAGTTCTAGTGGCCATTTTTCTCTGTCTGTTCTCCTTCCATGTCTGTATTTTCTGACTTCTATTCCTTTGCATTTTCACCTCACTACTGAGTAGTACATTTAAAACAAATCATAGAAAATATTATTTTCACTCAACGCATAGTGAAGCTCTGCAACTCGTTGCCAGTGGATGTGGTAAAAGTAGTCAGCACAGCTAGGTTTATGAAAGGTTTTGTCATACTCCGGGAATATAGGCAGACCTGGGGAGAGCCACTGCTTATACCTGGGGCTAAGCAACATGGAATCTTGCCATTTTTAGGGTCCTGCCAGGTATTTGGATCTGGACTGGCCACTCTTGGTGACAGGATATGGGGTTAAATCAGGGCTGGGGAACATTTTTATACACAGAGGGTGGCATGAGTGTCAGTATTACCCCCTAGCAGGCCGCCACATTGCATAATGTCGGAACTAGAAAGGCTCAGAGCTCCATAGATCTTCTGTGATAAATAAATAAGTACAAATTTAACTGAAAACAAACTGCTAGAGTGGCTATTCTGAAAATATTTTTGAAATACAGTATTTAAAATCAGCAAAACTCTGGTTAATTCTGTTTTCTGTGTATACTTCCTATGGTCTTGGGAGCTGTATAAAATTCAGTGGTGGACCACATTTGGCCTGTGGGCCTCAGGTTGCCCATCCCTGGGCTAGATGAACCTTTGTTCTGACCCGATATGGTGATTCTTATCTTATATCTTTGCTGTTCTCTTCCCTTTCCTAACATGCCTGACAGAATGATTTCTCACTGGGTTAATACTCCTTTTTATTGCCGTCTATACTCTTCTGTACCTGTTAGATCTCTCACGCCTGACAGTTTCTTATCATTCACTGTTATTTTTTTTTTACCTAGTAGTTCCTCTTTTCTCCTTTTCCTTTTACCACAGTCAGAAGTAGTGTTGGTATCCTGGCATCATAACCCTTCATTCACAACTATGTGGAGATTTTTCCCCAAGTTTGAATAGACCTCTCCTGCACTATATAATCCATTCCCCTCTGCCTGCCTGATCAGTCTTAGACCAGCAAATAAACAGCTTTAGGGCTTGCTTCGTTAGCACAATATCGAGTAACAACAATCCCACATCCCCCACTCTCATCTTATTTGGGGCCACACCAATCCCCCACTCTTAAAGCAGCACAAAATGCCACTGAGAGGCAGATGCATCAACCAAACGTTAAAAAAATCTAAATCGTTAAAAGTCCCTAACGATTTTTAAAAAACGAAGAATGCACCAAAAAAAAAAGTCACACATGCTCAGATCGGTATTTAAACATACAATGTATCAAAGAATCACAATACACGTCAGTAATCGGCCCCTAAATCATGCGCAGAGCAGCCAAGCGTTTTGCTGGCTGCTCTGCGCATGCTGCAAATGTCAAAACAAAAAAAAAAAAAGCCACAACACATACCCGTGGCTACCCGGTCAGCAAAATACAAAAACAAAGAATCAGGAGGGGGCAAAGGGCGCTCGTCCGGAGCGTCCTGTATGGACGGCCTTGCCCCCCCCCCCCCCGCTGCTCCCCACTTTCCGCCGCTTCCCCCCCCCCTCCCCCCCCCCCCCCCCCCACGAAAAAGCAAAATTCTAGCAGCCCCGGTCCCCCTCCCTTCCTGTTCTTCTGTTTGCAAAAGCTAACTCCGCCTCCTGTCATTCTTCCGCCCCCATGCCCCGCCCCCGCTGCCCCCCTGAGGTCGACTACGCCGCTCCCCCCCCTCCACCGAGACCCCCCTCCCTATTACCGACCCGAGCAGCGCCTCTCACCTCTTTCTGAAGCGCTGCACGGGCAGGAAGATCTGTTGTGTTGGTCGCAGAGTCTCTATGACGTCTCTTCTTCCCTGGCCTAGGCCCACCTCCTTCTGACGTAGGTTATTTGGGGAGAAGTGATCTGTGTTCATTAAAAAGGGTGGAGTTGGTTTGCCTTAGGAAGAGAGCATTGCTTGTTATTTTCCTGTAACTCATTTTGTTGGGTCTGCTACAGTTCCTAGACCAGTGTGGAGAAGCACTTGGAAGGTAAAAGCAGTAAAGCGCTTGAGAAAAACAAATTAATTCTGAAGTGGCCCGCTATGTAATTGTTATATGGGGCATGGTGTTATCCAATGAGTTGATTAGTAGAGATTGGCCAGGGTTATATCACCCGAATGGGGAACATTTATCAGATACTGGATTGGATATCTTTTGAAGTAATATGGCAATAGACAGGCCGCAGCTGTTGGGGGGGGGGGGGGGGAAGCAATGACAAGCTAATGCTATCATCGCTTATGATGGAGAAGAAGTGGATCGGGGTTGTAAAAGTGAAAGTATGTTGGTAATGGTTTGGCTCAGTGAAGCCATATTATGTTTTGGCTTGTGTCTGATACCACCACAAGATGTTATGCACACTCCTACGACACCGCAGAGTGGGCATTGGGGGTATTCAAGTGAATACCCCACTTCAGGCACAGGCAGCTCCTTGTGACTCTGGGCAAGTCACTTAACCCTCCATTGCCCCAGGTACAAAATAAGTACCTTAATATATGTAAATTGCTTTGAATGTAGTTGCAAAATACCACAGAAAGGCAGTATATCAAGTTCCATTTCCCTTTCCCTATTTGAGATTCTACATGGAATGTTGCTACTATTGGAGATTCTGTTGCTACTATTTGAGATTCTACATGGAATGTTGCTATTCCACTAGCAACATTTCATGTAGAAGCCTGCCCTTGCAGATCAGCAACGCGGCCGCGCAGGCTTCTGTTTCTGTGAGTCTGATGTCCTGCATGTATGTGCAGGACGTCAGACTCACAGAAACAGAAGCCTGTGCGGCCGCACTGCAGATCTGCAAGGGCAGGCTTCTACATGGAATGTTGCTAGTGGAGGAGTAGCCTAGTGGTTAGTGCAGTGGACTTTGATCCTGGGGAACTGAGTTTTGTGCTCTTTATAAAATAGTGTTTTGCACCAGGATCTGTGCCCAGCTTTGGGTGTGAGGATTTACATCAAGTGAAACCTGGTATAAACCCTCATGCCTAAATTAGGCATAGATCAGCCTTTGATGCTGGGGAACTGGGTTTGATTCCCACTGTAGCTCCTTGTGACTGTGGACAAGTCACTTAACCCTCCATTGCCCCAGGTACAAAATAAGTACCTAAGCCACATTGAGCCTGCCATGAGTGGGAAAGCGCAGGGTACAAATTTAACAAAAAAAAAAATGTAAGAAGATGGGAGGGATCAGCTAGTTCAACACCATCTAGCTGTGAGAGTGGGAAATAAATGTTCATGTAATGGTTTAATAAGTTATGTGAAAGAGTTAATAAAGCTGTGGCCATGTCTTGCCACTAAATTGGAGTTGATTGATTTATTGTGTGAGAGGCGGAAGGGTGAATGTGAGGTCCAATGTTATCAGCTGGTAACAACACTTAAGCAACATGTAGTAACACGATGGAACAGTGTGCTGTTAACACAGAAATCAGTGGCAACAATTTTTTTCAGATCTCCATACACTGAGCGCTGAGCCAGGTTTTAATAGAAACTCTTTTCGTCTGCTGGCTTTACTCATACTACCCCTCTCCTCAAGACCCTTCACTGGCTCCCTATCCGTTTTCGCATCCTGTTCAAACTTCTTCTACTAACCTATAAATGTACTCACTCTGCTGCTCCCCAGTATCTCTCCACACTCGTCCTTCCCTACACCCCTTCCCGTGCACTCCGCTCCATGGATAAATCCTTCTTATCTGTTCCCTTCTCCACTACTGCCAACTCCAGACTTCGCGCCTTCTGTCTCGCTGCACCCTACGCCTGGAATAAACTTCCTGAGCCCCTACGTCTTGCCCCATCCTTGGCCACCTTTAAATCTAGACTGAAAACCCACCTCTTTGACATTGCTTTTGACTCGTAACCACTTGTAACCACTCGCCTCCACCTACCCCCTCCTCTCTTCCTTCCCGTTCACATTAATTGATTTGATTTGCTTACTTTATTTATTTTTTGTCTATTAGATTGTAAGCTCTTTGAGCAGGGACTGTCTTTCTTCTATGTTTGTACAGCGCTGCGTATGCCTTGTAGCGCTATAGAAATGCTAAATAGTAGTAGTAGTAGTAGTAGTGCTGGCTAAAAACTTGTTGGCTGATGTTATTCAAGTTCTGGAACCAGTTGATGTGGCCACAAAATGCCTCTTTACTGACAAAAGCCCTTCTTTGCATCTGGTGTTACCTATAAAAATAAAGCTGCAAAAAACACTTCACTGAAAAAGCCTCCAACAGTAGCAATATCTTACAACTAAAAAGCCATCTACTTAACATGCTGAATAAACACTTCACAATTCATCATTTACATTGTACTGCATTTTTATTGGATCCACGGTTTAAAAACAACTTTGGAACATTAGCATCAACTGAATATGCACAGGCACTGTACAACTTGAAAGAGATGGTGGATAGGCTGCCAGCAGCAGGCTCTCCAGATGACTCATCTGTCTTGCAGCAACCCAGTAAGAAGATGAAACTAAAGGAAAATGTCTTGGGATTATTCTACTGTTCTTTATCTTCTTCAAATATATGTGAGGCATGTATATATTTTCTTTCTTTAGTTATTTCTGATATTTTATCTTTATTTAATTGTAATGACAATATTACTTGCAAAACATACTTCCACATTCAACACAATAACATCTTCTTTTTCTAAGGTGGATGCATACTTGACTACTACTAACGAAATCACTGATGATATCTTGTCTTACTGGATGTCAAAATCAACAAAGTGGAAAGATCTTTCTGAAGTTGCCAGACAAGTCCTTGGAGTGTCTGCCGCCAGTATATCATCCGAACGGTCTTTTTCTTCGGCCAGGTGTGTTCTTCAGGATAGACAATCACAGCTAGAACCACATACTGTAGATGGACTTCTGTTTCTGCACAGACTTAAGTAGAGGAGTGTGGTAGCCGTGTTAGTCCACTCTTAAGGTTATCAATAGAAATCAAACAAAATAAAACATGGAAAAGAAAATAAGATGATACCTTTTTTATTGGACATAACTTAATACATTTCTTGATTAGCTTTCGAAGGTTGCCCTTCTTCGTCAGATCGGAAATAAGCAAATGTGCTAGCTGACAGTGTACATAAGTGAAAACATTCAAGCATTACTATGACAGTCTGACAGGGTGGGAGGATGGGGGTGGGTAGGAGGTATGCATGGGGACATCTCTGTTGATCACCCCACCCCTCACCTATCCACACCCATCCTGTTAGAATATCAATGATATGCTTTGATGTCCCCATGCATACCTCCTACCCACCCCTATCCTCCCACCCTGTCAGACTGTCATAGTAATGCTTGAATGTTTTCACTTATATACACTGTCAGCTAGCACATTTGCTTATTTCCGATCTGACGAAGAAGGGCAACCTTCGAAAGCTAATCAAGAAATGTATTAAGTTATGTCCAATAAAAAAGGTATCATCTTATTTTCTTTTCCATGTTTTATTTTGTTTGATTTCTATTGATAACCTGCACAGACTTAAGAAATAACTACCCAATATCCCTGACCCAATATCCCTGAAGTGGGGGGAAATAGGGGGGGGGGTATTGATTTTATGCCTGTTTTGGTGGATGTTTGTGTTTGTATTTTCATTAAAACTCAATAAAAACTAAATACCTTTCAGAAGTAGTTAATTTTTTTTATGAATACGGGTGGGGATGGAGGACATTACATGAAAAGTTGGGTGGGGATGGAGGAGATTATTTGCGGGATGGGCAGGGATGGGATAGATTCCAATGGGGACGACTGGGGGCAAGTTGGATTCCAGCAGAAACAGGTCAATTTTTGGTCCCCAAGCAACTCTAGTCTTGACTGGCTCAGGGTTTAAAGAGAGCTTACTCTTCTGGACCAATGAGAGCTTCCCTAGGTATGTCCAAGTTCTCAATACATGAAAGATTAAAAATAGCATGACTCCCCACTTGTGGCTTTCCTGACAGATTTCCAGACTGTCATCCCTCAGGTCAGTGGCATTCCTAGCTTGTTCACCACCCGGGGCAGGTCACCACTGTACCCCCACCCCCCCACCCCCCCCAGCGCGTCACACCCCCTGAAGCAAATTACTCCACCACCTTTTCTTCTAGCAAGGGGATGTGCGGAGCAGGCATGCAGCTGTCGGCTCTGCCAGTCTGCTGCACAAGAACAGGAAGTAAAGTCAGAGGGGGCAGGGGACTGGCAGAGCTGACAGCCGTGCACATGCTACATGCACCCGCTTGCTACCTGCACCCAGGGTGGACCACCACCACTCTCCCACTCTTGGTACGCTACTACCTCAGGTTTCTGATTCAAAATCTGTCGGTCCTAATAGATAAAACATACTTCAAGATAAGTTTGTATTAATATTACCTATACCCCTAGATTCTACATATCATACCCGAATTTCTGTGCCCAACTTCGTGGGCGCATCTGAGATGCACACCCAAATAAACTGATTGAGCTTGAAATCTTCAATAATTGGGTTCTAATAACCAATTATTGATGGTAATTTGCAGTCTTAAAACTTGTGTGTGCATCTCGCTGCATGGTATTCTATAAAGCATGGTGCAAAACATCAATCATGCATATGTGAAAAGGGAGTGTGGCCAGAGGTGTACCAAAATGTTGCATGTGGATTTACAGAATTCACCTGAAGCGCACCTAAGTATGGTGTCCAAAAGTTAGGCATGCACTGTCTTTATAGACTAGTGCTTACCCCCCCCCCCCCCCCCCCCCCCCCCCCCCCCCCCCGGATTCTATATAGCTTGATGATTTGTGCATGCAAATCCAGTCGTATTCTGGATTTTCATGCACAACTTAGTTAACAAGCCAATCAGTGCTGATAATTGCCAATTAACAAGCAATTGACACTAACTGGCATTAATTAGAATTTACACACACAACTGCCTAAGCATATTCTATAACGTGATGAGTGTAACTTATAATAGTTGAAAAAGGAGCATGGCCATGGGTGTGGAATGGGCGGGTCATGGGCGTTTCTAAAATCTATGCGTGTTGGCATTTGCACCAAGTTTTACTTGGCGTAACTGCCTGCAACTAAATTTAATCACGTGGACAGGTGCTCGGCGTACTCTATACACCAGGGGCGTAGCCACGGGTGAGCCTGGGTGGGCCTGGGCCCACCCACTTTGGGCTCAGGCCCACCCAGCAACGGTGCACCCATAGATGCAATAATAAAGGACAGCCCAAACCCTGACTTTTCCCTGCCTGCTGCTCACTTCAGCTTTCGCTCCCAGCCACCCACCGGCACGCTACAGGCCTTCTTTCCCTCTCTCACCTTCCATCTCCGTCGGGCAGCAAAGCTGCACGGCACCGGGTCCGTCAGCATGCTGCCGCTACGCTGCTGCCCTCCCTTGTCATCTTTTAGCAGAGGTGTTAGTTCTGCTGCTTCTGCAGCGGATCCACGCGGTGCCAGGGCTGTCTGTGTCTGTACGCTGCTGCAACTGCTTCCTCTGCGCTGGCCCCACCTCTTCAGAAAGAGTATTGCTGCCCGACGGAGATGGAAGGGGAGGGAGGGGAAAGGCCTGCAGCATGCCGGCGGATGGCTGGGAGGTGGAAGAGAGAAAAAACCTGCAGCATGCCGGTAGGTGGTGCCTGGGGGAAGGGATCAGTGGGGGGGGGGGGGGGGGGAAGGGAAGAGAAATATCTGCAGCATGCCAGTGGTGGCTGGGGAAAGGGAGGGGGAAATCCTGCAGCATGCTGGCGGGTGGTTTTGGGGGGCGGTCGGGGCAGTGGCATAGCCAGACAGCCAATTTTGAGGAGAGAGAAAATTTTGTGCCCACCCACTTTGTGCTCAGGCCCACCCAAAATTGGCTGTCTGGCTACGCCACTGCTATACACTGCACAGAAATTTAGGCGTATTTTGGGGGTATGATATACAGAAACTAATCCCTAGCACTTGAGTTTTTCAGCACTGAATTTTCAGCATCGTTTATCAAATTCCCTCCATACTGTATAAGTTTAGAAAAAAATATTATAAAAGAGTAACAGTAGTAAAAAGAACAAAACATATTTCCATTGTAGCAGTCATCTTTGCCCCCATAGAAAAGAAAAGTATTTTTCCACCTTATACAACGTGGAGGTCAGGTTGTGTGGGTCAGTCACATGGAATGCAGAGTGCAGTTTATGGACTGGTAGTGCAAAGTGTGGGGTTGGGACATCTCCTTGGGAGAGTGAGACAAGCAGTGTGTGGAGTTAGGAGATATGATTTTTACATCATTTGCTTTTATTTGCAAATGATATAAAAATACCAGCAATATCTGTCATATTTATCATGTTGTTTGTTTCATTTGGCATCCAAAATGAATCCATATAACACAATTTCACTTTGTCATCTTTGCTGTTATCCCTATTAGGCCCCAAAACGCTCTCTGTCAACTGGCAGCAGGAATCTCCTTTACCTGGGTCCTGACTGAGCACCATGCATTGGTCTGAAAATGCTATACTGGCCCAAGTGGCTTGAGATTAGACCAATGGGCTTTGAAGCAGGGAAATCAGGGTTCTACCACTGTTCATGTGACCTTGGACAAGTCACTATTGTCCATTGCCTTAGGTAGCCAGTTAGACTAAGCTGTTCAGGGCAGAGATATATTGTACCTGACTACTTAACACCACTGTACAGAAGTGCTGTCCAATTCACGATTCGAATCGATTCGTCAATTTGTTTTGGACAAATCAATTTGTTTTGGAAAAAAATCGAGAGTTCCGATCCGGGATTTCCCCACCTCCCTCCCTCCCTCCCTCCCTCCCCCCTTCCCCCACACCGTCACCCAAGCCGCTGCTTCCTTCCCTCCCATTGTCACCCAAGCCACTGTCACTGCTTCCCTCCCTTTTTCCCTCATGCTTCACCGAAGCCACTGCAGCTGCCCAAGGTCTATCTGTTGCTAGCGCAGGCAAGAAAGTCTCTCTATTGGCACTCAGCCGGAACAGGAACTGACATCAGGGGGCGGAACCAGTAGCTGAGTCAAGCAAGGCAAGTAAGGAAGTTTAATAGACAGGAGTGGAAGTGAGCCGCCTATCTAGATCACTGTAAGCAAGTAAGCCAATTTGGTTAATATGTGCATCCACTCCCCCACGCAGCCGTCATTGCTCAAAACAAAGCAAGCAAACCTATGAGCTGCTGCTTCCACGCTGTCGTTCTTTATTGTTGATCCACATCTGTAAGAAGTCTAAAGCTGTTTCAGTTGGATAGGCAGTGCCTTAGGTGGAGGAGAAAAGAAATAATTGAATATCACTAAAACAGCTTCACAAATTATTGTGAGTTGGTAGAAAGACCAATTATAAACTCTGTAGTTTGTGCTCATTTTTCTTCAGTGTTCTTCTACACAATACAGATGGCCAGGTTTCAGTAAGGATATCCTGTTTCCTGATGGGTTTTCTTTAACTGTTGTTGTAATCTGCCTTGGGAAGCCTGCTGTTATAAAGATGATGAAATATATTGAAATTAAATGGAAGTAGAATTAAACTCTCCTTTCATTGGGGCACATGGAATCACATCTTCATCTGTTTTGTAGAAGTTTACCTTTTAGATACACAAAAGGATAATTCTGTTTTGAACATGTTTCAGGGGCATGCAACCCATTGGTTTAGCTTTGAGCAGCAGCAATAAAATCACAAAGAAAGGTACACCTGCCGAACGTGACTATGATCTTGCCCAAAAACTCGTTTATGTTTTGCAGGCTTTTGAGGAAGCCACAGCAATTGCATCTGGAGAACAGTATGTTTCTGTGTATGCCAGCCACCTCTGTGCCCTCAGAAAGAATTTTTTCTGCTTCTGGACAAATTATAGCTGCAAGACGCAGTTGTCTGAAGCCAGCCAAAGTAGACAAAATGATTTTTCTTAATTAAAAACTGGAAGATGTAGGACTTGACCAAACTTCACTTTTCACATGATGTAACACTGCATGACGTGCTCACACTAAAGCCTGCCTTTGTTCAATTGCTGCTGACTGGTTTTTTTTTTACCCTATTAGCATGTGGGCCTCACTATTTCAATCAAGTTAAATCGAATCAAATTGAATCGAAAAACCAATTTTTTTAAAAGAATCGAATCGTACCAAATCGAACATTTTTTTTGACTGAATTGGACAGTACTACTGTACAGTGCTATGATACATAAAAGAGTGGTAAACTAAAGACAAGTCAGTGCCGCACAGTCAGACCAATGTGACTTTGAACCAGTTCCTGGTTAAGCGGAGTCCTGGTGCTGACTTGGTGTGGGACCGTGAGCAACTTTGAAGGAAGAGGACCCAAGAGCATTTTCTTTTTAACATAAAGAAACAAAACTATATATATACTGAACAAACAAAATGAGCTTAAAATGACTCAATAGAAATGACACAAACACTACACCTCCCTAGTTTTGGTGAGTCACAGGGAGTGCTGAGTGCAGTGCATGGGATCAGTTCTCACTGCCTGGGTGAATCACAGGAATGTGAATTGTAGTGTGCAAGAATACACAGGGCTGGTGCAACAGTATAGGGCACCCTAGACAAACCTTTAGCCTTACCCCTCCCCCCCCCCCCCCCCCCCCCCCCACACACACACAATTAACTTTTATGTCCCCAGTTCATCAACTTCCCCTCCAAGATTTTAAGAACTAAACTACATAACCATGATCATCTGACAACAATTTTATAAAAAGCACATAATTGTACAGCCTACTTTTAAATATTAACTTTTATTTCAAATGTAAGTGCATGTACTGACGGTTCTTTGATTTCCAGTGGCTGAGAGGACGTATAGGGCAGTGCCGTAGCAAGGGTGGCTGCATCGACACCCCCCCTCAGCGCACATTCTTACCTAGTGGCGTAGGAAGGGGAGGGCGGGAGGGCCGGTCCGCCCCGAGTGCACACCGCTGGGAGCTGCGTCGGCTCCGCTGGTTCCCTGCTCTCTCTGCCCTGGAACAGGAAGTAACCTGTTCCGGGGCAGAGGGAGCAGGGAACCAGTGGAGCCGACATCCCCCCCAGCGGCGTGCACCCGTGGTGGACCGCCCCTCCCGCCCCCTTCCTACACCACTGATATAGGATGCCAAAAAAAGCGCTATTCTATAAGCTGCGCTTAAAGGACCCCTTTATAAAGGCATGAGAGGGCTAACACATGGCTGGCGCACGCCCAATCAGCACTACTGAGTAGCATGTGTGCCTGGTGACAATTCTGAATTTGGTGCATGCCGAATCCTGCGGTAGAAAATAATTTTCTATTTTCTACCGCAGGAGGTGGTCCCAGTGGTAACCAGAAGCACGCCCACGTTGGTCTGCACTGCACGGTTACCACGTGGGTAGCGCATGAGCCCTTACCACTACGTCAGTGGGCGGTGGTAAGGGCTCAGGCCTTAAATAGGCACGTGCTAGTTTTAATATTTCCACGGGTTCATATCCCAGCCCATTAAAAAAATAGCCTTTTCCCCAGCTGGGGTAAAAAATGGTCCAGTGTGCACCTAAAAGACACGCCCAAACTACCGCAGGCCACTTTTATTTTACTGCAGCTTTGTAAAAAGACCTCAAAGTTAGGTGTGGTTTCTAGAATAGTGCTTACACCCAGGAATTGCACCTAACTTTAGACGTGGCCATTTCTACCAACTGAAATGTGGTGCAAATATATGCACCTAAATTAGGCACATATCCGCCCCCACCCCCACCTTACTCTATAACATGCATAAATGCTAGGAATGCCCCCATTCCTCCCATGACCCTCTCATTTCCACAACCTTTTTTTTTTTACTCATGAGTAAAATTCCAATTAAATCTAATTAGTGCCAATAATTGTTTGTTAATAAGCTAATTTTTGGTGCAGGTTAGTTTATTTCATTAATTTGCCCGCATAATTCTGGGTGATTTTTATAGAATTAGGCAGATAGGGCAATTCTATAAACTTGTTCCTAGACTTGCACAACATTTATGTGCGGAGACACCCATAATTTGCAGTTATCCTCTAAGTGCTATAGTGTGTCACTGCAAGGGGCGTTGAGCCAAGGACGTGTCATCAAGCGATTCACACAACCTGTAGGATATGACCAGTTAAGCTCATTGTATGGCACACTTTGGTGCACTAACTTATACCAGCCTTTGACCTGGACTCACCTACATTTCAGCATGCCCAAACAGCTTTCCACTAGTATTCCACAATGACTTAGGCACACCTAAATGCCTTTACAGAATTGGCACAAAACGTTCCCCATCATGGTGCAGATTGTTTTTCATTCTTTCTTATTTTGTTCTTCCCACTTTTCTTTTATTATTATTGTTGTTGCTGTTTTTATTGTACACCATTGAGATCCTGCTGGCTAAGCAGTATATCAAATTTTAATAAACTAAACTATATCGAGGTACAAGTTATACATAGTAGATGATGATGGCAGAAAAAGACCTGCACGGTCCATCTAGTCTGCCCAACAAGATAAACTCATATGTGCTACTTTTTATGTATACCTTACCTTGATTTGTATCTGCCATTTTCAGGACACAGATCGTATAAGTCTTGCCCAGAACTAGCCCCACCACCCAAACACCAGCCCCGCCTCCCAATGTCGGCCAAGCTTCCGAGGATCCACTCCCTCTGCACAGGACTCCCCCATGTCCATCCCACGCATGCTTGAACTCCGCCACTGCCCCCATCTACACCACCTCCCGCGGGAGGGCACTCCAAGTATCTACCACTCTTGGAATGCCCTCCCGCGGGAGGTGGCGGACCATTGACCCCTTACTGTTTTACTTTGTCTACAGCTGCTTTTTGCTGCCCTTCCCCCCAACACACTCAGAATCTGCCACCCAAGGTGACTGCCTAGTCTTGTCTAATGGTTAGGCCAGCCCTGAGAATACACAGAAATATAGAATATAATGATAGGTTAAGATCACCATTCATGATCAAATCTAACATAGCAGATGATTTTCAGGGGTCTGAAAATGGTCTTTTCCTTCTGAAGCTACTTCCACAGGATAGCTGTTTTCACCTATGGAAACGACATAGGGATTTCATTTTCATATATGTTGCGGACTTTCCACTTGCTACAACATTTGCAAGTACTACAGTATCTGGGATGCCGGTCAGCCCTGGATTTTCAGTCCTGCATATTTCCCATAGAATTTAAAAATTGTCCCACTGCAGTCTTAATGATGGCCTTCAATTCCTCTTCATCCTCTGTGCCTGCCAAAAAAGTTTCCTAATTTTATTACTGTTTTAGCCTCCATTATTGCATTTCAAAAAGATACAATATAGCTGAATTAGAAAAAGCACAGAGAAGGGCAACTAAAATGATGAAGGGGTTGGAATGACTCCCCTATGAGGAAAGGCTAAAGACGTTAGGGCTCATCAGCTTAGAGAAGAGATGGATGAGGGGAGACATGATAAAGGACTATGAAATGAGTGGTATAGAATGGGTAGATGTGAATCACTTGTTTACTCTTTCCAAATGTACAAGGACTAGGGGTCATGCAATGAAGTTAGTAAGCAGTACATTTAAAACATAATGGAGGAAACTATTTCTTCACACAATGTATAATTAAGATCTGGAATTTGTCGTACAGAAGGGTTGGACAAGTTCCTGGAAGAAAAGTCCATAAATCTTTATGGACATGGAGAAAAATCCACTGCTTATATCTAGGATATGCAGCATAAAATGTTTTACTTTTTTGAAATCTTGCCAAGTACTTGTGACCTGGATTGGCCACTGTTGGAAAGTGGATACTGGACTTGGACGGACCTTCAGACTTTCCCAGTACTATAATGCTTATGTACTGAATTTATGTAGGAGGCAGTTCTGCATTTCCATTACCCTTTCTGTGAATAAATATTTCCTGATGCATGACTGAGTCTGCCCCCTTAGAGTGTCACATCAAGACCTTTGCTCTACAGCTTCCTTTCCTCTGAAAATGTTTGCTTTTCTGCATTGTTTATATTTTTGCAGATATATTTTCAATGAACCATGTAAATGACAAAGTATCTGTTCTCAGCTTGCACAAACCAACCTGAATTTCAAACACAAAATACCCATATAGTTTGTGTTTGAAGATCAGATGGTTGTACATACAACAGGTATGCTTGTACTTAATATCTCTAATGTGTGCAAATAGTTATCTCCCCCAATCGAGTTATGCCTCCCTCCCATCCAAACCTATGAACATTCCTTTTTAATGTGGATAAAAGTAAGCACATTTTTAGCTGGCTAAAAAAACACATAGGTGAATTTAGTCATTCTATTCATGCAACTTATGATTTTACCTGTGCAGTTTCTAGGCCTCTGAAAATGTATCTGTTGATGTATTTCAAGAACTGTATCCTGTGCCCTCTTTCTCTCCTCTAGAGCATGCACTAAGGTCTTTAAGTCTTACTGCTTTGAGGGAAGGCAAAGAGCAGGTCAAGTCAAGTCAGGTAGGAGAGTACTGAGCAGCTTACACCCAAAACTAAGTCAAATTATGCACAGTAGGAGTAAGAGGAGGAAAATACAATAGGATTATAAGGGGGCGGGAACATGCAGATATTAAGAGAAAGAAGGGTTAATAAAAGAATTTGGGGGGGGGGCAAGAAGAGAAAAGTGTGTGGTGTGGACAGGCTGGTTAGAGAAGAAAGACTGTTGAGGACTGGCTGGGAGGGAGAGAATGTGGTTGGTAAAGATGGGCCAGGCTGAACTAGAAGGGATAGAGGGCTCCTTTTACCAAGCTGCAGCAAAAGGGGCCTGCGCTGGCGTCGTCACGTGTTTTTGATGTGCGCCGAGGCCCCCTTTTACCACAGCTGGTAAAAGGGTAGTCTTTCTTTTCTGCAGGAAATGGCCGTGCAGCAAGTAAAGCACTTACCACGCAGCCATTTGGGGGGGGGGGGGGGGAATCCCTTACTGTCACTCATTGAGGTGGCTATAAGGGCTCTCGCGCTAACCCGGCAGTAACCAGGCAGCATGCGGCACTGCCCAATTACTGCCGGGTACACCCCGGCGCTACCAGATATAACGGCTCGCTGGGGGTGGGAAGTACCGCCGGGTTACTGCGGTAGCCCGGCAGTACTTCCTGTTTAGCAAGCAGTAAACCTGCATTAGTCTTACCGCTGCTTTGTAAAAATAGGTCCAGAATGTGGTGTACAGTAGATGAGAGGTGGGGTAAACTGATGGGGATGAGCTGGGGGGGGGGGGGGGGCTTCTAGTCCTTCTTTCGGCCACATGAGCACTTACTACTACTACTACTATTTAGCATTTCTATAGCGCTACAAGGCGTACGCAGCGCTGCACAAACATAGAAGAAAGACAGTCCCTGCTCAAAGAGCTTACAATCTAATAGACAAAAAAATAAATAAAGTAAGCAAATCAAATCAATTAATGTGAACGGGAAGGAAGAGAGGAGGGTAGGTGGAGGCGAGTGGTTACAAGTGGTTACGAGTCAAAAGCAATGTTAAAGAGGTGGGCTTTCAGTCTAGATTTAAAGGTGGCCAAGGATGGGGCAAGACGTAGGGGCTCAGGAAGTTTATTCCAGGCGTGGGGTGCAGCGAGACAGAAGGTGCGAAGTCTGGAGTTGGAGGTAGTGGAGAAGGGAACAGATAAGAAGGATTTATCCATGGAGCGGAGTGCACGGGAAGGGGTGTAGGGAAGGACGAGTGTGGAGAGATACTGGGGAGCAGCAGAGTGAGTACATTTATAGGTTAGTAGAAGAAGTTTGAACAGGATGCGAAAACGGATAGGAAGCCAGTGAAGGGTCTTGAGGAGAGGGGTAGTATGAGTAAAGCGACCCTGGCAGAAGACGAGACGGGCAGCAGAGTTTTGAACCGACTGGAGGGGGGAGAGGTGACTAAGTGGGAGGCCAGCAAGAAGCAGATTGCAGTAGTCTAAACGAGAGGTGACAAGGGTGTGGATGAGGGTTTTGGTAGAGTGCTCGGAAAGAAAGGGGCGGATTTTACGGATGTTGTAAAGAAAGAAACGACAGGTCTTGGCAATCTGCTGGATATGAGCAGAGAAGGAGAGAGAAGAGTCAAAGATGACCCTAAGGTTTCGAGCTGTGGAGACAGGGAGAATGAGAGAGCCATCAACAGAAATAGAAAAAGGGGGGAGCACTTCCTGTGCACCATCAGTTATGCTCTACATTTAAATTCAGCTTTTCTGGACCACTGTGCCCATGACCCATCAGGATTTGTGTTTATGTTTTCCTGCCAGGATAATTTCTTTTGAGTTCAGCATCCCCAATAATTTTGAAAAATTGGCTCCTAAGTACTACATAAGCCCCTTCATATATCCCGCTTTTGCACCTATTTTTGTTTTTCATTTTTGAGGCGTTCACTCCCTTCCCTCTCTCTGGCTTTCATTTCCAGTTCGTTCTCAGAGCCGGAGATCCTGGCTGAGCAGCATCATAGTCAGCATGCAGGTGACATATGTTAATGCCTGATTAGGCACAAGTAGGTGTAACTTGGCAGCTGGTGCTCAGTTCATACCAGGACAATAACCTGACCAGTGGTTGTGAGGAAATTATTTATGTGTTGAGATATCTTGAGTTTAAAGAAAAGAAAATGCAAGAAAACTACAAATTCATGCAGACTTTTTGACTCTATCCATGCTAGTCATTCATGTTTTGGACAGGCACACTTTTCTTGCTGTATATTTAATGGATTGTAAGAGTCTAAGAATCTAGATAAAAAACTTTAAAAGCATGAGACAAAATATGGACGTTAATGTATCATTTGATAATGCTCCTTAAAATAGATCAGCATTAATAGATGGTGAATCTGGTCCCAAAACAGCAACAAATCTTAAGTCATCTAACGTGTTTTTGAAATAGGTACAAAGTGGGAGACAGTCCCTACCAAAATAAAGTTGCATAGTTATGAAATGCATGCAATTAAGAACAAAATTACACACCCTAAGGTGTGTCTACATTGCTTGATGTCTTTCCATGAAAATGAGAGGCTTGGCTTCCTTTAATGTCTCTGTACTAAGGCTTCTATGTTACATCTGGGTTTAGTTTTCTAATTGAAATCACAGTTTTTAACCTTTCCCGTTACAGCCCTCTGGAAATGCTGTCCAAGGCTCAGACTCTCCCTACTTATAACATCTTGATTAGCTGATGACTTGATAATATTGTAAGCAGGGAGAATGTGAGGAGAAATAAGCGTTGGCCAGTTTATTTTCACAGAACAGCAATATAATTTAGCAATTAAAGAAAAAACACCTTTAATCAGTAAACTGAACAGATATAGCCTGGGACTTCTAGAACAGTGTTTTCCAATCCAGTCCTAAAGGTCTGGTATTCAGAATATCAGAAATATTCATGAGATTTTCCAATATGTTTTGCACACCCAGTGTAAACAAATCTTTCTCATGCATATACATTGTAGATACAGTGAAAATAAGGCCTGATAGGCAAAGTTCCAAGATGAGTTTGGAAAACCTTACTCTAGAGCAGGGAAATGCACCAAACCACCTTGCCCAAGTACTTGAAGTATGTAACATTTAACAAATTATAATAGTTGACAACAAAACATCCAGACATAACAAAATACCAGCCTAATACTACAACCATTACAGCTAATAGCATAACATCCAACAAAAATAACAATAGATCTAATAGCAACAACAACAACAAAAAATAATATCCTCTTTCCTTTCCTGCCTAGCTCTGATAGAGGATAGGCTTTTCTAACTGCTTCTGGTCCTGTAGCATTCTAACTTTGAGAAAAGGTCTACCAGTCCTAGGGAAAAACAAAAACGTGGAGGGGCATTTTCGAACAGGGACGACCATCTCTAAGGACGCCCATCTCTAAGGATGTCCTGGCAAAGGGGTGGGGCAACCCATATTATCAAAACAAGATGGGCATCCATCTTTCATTTAGAATACTGTTGGGGATGCCCAAATCTAACATTTAGGTCGACCTTAGAGATTGTCAACCTAAATGTTGAGATCACCGACCTTACAGATGGGCAACCTCGGTTTTCATGGATAATGGAAACTGAGGATGCCCATCTCAAAAATGACCAAATCCAAGGCATTTGGTTGTGGGAGGAGCCAGCATTTGTAGTGCACTGGTCCCCCTGACATGCCAGGACACCAACGGGGCACCCTAGGGGACCCTGCAGCGGACTTCACAAATTGATCCCAAGTCCATAGCTCCCTTCCCTTGTGTGCTGAGCCCCCCAAAACCCACTCCCCACAACTGTATACCACTGCCATAGCCCTTATGGGTGAAGGGGGGCACCTACATGTGGGTACAGTGGGTTTGGGGGGGGTTTGGAGGGCTCAACATTTACCAGCACAAGTGTAACAGGTAGGGGGAGATGGGCCTGGGTCCGCCTGCCTGAAGTGCACTGCACCCACTAAAAACTGCTCCAGGGACCTGCATATTGCTGTCATGGAGCTGGGTATGACATTTGAGGCTGGCATAGAGGCTGGAAAAAATGTTTTTAAAGTTTTTTTGGGGGTGGGAGAGGGTTGGTGACCACTGGGGGAGTAAGGAGAGGTCATCCCCGATTTCCTCTGGTGGTCATCTGGTCAGTTCAGGCACCTTTTCGAGGCTTGGTTGTGAAAAAAAATGGACCAAGTCGGCCAAATGCTAATCAGGGACGCCCTTCTTTTTTCCATTATCAGCCGAGGACACCCATCTCTTAATTACGCCCCAGTCCCGCCTTCGCTACGCCTCCAACACGCCCCCGTGAACTTTGGTCATTCCCCGCGACCAAAAGCAGTTGAGGGCGCCCAAAATTGACTTTCAATTATGCCGATTTGGGCGACCTTGCAAGAAGGACGTCCATCTCCCGATTTGTGTCGGAAGATGGGCGCCCTTCTCTTTCGAAAATGCCCCTGTTAGTCTCCCAACTGGTTATAAATTTTGCATTTTACATTGATGAAACTGCTATAATTATTGGGAATATTTAGATTTATTTACTAAAGAAAAGTTATAATCTAGTGGAATTTTACAGTTAAATCAACTGAAAATTGTTTGATCAGACTGTATCAGTTCTGGTCATACCTAGAGAACTTTTTTCATACAGCACTTGGCTGACTCACTGAGAGGTAATCAATGCACAGCAGGAGGTAGGTTAGGCTCTGAATAGGGAGACACAGACCACTTTGTTTGTAGCATTCCATGTGCTGGACCTGAACCAAAATACTGCTAAGTGATTTCTGATTATTTTATTCTGCTATAATTATTGGGAATATTTAGATTAATTTACTAAAGGAAAGTTATATTTTAGTGGAATTTGAGAATTAAATCAACTGAAAATTGTTTGATCAGATTGTATCAGTTCTGGTCATACCTAGAGAACCTTTTTTGATACAACACTTGGCTGACTTAATGGGACTTACTGAAATGTAGATGGAAAGTGATGACCACAAATGCTCGCAGTCTAAGCAATAAAGTTCATGAACTGCAAGATCTGATGTTGGAGGGAGACTTAGAGGTTCTTGCAGTCATTGAGACATGGCTTAATGGTTCCCATGAATGGTATGCAAACATACCAGGCTATAATCTATTTAGGAAGGATAGAGATGGTCGTAAAGGTGGAAGAGTAGCTCTGTATGTGAGAAATGATATTGCAGCGACTGAAATGACAGGGGCCTGGGGAAAGGAAGAAGCGATATGGATCATCTCTGTGTACATGGGTGTTGTCTACAGACCTCCGACACAATCGGAGGAACTAGATAAAGATCTGACCGCAGATATTCAAAAGTTGGGAAAGAAGAGAGAGGTGCTGTTGCTGGGAGATTTCAATCTGCCGGATGTAGATTGGAAGGTTCCATCTGCGGAATCGGAAAGAAGTAGAGAGATCATGGATGCTTTTCAAAGTGCTATGCTCAGACAAATAGTGACAAAACCCACGAGGAAGGGAGCTACTCTGGATCTGGTGCTCACAAATGGGGATAGTGTATCAAATGTCCGAGTGGGTGCCCACCTGGGCAGCAGTGACCATCAAACAGTTTGGTTTGATTTAACAGCTGAAGTGGAGGGCGGCAACTCAAAACTCAAAGTCTTGGATTTCAAGCATGCTGACTTTAGTAAAATGGGGGAATACCTGAGGAAGGAGTTGATGGGCTGGGAGGACAAATGAGAAGTGGAAGGACAGTGGTCCAGGCTGAAAGAAGCTATAACTATGGCCACAAACCTTTATGTAAGGAGAGTAAATAAAAGCAACAGAAAAAAGAAACTGATATGGTTCTCCAAGCAAGTGGCTGAGAAAATAAAGGCTAAAGAGTTGGCGTTCATGAAATACAGAAAAACTCAAGAAGAGGAACACGGAGAGGAATACCGGATGAAACTGAACGAAGCTGAGAAATACGTCTGGCGAAAGCGCAAGCGGATGAACAAATAGCTAAAAATGTAAGGAGGGGCGACAAAACTTTCTTCAGGTATATTAGTGAAAGGAGGAAGACTAAAAAGGGAATTGTGAGACTGAAAGATGCTGCGAACCGCTATGTAAATAATGATGAAGAAAAAGCAAATTTACTAAACAGATACTTTTGTTCTGTTTTCACAGAAGAAAATCCTGGAGAAGGACCCCGATTGACTGGCAAAAGTACATACGAGAATGGAGTGGATACAGCACCGTTCACAGAAGAGAGTGTGTATGAACAACTTGAAAATCTAAAAGTGGACAAAGTCATGGGACCGGACGGGATCCACCCCAGGATATTGAGGGAGCTGATTCTAGCGGGTCCTCTTAAACATTTGTTTAATAAATCCTTGGAGACGGAAGAGGTTCCGTGGGATTGGAGAACAGCGGATGTGGTCCCTCTTCACAAAAGTGGTGATAGGGAAGAAGCTGGAAACTACAGGCCGGTAAGCCTCACTTCAGTTATTGGAAAAGAAATGGAAGCAATGCTGAAGGAAAGGATAGTGAATTTCATGGAAGCCAATAAGTTGCAAGATCCGAGATAACATGGTTTTACCAAAGGTAATTCGTGCTAAATGAATCTCATTGAATTCTTTGACTGGGTGACGAGAGAATTGAATCATGGACGTGCTATAGATGTAATCTACTTAGATTTCAGCAAAGCTTTTGACACGGTTCCCCACAGGAGGCACTTGAACAAACTTGACAGGCTGAAGATAGAACCCGACGTGGTGAACTGGATTAGGAACTGGTTGACGGACAGACGACAGAGGGTGGTAGTTAATGGAATTTGCTTGGATGAGGGAAAGGTGAGTAGTGGAGTGCCTCAGGGATCGGTGCTGGGGCTGATTCTGTTCAATATATTTGTGAGTGACATTGCCAAAGGGTTAGAAGGTAAAGTTTGCCTTTTTGCGGATGATACCAAGATTTGTAACAGAGTTGACACCCTGGAAGGAGTGGAAAACATGAAAAAGGACTGCAGAAGCTAGAAGAATGGTCTAAGGTTTGGCAATTAAAATTCAATGCAAAGAAATGCAAAGTGATGCACATAAGGAGTAGAAATCGACGGGAGACATACGTGTTAGGTGGAGAGAGTCTGATATGTACAGACGGGGAGAGGGATCTTGGGGTGATAGTATCTGAGGATCTGAAGATGACGAAACAGTGTGACAAGGCGGTGGCCGTAGCTAGAAGGTTGCTAGGCTGTAAAGAGAGAGGTGTGACCAGCAGAAGAAAGGAGGTGTTGATGCCCCTCTACAAGTCATTGGTGAGGCCCAACCTGGACTATTGTGTTCAGTTTTGGAGACCGTATCTTGCTAAGGATGTAAAAAGAATTGAAGCTGTGAAAAGAAAAGCTACAAAAATGGTATGGGATTTGCGTTACAAGACGTATGAGGAGAGACTTGCTGACCTGAACATGTATACCCTGGAGGAAAGGAGAAACAGGGTGATATGATACAGACGTTCAAATATTTGAAAGGTACTAATCCGCAAATGAACCTTTTCCGGAGATGGGAAGGCAGTAGAACTAGAGGACGTGAAATGAGGTTGAAGGGGGGCAGACTCAAGAAAAATGTCTAAGTATTTTTTCACTTAGAGAGTGGAATGCCCTCTCGTGGGAGGTGGTGGAGATGAAAACGGTAACTGAATTCAAAATGTGTGGTATAAACATAAAGGAATTCTGTTCAGAAGGAATGGATCCTCAGAAGCTTAGTGGAGATTGAGTGGCAACACCAGTGGTGGGAGACGGGGCTAGTGGTTGGGAGGCGGGGCTAGTGCTAGGCAGACTTCTACGGTCTGTGTCCTGAAAATGGCAGATAAGGTTAAGTTCCAGACCTTTACCTGTTTCCTAAATCATAGGTAGCCATCTATCGAGGTTAATTCTTTAGAGATCATATCTACAAATTCTAGTCTATCTGAAGAATTCATACAAGTTTGGATTTTATTCGAAGATTACAATTGCATATTCATACAGCATAGGAAACCTTGTTTATGTTATGTCCCCATTACTGCCCACTGCTCTAACACTCTGACTTAGGTTGTTTGTGTTAGTGAGAGCCCACATTCCCCCGGATGCTATATAGTGCACCTAGAGATCCGCGCCAAAATCCAAGCGTATTCAATAACAATGTGCATAACTTAATTGGTTTAACAAGCTAATTAGCATTGATAACAGCACTTAACAATCAATAATGAGCACTAATTAGCAATAATTAGAACTTATGTGCACATCTCGCTATGTATATTCTGTAACAGCGCGCCTAACTTTTAATGCGTGTAGGCAAAAAGGGGCATGGTTATAGGCAGGGAAATGGGCATTTCATGGGCATTCCGAAATTTATGCATGTAGTTATAGAATATGGCCCTCTGCGCCTAAATCTACATGCCAGGATTTACGCCACATTTTCGTTGGTGTAAATGGAGGCGCGTAGTTTTAGGCACTGGGATATTGACTAAGTGTATTCTATATACTGTGCCTAAATCTAGGCACCACTTATAGAATACGCTTAGTCAGAAATGTTTTCCACGCAGATTTTTTAGGCGCCATATATAGAATCTCCCCCATTATGTTTATTAGCTACTTGATATACCGCTTTTATGTCAGGATAAGAAAAGCATTTTACAAACTACTAAATAAGGAAATAGGAAAAAAAAAAAAGAACTACAATAATTGATAGGACAGCAAAAAAGAAAGGGAGAGGTAGGAAGGATCTTGCCACACATCCAGACACTCACCATGCCAGCAAACCCTCAAAAGCCTGGGAAAATAGATAAACCTTCAACAAGGCTGTATACTTTTGGTGCAATTCTTCAGTGCGGAGTAATATGTGCAAGACATTACAAAGAGTGATGCATGTAGGGAAGAGGAACCCAAACTATAGCTACATGAAGCAAAGTTCTACTGCCCTGGAAAAGATTTAGAAATAGTTGTTGATGGCATGTTGAAATCCTCTGCTCAGTGTGCAGCGGCAGCTAAGACAGCAAATAGAATTAGGAATAATTAAGAAAGGAATGGCGAACAAAAATGAGAATGTTATAATGCCTTTGGGCAGTGGCGTACCTAGGGTAGTTGACACCCGGGGCCGGTCATTTTTTAACACCCCCCCCCCCCCCAAATCCAGTACTAGGCATACCGAGAATACAAAACATCAGGACCTATACAGCGATTCTACCATACCATAAGCAGTAATTTCTACGAGTCACACAAGGAAAAGGAAAGCATCTTAAACACTACAGTGAGCACTAGAACATCAATTCACCTATTGTAAACGAAACCAGACAGAATAATACAGATCGTCGATCCTGCACAGTCAATGCCAACTGAAAGCCATGTCTTTTTCACAAACACAGATATACCCTAATCCACTATAGAATAAGTAGTAATATTTAAACTTTCTATTTAGACAATAATTAAACTGAACTCCCAAGATGCCAGACTCTGCGTACAATGCAACACCACAGAAACAGAAAACGTCCCTTAGTACTGTGCAAAATATAAAGACAGCAGATGTAAATTTGAAAAAACTAACAAATACCAATCACCACTTTACAAATTAACAAATAGAAATAAAACAAATAATATCATTTTATTGGACTAATACATTTAGCTTTCAGAGACCAAAATCTCCTTCCTCAGGTCAATACAGTATAGTGCTGTTACATTATCCTATCCTGACCTGAGGAAGGGGGTTTTGTTCTCTGAAAGTTAAGTCAAAATGTATTAAAATTAGTCCATTAAAAAGATGACCTTATTTACATGTTCTACTTATAAACATTTATTAACACAGCTACAATACTATATCCTAAAGCAAAATAATTAAAATATATATTTACAGTTTGTTGTCTCTGGTTTCTGCTTTCCTCATCTTCTTTTCACTGTCTTCCTTCCATCCAGCATGTCTTCGCTCACTCTCTGCCATCCAGTGTCTGCCCTCTCTAATGTCCCTTCCATCCAGTGTCTGCCCTCTCTCTCTGCCCCTTCCATCCACTGTCTGCCCTCTCTCTTCCTTCCATCCACATCTGCCCTCTATCTCTGCCCCTTCCATCCACCATTTACCCGTCTGCCTCTCTCTCCCCCTTCCACCCACCATCTGCCCTTTCTCTCTGCCCCTTCAATCCGTCTGCCCTCCCTCTCCCATCCATCCAAGGTCTGCCCTCCCTCACGCTCCCCACTTCCATCCAGGGTCTGTCCCCTCTCTCTCTGCCCCCTCTTTTCAGCCCCCTTATTCCACCTGCCCCTAGTTCCAGCCCCAGCCCACATCTCCCACCTGCCCCCCTTTTCAGCCCCACTATCCCACCAGTCCCGAGCTTCAGCCCCAGCCAGTTCTCCCTGTCCCTTTTAAAGCCCCCAGTTTCAGCCCCTGCCCCGTTTCAGCCCCCAGTTCCAGTACTAGCCCCCTTATCCCAAATACCCTCCTTTTCAGCCCCCAGTTCCAGCCCCCTTCATCCACCACATGCCTTGCATCCCCCCTTTTCAGCCCCAGACCCATTCTTCCACCTGCCCCAGGCATGGACCCATTTTCCCTCCTGCCCCCTTGTCAGACCCCCAGACCCCTTCTCCCATCTGAGCACTCCCCTCCCCAATCCCCTTCTCCCCTATGACCACCCCCACCCTCCCCAATCCCCTTCTTCCCTCTGAGCACCCTCACCCTCCCCAATCCCCTTCTCCCCTCTGAGCTAACCAATCCCCTTCTCCCCTCTAAGCACCTTCCCCAATCCCCTTCTCCCCTATGAGCACCCCCACCCTCTCCAATCCCCTTCTCCCCTATGAGCACCCTACCCAATCCCCTTCTCCCCTATGAGCACCCCCCACCCTCCCCAATCCCCTTCTCCCCTATGACCACCCTCCCCAATCCCCTTCTCCCCTATGAGCACCCCCACCCTCTCCAATCCCCTTCTCCCCTATGAGCACCCTCCCCAATCCCCTTCTCCCCTATGGTATGAGCACCCCCACCCTCTCCAATCCCCTTCTCCCCTCTGAGCACCCTCCCCAATCCCCTTCTCCCCTATGAGCACCCCCACCCTCCCCAATTCCCCTTCTCCCCAATGAGCACCCCCACCCTCTCCAATCCCCTTCTCCCCTATGAGCACCCTACCCAATCCCCTTCTCCCCTACGGTATGAGCACCCCACCCTCTCCAATCCCCTTCTCCCCTACGGTATGAGCACCCCACCCTCTCCAATCCCCTTCTCCCCTCTGAGCACCCTCCCCAATCCCCTTCTCCCCTATGAGCACCCCCACCCTCCCCAATCCCCTTCTCCCCTATGACCACCCTCCCCAATCCCCTTCTTCCCTCTGAGCCCCCCTCTCCCATCTGAGCCCCCCCTAAAGCCACCACCCTGCTTTTTTTTTTTTTTAATCCGTGCAGCGATGCAGGCAGCGCCTCGCGTCTGCCCTGCATGAACTGAAAAGAGGAAATCGCTTTGCTGACGTCGGGCCTTCCTTCGCTTGTTGTCCCGCCCTCTTTTGAGGTAACTTCCTATTTCCTCGAGGGCGGGACAACAAGCGAGGGAAGGCCCGACGTCAGCAAAGCGATTTCCTCTTTTCAGTTCATGCAGGGCAGACGCGAGGCGCTGCCTGCATCGGCGATCGCTGCACAGTGCACGAATTAAAAAAAAAAGCTGTCGGCTCTCGCGGAGCACCCCCCACCCGCTGACACCCGGGGCGGACCGCCCCCACCGCCCCCCCCCTTGGTACGCCACTGCCTTTGGGTATTGCTCCATGGTGTGACCACACCTCGAATATTGTGTGCAATTTTGGTCACCACATCTCAAACGAGATGTAGCGGAATTAGAAAAGATACAGAGATGAGTGACAAAAATGATAAAGGGTATGGGATGACTTCCCTATGAGGAAAGGCTAAAGCAGCTAGGCCTCTTCAACTTGGAGAAGATACAGCTGAGCGTAGATATGATAGACTTCTATAAAATACTGAGTGTAGTGGAATGGGTAAACATGAATCGCTAGTTTACTATTTCCAAAAATACAAGGACTAAGGGGCATGCAATGAAACTAGTAAGTAGTAAAGTTTTTTTTAAAAATCAGAGAAAATACTTCTTCACTCGACATGTAATTAAACTCTAGAATTCATAAGTACATAAGTAATGCCACACTGGGAAAAGACCAAGGTTCCATCGAGCCCAGCATCCTGTCCACGACAGCGGCCAATCCAGGCCAAGGGCACCTGGCAAGCTTCCCAAACGTACAAACATTCTATACATGTTATTCCTAGAATTATGGATTTTTCCCAAGTCCATTTAGTAGCGGTTTATGGACTTGTCCTTTAGGAAACCGTCTAACCCCTTTTTAAACTCTGCCAAGCTAACCGCCTCCACCACGTTCTCCGGCAACGAATTCCAGAGTTTAATTACGCGTTGGGTGAAGAAAAACTTTCTCCGATTTGTTTTAAATTTACTACACTGTAGTTTCATCACATGCCCCCTAGTTCTAGTATTTTTGGAAAGCGTGAACAGACGCTTCACATCCACCTGTTCCACTCCACTCATTATTTTATATACCTCTATCATGTCTCCCCTCAGCCGTCTCTTCTCCAAGCTAAAAGCCCTAGCCTCCTTAGTCTTTCTTCATAGGGAAGTCGTCCCATCCCCGCTATCATTTTAGTCGCCCTTCGCTGCATCTTTTCCAATTCCACTATATCTTTCTTGAGATGCGGCGACCAGAATTGAACACAATACTCAAGGTGCGGTCGCACCATGGAGCGATATAACGGCATTATAACATCCTCACACCTGTTTTCCATACCTTTCCTAATAATACCCAACATTCAATTTGCTTTCTGAGCCGCAGCAGCACACTGAGCAGAAGGTTTCAGTGTATTATCGACGATGACACCCAGATCCCTTTCTTGGTCCGTAACTCCTAACGTGGAACCTTGCATGACGTAGCTATAATTCGGGTTCTTTTTTCCCACAGGCATCACCTTGCACTTGCTCACATTAAACGTCATCTGCCATCTAGCCACCCAGTCTCCCAGTCTCGTAAGGTCCTTCTGTAATTTTTCACAATCCTGTAATGAGTTAACGACTTTGAATAACTTTGTGTCATCAGCAAATTTAATTACCTCGCTAGTTACTCCCATCTCTAAATCATTTATAAATATATTAAAAAGCAGCGGTCCTAGCAATGACCCCTGAGGAACCCCACTAACTACCCTTCTCCAGAAATATGATAAAGTAGATAGCCTAGCAGTGTTTAAAAAGAGGTTTGGACCAGGGGCGTATCTGAAAGTCGGTGGTAGTGGGGGCTGGAGCCAGAGTGAGGGAGCACATTATAGCCCCCTCCCTGCCGCCACTATTTCCGGCCCCCCCCCCCCCCCCGGCCATCATTGCCTACCTTTGCTGGCGGGGGACCCCAACCCCCGCCAGCCGAGGTCCGCTTCCTCCTGCCGCTTTTAAGTTCTTCTTCGTCCTAGGCTCCGTCACTCCGTGCTGTTCAACGAAGCTGGCGCTGCTAACTCAATCCACTTTCGGAGCCTGACATCACTGCACGTTGTACGTGCAGGACGTCAGACTCACAGAAACAGAATCTGACGTCCTGCACGTACAACGTGCAGCGACGTCAGACTCCGAAAGTGGATTGAGGTAGCAGCGCCAGCTTCTTTGAACAGCACGGAGTGATGGAGCCTAGGACGAAGCAGAACTTAAAAGTGGCAGGAGGAAGCAGACCTCGGCTGGCAGGGATTGGGGTCCCCCGCCAGCAAAGGTACCCACGGCAATGGCGGGGGAGGGTTGACGGCGGTAGGGGGGGTCCAGGGCAAAATCTGCAGGGGCCCAGGCCCCTGTGGCCCCACGCAGATACGCCCCTGGTTTGGACAAGATGGATTTGGGGAACTCCATTGCTTATTTTCAGTTGGTTAGTTATATCATCGAAAGGCTTGTCTGATGTTATACCTAAAACATAAAAATAATGTTAAAACAAAGGTTGCCAGTTAGTTTTCGACTGAGATTTATGTATTCATTAGCATACACTGTTGAGTTGTTTACATATTCTCTTGTCATACGCTGCTGGCCTTGTTAGGCAGCTTTGCAGTGTAATATGTTTGTGATACATTCAATAAAAAGACCTTTTATACATTTTTTTTAAAACCTGCTTATTCATTGGATGAGCAGCATAAAATCTTTTTTTACTCTTTGGTATCTTGCCAGGTACTTATGACCTGGATTGGCTACTGTTGGAAACAGGATACTGGGCTTGATGGACCTTCAGTATGACCTAGTATGGCAATGCTTATGTTCTTATGAATGGGCGTGATGGAGTCAAGATAGCGCCTTGACAGGAAGGACAGGTAGTTGAACTGCTCTCTCTAGTCAAAAAAGTCAATAATGGGGAAGAGACTTGGGAAGACCCATGCTTACCTTTCAGTGCAGGCTTCCACTCCCCAACTGTTGCAGACTAAGCTGGAGGATTATGGCCTTCAACCCTCGGACACAGCGTCTGGAGCTTTGGGTGGTTCTACTGATTCGGCGGACTGTAATTTGGAAAGGGCTGACTTAGCCCCATAATACAGCTACCACCCCCATGACGTGGAAGTGTTCCCGCAGGAGAAGATACGGTATAGCAGGGAGCGAATGTCACAGTCTCAGCTGATGCTGCTGATGGAGTTTCTTCTCCTGTGATGCCTTTTCCCCATGAGGTAGTGGAAGATGGAGTCTGAGGGGGTGTTTTACCCTCATTTGGTTTGCTCAGAACATCATTAGTACCTTCTGGAGAGTCTCGGAAGATGATTCAATCGGCAGCAATTAATATGAATTCAATATGGGAAGCTCTTCAGGGCCTATATAGGTCCCTTCAGGTACTTTCTATTTAGTTTTCAAATTTTCCTCTAAATTTGTGTCTCAGGCTCAGACACAGCATTTGTATTCTGCCAAATTAGACCAGTTAGAGAGTCAAGTAACTGTTGTAAAGAACTGTGATGCGGTTATGATAAAGGATAACACTTTGGTACAACATCACTTGGAATATCTGGATAACCAGGTAAAGAGGAACAATCTTAGATTTTTAAACTTCTGTTGTCAGAGTCGGAGTTAGTTTGAAATATGAGGGAAGTTTTGAGTCTGCCTGCAGATAATCTTTCCCTAGAACTGTATACTTGTCTAACGCCACTGGTCAGAAATCTGGGGAAGTAAATAACCAACTTAGAACTCAACAAGCTGATTTGAACTTGACAGAATTCCCTGAATCATTGTTGGAATTAGTTACTGGAAGATCTATTTTGGTGGTCACCTTTGTGTTGGAGCCTGACCGTAATTTGGTTCTAAAACAATACTTCAGACATATGAATGAGCTGTTTTTTTGGCTCTGTCATTCATCTATTTCCTGATTTGTCTCATACGATCCAAGCAAGAAGAAAGAGGTTTCTGGCTTTGAAGTTGAGGGACATTTATATTAAAATTTCCTTGCCTTTTGGTGTTAATACTTTCTTACTTTTGGAGCTAAAGCAGCTCATTGAGAGCTTCTTTTACAAAGCCATGCTAGCGAGTCCCAGTAAATGGGCTTCCTCTCATTTACCGCAGAGGAATCACTAGTGCGGCTTTGTAAAAGAAGCCGAGTTCTTAGATTCAAGGGAAAAAATACTGGTTCCTGAATAATTGACCTTATTGATTATCCTTAACCAGCTGCTCTACACTTGCTGTGTAACTTCTCTATTGGATAATTTGGGATTTATTGCCCTTTTATAAAATTTCCTTATCTTGATTCCCAATATTGTGGACTAAAATATATTTGATTTGTACTTCTTTTAATGTTATTATTTTCCTTCTATTTTTGCTTTGCTTTTCTGTCATTCATTGTATTATTAATGGATGTATATTTGAAAGTATTATAAATAAATACATATGAGTGAAGCGATAAAGAAGGTTGATTGTGGTGTACATTCAAGGTGGGAGCAGTGTATGGAGAGAATGGCAAAATGAGGCTCCAAAGCAGAACGCCATCTTGGGTGGGAGTATACCAGGTGATCACTGATCAGAGAGATCATGTAAAGGGAGGGAAGGGGAATCTAGTGTAGAGATATGAGATAGAATCAATACCTTATGTTGAATTCTAAATATAATAAGAACTAATGATGTTGAGCTAAGAGTAGGCTAACATGGTCAAATTGATGAGTGTGACTCAAAAGTCTAATGGAAGAGTTCTGAATAGACTGAAGTTTACTAATGAAGAATGAAAAGATTTTCCTAAAATCCCACAATAGATAGCTTACTTGAGAAAACTGCAGCTTGCAGGATTATAGCACACTGTAGTGCTGGCCTATCCATAGGAAAGCACCATTTTGTGCACACATTTCTCTCTCTTGAAATACAATTTTCCCAGAGTGTGTAAGCAGAAGCTATATAGTAAAGTACAAAACACTATCTCTGTTTCAATATGCATTATTTGCTGACTCTGCAGTAATCTCTGCCAGCATGATCATCATATGATCAAGCTCCTGTTACTACTGTCATTTTGACTAAAAAGCGCTTGCTTGAACATCTATGACAAAGCTGGAGGTATAATGATGTATTTTCTATGCCACTGCCCAATAATGCTTTGCAGATTCTCCTGTGAATCCAACAAGTATCCCTTTAGGTAAAACGTTTGTCATTTACACATATTTGCCTTTGCTTAGCACATTCATCTAATTTGCCTAGAGCAGAAATAGGACATTTTCTAATCATAAAACCACATACAGGCTTATTTTCGAAAGAGAAGGGCGCCCATCTCCCTACACAAATCAGGAGATGGATGTCCTTCTCTCAGGGTCGCCCAAATCGGCATAATTGAAAGCCGATTTTGGGCATCCTCAACTGCTTCCCGTCGCGGGACTACCAAAGTTCATGGGGGCGTGTTGGCACCGTAGCAAAGGCGGGACTGGGGCGTGATTACAAGATGGGCGTCCTCGTCCAATAATGGAAAAAAGAAGGGCATCCTTGACGAGCACTTGGCCAACTTTACTTGGTCCATTTTTTTCACAACCAAGCCTCAAAAAGGTGCCCAAACTGACCAGATGACCACCGGAGGGAATCGGGGATGACCTCCCCTTACTCCCCCAGTGGTCACCAACCCTCTCCCACCCCCAAAAAAACTTTAAAAACATTTTTTCCAGCCTCTATGCCAGCCTCAAATGTCATACCCAGCTCCATGACAGCAATATGCAGGTCCCTGGAGCAGTTTTTAGTGGGTGCAGTGCACTTCAGGCAGGCAGGCCCAGGCTCATCCCCCCCTACCTGTTACACTTGTGGTGTTAAATGTTGAGCCCTCCAACCCCCCCCAAAACCCACTGTACCCACATGTAGGTGCCCCCTTCACCCATAAGGGCTATGGCAGTGGTGTACAGTTGTGGGGAGTGGGTTTTGGGGGGGCTCAGCACACAAAGGAAGGGAGCTATGGACTTGGGATCAATTTGTGAAGTCCATTGCAGTGCCCCCTAGGGTGCCCGGTTGGTGTCCTGGCATGTCAGGTGGACCAGTGCACTACGAATTCTGGCTCCTCCTATGACCAAATGCCTTGGATTTGGTCGTTTTGAGATAGGCATCCTCCATTTCCATTATCGCTGAAAACTGGGACGACCATCTGTAAGGTTGACCATCTCTAAGGTTGACCTAAATGTTGAGATTTGGGCGTCCACGACCGTATTATCGAAACAAAAGATGGATGCCCATCTTTTTTTGATAATACAAGTTTCCCCACCCTTTGCGGGGCTGTCCTGCGAGGACGCCCTCATGAAAACTTGGCGCCCCGTTCGATTATGCCCCTCCACGTCTTCATATGTGGAACCTGTGGATACTATTGCTAATATCATTAATATATCTGTGACAGAATGTTATGTTTTTATAACCTTAAAGTAGACAGAGCGGTGAAACCACTTTTAAAGAGGCCTAGTTTGGATATGGAGGCTCTTGTGAATATTTCCAATAATGTTTCCAGGGGAAACTAATTAAAAGTTAAATAGGTTCTAGAGGAACAGGGGGGGTTTGGATGTCTGCCAATTTGGTTTCCATCCTTTTCCTAGTACAGAGGTCAACCTGTTGGCTCTGTGTGATTCCTTGCATAATTACACAGACCAAGGAATTAATTCTGTGTGGAATCCCCTGTTAAATTGGGATTACTGAAAGAGAAGTCCCTGTGAAGAGTCACTGAGGGAAGTAACTGAGAGGAAGATCAGCCCAAGGGGAGAGTTTATGGAATAAAATGCAGAAAGAAAGTGCAGGTAGAAAAGGGTCCCTGGGCTGAGTGTGAAAGGGGAGGAGTTGGAGAAGATAAAGTTAATTGTTTGCCCTTTAGAGGGGTCTTTGGTTGCCTGATGGTCCCCTGACCACCACCACTGACCTGGAACAATAAAGGGGAGTCCCATCTAAGAGAACTAAACCTTTGGCTGTAAAGAGGAGTTGTGGCCCATCAAAACCACAGCTGTGACAGAGGAGAGCTGCTGGTGGGCAGTGGAGAGAACCAGCCCAGGATCAGGGTGAGCCAACGCAAAGGTTATCTTGGGGGGAGGTCAGGCCAGGAGGGTCTGGAACTGTAAAAGTGAGGAGCACAGCTTTTGGGACAATACTCGCTGGGATAGGCATGAACAGTACTTGTCTCTATGTAAATAGTCCTGCCTCTCCTTGCAAATATACCTGTGAAGTAAGTGGTATGGGTGTTCCCCATGGAACAACAAAAGCTGACTTTAAGTTATTCAAGATACTTCAACCAATTGTGTTGCCAGTATATTAATTTACCAGTTGCTTGCTGCAGAAGTTCAATAAAAGTTGAGTTGTTGTTCAGCTTCGGAGTGTAGCGTGGTTCCTGGGAGCTGAGTGGAACCCTGAATGGTAAAGTGTCTTCCAAACTCCTGGATCACTATTTTGGACCAGTGACCCACCTCAGCTCCACTGTAAGTGGACTGAAAGGAGGTGTGAGGTAAGAGTGGCCCATGTGAAAGCGAAGACCGTGAGATTTGAAGTGAGTGAGACAGTGAACATTCTTTTGTGGCCTGGGTATAGAGCTAGAACCGGGTGAGACCCAGGTTATATGTGTTTATGTGTTAGATCTGACAGTAGCTTTTGACTTAGTCATGGGAACCTCCTGTACTGGCTATTCCAGATTGAAAGCAGAAGACTTTGCCTTCATTGCTTTTCTTTCTTTCTAGAGAATAGGTTACAATGTTTTGCATATGATGACTTTCTCTCTCTCTTCCCATTGGACTCTCTCAAGATTCAGCTCTACTGCCTATTCTTTGTAACCCTTATTTTCAGGCATTCAGCCCGCTGATCCAGGAATATCCTGTTGTGCCTTTTATCTATGCAGATGATATTCAGCTGCTGTGCCTGTTGGGCAAGGATATGATGAGATGATTGGGAAAGTAAGTGCCAGTTTAGCAGGAATTTCTGATTCACTAAAGACACAATCTTAAATAGAATCCTGTCAAAACAGAAATATTGTGGGTGTATGTTTGACTTATCTACATTTTTATTACAGGGTATATGTTTGCCTTTGACTAATCAAGTATATCTACTGTAATGGAGTTTTACCTAGGTTGCCAGCAAAATGTTATGTTACACCAGGATTTATATTCCACCTTTACCTCCACAGTTCAAGGTGGAATTACAGTATTAATAATAAAAGAATACAAACAAGACATAACCAAAACAAAACACTTAATTACAACCTTAATTTCCTCCTTTCCTGAAGTTACTATAGAGGAAACTACACTTCTCCTTTCCTCCTCAAAATGTACCACCTGTTCCTCTGATCCCATTCCCACCCACCTTCTTAATGTCATCTCACCTGCTCTTATTTCTTTTATCTGTCACATTCTCAACCTCTCACTTTCCACTGCAATTGTTCCTACTGCCTTTAAACATGCTGTGGTCACACCTCTCCTTAAGAAGCCTTCACTCGACCCTACTTGTCCCTCTAATTACTGACCCATCTCCCTCCTCCCTTTTCTCTCCAAATTACTTGAGCGTGCTGTTCACCACCGCTGCCTTGATTTTCTCTCCTCACATGCTATTCTTGACCCACTACAATCTGGTTTTCACCCTCTCCACTCAACCGAAACTGCGCTTACTAAAGTCTCCAATGACCTATTACTGGCTAAATCCAGAGGTCTCTATTCCATCCTCATTCTTCTTGATCTTTCCCGCTGCTTTTGACACTGTCGATCACAGCATACTCCTCGATACCCTGTCCTCACTTGGATTCCAGGGCTCTGTCCTTTCCTGGTTCTCTTCCTACCTCTCCCTCCGCACCTTCAGTGTTCACTCTGGTGGATCCTCTTCTACTTCTATCCTTCTGCCTTTCGGCGTACCTCAGGTCGGCGTACCTTGGTCCCTTCCTCTTTCCTATCTACACATCTTCCCTTGGTTCATTAATTTCATCCCATGGCTTTTCCTACCATCTCTATGCTGATGACTCCCAAATCTACCTTTCTACCCCTGATATCTCACCTTGCATCCAAACCAAAGTTTCAGCGTGCTTGTCTGACATTGCTGTCTGGATGTCTCAACGCCACCTGAAATTAAACATGACCAAAACCGAGCTTCTCATTTTGCCCCCCAAACCCACCTCCCCACTCACCCCATTTTCTATTTCTGTTGATGGCTCTCTCATTCTCCCTGTCTCCTCAGCTCGAAACCTTGGGGTCATCTTTGACTCTTCTCTCTCCTTCTCTGCTCATATCCAGCAGGTTGCCAAGACCTGTCGTTTCTTTCTTTACAACATCCGTAAAATCCGCCCCTTTCTTTCCGAGCACTCTACCAAAACCCTCATCCACACCCTTGTCACCTCTCGTTTAGACTACTGCAATCTGCTTCTTGCTGGCCTCCCACTTAGTCACCTCTCCCCTCTCCAATCGGTTCAAAACTCTGTTGCCCGTCTCGTCTTCTGCCAGGGTCGCTTTACTCATACTACCCCTCTCCTCAAGTCGCTTCACTGGCTCCCTATCCGTTTTCGCATCCTGTTCAAACTTTTTTCTACTAACCTATAAATGTACTCACTCTGCTGCTCCCCAGTATCTCTCCACACTCGTCCATCCGTACACCCCTTCCCGTGCACTCCGCTCCATGGATAAATCCTTCTTATCTGTTCCCTTCTCCACTACTGCCAACTCCAGACTTCGCACCTTCTGTCTCGCTGCACCCTACGCCTGGAATAAACTTCCTGAGCCCCTACGTCTCGCCCCATCCTTGGCCACCTTTAAATCTAGACTGAAAGCCCACCTCTTTAACATTGTTTTTGACTCGTAACCACTCGCCTCCACCTACGCTCCTCTCCTCTTTCCTGTACACATTAATTGATTTGCTTACTTTATTTTTTGTCTATTAGATTGTAAGCTCTCTGAGCAGGGACTGTCTTTCTTCTATGTTTGTGCAGCGCTGCGTATGACTTGTAGCGCTATAGAAATGCTAAATAGTAGTAGTAGTAGGATGCAGAATCAATATCACGAAATAGAAAAGATTTAAATTTCTTCATGAATATTAAATATTGTTGACAAGTTCTCAAGGATAGTGGTAAGGAATTTCACCGTGTGGCCATCTCACATTTCAAAACAGAAGAAAAATATTTAATTGATTTTATCCCACTCGTGTTTGGAAAATGCAATAAAAATTGATTTGAGTGTTATACTTAGACCTTTCATTCTGCAAGAAAGTGACCATATTTATCATATAGGATGGCACTTCACCGGATAGAATTTTAAAAACCGAAACATTCAGCTTAAAATAAATACGAGCCACGATTGGCAACTAGTGTAATTTCAAGTAAAAAATTTTTAAACTGAATCATATTTTGACAAACCATAAATTAATCTCACAGCTGTGTTCCATATTAACTGTAAATGACTGAATAGTGTTTTAGAACAGCAAATCAACATAAAGTTTCAGTAATCAAATCGGGACAGCAATAGAGATTGAACCAGGATCCTAAATGTATCCCAGTAAAAAAAAAACTTTCTAATGAATCTTATTTTCCTAAGAATATAAAAAGATTTTTTCATCATAGAAGATACATGATGTTGCACAGCTGCACTCCTAAAATTTTGATTTTAAATACAATAAAAATGAATAGAAAAATGTTGTTGATATCTAATATCACTAGTGTCTCCTATCTAGAGACATTTAGTTTTCTCTTTTTAATAAGCTGTAAATGGTGCATTAGGATCCAAAATTTTATCTGTTTCATACAAAGTTGAATTTGAGATAAAGTCCCTTTCCAATTTGGTAAACAGGGTAAAAATACAGTAATATCATCAGCATATATAAAGTGTAAAAAAAATCCAAACAATCTAATAATCTACCTAAAGACTGCATCTTTAAATTGAAAATAAGTACATAAGTATTGCCATACTGGGAAAGACCAAAGACCCATCAAGTCCAGCATCCTGTTTCCAACAGTGGCCAATCCAGGTCACAAATACCTGGCAAGATCCCAAAAAAGTACAAAACATTATACTGCTTATCCCAGAAATAGTGGATTTTCCCCATATCCATTTAATAATGGTCTATGGACTTTTTCTTTAGTATTGGTGAACGAGGGGAGCCACAAAGTACCCTCCATCTATCCAATAAAGCTCCATCCTACTTAACCACATATCTTTGATATTTAAGAAAACCCAGAAACCATTTCAATACTTTGCCTTGAAAACTACAGTGATAGAAAATTTTGGTCATTATATCCCAATCAACTAAACCAAATCTCTTCAATGTTGCCTTCGGCACCTAACCACCATACCTCTATTCAGGAAATCTACACTGCCCCAACTTCACATTTCGTCCTTTAGATTGTAAGCTCCTTTGAGCAGGGACTGTCCTTCTTTGCTAAACTGTACAGCACTGCGTAACCCTAGTAGCTCTCTAGAAATGTTAAGTAGTAAGTAGTAGCTAAACCAAAGGCACATGAAAGATACAACTGTAGGATAAAGGCACATTGGCCCCTACTCAAAACCTTTTTCCACATGCAACCAAAGAACCTATCACTGTTTCTGTGCTATGGTTTGTTCTAAACCCAGAATGAGTATTATGAAGATGATCATGTAGATCTAAGTAGTCAAGAAATCATACCGTTACATATCTCTCCATTAATAAAGAGGGGAATAGATGCCACAGGACGGAAGTTGCTAGGTTCTGCTAAACTGAACTTTAAATTTTTTGGCATTGAAGTACTATAGCTCCTCCTAAAATTGAAAATTATTCATATCGAAATGAAAATTTAACCAATCTGTTAGAATAAGCAAAAATTGTGTGTGGGGGGGGGGGGGGGGGGGGGGGGGAGAGACTTGTTTGATCAAGTATGGAGGGCAACTATCCAAGCAACAAAAAGATTTAACATATACTTTAAAATAATCTTTAAGTTTCTGAAAATTCCTAGATTATAGATGGTTCAAAATAGCACTGCCTGCTTTAGTAGAGAGGTTGAATTGGCAGGGCTTTTTTATACTATACTGTATTACATACAGGCTTATATTACTCTTAAAATATAACACAGGCTTACCACACGATAAAACTGAACTATTGCCCGGACCAACATGACCACCGGCGGTAGTTCTAGGTTGAGCGCATGCCATTTCCGGCACTCTCCAGAAATATTATCTAGCATGACGCTAACCCGGCAGTAATCAGGCATCGCCGTGAGCTGCCCAGTTACTGCCGGGTTACCATAGAAGCCCTTACCGCAAACTCAATGGGTGGTGGTAAGTGCTCACCACCACATGGCCATTTTTGGGGGGGCTTTTTAACCACTGTGGTAATAAAGGGCCCTGGTGCATGGGAAAAAATTGGCCCCCCCCCCCCCGCTACCACAGGCCCTTTTTCCCGCAGCTTAGTAAAAGGGCCCCATAACTTTTAAAACTAACAAAATAAAAATGACTCATATTCTTAAAAATTTCACAATTGATAACATCACCTATCCCCTTGATTCTACAATGAAAATCCTAGGAATTACAATTGACCAATTTCTCTCCCTCAAAAACCAGGTCTCTAAAGTGGTCTCAAGCGTTTTCAATACACTCTGGAAACTAAAGAGATAAAGACCCTTTTTCACTAAACCAATCTTTCCTACCTTAGTTCAATCCTTGGTCTTAACAAAATTTGACTACTGTAACTCCATGTACGCAGGAATTGAATGCGGTCTTCTTAAAAAATTATAAACCGCTCAAAACACTGCTGCGTGTCTCATATGTAGATAACTGTCCTTCGCCAAAGCAACCCCTCTTCTTTATGATTTACATTGGTTGCCACTAAAAGATAGAATATCATTCAAGTTATGTATATTCATTCAACAAATTTTGTATAGCATGTTACCATCCTATATGAACAATCTCAATGAATTACAACCACACAATGCTATTAAATCATCCAGAGAATATCTCATTTTACAGTTTCCTAATTGCAAGAATGTAACCCACAAAACAATTCATGCTGCTAACTTCTCATATCAAAGCACTAAGGGGTCCTTTTACTAAGGTGTGCCGCACAGGCAAGGTTGCAAAGTATATAATATTCAAACTATGGGTTGAAACAATTCCAATATAGTTGTAAATTCAAAATATACACGTATCCAACACAACTGTGCAAATATTAATTTATTTATTTTAACTGCTTATCATATCATATATATCCAATCATCAAAAACCTAAAACCACTCAATCATATCACTCCTACTCATGGACAAATAATGTGAAGTGATAATGCAATCAATAGACATAACAACAGTAGTGATCTTGCATTAACTATATATCTGGTGAGGATTAGAAGTATAAAAGTATTTGACTCAATTTTGTTCACAGCGGTTTGGCACAACCCTATGATATAACATTTGAAATGTAATAGTTGGAAGATTGTTCTTGAGTAATGTGCATAAGTGAATGAATAGATGGGCATGAATGTGTGTTGAGTGAGTAGGAGTGATATGATTTGAGTAGTTTTAGGTTTTTGATGATTGGATATATATGATATGATAAGCAGTTAAAATAAATAAATTGATATTTGCATAGTTGTGTTGGATAAGTGTATAAGGTTGCAAAGTACACACATATTTTAACAAATATACATGCATGTGTGTACTTCATGCTTCTATATTTACACCCAATCCTGAGCAGGTGTAAAGGACACCAGTGTGGTTTACCTGTGACTGTTGCGGATTTTGTGAAGCTATTTTATATAGACACATAGGTGTCTACATTGCCTTTTTTAAGTAGCTTGAAAACAGGTACTTAGGTGGACTTCCTACCTAGGTGACTTGTTATGCTTTATGTTGTCATTCACTGTGCCATGTAAACAATGCAGCATAAGTGCAAAGGTATTAAGTATCCTAGGTAAACCTTCAGCCTTGCACCCACCCTCCCACCCCCAATTAACTTTCAACTTCATAGGCAATTTCCTCCCCCAAGATTTTGATTAATAAACTTGAAAGTCGTGATCACCTTCCAGCAAAGATCATGTAAAATCATATAACTGGATATCATACTTTCAAATATTAAACTTTGTTCTGCATGGGAAATAAATGTGTTTCAGAAATCATCACAGTGTCATCTCTGATTTTAGGGTAGGTGGGAAAAAAAAGGTCTGAAAATAACATACATTTATAGACAAAAACAATCCATACTGCATTGGCTGAAATGACTGACTAGGCTGAATTAGGATATTTTCTCTTCCTACTCAGCATTCAAAAGAAAATTCTAATTCTGTTGTCACCTCAATTATAGTGACTCAGATTCCCTTCTTTACTAGGCACCCTGTGAAGGAACCTTTCAAAAGAGACATTCAGAAGCTACACAATTTACCAGATCATGTGGTAACCTTGAATATAAGGTAAACTCTAATTTCAATCACTGTGAGAAAGGAAAAACTAAATTTGGAAGAATTATAAAGTAAGTATCCATTTTGAAACAAAATTTAAAAAGTAAGATAAATGGGGAACATCAGGACTGTCCAACAGTGAAGTAGCATGTGAATGGACTTGCCTGCAAGCACCAAAGATCCCTTGTGTGCTAGGCTAGAGTGTGGTATCTGGGTACCTTTTACTCATAAAACCCTGTGAGCCTTGGATGGAGGTTGGGGAACACCAAGACTTCCCAACAGTGAAGCAGAATATGAGTGGACAGCCTGCCAGCACCAGAAAAACCTTAGGGGTCCTTTTAATAAGGTGTGCTAACAGATTTAGCACACACAAATGAATTAGTGTGTGTTAAGTGCCCTGCAGCCCATAGGTATACAATGGGCTGCACAGCATTTAGTGCTCGCTAAATCCATTAGCACACCATAGTAAAAGTACCCCCTTAGATGCCCTTTTACTAAGCCATGGTAGGCTCTATGCGCGTGCAGTACATGCCCAAATGAGACTACCACCAGGCTAGCATGCCCTTCTGGTGGTAATTTCAGATTTGGTGCACCCAATAATGCATGGATGAAATATTTATTTCCTCCGTGCCAATGCCAGTGGTAATCGGCACTTGGCGTGTGCCGACCAGTCACAATGTGAGTAGCTCGTGAGCTTTTACTGCTAGATCAATGGGTGGCTTAGTAAATGGGCCCCTTAGTGTGTTAGGCTTGAGTATGGAACCTGGGCTTTGGAACAGCGTGTGCAGTTGTGGCATGTGTTGTCACTATGACAAACCTTTCATCCATAAAGCCCCGTGGGCCTTGAGGGTGCAGGATGTGGCCACAAGTACACAAAAGGGCACCCCTTGCCTCTTTGGAGTACCGAGAGAATTGGAAGATCAGTGAGTACTTAATGGAGCTTTTCTAAGCTCGAGGACCCCCTCCCTCCCCAACTACATATCTTGGCTGATGTATTTTTTTCAATCATCTTTATTTGAAGCTGGAAGTAGCAGTCTTCATTTTTCTGTAGGCTCTCCATCTTCAGGAATACCTATGGAGATTCCATTTTTCGTGTGAAAGTGTTCACTCAAGAGCTTTCGCTGAAGGATATGTGGGTTGTTGTCTCAAGAAATGAGGATCTACTGAATTCCATAATGGCTAGTTTGAGTACTTTTATCTTGGAGGCTGTTGTGAAATTTAAGGAATTGGGCTCTAAGACTACCTCTGAGACTCACCTAGTAAATATGGAGACAAAATTGGCTTTTTGTAATCTTCATCTGTTTCAACTGTAAGACTCTCTTGCTTTGTATCCTAAGAGAATTCCTGTACAATGAGTACACTGTTTCCTTAATTTTCCCATAAAACATTTTTTGTCTCCTGAAATATTAATAAGGAAACATTCAAGGAAATTTCGTCTTTATCGAACAACATAAGAAGATGGAACTTGATAAATGTTCCTATCTTCCTTCAAGAAAAGTAAACAAGAAGAAGAAGTTGATGTACAAGCTCCTTCTGCCAAGATCAACTCTGCTTGTAACTTTTAAAAAATGAAAACAATAAGTAGTCTGTACTGAAAGCTTATTTAAAAGATGGATATGATATGTTGCAGGCAGCAGTGCAGGTATTTTCAGATGTGTTCAGGTCCACTCGGATGGCCTGGAAAGCCTTTTTGGCTTTAAAGGCATCATTATTTCCTCCTGAAAGATTCCCCTGTATGTGGGAAACAGTACATTCTCCATAGACCCAACACATGTGGAAAAATTTGTTGTGGAGCACACTGGTTAATTTTCAATTAGGGGCATTTGGGGAAGTAATGGAGTGAGGTTAATGTTAAGGTTGGAATGTAAGTAGGACAAATGGAGGGGCATTTTCAAGATGAACTCCAGTTCAATTGTTGACATTTGCTGAAAGTGTCTAAAATTCTCATCCTGAACATAGTAATTTTCGAACTGGAAAAACATCTATTTTTTTTTTGTTTCAAAAATTGCTTATTTTCCAAATGTTTTTGTGCTCAGTTTATATTTCTTTACTACTACTACTACTACTTATCATTTCTATTGCGCTACTAGAAATACGAAGCACTATTTCTTTATGTACCATTTAACAACAAAAAAAAAAAGTCAAGAGAAAAACGCACAAAAACAAACCATAGAGATGGCTGTGTGGCACCATTCCTAGTAAACTGGACTTCACATAAAGGGATCCAGGTACAAATCTCACATTTACACCCTTATTTTGTATTGTGAGCCCTCCAGGAATACCTAAAAACCTACTGTACCTAACTGTACACCACTACAAGTCTTCAAAATCTACAGGTGAATCTCCTATCTACAGCTACAGTTGGTATTTTGTGGGTTTTGAAAGGTTCATAATTTCCACCACAAGTGTACTACTTAAGAGTGGAATATGGTTCTGGGTCCCTTTCTCTACAGTCCACTGCACTGACCACTAGTCTACTCCTGGGACCAGCTTGCTGCTTTAATAGGAATGGGCATAATATCTGAAGCTATCAAAGAGCCTGGAATGTATTGTCACTGTCACATCTTTGGAGGGTGGGATGGGGGTCATTGACTGCTGGGAGACTAAGTGGAGGTCATGCCTTAATCCCTCCAGTGGTCAGCTGGTCAGTTAGGGCACCTATTTGTAATTTAGTCATGATTAAAACAGGACCAGGTAAAAACGTCTCAATTTTTGTCCTAGACATTTTAATCCCTGAGAACCTTCCCAATTGTGGGCCCACCCAAAATACACCCCCAACATGCCCCCTTGTGATTTAGACAAACTACTGAGAAAACCATCTCAAATCTGAGTTTCAAAAATCACAACTTGGATGTTTTCTTATGAAAAACGTCTATCTGCCAGGGCCGTGCCAACACGGTAAGCGAGGTAAGCATGGCAGGGGGGCGCCACCCTCTGGGGGGGTGCCGCCGCACCATGCTCACCTCGCTCGCCCTCCCGCTCCCATTGTTCAACTACTGCCCGCCCTCTTCTCCCCCCCCCCCAACATCCCTTTCCTTTTTTTTTCTTTTTAAATTTACCTCCGTGGCGGTCCAGCAGCGCAGCATCATTGAAGGAGGTGGCGCTCCCGACGTCTCTAGCCTTCCCTTTCCTATGTTCCGCCTTCTTCTGATGTCAAGGAAATGACGTCATAAGAAGGTGGAACACAGCGAAGGGAAGGCTAGAGACGTCGGGAGGCGAGCGCCGCCTCCTTCACTGACGCTGCGCTGCTGGACCACCACAGAGGTAAATTTAAAAAGAAAAAACAAGAAAAGGGATGTTGGTGGGAGAGAAGAGGGCGGGCAGTAGTTGAACAATGGGAGCGGGAGGGCAGGGGAGAGACAAGCATGGATGCGAAGGGGGAGGGGAGAAGAGGGCGGGCCAGGCCAACTGGGACATGATGGGAGCGGGAGGACAGAGGAGAGAGGAGCATGGATGCGAGGTGGGGGGGTCATGGAAGGGAGAGAGGGGAATTGCTGGATAGGTATTAATGGAGGGTGACAGAGGAGCATGGATGGGAGGGGCAGGGCTCAGGGAGAGAGGGGAATTGCTGGATAGGGAATTAGGGATGAATGGAGGGCACAGAGGAGCATGGATGGGAGGGCAGGGCTCAGGGAGAGAGGGGAATTGCTGGAAAGGGATGAATGGAGGGGGGCAGGGGACAGAGGAGCATGGATGGGCATGGATTGGGAGGGCAGGGCTCAGGGAGAGAGGGGAATTGCTGGATAGGGATGAATGGAGGGGACAGATGGGCATGGATGGATATGGATTGCAGGGCAGGGCTCAGGGAGAGAGGGGAATTGCTGGATAGGGATGAATGGAGGGGGCAGGTGACAGAGGAGCATGGATGGGCATGGATTGGGAGGGCAGGGCTCAGGGAGAGAGGGGAATTGCTGGATAGGGATGAATGGAGGGGACAGATGGGCATGGATGGACATGGATTGCAGGGCAGGGCTCAGGGAGAGAGGGGAATTGCTGGATAGGGATGAATGGAGGGGGCAGGGGACAGATGGGCAAGGATGAATATGGATTGCAGGGCAGAGCTCAGGGAGAGAGGGGAATTGGTGAATAGGGATGAATGGAGGGGGCAGGGGACAGATGGGCAAGGATGAATATGGATTGCAGGGCAGAGCTCAGGGAGAGAGGGGAATTGATGGATAGGGATGAATGGAGGGAGCAGGGGACAGAGGAGCATGGATGGGCATGGATGGGAGGGCAGGGCTCAGGGAGAGAGGAGAAATTGCTGGACATAGAGGGGAGGGAAGAGAGATGAAGGCGATGAAATGAGGGAAAAGGAAGAGAGGAGAAAAACTGCACATGGATGAAGAAAATAGGCAGAAGCTGAGGACAAGAAATGAAGAAGAAAAGGAGGAAAGGAAAGAAATAAATGGAAAGGAAGCCCTGGAAACGGAGTTAAGAGGACAGATAGCAGCAGAATCAGATACTGGGCCAGCATGATCAGAAAAAGAAAGTCACCAGACAACAAAGGTAGAAAAAAATCATTTTATTTTCATTTTAGTGTTTGGAATATGTCCACTTTGAGAATTTACATCTGCTATCTTATTTTGCAATGTATAGCAGTTTGTTTCTAAGAATATTGCTGACAATTCCTGTCAGTGTGGCAAGTGGTGAGCGATCATTTTCACAGGGGGGGGGGGCACCACCGTCGCCAACTGATAGTCTGCAGGGGGGGGGGTGCCAACTGATAGTCTGCAGGGGGGCGCCAGAGACCCTAGGCACGGCCCTGCTATCTGCCACTTTGTCCTGCTTTTGAGACTTTTTCTATTTTGAAAATGAGTGCCATATTGTCATCTTTTGTATTCTTATGTTTTCTTATGTATTGATTTTATCATTGATGTGAGCTATGAAGTGATTTTTATTTCTCATCATAATGGGGTTATCTTCCATGTGTTCTTTGCTTTAGTCTACGAATTTTATTTCTGTTTTGGGATTTATATTCAAAACTTTTCAATACAAAGAAAGGAAAAAAAATAAATAGAGGGAGCCTATATATTTAAATACAATGTATAGCAAATTTTCCATACCTCAACAGCACTAACTTCAAGAAGTTCAATAGCAACAACCCTACCTATAAAAAGACATCACGGCAGATATTACGTTGGGTCCTAGACTGATGTCACTTGTTTTTCTGGCAAAAAAGTAAGGTTATTTCCAGAAATATTTGTTGCACTAGGAAGCTCTTGCTCTAAGCATATGGGGGCCCTTTTACGAAGCGGCTGTAAGCCCAACGAGAGCTTACCGCTGGCTAAAAGGGAAGTTCTCTACCGGCATGCAACATTTCTGGCGCTGCAATATTTCAATAATTGTAGCACTGGTGTGCACCCGGTGGTAGTCGGGTAGTGCCTTGTGCTGCCCAGTTACCGCTGGGTTAACGCGGGAGCCCTTACCACCACCTCAATGGGTGGCAGTAAGTGCTATCCCCAAAATGGCTCCACGGCTATTTCTCTAAAAAAAGGGAACCTGCTTTTTACCCACTGCGGTATAAGGAGCCCTCGGCGCACATCAAAAACATATGCCACCTTTTGCCGCAGCTTCATAAAAGGACCCATGATTTGTGCACTTAAAAGTTGAATGAATCAGTTTGTTCTTCACTCTAAAAGACGACATGTCATAAGTCATTAAGGCTTGGTAATTTTGGACACTTAAAGGGGGATTAGCGTGAGACTTATAATGGTTTATTCATTCTCTCCTCTTTGTTAATATTTGTCGTTCAATTTTTTTGTGGTTTAAAAAGGATGTAATTTGTATCATTTTGTTTGCAATATGGATTTTTTTCAAATACTAATTTTTTGACATGTTTTTTTGCTTTCTAGTACAAGGTGTTCTTGTTTATTTGTTAATTTATAATAAAAATTTAAAAAAAGCACACTGAGGTCCCAAGATAGTGTGTGTGACTAAATAGAAGGCTTGAAATTGAGAAAGCCAAACACAGAGGTGAACTTTAGAAGAGTTTTGAATTCTGAAATATACAGAAGGTTTTCATACAGCTTTCGTGTGGGGCAGGAAAAGAGATTTTCTTTCTTTTTGTTTTTTCTTTTAATTGATAATTTTCAAACGTACATCCAAAGCATTGTTTCAAGAAACCAATTCAGCCCATGTCACGGAAAAAGTGAAGAACAATAAATATAGAAATAAACAACAGGGAAATTAAGACAACTTGTCACAACATATCTGGAAAATAATTTAAGGTGATGTTATTTCACACCAGATATGATAATATTATTTAACTTCCCTGTCTAATAACAGTCTTTCCAACTGATCTGGTTCAAAGAAAACATATTTTACATCAGATGAAGTAATCAAACATTTAGAGGGAAACTTTAAAAAAAACAAAACAGTAGCCCCCAAAGCTAATGCCCTAGCTTTTAAGTGAAAAAATTGCTTACATTTTAATTGAGTTGCCGTAGAGACACCTGGGAATATCTGTATTTTCCCTCCACAATACAGGAAATCTTTCTTTCTAAAATAATTTTGTATAATTGTAGCCTTGTCAAGTTCAGAGGATGAAGGCACCAGGAGAGTGGACCACAATCCTCTGTATCTCAGTCAAACTTTCAGGTGCTCTTAGGACAGTCTACAAAGGCACAGCAAAAGTCGACCATAACCATTTACCCCTCAGTGAGTTCTATATTTTCCTCTTCACTAGGCATCCATCTCCTCTTCTTCATTCAAAGTAGCTTTGTCTCTAGCAGCTTCACCCCTGGCTTTCCAGCTCCAGCCATCTTCCAGCTGCCCAGGTCACTCATTTAATACAGCCAGTGGTTGCAGGACCCAACCCACCCTACTTTCACAGCTCAATTGTTATCTGGTAAATCCTGCTTTTCTTACCATCATTACTCTGATCCCCCAAATCTAAGCAACCTTCACGTGCTGCTTCTATCATTTGTGACAACTATGTGGCCAGAAGCAGGCAACGAAACATCTGACCACCGTTGGTCGCGGTCTGTCAGGAGGAGAGGAGCCAAGGAAGATATGCCCCAGCCCAAGCTAAGTTCTATTCATTTTATTACAGCAGACTAAGTGCGTTTCCCATATAATTTTTGAAATACAGCATAGTGGTCTTTGTAAGTGGTGGGTTTGGATGCTACTGAATGTACTGTAGGAAGTTTTTTCATGCCGATGATGACGCAGCCCTGCTCTATGTGTTTACAATGCTTTTGAGCTTCTTCAGGCTTTTTCCTCCTGAACTATCAGTGGTTCCTGGAAGTCAGACTGTTGACAAACTCCTATAACTACTTTTAAAACAAACAGGAGGAAATCTTTTTTTTCCACTGAACGAATAGTTAAGCTCTGGAGCTCATTTCCAGCGGATATAGTATCAGCAGTTGGTGTATCTGGGTTTTAAAAAAGTTTTGGATGAGTTACTGGAGAAACATAGGGAAATCCACTGCTTGTCCCTGGGAATGATAGCATGGATCTTGCTACTATTTGGGATTCTGTCAGGTACTTGTGACCTGAATTGGCCACTGTTGGGAGCAGGGTTTTAGGCTAGATAGACTATTAGTCTGATCCAGTATGACTATTATTATGTTCTTATTCCAAATGTAATACTCTTGATCACATTAAGTCTAATAATATCTCCTGTACTTTTAAAAAGCTTAGCAGTATATTCATTGATTATTTTTTGGAAAACCACTGAACTCTCTCACCCAAGGGCCATAGCCACAGAATCTCTCAAAGTAGAAGCAGAGGTAGAAACCAGTCCTATTTGGCCACTATGAGGGTATGAAGATCATAAACCCTGATCTTGTTTTGAATTTTAGGAGTGCCCATGCAATGAGCAGAATCCAGTAGGAAGGCATCGTAAGTTACCTTGCCATAAGTCTCTATCTTGGAGCAGAACTGAAGCACTTTTCTGTTCCAAGGAGACGTGACAAAATCCACTGTGAATGTGCCCCACTTGTAAATGATCATCTTACATAAGTACATATTGCCATACTGGGACAGACCAAAGGTCCATCAAGCCCAGCATCCTGTTTCCAACAGTGGCCAATCCAGGTCACAAATACCTGGCAAGATCCCCAAAAAAGTACAAAACATTTTATGCTGCTTATCCCAGAAATATTTTCCCCAAGTCCAATTTAATAATGATCTATGGACTTTTCCTTTAGGAAGCCGTCCAAACCTTTTTTAAACTCTACTAAGCTAACTGTCTTTTACCACATTTTCTGGCAATGAATTCTAGAGTTGAATTACACGTTGAGTGAAGAAATACTTTCTCTGATTCCTATTAAATTTACTACTTTGTAGCTTCATCACATGCCCCCTAGTCCTAGTATTTTTGGAAAGCGTAAACAGACACTTCACATCTACCCGTTCCACTCCACTCCACTCATTATTTTATAGACCTCTATCATATCTCCCCTTAGCCGTCTTTTCTCCAAACTGAAGAGCCCCAGTTGCTTTAGCCTTTCCTCATAGGGAAGTCGTCCCATCCCCTTTATCATTTTCGTCGCCCTTCTCTACGCTTTTTCTAATTCCACTATATCTTTTTTGAGATGCAGCAACCAGAATTGAACACAATATTCAAGGTGCGGTCGCACCATGGAGCGATACTAAAGCATTATAATGTCCTCATTTTTGTTTCCCATTCCTTTCCTAATAATACCTAACATTCTATTTGCTTTCTTAGCCACCAAAGCACACTGAGCAGAAGGTTTCAACGTAACATCAACGACGACACCTAGATGCCTTTCTTGGTCGGTGACTCCTAACGTGGAACCTTGCATGACGTAGCTATAATTCGGGTTCCTCTTTCCTACATGCATCACTTTGCACTTGCTCATATTTAATGTTATCTGCCATTTAGACGCCCAGTCTCCTAGTCTCATAAGTTCCTCTTGTAATTTTTCACAATCCTACCTCGATTTAACTACTTTGAATAACTTTGTGTCGTCAGCAAATTTAATTACCTCACTAGTTACTCCCATCTCTAGGTCATTTATAAATATGTTAAAAAGCAGTGGTCCCAGCACAGAATCCTGGGGAACCCCACTAACTACCCTTCTCTATTGAGAATACTGACCATTTAACCCTACTCTCTGTTTTCTATCTTTTAACCAGTTTTTAATCCACAATAGGACACTACCTCCTATCCCATGACTCTCAAGACTCTCCAATTTCCTCTGGAATCTTTCATGAGGTACTTTGTCAAACACCTTCTGAAAATCCAGATACACAATAACAACTGGCTCACCTTTATCCACATGTTTGTTCACCCCTTCAAAGAAATGTAATAGATTGGTGAGGCAAGATTTCCTTTTACTAAATCCATGTTGTCTTTGTCTCATTAATCCATCCTCACTTCCCCTTAGTTCAGGGATCACTCATGGGTGATATATATGGCTCAGCTTGTCTACAAGGCGATTGCCTTTCCCCACCAGGCAGATGGCAGTTCAAGGAAATCTTGAGGCAGGGAATGAGATGGCATTATTTCCCAAGGCCCCCAGATGAGGAGGCCCCATTACAGCTCTGGTCAGAGTGAGGTGAGGCCCTCACTCAGAGCATTAATAAATCCTTGGAGACGGAGGAAGATCTGTGGGATTGGAGAAGAACAGATGTAGTCCCTCTTCAAAGAAGTGGAGACAGAAAAGTGGGAAACTATAGGCCGGTAAGCCTTACTTCAGTGGCTGAAAAGGTAATGGAGGTGCTGCTCAAAAGGACAGTGAGTTTCCTGGAATCCAGTGGTCACAAGATCTGAGACAACATGGTTTTACCAAAGGAAAATCGTGCCAAACGGATCTAATTGATTTCCTTGACTAGGTGACCACAGATTTGGATGGTGGACATGCAGTGGATGTAGTCTACTTGGATTTTGGTAAGGCCTTTGACACGGTCCCTCATAGAAGGCTCATAAATAAACTCTGCTGGCTAAAGTTAGGACATAAAGTGGTGAACAGGATTGGGAACTGGTTGACTGATAGATGGCAGAGGTTGGTGGTAGAAAAAAGAAAGTTATATTACCAGGATATATAATTTTAAAAAATGAAAATGTTGCAATTGCTGGTTATATTTAGCAAAACTGTAGCAATTAAATTATGTAGACTGGGGCTCTTATATAAAAAATATAGACCCCCCCTGACCCTGCACACTGGAGCATCATAATGTTTTTTTTTTAAGTCTGTTTATTAAATTCCACATGAAGTCAATACATAGGAACATTGAATTAAAGTGGGTTACATACAATATCATTTAGATAATGAAATCTGTGCACCAAATGCTGTTTCACTCTTTGCCCTCTCCTCCAGCTAGCACATCCATATCCCCCCCCATTTTTTTTTAAAACTATATATGGACAAATAATATCACATAATTAATGGTCGCTCAGCTTCTTCTAACAACTGTAGGATCAGGGAGCCAAAAAGGAATCAAAAATTAAGTGTGTGACTGTGCGCCATTTTTATTTATTTTATTATATTTGTACCCCACATTTTCCCACCTATTGGTAAGTTCAATGTGGCTTACAGATATCTAGAAGTAAATAGGTTACAAGTTATATTGGTTCGAGAAGGATTACAGTAGTCTTAAAATGGAAAGGTCACATTGTGGGCTACAGATATGTTTGGGTAAACAGCAATCATGTTATAGATTCATTTGGGATACGCAGGTCTGGCTCAGTTCTGTCCATTGCCAGGGTTGTGGAGTGTTAGCTGGTGATTCGTCTGGCTTTGTGGGGTCATCGGAAAGGAATATCCTAAATAAGTGAGATTTCAGGTGTTTTTGGAAAGTTAGGCAATTGTTAAAGAATGTGATGTCTTTTGGTAGTGTGTTCCAGAATTTGGTGCACATGAATAAGAAGCTAGTTGTGTAAGCAGACTTGTATTTTATGCCTTGGCATCTCAGGAAGTGGAGGGTAAGATAGGATCTTGAGTCTTTGGTAGCATTATGAATTGGTAGGTCTATTAGGCTAGTCATGTAGCCTGGGGAGAGGCCGAAGATTATTCTGTAGGCCAGGGAACCTATCTTGAAGGATATATGTGCTTTGATCGGTAGCCAGTGTAGTTTTCGGAATAAAGGCCTTGCGCTTTCAAATCGTTTTTTCCCGAATATGAATGTTGCTGCTGTATTTTGTGTTGTTTGTAAGTTCTTTAAGATTTGTTCCTTACATCCTGCATAGGTTCTGTTGCAGTAGCCGACCTGGGCAAGGACCATGGTTTGGACAAGGTTGCGGAATGTATCTCTTGGAAAGTAGTGTTTAATGTGTTTGTTTCCACACTGTGGGGAACATTTTCTTTGTGGTGTTTGCTGCCTGGTTGACGAGAGATAATTGGCGATCTATGGTGATTCCTAAAATTTTCAATTTTCTCTATTGGAAAAGAAGATCCTGTGACTTTGATGGTTTCCAAGTGATCAGTGTTGTAAGGTGATTATGTATCAGGCATTGTGTTCTTTCTATATTCAGTTTCAGCTTGAAGGCTGATGCCCAGGATTCCAAAGTGTTGATGCTGTCCGTGAATCTGGAAGTAATTTTGGAGAGTTTGTTCTTGAAGGGGATAGAGATTGTTACATCATCAGCATAAATGAAAGGGTATAGGCCTTGTTTGGATACAGATCTGGCTAGGGGGACTCCGCTTTCCACAGGGTAAAGATTTCAGAGATAGACTTTACTTGGTAGGACCTTGTGGTTAGGAAACCTTTGAACCATGCAAATACCTTCTCTCCGATTCTGGATTTTCAAGTATTCTTTGTAGGATTTGGTGGTTTACCATGTCAAATGCATTAGACATGTCAAACTGAAGTAGGAGGATGTTACCTGTAGAGATTTCCTGTTTGAATTTGGCCAGAAGGGTGATCAGCACTGTTTCAGTGCTAAGATGGGCCCTGAAGCCAGATTGGGATTCATGTAGTAGATCAAATTCATTGATGTATTCTACTAGCTGGTTGGCCACTATGCCTTCCATTATTTTGGTCATTATTGGTATGGATGTAACTGGTCTGTAGTTTGTGACATCTTTGGCGCCTTTCTTGATGTTTTGGGATTGGCATGAGTAGTGTGAGCCATTGGTGTCAAAGTGGCCCAAAAGGGCTTCCAGGTTTGACAGAAATGGCACCCTGTCATGGAATCCACATCATGTGAACCACACTGCTCCATTGACACCTGCTGGATCATGAGGGATCTCCACTGGGGTATCGAAGGGGTTCCACAGAAAGCCATTGCTGTAGTACACACTTTACCCCCAGTAACATAGAGTGTTTAAGAAAAGCTAGGCGCCACCTTGGCATGGGCCAAGGCACATCAAATGTAGCAAAGACGGAGGCCGAGGTGTCCAGCGTACCCCCCACATTGTAGAAATGTGACTTCCCAAATGAGTCCAAAAAAGGGTGGTGCCTGGGGCAATTCCAGAACTGGTGTCCAAGGGTTGCCGCTGGATGATTACACTTTTTGCAAGTCACTTGAGGTGCCAAAATGGGCTTTCTACACCGCTACAGGGAAATAAACAAATGCACGACCAGTTTGTATTGCTGTTCCCAATGAAGTATCTCCTTGGTCAGTGAACTATAAATTTGAAAGCAGCCAGTGGTCGGCAGGATTAGAGTACGAAGATCTTCAGACCATTTCTGCTCCAAGGTGGTGTAATCATATAACCCTGATGATGAGATCGCAAAGTAAGTCGCAATTGCGCCTCCAGGCTGTAAAGCTCTGCAATCCCTTCATGTTCCTCAGCGGTCAGCGCTGGGTGCGGCAGGGAGGAAATATAAATGTTAAACTCGTAAATAAGGGTATCAGTCTCTTGATTCAAGTTGATATTCCTCCCGCTTGGACAAATAGGACCTTATGTTCCCTTATCTCTCACAACATGAAGTATGTAAAGAATACCTTTCTGATGCCGAGAACAGAAGTTAGCCATGGTTATGCCTGGTGTGAAATCTCCATTACCCTGAAGAGATAAAAAGAGGACTATCTCCCACAGATGGGCATAATCGAACGCGAATGCCTATCTCCATGGGCGTCTATGTCCGAAAAGGGGTACGTGAAGAGGCGGGACAGACCGTATTTTCGAAAAAAATGGACGTTTTTCAGCTGGGCGTTTGTTTTTTTACTGATAATGGAAACTAAAAACGCCCAGCTCAAAAACGTCCTAATCCGAGCCATTTGGTCGTGGGAGGGGCCAGGATTTGTAGTACACTCGCCCCCCTGACATGCCAGGACACCAACTGGGCACCCTAGAGGTCAGTGCGGTGGACTTCAGACAACGTTCCCACATGCATTGCTCCCTTACCACGGGTGCTGAGCACCCAACCCCCCTCCACCAAAACCCACTACCCACAAATGTACAACACTACCATAGCTCTTAGGGGTGAAGGGGGCACCTACATGTGGGTACAGTGGGTTTTGGAGACCTCCCATTTACCAGCACAAGTGTTACAGGAAGGGGGGGATGGGCCTGGGTCCACCTGGCTGAAGTGCACTGCAGTACCCACTAAAAGTGCTCCAGGGACCTGCATACACGCAGGTCTCTAGGACTTGTTGCTGCTATATAACATTGGCACACCAGTTGACACCTGAAGACTAATCTCTCCGAAAATGTCCTTTATTGGAATAAGCACGCTTACTCACAATTAACTGCAGATCAGAGGTTGTGCCCCACTGGCAACGAGTCTCCCTGGTACTGAGATGAGCAGTAGGTCAGAGCTGGCAGAATGGTGTACAATGCCCTCTTTCAGCCACATTCAAGGTAAGAACTAAGTTCTATAACGTGGCTAACACGTGAAAGGGATCTAAAATTGGCTTACAAAAATGGCCACTACCTCATGGACTACCAGAAACAAAACAGGGCACACTCTGACCCAGTAAGCAGGGGGAAAATCACCATGGGAGTAGAGCCTACCAACTACCAACATCGTGAGCATTTGCCACAAGCTACTGGAATCACGGAGCCCAATACCCTACACCCACCACAATGCATTGCTGATGTGACTCTGCAGTGCGCATAACAGAAAAGGTGTCACACTCACCCGAGAGCCACATCAGAACCAGGGAAAGGCTGTCACAGGATAGAACACATTCTGCTGTCATGGAGGTGGGTACGGCATTTGAGGTTGGCATAGAGGCTGGAAAAAGTTTTTAAAGTGGGTTTTTTTTGGTGGGAGGGGGTTAGTGACTACTGGGGGAGTCCGGGGAGGTCATCCCCGATTCCCTCCAGTGGTCATCTGGTCAGTTGGGGCACTTTTTTGGGACTTCTTCGTGAAAAAAAGGGTCCACAAAAAGTGACTCAAAATCGCGGTAAAAACGGCTTTTTTTTCGATTATCAGCTAAAGATGCCCATCTCTCCTCGGCCGATAACCACGCCCCAGTTCCGCCTTCACCACGCCTCCGACACGTCCCCGTCAACTTTACCCATTTCCGCGATGGATTGCAGTTGGAAACGCCCAAAATCGGCTTTCGATTATACCGATTTGGGCGCCCACAGGAGAAAGACACCCATCTCCCGATTTGGGTCGCAATATAGGCATTTTTCTCTTTCGATTATAAGCAGGATAGTCTGCCAAGAGCTTTACAAACCCATTGACCATGTGGCTCATAATGGAGTAAAAATTGGGTGTAGGCATGGAAGACTGGCCAACTTTGAGGCTCGTTCATAACTAAAATGAAAAGGGTGGGCCAACCCAGTTTCTAAAGGAGTATAAGAAAAATGAGATACCCCTCTATACCAATCGTTAATGCCTCATTTTACAAGCTAAGGAAAACAACCTAACAGATAACAATCCTAATCCCCCTCGCTCTTTGGGTAAGTCCGCGTGCTATCTGCATTCTGGCTCACTTTCCATTCCACAGATATACATTAATCAACTTACTCAAAGCCCTCAATGAACTGACTTTTACCAGTATCCCTACACAAATAAAATTATACTTCTCAATTTCTTTTCTCAATATTAAAGTAAGCTTTCAATAACAGCAACTTCTATCACTTCTTTATGTGACTGTAAAAGTGTAGGGATGCTACTCTCTCTCAGCAGTCAGGAAAGTACTATTTTATTTGCAAATTGAAAAATAGAAAAATATTGTTTTTGGCTCATGTCTCACTAAAAACAGAGAATGGTTATATATTAAAATTTGTTTGAATAACATGAGATTGACCTGAAGCTGATGATTGATTTCTGCAGCTGATATGGTTAGTGTGACGCCAGTGATGTTTTGCTACAATTTCTGAGGTTCCCACATTTTTGAAAGCACATTGCTCTAGTTTCTTGTTGTATACTGAAACTGTTTTTCTACAGTGTTTCAGTTTTCTTTGTTTTGTTTTTTTTACCCCTTATGAATTGTGAATCAAGGATCATGGATAAGGTAAATCACAAGGCTTTTAAAATAACACATGGAACAAACACCTTCCCAATATCTCAGAAATCCAAATTTCAGTTTGAAGTTAAAAATGAACATCAGTAAACTGCTTTGACATTTGTTGTACTCAAGAGGAGTGGTACAGCAAGTTTCTAAATGTATGATTTCACTTTGCAACTATACCTACATTTTTGAACTATGAGGCAATCCCACCAGACATGCCGGTGGAGGAGTGGCCTAGTGGTTAGGGTGGTGGACTTTGGTCCTGGGAAACTGAGGAACAGAGTTCGATTCCCATTTCAGGCACAGGCAGCTCCTTGTGACTTGGGCAAGTCACTTAACCCTCCATTGTCCCATGTAAGCCAAGCGCGGGGTACAAATGTAACAAAAAAAAAAATAAAATAAATTTAAAAAAACCATAACTGATTGAAAGAAATAATGCTGTTTAATTCAAACAGAAGCATGTTCATTGATCATACTTATGATGCATGATCATCACATCTGTTTCATTGTTACAGGGTACATATCTCTCTCTTTCTTCCACAGGAACATATGGGCCAGAATGTTTCTCCAAATAATGTTTTCAACTCCTGAAACTTAATTTGATAATTTACTTATGACTTTTTTTTTTTTTTGGGGGGGGGGGGGGAAGGCTGGAGTACATGGCATATACCTCGCCACTTTTCTGGCACTCTACTGGAAGGGGGGTGAGGGGCAGGAAGGGGTGGGTAATGGGAAGGACCTTGCAGATACTGGGAGGGTAGGTTATAGAGGGATGGGGAGGGCCATTTTATGGGTGGTGCTTCATATATTGTATGCAGTATGTAATTTTCAGGAATTTAATGGGCTTTGTGCTTTGAGTTTTAGTCATAAGTGGGGGCTGGAGGCTGGGATGGCTCCCATCTTTTATCTGTATATTACACTTGTTTATATGCTTTTGCAAATAGGTTAACTCCCATGACACTTGGAATGTGGGAGGAATATCTTCCCTGGTAAAAGGAAAGAGAAAATTTTGCATGTTTTGCACAGGCAGCATACCTCTACAGCTATGCTTCAGGAGATTCACTCAAGACTGGAAGAACAGAGAAAATTACAAACTTGGTGGGCTGGTGATTATGTTGTGTCCTCGGCTATCGTTAAAAAGGCAGGAGTGATTATATTGTTTCATAAAGGATTGGTGGTGGAGAAACAACATATTATAGACCCTGCAGGTAGATTTGCAATTGCCTTTGTGAAGGTAAATGGCCAAGGTCTTGTTTTATGTAATCTATTTGCCCCCAATTTCTACAGCAAGAAATTTTATGCTACACTTCTCGCCCATCTTCATCATTTTGAAGGCATTCTTCTTTTGTAATGGGGGAGACTTCAATAGGGTGGCTGATCCTAATTTAGATAAAATCTGTAACCCTCATAATGAACACACAGAAACACACAGATAATACCGAAAGCCATACCTTTAATCTGTGATACCTTGGATCTAGTGGATAGTTGGAGGGTGCTTCATCCCATGACACATGATTTCACACACCACTCTTGTGTGCATGGCACTCTTGCTCACATTGATTACCTATTATTCTTCAGTACAGTGTTTCCTGAAACTGTTAAGGTTACTATTGGCCCAGCGGAAATATCAGATCATGTCTTAATCTGGGTGGTACTGATTTTACAACATAATTCTCAGAGGGTATAGCAGTGAAAACTTCCATTAGATTTATATACTGACCCGAACTTTGGAGGTTCTACCAGTTTTTCAACAGATAACACAAGGGGAATGCTAGCCTTTATTGGGAAACAGCAAACACTGTAATGGGGGGGGGGGGGGGGGGGGGGGGGGGGGAGGAGATTTTAGTATAGTCTATCTACAAAAAGAAAATAAGGGATAAAACTATTTTGAGATTGGACAAACAATTAGTGAAAGAACACCAACGTGTGGCATTAATCCTAGTGCCCATAACAAATCCCAATTGCTTGCTACTCAAACAGCACTAATTAATGAGCTAATTCATGAAAGGGCTCAGAAGTCTGCAAAATATTATCAATATCGGCTATATAAATTAGGTAACAAAAGCGGCAAACTTTTGATCAGGATGGTTAGAATTTGGAATGGCCCTTGTAGAGTCCTGCAGATTAAAAATCAACAAGTACATAAGTACTGCCAAGCTGGGAAAGACCAAAGGTCCATCAAGCCCAGCATCCTGTTTCCAACAGTGGCCAATCCAGGTCACAAATACCTGGCAAGATCCCTAAAAAAGTACAAAACATTCTATACACACTTTGTGCCTGGATAATAATATCTGTCAGGTTTTTAAAGAGTTTTATGCAGATCTTTCTTCTCAGGGTTCTGCCCATGATTTACAGAGTGATATGTATCTATCTAGTATAGATTTGCCTACCTTAGTGGATGCTGATCGATAGTTATTTAATTTACCTATTAGGGAAGAGGAGCTTGCTTTGGCTATAAGTACATAAGTATTGCCATACTGGGAAAGACCAAAGGTCCATCAAGTCCAGCATCCTGTTTCTAACAGTGGCCAATCCAGGTCACAGATACCCGGCAAGATCCCAAAAATGTACAAAACATTTTATACTGCTTATCCCAGAAATAGTGCATTTTCCCCAAGTCCATTTAATAACGGTCTATGGACTTTTCATTTAGGAAGCCGTCCAAACCTTTTTTAAACTCCGCTAAGCTAACAGCCTTTACCACATTCTCTGGCAACGAATTCCAGAGTTTAATTATACGTTGAGTGAAGAAACATTTTCTCCAATTCGTTTTAAATTTACTACATTGTAGCTTCATCGCATGCCCCCTAGTCCTAGTATTTTTTGGAAAGCGTGAACAGACGCATCCAGCAAAGCTCCGAGATATGATGGTTACAGAGCACAATTTTATATGTCATTGATCACAGAAGTGGCATCCCTCTGGTGGAAGCTCTTAATAAATTCACAGAAATTAGATCTCTACCAGAGTCTTTGAAAAAGGTACAAATCATAGTTTTTCCTAAGCCCAGAAAGGATCCTATCAAGACAGAATCCTATAGGCCCATTTCTCTCCCCTGTTATGAAGCTAAAGTGTTAGCAAAGATCCTGGCCAAAAGGTTAGCCCCAAAATTACCTCAATTAATTGCTGACTCTCAGGTTGGCTGTGTTCAGAACATATCAGCAGTCAAAAATATTAGGAGGATATTAGCTTCTTTAGAATGGGTTCATCATCGGAGCTTACCATCTCTTCTTATTAGCTTTGATGCCGAAAAGGTACTCAATAGGATGGATTGGGGATTCATGTATGGGGTTCTGAGACACAATGGAATAGATGGCTTTTTCTGGGATGTAATCTGGACACTATATCAGGCTTGGGTTTTGGTTAATGGGGTGATGTTCAATCTTTTCCCCATACAGAGAGGCACCAACTATCCCTCTTGCTGTTTGTCCTCACAGTAGACCTGTTAATTAGAAAGCTCATGTCCAATCTGGACATTGTTGCAGTACGTATGAGGCCAGAAGAATTCAAAATATTCGCATTTACGGATCTGCTAATATATATTACTCATCCCCGTAGATTACTGGTGACCCTGTTGGAGAGCATGACGGAATTTGGGGACTCTTCTGGCAACATAGCAAAATCGGATGGAAGGGAGCTTTGGATATCTTGGGATACAATTACCTTCGGATCCTAGGCAATTATATCATGTTAACATCTCCCAATTACTTAAATTTACGAAACATCAATTAGACATATTGAGAGCACTGCCCATATCTCTGAGTGGAAGAATTAGTCTATTCCGCATTACTTTATTACCAAAATGGCTATATGTACTCTAACATGTCCCACTTTGGTTGCTTTGAAAGGATATGCATATTCTACAGAGGGAGATCATAAGGTTTTGATGGGGTGGTAAAATAAAAAAACCTAAATTAAAAACTGAAAAACTGTATGGTAATTGGGGTCAGGAATTGAGGCTTCCAGATAGTAGGGTTAAAAGGGTAGAGAAGGGTAGATAGTGGGGTTCCCCAGGGGTCTGTACTAGGACCGCTGTTTTTTAACATATTTATAAATGATCTAGAGATGGGAGTAACTAGTGAGGTAATCAAATTTGCTGACGACACGTTATTCAAAGTTCTTAAATCACAAGAGGATTGTGAAAAATTACAAGATGACTTTACGAGACTGGGCATCCAAATGGCAGATGACGTTTAATGTGAGCAAGTGCAAAGTAATGCATGTGGGAGAGGAACCCGAACTATAGCTATGTGAGGCAAGGTTCCACATTAGGAGTCACCAACCAGGAAAGGGATCTAGATGTCATCGTTGATGATACGTTGAAATCCTCTTCTCAGTGTGTGGCACAGGCTAAGAAAGCAAATAGAAAATTAGGTATTATTAGGAAAGGAATGGAAAACAAAAATGAGGACGTTTTAATGCCTTTGTATCGCTCCATAGTGTGACCATACCTCGAATATGGTGTGCAATTCTGATCACCGCATCTCAAGAAAGATATAGTGGAATTAGAAAAGGTACAGGGAAGAGTGACAAAAATGATAAAGGGGATGGGATGGCTTCCCTAAGAGGAAATGCTGAAGTGGCTAGGGTTCTTCTGCTTGGAGAAAAGATGGCTGACGGGAGATATGATAGAGGTATATACAATAATGAGTGGAGTGGAACGGGTAGATGTGAATCGCTTGTTTACTCTTTCCAAAATTACTAGGTCTAGGAGGAATGCAATGAAGCTACAAAGCAGTAAATTTAAGCACATCCGAGAAAATATTTATTCACTCAATGTGTAATTAAACTCTGGAATTCGTTGCCAAAAAATGTGATAAAAGCAGTTAGCTTAGCAGGGTTTAAAAAAGGTTTGGATAGCTTCCTAAAAGAAAGTTCATAAGCCATTGTGGAGGAGTGGCCTAGTGGTTAGAGCACCGGTCTTACAATCCAGAGGTGGCTGGTTCAAATCCCACTGCTGCTCCTTGTGATCTTGGGCAAGTTACTTAACCCTCCATTGCCTCAGGTACAAACTTAGATTGTGAGCCCTCCTGAGACAGAGAAATAGCCAGTGTACCTGAATGCTTTCAGTATGGCATTTTAATCCAGCCTGTTCTTTTTTTTTTTTTAGATCCAGATTTGACTAATGAGGTCCTTAGATGCTAGGGTGGGGGGGGGGGCTGAGAGGTTGGTTACTCTTGCATAATTCTTACAGGAGGATGATCTCCTTCCAGATCCTTTGTAAAATTTCCTGTTGTGTGACCTACAGATATCTTTGGGTATATGCCATTGGCCCACTATTTCTCTATTTTGAATAGAGGTTCTTTTTCTATGGGGGTATCAGCTCCGCTAAATTAAAAGAATTCTTCAAAGATGAGGATTCCGACAGGATGTTAGTATCACAACTGCACAAGGCCTTGCAGAGTATTTTGCTTCCAAATCAAATGTGGTATTGGCTTCCAAATGAAGGAGCTTGGAACAAGGTTGATTCTTGCTGACATTAGTCATGCACTAAAAATTATTCCTAGGATGGAATGGTGATAAGAGCAAACTGGCGAGAGTACACCATTAGAATTATTACTCAAGCTATTTTTCTAAGGTGCAAGCCTATATCTCTGGATGTGTTGCATTCAAAACCTGTTTAAAGTGTGATGGTTCTGAGGGCACTTTCTCTCACACTTTATTGTTATGCCCAAAGGTTTGCCATTTTTGGTCCAGGGTACTATAGTATGTGAACAGAATTCTGGGTATATCAGTCCCACTCTCTCCTCTTGGTATATTATTTGGGAAAATATCGAGTTGTGGGAGTTTTGGACCGGGAAGAGTTTTTAAAAATAATTTAATATGGAATGTGTGGTGGGGCATAAATGTTTCATGCAATATTGGACAAACCCAATCACACTGTGAATAATGTAGATTCACTACTAAACATGAAAATATTTTTTAAAAGATGGACCGAAATGCGCTGCTGGAATACCATAGTTGTCATCCAAAGAAATTCTAGAGGCTAGAATTTGAAAGAATTGTTGAGTCCTACTAGTACTACTTACTATTTCTATAGCGCTACAAGATGTACATAGCGTTGTACACTTGAACATGAACAGACAGTCCCTGCTCATAGTAACATAGTAGATGACGGCAGAAAAAGACCTGCATGGTCCATCCAGTCTGCCCAAGACAAACTCATATCTTGAATTTGTACCTGTCTCTTTCAGGGCACAGACCGCACAAGTCTGCCCAGCAGTACCTCCCGCCTCCCAACCACCAGTCCCGCCTCCCACCACCGGCCCCGGCACAGACCGCATAAGTCTGCCCTCCCCTATCCTAGCCTCCCAACCACCAACCCCTCTTCCCCCCACCTGCTCCGCCACCCAATTTCAGCTAAGCTTCTGAGGATCCATTCCTGCTGCAAAGGATTCCTTTATGCATATCCCACGCATGTTTGAATTCCGTTACCGTTTTCATCTCCACCACCTCCCGCGGGAGGGCATTCCAAGCATCCACCACCCTCTCCGTGAAAAAATACTTCCTGACATCTTTTTTGAGTCTGCCCCCCTTCAATCTCATTTCATGTCCTCTCGTTCTACCGCCTTCCCATCTCCGGAAAAGATTTTTTTGCGGATTAATACCTTTCAAGTATTTGAACGTCTGTATCATATCACCCCTGTTCCTCCTTTCCTCCAGGGTATACATGTTCAGGTCAGCAAGTCTTTGGTCATACGTCTTGGAACGCAAATGCCATACCATTCTCGTAGCTTTTCTTTGCACCGCTTCCATTTTTTTAACATCCTTCACAAGGTACGGCCTCCAAAACTGAACACAATACTCCAGGTGGGGCCTTACCAACGACTTGTACAGGGGCATCAACACTTCCTTTCTTCTGCTGATCATACCTCTCTCTATACAGCCTAGCAACCTTCTCGCTACGGCCACCGCCCTGTCACACTGTTTCGTCGCCTTCAGATCCTCGGATACTATCACCCCAAGATCCCTCTCCCCCTCAATACCTATCAGACTCTCCCCGCCTAACACATACGTCTCTCGTGGGTTTCTACTCCCTAAATGCATCACTTTGCATTTCTTCGCATTGAATTTTAATTGCCAAACCTCAGACCATTCTTCTAGCTTCCTCAGATCCCTTTTCATGCTTTCCACTCCCTCCCGGGCGTCCACTCTGTTGCAAATCTTAGTATCATCCGCAAATAGGCAAACTTTACCTTCTAACCCTTCGGCAATGTCACTCACAAATATATTGAACAGAATCGGCCCCAGCACCGATCCCTGAGGCACTCCGCTACTCACCTTTCCCTCCTCCGAGCGAACTCCATTTACCACCACGCTGTGTCGTCTGTCCGTCAACCAGTTCCTAATCCAGTTCACCACTTCGGGAGCTATCTTCAGCCCATCTAGTTTATTTAAGAGCCTCCTGTGAGGAACCGTGTCAAATGCTTTGCTAAAATCTAAGTAGATTACGTCTATAGCACGTCTATGATTCAATTCTCCAGTTACCCAATCAAAGAATTCAATGAGATTCGTTTGGCACGACAGAGCTTACAATCTAATCAGGCAGTTACCTTCTGTTCCTCCCTCATTAAACAATGACATCATGCAGAGAGGGCATAAGAAGTGTGGCAATTGTACAACTTTTTTTTTTTACTGCAGAGTTGGAGGAAATTAATAAATTCTGTGGATAGTAAAATTTACAAGTTGAAATTTTCCACAACATGTAATACTGATCATGTGGTGTACATATTAAGATGCAGTTTATTCGGGGAAAACAATCAGATCTTTCAATTTAAGAGTTAATGAGCATCATTCCAGTGTTTTGAGATGGATGAATGGAGCCCCATTGGTGAAGCATTGCTTATTTGTCAAACATGAGTTCAATCCAGTGGCGTAGCCACAGGTGGGCCTGGGTGGGCCAGGGCCCACCCACTTAGGGTTCATGCCCACCCAACAGTAGCACACATTTAGTGGTAGCTGGTGGAGATCCCAAGCTATATCAGCTGAAGACTTCCCCCTGATGGTAAGCCAAGATGGAAAGAAGCATTTTCTCGCCAGCTGAGATATTTTTTTGGTGCTGGTGGGGGAGAACACTTGGTGCCCACCCACTTCTTGCCTAGGCCCACCCAAATCTGTTGTCTGGCTACGCCCCTGGTTCAATCGATTTATTTGTTTTATCATTGATCATGTATTGCTAACTAAATGGGGAGAGGATATTAACAGAAAACTGTTGCAATGTGAACAGAGGTGGATTTTTTGATTGAAGTCATTTGAACCACATGGTTTGAACAGTAATCTTGATTGGGGAGTATTTCTTTGAATAGTTTTCTGAATGCATGACGTCATGGAGCCACAATTTATCACTGGCTGAAGTACGTGGGCATTTTAGTTTTAAATGGGTGCCATATTGGTTTCATTTTTTTTTTAATAGAGACAAGCGGGTTTGCAGTTTAGTGGGAGAACCGAGTGAGTAAGAGGAAATGCCAAAAAGACTGCATTACACTGTCGATTTACTGTTGTGGGAGAGTGGTGGCATACAATTTATATATTTTTAGGTGACAGCACATGGAAATGTCCTGACAAAACCATTGGTAAAACGGGTGCCTGTTGGGATCGCAGTCTGAAAATAAATGCTACTTCATTTCACTATTATTGAAGCCGCTGTTTCACTGACTGAGATTGATAAAAATTGTGCATGATGAGTTTTATAATGAATGTTTTTAGCAAATGACTGAATGTGTCTAAATGGTGCCAATAAATTAGTCTGTTTTGAAATTTAGGACATGCTTTTTCTCCATTTTTTCATATTTGTTAGTGAATCTACATTATCCACAACGTGGTTGGGTTTGTACAACAATATTTTTTGTGGATAATTTTCCCATTATTAGTTAGAGTAATGCAATATTGGATAAAGGATAAGCCGCCAAGCTATTGGCACTGGAGATACGTTTCATTTGCTGAAGGTTTTGGAAGCCAGAGATGCTGGTACAACCTTGAAGTGGAACAGGAGGTTTCATACCATTTGGGCCCCTTATCTTCAGAACCTCTCACATCGAACACGGTCTGGTTTTGAATGACTTGAACAATTACTCCTAAGTACAATTTGTTTTGGAGCGTCACTCTGGGGGGGAGGGGAGGAGTTCCGGGGGGGGGGGGATCATAAGATTCCAGACCTTCTACTATTTTGTTTAGCTTTGTGGGAAAGGGTGGATTAATGGGGTACATTTGTATAAATCTGAAGTATGCATTTTATTGTTGTATGAGTTGTCTGTTCCCTTGTACTTGAATAAAATAGATTGGACTTAAAATGCCAATGTACCATCTCATACAGTATGAGCTGTGCCTGTATACATATTAAATATCTGACATCTTTTGTCCTTCCTCCATATCTTGGAGATGTGGGGACAGAGGAACCTCCTCTCGGCTCGTGTATTCCATTCCAGCTTTGTCTCCATATGCATATGAGTTTGCACAAGCACAAACCCACATAGGTGTATGGAGAGATGGACAAATGGACAGATAGATTAACCCTCAACAACAGGTGATCTCACTTTTATGAAATATACCTTAAAATGGACAAAACTTTCCTATTTAATTACAAATGAAAGCTCATGGCATCATAGCCCCAGCAGTGGTCTATTTTAATTTAGCTATAATGACTATCCGTGAATCTCTGATGTATATATTTGTTTAGAAAGAGGAAAAGCCTCAAAGTCTAGAGAAACACTCTATTGTTGATAATATCAACATAAAGGAGGTTCTCTAAATCATCATAGGCAAAAACCTCTTAATTTTAACAGTGGTATGACTAATCCGCTCAAATACTACACCCCCCCCCCCCCCCCGTGTAAATAATCACTAATCGGTTACTTATCTTTTTCCTTCATATTCAACAGTCAATAAAACACCAACCACGGCCCAACTTCGGCCCAAGTTTCGAAATACTGCCTCAGGGTCCGTGGTGTTTTGACTGAAAAAGATAAAGCAATTTCTCTGTCCAGGTTCATTTTAATTTAGCCAGAAGCCTGAAGCAGGAGGAGGAAACTGCTGGGCCAAAATAATTAAAAAAAAACCCACAAAACAACAGCAGCAACAACAAAATGTTTTTTTTTTTAAAAGTCACTATTATATGCACAGAATAAAACATGCATCGAGATAAAAAAATGATTTTGAATATAAAGTTATAATGATCTTTTCATGTTATTAAAATTAAAAACTAAAGGGCTCAATATTCAAAATGATTTAACTGGGTCATGCCTGGTTAAATCATGCTGATCAGCCCAACTGATAAACCAGATAGTGCCATTGATTAACACTGACTGCAGTGGCACTATTTGGTTAGTGCCAGGACAAATGGAGGACAGAGTTGGGCTACACCCGGAAGTTATCTGGGCATCACAGATATTCAGTGCCGGTGCCAGGAGGGCTAACTGGACATGCTGTACTGCTTATAATGCAGTCTTAACCAGGGGTGTAGCTATGTGGGGCCACGGGGGCATGGGCCCCTGTAGATTTGGCCCTGGCCCCCCTCGCCGCCAACCCCTTCGACCCCTCCCTCCCGCCACCAACCCTCCCCCGCCATCACGTACCTTTGCTGGCGGGGGTCCCAACCCCGCCAGCCTTAGTCCTCTTCTCCGGTGCAGCCGCATTGCTGATCTGCAAGACTTCTGTTTCTGACGTGCAGGATGTCAGACTCAGAGAAACAGAAGCCTTGCAGATAAGCAACGCAGCCGCGCCGGAGAAGAGGACTTCGGCTGGCGGGGATTGGAGACCCTCACCAGCAAAGGTACCCGATAGCGGCGGGGGGAGGGAGAGGGGGGTCGAAAGGGTTGGTGGTGGAGGTCGGCGGTGCCGGGGGGGGGGGGGGGGGACTAAAATGTGTCCCCTCTCCTTGGGCTCTTGACCCACCTCCCGCCGAAGTCTGGCTACGCCCCTGGTCTTAACTATGCCCAATTAGCTTTCTGGTTAATGCACTGAATATCGGCCATACCTGGATAATCTACAGGTGGTGGCAAACACCCTGGATAGGTGCCAGGGTGGAATATCTAGTCCTAGTTCTGCCTGAAAAAAACCCCCTAAACATACTACTGATAAAGAAAGACAAAATGTAATAACCCAACATTTTATTTATTAGCAAAGATAAGAAGGCTTTTCTTAAACCCGACAAAGAAAAAGAATTTTGATTTTCGTGTTAAATTCCTTCTACAAAGCAGTTTCATAGAGACTTTAAAATATAGCCAAGACTTTGCTTGCCATGAATCCAATTTTCCATATTCAGCAGTCCTCTGTTACACAATCCACTCACAGTCAGGGGTTTATGTCATCAGATGTCTAACAACACATCTTTGCTGTAAAAAAAGGACCAGCTGACTTCTATGCAGACTTCTGACTTCTATGTAGACTACTGGCTCTTCTGTTTGTTTTGATTTTCAATAGCTCTTTTAAGTACTGCATCAGGCACAAGATCTGATATTTTCATGTCTGAATTATCACAGCCAATTTTAGGGCAGCTGTAAATAAAAGAAAGAGACATCAGTTAGCTGCACTTTTCTTCTGCTAGGTCTGTAGGTTAGGAGAGCAAAATTGCACATCTAGAGGCACTCTCTGAGGACAGCAGGATATCGGTCCTTGAAAGTGGGCGACATCATCTGACAGCATCAAGGATGGAGAAATGTAAGCAAAGCTTTAGAGCGGTCTGCCAACACGTGTAAAAATGGAATTACCATCTGACTACCATGTGGCTCTTGCGGGAATTTCATTTTTGGCGCACGTCCAATACATGCGTCTGAAAAATATGCTTTATTTTCGGGCGCGCGTAATGGACTTGCGCCAAGAGGTATTTGGCATGCATAGGTCATTACCGCCCAGTTACCATGTGAGTCTTTACCGCTAGGTCAATGGCTGGCGGTAAGGTCTTAGACCCAAAATGGAAGGGCGGCAATTTTCATTTTGCCGCATGTCCATTTTCGGTAAAAATTTTAAAAAGGCCTTTTTTACAGGCATGCTAAAAAATGGATCGGTGTGCGCCCAAAACTTGAGCCTACACTACCGCAAGCCGTTTTTCAGCGTGCCTTTGTAAAAAGACCCCTAAGTGTTCATAAACAGTGAGTGGTGCAAAAGGTTTATTATCAGCCTTATTTTTGAAAGTGATGGACGGCCATATTTCGACCCAAATCGGGAGATGGGTGCCCATCTCGCAACGGCGCTCAAATCGGTATAATTGAAAGCTGATTTTAGGCGCCTGCAACTGCACTCCATCGCGGGAACGAACAAAGTTGACGGGGGCGTGTCGGAGGCTTGGTGAAGGCGGGACTGGGGTGTGTTTATCGGCCGAGCACAGATGGGCGCCTTTGGCCGATAATCGAAAAAAATGGCCGTTTTTAGTGCAATTTTAGGTCACTTATTTTGGACCCTTTTTTATCACGAACAAGTCCCAAAAAAGTGCCCTAAATGACCAGATGACCACCGGAGGGAATTGTGGATGACCACCCCTGACTCCACCAGTGGTAACTAACCCCCTCCCACCAAAAGGAAAATGTTAACAACTTTTTTTTCCAGCCTGTATGCCAGCCTGAAATGCCATACCCAGCTCCATCACAGCAGTATGCAGGTCCCTGGAGCAGTTGATAGTGGGTGCAGTGGACTTCAGGCAGGTAGACCCAGGCCCATCCCCCTCCTACCTCTTACACTTGTGGTGGTTAATGTTGAGCCCTCCAAACCCCTGCAAAACCCACTGTACCCACATCTAGGTGCCCCTCTTCAGCCATAAGGGCTAGGGTAATGGTGTAGAGTTGTGGGCAGTGGGTTTTGGGGGAGGGATTTGAGGGGCTCAGCACCCAAATGAAGGGAGCTATGGACTTGGAAGGTATTTGACTTTTTTTTTTTTAATTGTTACAAGTGCCCCCTAGGGTGCCCGGTTGGTGTCCTGGCATGTGAGGGGGACCAGTGCACTACGAATCCTGGCCCCTCCCACGACCAAATGCCTTGGATTTCTTCGTTTTTGAGCTGCGCGCCTTCGGTTTCCATTATCGCTGAAAAACGAAACCACACAGCTCAAATCCGCACAACTCCGATGCATTTGCCGGGCACAAACCGTATTATCGGAAAAAAAAAGATGGGCGGCCATTTTTTTTTTTGAAAATACGGTCTGTCCCGCCCCTTCACGTACCCGTTCTCGGACATAGACGCCCATGGAGATGGGCGTTCGTGTTCGATTATGCCCCTCCACGGGTTTACAAACTAACAATAATGCAATACAGAAGGTGCACATAAGTACCAAGTTGTCTGACTCCAGAAGTAGAGTTGTAATAATACTGGAGATGTATAAGCATTATAAACAAAATGATTTTTTACCTAATTAGCACCCTATAGTGTATACAGTAAAATAGTTAAAGAGGGGGAAGCTAAAACTCACTTATCAAACAGAGAACCACTGTATGAAGTCACCAAATGCAAGTTACACTCAAAAATCTCGAGCTCTCACTAGCAATGGCACACTGAAGGAAAAAAAGTCATTAAAATTTCCAGACATACAACTTAAATGTGCGTCTTTCCCTCAAACAAATACAAGCAGCTGTTTACATGTGTGGTGTAGTAGGGATTACGGCTGTGGCCCCTCAATCCAAGGGATGTGGTTTTGATTCCCACTGTGGGTGTTGCTTTACTGTTTTGCCTCTGTATTGCTTCATGGTGTGACCTTACCTTGAATACTGCATTCAGTTCTGGTCGCTTATCTCAAAAAAAGATATTGCAGAATTAGAAAAGGTTCAAAGAAGAGCGACCAAAAGGATAAAGGGGATGGAACTCCTCCTATAAGAGGAAAGGCTAAAGAGGTTAGGGCTCTTGAACTTGGAAAAGAGATGGCTGGGAGGGGAGGGGGGAATATGATTGAGGTCTATAAAATCCTGAGTGGTGTAGAATGAATAAAAGTAGATTGATTTTTCACACTTTCAAAAAGTAAAAGACCAGGGGTCACTCGATGAAATTACATAGAAATACTTTAAAACAGGAGGAAATATTTTTTCACTCAAAGAATGGTAAAGCTCTGGAACTCTTTGCCGGAGGACGTGGTAACGGTGGTTAACATATCTGGGTTTAAAACAGGTTGGAGAAGTTCCTGGAGGAAAAGTCCATAGTCTGCTATTGAGATAGAGATGGGGAAACCACTGCTTGCCCCGGGTTTGGTAGCATGGAATGTTGCTACTATTTGGGTTTCTGTCAGGAATTTGTGTCTTAGATTGGCCACTGTTGGAAGCAGGATACTGGCTAGATGGACCATTGGTCCAACCCAGTAAGGCTTTTCTTATGTTCTTATACAGACTCTCTCACACAAATTTATATACGCCGAGACTAATAAGATACATATACTAACATTCTGCCGCCTTTGACCCTCTCCCCATATATACACTATACGGGAAAATTAGGTTCTTACCTTGATAATTTTCTTTCCTTTAGTCACAGCAGATGAATCCATTAACTGATGGGTAGGTAGGTGGATACAACCCATCAGTTAATGGATTCATCTGCTGTTGATGACAAGGAATTCTCCATTTCTACATGCCCTCCTAATTCCTCCTTTTCTTTAATCACTCCTCCTTCTCCTCCCTCCTTTCGTAGTTTCCATTACTCCTTTCTCTTTCATCCCTCTCCTTAGCCCCCCCTCTCTCTCTTTTGTTCTCATACCACCCACTCTTCCCTCCTTCACTTGCTCCTAAAGCTTCTTTTGCTTCTCATTTACTATCACTTTTTTATTTTCCCTCTTTCACTTTCTTGCATCACTCTCCCTTTTTCTTCCAGTCACGCTCCCTGTTCTCATTATCATCTGTATGCTTCCCATTGCCCTCTACTATCTCACTTGCTCTTGTCCTTCCCCCTCCTGGCTTCTGCCACTTCTTTTCTCCTTTGCTCAAGTTACTCTTCTTCCTTCCTTCCTTCCTTGCTCCCGTTCTGGTAAAAGTGGATAGAACTTTAGTGCACTGCAAAACGTTCTCTATACATTTCAGTCATCTTTTGCAACTTTACCAGGCCTTTTTTTTCTTTTGAATCCTGTTCTCGATCATTTTTATGATGGCTTCCTCTTCGTAGACGTGATTACAGACCTTGTTTCTCATTGGTTTCTTCATTTCCACCTGTATTATACAAAAGGATTATGGCAAAACTGACAGAGGTGACAAGCAGCCTGTTCTCAGAACCATCATACACAATACTAACAACAAACACCACATATAAGAATTTCTCCAGAAACTTTGAATCTAGACTAAGTTATCAGAAAAAATGCTGTATACTACCTGTTCTCAAACCTTCTCCTAGTACCTGTGCTAATTTCTCTACCACTACGCAAGCTTCAAAAACAAATTTAATTGTGTTTGTCTGTGGGGAGAACAGGGATAAACAAATGAATCACTAATGAATGGCAGTCTATGACTGGCAGTTGGGATGTATCCTTAGCTGTGTGGACAGGAATAATGGAGTACCTCTATAGACATACACAGTATGGTACAATCATAGGAAATACAGTATAAAGTCTCATTTTATTCTCTAAATTGCTAATACTTCAAAAATTAGGAGGAAAAGACCTCATTAAGACTTCAATCCATAAACTTGGAGCTGCAAGACACAGGCAAGAGCACAGGCATAATAGATTGTCTGAAAGAGAGGTGGGGTCTCTGGAAGAAGCCTATGCGAAACGGGTCCCCTTTGGGACCTCTGCCCAAGACTTAAAGAATTTTTGCAAAACAAAGATAGGTAGACGATCATCTGAAGTGATTATGAGCTGTACAATTTAAGCTAAGTAATAATTTTATTTCATTAAATTGTTGGGTGAAATTTATTGTGAAAAAGCTTTTGAAATTTTTGTCTACTCAACAACGGTGACTAGGAGGTTTTTTAGACCGATGATGACTTGTTTGACCAATCACACATATAGGATGCTATAAGCTCCAAGTTTGTGTCTTAAAGTCTTAATGAGGTCTTTTCCTCCTAATTTTTGAAGAATTAACAATTTAGAGAATAAAAAGAGACTTTATACTGTATTGAAATTACCGCAAGGGCCATGTGGTAACTGGGTGGTAACTCCAATTTGGCGTGCATTGGGCACACACAGGCTCCTATGTTGCTTAGTAAAAGGGCCCCACAGTATCTGAATGTATGTATTGTTGACCCTTTGGCCACTTGACAAATGTCCTGAGCTGAAGGTCTTCTAAGATGTGCTCCAGTTGCTGCCACGGCTCTTAGGTTATGTGCAAAGGGCTCAAATACAAATCAACCTTACGCATCCAGTTTTTCCTACATAAGCACACAATTGTGGAACGCACTACCAAAAGCCTTGAAAACCACGTTCGGCCATCTACACTTCCGGAGAACACTAAAAACTTATCTGTTCAAAAAGGCATACCCTACCAGTCCAACATAAATGCCTGATCTCTGCTACTCAACAAAACTAAAATACGTAATGGACATAACGCACCCCTTCCGTTGTACGATTCCTTTAAGTGGCTGTACCACATGAACTTTATTCTTACCACAACATCAATCTGTATTTGTTTACACCGGAGTCTGCAAATGCCTCTCTGGTACTATGTAAGCCACATTGAGCCTGCAAATAAGTGGGAAAATGTGGGATACAAATGTAACATATAAAAAAATAAATAAATAAATAAAATTTCCAACGAATGTACCATACTGTATGTCTATAGAGGTACTCTACTACTTTGTTGTATGGTATTTAAATCCCTACAATTATTTGTTGACAGGAATAATGGGGCAGATTGTAATCATCTACAATGTGAAATTATAGAATGTTAAATGCAACAATTCAGCATCGCTGCAGGTTTTTTTTAAACAGTCAAAAAATATATCTCAGGGACAGAATGAAACCCAGCAAAACGTTAAGCATCTAGCCTAATATGGCAAAGTGTAACCTAAATCTCAGGACAGCATGACACCAGTGAGGACTCAGGGAAAAATCAATCCTGCAATGGTAGCATACTCACAGGAGATTCCACAACAATAGCAAGAAACTAATTTTCTATTATGACATATCATTTTTGAGTATTTCCTTTAAATGGGTTTTCCGTATATTTGTATCAAAAGTCACTGCCTCAAAAGTTCACACTCTGAAGATGTCTTGAAAAACATCCTGTAGCATAACTTACAATTGTACTGCATTTCTTCATTAGAAAGTATGTTCATATTATACATTAACTATTTTGTAATAAGAAAGTCAGTAAAGTATGCAACTTTTATTTACTTAAATACGCCTTCTGCAGCACCCAGCATTACCAGCTATGAGATTCTGAATATGGCCAATGAATTGTGTTATTGCAGCTAACAAAAATGATTGCAATTTCAGTTTACAAACTTAATTCAATCATTTCTATCCTGTAACAAAACAGTCTCAGCAAATCACAAAATAAAAATACAATGGAGTGGAGGATTAACTTAGTGGTTAGAGCATCAGGCTGACAGCCAGGTAAGCCTTCGAATCCTACAGCTGCTCCTTGTGACCTTGACAAAGTCACCCAAGACTCCATTGACTCAGGTACAGATTAGTTATTTCCCTGTCCCTGGAAAATTTACAGTGACTGAATATAATTCACCTTGAGCTGCTACTGAAAAAGGTGTGAGAACAATCCAAATAAATAAATAAATATAATATAGAAATTAAATATAATAAAAGTAAATTAGACACATTTATTCATAATAAGAATAGCAGAAATATTCTGAAGGATCAATCTAAATCAGAACGAAATGCAAAACTTCAGAAATAAATACATCTTCAAATTTCAGAGAAATCTCATACAGTTCCTCTTTGAGCTTAAAGCCACCAGCAGAGCATCACAGTTTTATAGCATATAGCTTTATTAGCAGCAGATTTGTAAAGAAAGGCACTGGCAGCAGGAAGACATAGAGAAGGGCACCTATTTTTTGACATAAATCGGGAGATGGGCGTCCTTCTCCTAGGGTCGCCCAAATCGGCATAATCGAAAGCTGATTTTGGGCACCCTCAACTGCTTTCCATCGCGGGGACGACCAAAGTTCCCAGGGGCGTGTTGGAAGCATAGCAAAGGCGGGACTGGGGTGTGCTTAACACATGGGCGTCCTCAGCCGATAATGGAAAAAAGAAGGGCGTCCTTGACGAACACTTGGCCGACTTTACTTGGTCCTTTTTATTTTTACGAGCAAGCCACAAAAATGTGCCCCAAATGACCAGATAATCACCGGAGGGAATCAGGGATGACCTCTCCCTACTCCCCCAGTGGTCACTAACTCCCTCCCACCCTAAAAAAATGTTTAAATATTTTTTCCAGCCTCAAATATCATACCCAGCTCCACGACAGCAGTATGCAGGTCCCTGGAGCAGTTTTAGTGGGTACTGCAGTGTACTTCAGGCAGGCGGACCCAGGCCCATCCCCCCCCCCCCCCCACCTGTTACACTTGTGGTTGTAAATGTGAGCCCTCCAAAACCCACCACAAACCCACTGTACCCACATCTAGGTGCTCCCCTTCATGCCTAAGGGCTATGGTAGTGGTGTACAGTTGTGGGGAGTGGGTTTTGGTGGGCTCAGCACACAAGGTAAGGGAGCTATGTACCTGGGAGCTTTTTCTGAAGACCACTGCACTGCCCCCTAGGGTGCCCAGTTGGTGTCCTGGCATGTCAGGGGGACCAGTGTACTACGAATGCTGGCTTCTCCCACGACCAAAGGGCTTGGATTTGGTCATTTCTGAGATGGCCGTCCTTGGGTTCCATTATTGTCAAAAATCGGGGACGACCGTCTCTAGGAACGACAATCTCTAAGGTCGACCTAAATGTGGAGATTTGGGCATCCCCGACCGTATTATCGAAACGAAAGATGGCCGCCCATCTTGTTTCGATAATACGGGTTTTCCCGCCCCTTCGCAGGGACATCCTGCGAGGACGCCCTCAGGAAAACTTGGGTGCCCCGTTCAATTATGCCCCTCTTTGCGTCATTTTGTCATAATCTGATCAATCTGCTAGAAGATCATTGCTCTAATATGTCAGCCAGATAGGCACAGAAAAGTAACTACCATATCCTTTACTTTAAATTAATACCCAACCACAAGACTACTACATAAATATTACAAATTTCACAATATATTTGCTCTTTATTTACTCTTTATTATTATTTACTCAATACATATACACACACAAACTGATACTCTCTCATACACCATAAAATATACAAATGTTCAAACCCTGAACAGCCAAGTCCATGAATGTCTCTTGATCTGTGCTGTGCTCAGCAAATCTTCTGTACTTTCGGTGAATCTTCTCTGTTATAATCCCCATAATTAATCCAACAGTACGATCTTCCATATATTTGTCTGAAAAGAGTGGTTTATACTCAGACACGATTTTGTGTAAGAGGAGATGTGAACAGTGAAGTTTCCATATCCGTTGCTGTTTAAAACTTTTTCAACACCTGGATTGGACTGGATTATAGTCACCCAGGAATGGACATGAAATAACACGTGGATTATAAATATATGGAAGATCGTACTGTTGGATTAATTATGGGGATTATAACAGAGAAGATTCACCGAAAGTAGAGAAGATTTGCTGAGCACAGCACGGATCAAGAGACATTCATGGACTTGGCTGTTCAGGGTTTGAACATTTGTATATTTTATGGTGTATGAGAGAATATCAGTTTGTGTGTGTATATGTATTGAGTAAATAATAATAAAGAGTAAATAAAGAGCAAATATATTGTGAAATTTGTAATATTTATGTAGTAGTCTTGTGGATGGGTATTATATACAGCGTGACTTACTAAAATGTAATGTAACCCTTGTAACGATATAAGCTTACTTTAAATTAAGGTATGAATTCCTTTTTTTTTTTTTTGTTACATTTGTATCCCGCGCTTTCCCACTCATGGCAGGCTCAATGCGGCTTACATGGGGCAATGGAGGGTTAAGTGACTTGCCCAGAGTCACAAGGAGCAGCCTGTTATTATATTGGCTTTTCTTTCTATCTTTAAAACTATTTTAGATTGTAAACCGCTTTGACTTCTTTAGTAAAGGCAGTATAGTAAGCTTTTTAATAAACAAAAGTATACATATTAGGTTCGATATTCACCGGCATTATACTTGGAAATTCAATGCTGGGCCATGCCAAGGCTCCGGAATTGAATTTCTGTATTTTTGGAACCAGTTGCACCATAGCCAGTTAAGTTTAATATTCAGCACTTAACCAGCTACGGGGCACCACATACAGCTAGGACTGATGTTTTATGTGATGACCTTGGCCAGTTAAGTACTCAATATCAGCACTTAACCGACTCTAACCCCAAAATAGCCAGTTTTGCTTTAAGCGCTAACCAGTCATTTTCAGTGGCATTAACCAGTTAAGTGCCACTGAAAATGACCAGTTAGCCCTGAACAAACGATTTAACTGGCCAAGATTAATTTCTGGCTAGTTAAATCGCTTTGAATATTGACCCCATTATGTTTTCAAAAGGACTTCCCCCATCCAGTAGTTTTCTTGTAACCCAGAACGCAAAAGACGATCTCCTCACATTTGTTCTTCTGTCATGTGGTGTTGAGGCAGTAGTAGCCTGAAGACCCCATTTGCCCAGGGACCATAAAGTATTACTTTTTTAGGACTAGATTTATGATAGTGAATTATTAGTAAATAGGTCCCAATGCATAAAATAGGACCTGCAGTAATTAACACACATTAATGCATATTAGCCCACAGGCATGCAGCAGTGTCTTTTAGTAGATTTTATTTATTTATTTGTTGCATTTGTATCCCACATTTTCCCACCTATTTGCAGGCTCAATGTGGCTTACATTGTACCGTAATGGCGATCGCCAGTTCTGGATCAAGAAATACATAGTGGTATTGTAGTAAAGTTCGTACATTACAAGTGAATTAAGCAGTCAATCGTTAAAGATTTTTCCGGGGTAAAAGATCAAGTGGTAGTGCATTAAAGTTCAGTAGTTGACAATGTAGGTGAGGTATTCAAGTGTTTAAAGTTCATTTTGTCTATTTCTAGCATCGGTTTCCTTGTCTGGTAATTAGGATGGATCAATTGTGGTATGCCTTTTTGAACAGGTTGGTTTTTAGTGATTTTCAGAAGTTTGATAGTTCATGCATTGATTTTATGGCGTTTGGTAGTGCATTCCATAATTACGTGCTTATGTATGAGAAGCTGGATGAATATGTTGATTTATATTTTAGTCCTTTGCAGCTAGGGTAGTGAAGGTTCAGGAATGTTCGTGATGACCTTTTTGTGTTCCTGGTTGGTAAGTCTATGAGGTCTGTCATGTAGATTGGAGCTTCGCCGTGAATAATTTTGTGTACCAGGGTGCAGATTTTGAACGTAATACGTTCTTTAAGAGGGAGTCAGTGTAGTTTTTCTCTTAGGGGTTTGGCACTTTCGTATTTTGTTTTTCCAAAAATGAGTCTGGCTGCTGTGTTTTGAGCAGTTTGGAGCTTCTTACTGATCTGTTCTTTGCATCCGGCATAAATTGCATTACAGTAATCTAGGTGGCTTAGTACTAGGGTTACCATATGTCCGGATTTACCTGGACATGTCCTCTTTTTGAGGACATGTCCGGGTGTCCGGACAGGTTTTGCCAGTCCGCCCATTTGTCCGGATTTCTGGACAAACGGGCGGGCGGCGGGTCTATCCTAGCCTCCCCTTCCTTACTATCTACTGCCCTGGTGGTCTAGTGACCTCTTTGGGGCACGAAAGAGCCCACTCTTTCCTGCCCGGAGCGCAGCCCTTGCCCTGCATCCTGTTGCTGTGACGGTCTCAGGATTCAAAATGGCCGCCGAGATTGAAGCGGCCTCGCGAGACTTCAACTCTCGGCGGCCATTTTGAATCCCGAGACCGTCACAGCAATAGGATGCAGGGGAAGGGCTGCGCTCCGGGCAGGAAAGAGGGGGCTCTTTCCTGCCCCGAAGAGGTCACTAGACCACCAGGGCAGTAGATAGTAAGTAAGGGGAGGGGAGGTGATGGGGGGGGGGGGCAGGTGAGGGGAATATGTGACCCCGGGGGGAGGGGAGGGGAATATGTGGGCGGGGCAGGGGCGGGACATTTGTCCTCTTTTTGAGAGGACAAAATATAGTAACCCTACTTAGTACCATTGATTGTACCAGGCTGCGGAATGTTTCTGCAGGTCTTATATTATGCACTGGAACCTATTTACTAATAATGATCTTCAATATACCTAGCCCTTAGAATACCCACCCTCCAGCAGCATGAAGTGAAAAATCCCAGTCCAGCATGTCAACTGGCATCTTTCAGCAAACATTCCCCCTGTTTTGAAAGCCATACATACATTATCACGCTCCAGACCTGGCCATGCCCCCTTTCTAGTTGCGTTGTGACTAATGCAGATATTTTACTCACACTGGAGAAAGATAGTTTTCAGCTGATCTTTTTCTGCAACCAAACTATTTACCCCTTTTGGAAATTGTTCTCCCCAACTACAAATAATAAATATTGAAACCATGCAATGAGGGAATTGAACAGACTTGACAAGTAAACGGATATACTAGAAGATGAGATTAGAATGTCTTTTGTTTTTATATCACAAAGCTTGGATAACATACCTGAGTAATGGGGCAAATAAAGTTTGTCTGAGTTTGTGTAACTGTTATATCTTCATCTAACTCTTCAGCTGGCTGCTCCCAATCTCTGCCCAGTGCAGGACCAACTACGAAGGAAAGAAAACCAACAAAAACAAATCAGTAACTTATTATGAATAACTGCCCACATCTTTAAATACATAAGCGAGTCTCTGAAAACTGTTTCATGTCCATCACTACTTTATGAACATCCTGAACTATTTCTGGCTATTTCCTGAATGCTTGTTATGGTATGATCAAGGCTTGTGATATGTTGCCTAATCAAATCAATTCTCTGGAATTAGATTTTTATAAAAAGTTCACATTACACTAGTCACATGGCTTGGATGTATGCATGCATTTATTTATTTATATTTAAGAATTGTATAAATTTAAAAAAAACATAGCATTACACAATCATAATATCATTTAAATAACAAATAAGAAACTTCAGTCTTTTATTCTGCATTTACAGTAATAGTTTAGATAGGATCATACAAGAAGTGATTTTTGGTGAAGCTATATCTCATCTTGCAATTATAGATATGCAGATATGGTTCCTTTTTTCATCACCTGAAACACTGAGCTAAGAGTACACACTTCCTTACACATCCTGTTAATAGTTTATGCTTACTGGTTTGTTAAATAACATACGAAAAAAAACAGAAGTATGTATGTATCAATACTGTGCTCTCTCTTGTGCCTTCCATTAGGATAAGGTGAAATATCACATGCAAATAAATAAATAAAACTTAACAGATGTATAGAGATGAGATTTTGCATTTTGTGGACGACAAAACATCCATAATATGTACGTTATTTTAACAAATTGATCTGTTTTTCATTACCGAAGAGGAGGAGGAGCAGGGTACGGCTATAAAATTGAATGCAATGACTGAAGACAACAGAGGATGGTGGTAAATAGAATTCACTGAGAAAGAAAGAAAGGTGAGTAGTATTTTATAAAGGGCGCTATGTGCAGAGCATTCTTTATCGAATACTAGCATGAGCACTTACTCCCCGGATTCTATATATAGCGCCTAGTGTTCTGCGCCAAAATCTAAGCGTATTCTGTAACAACAAGCATTACTTAGTTGGCTTAAGATAATCAGCGTTGATCACAGCAGTTAACAAGCAATAATGAGCATTAATTGGCAATAATTAGAACTGCTATGTGTATTCTGTAATGCAGAGCGCCTAAATTCTAAGGTGCGCAGCTAAATAGGGGCATGGTTATAGACAGAGAAATGGGATTTCCCAAATGTATGCGCACTGTTATATAATATATGCCCATCTGCGTCTAAATCTATGTGCTGTTATTTATGCCACGTTTTTCATGGTGTAAATGGATGCGTGTGGTTCTAGGCGCTAGGATATCTATTAAGTATATTCTATATATCGCACCTAAATCTAGGTGCCGCTTATAGAATACGCTTAGTCGGAAATTTGTTCCATGTGGATTTTTCAGGCGCCATATATCGAATCTGGCCCATAATGCCTGCCAAGGGCTGGTGTAATGCTGGTGCCCAACTGATGGCAGTTAGGCGCGCAAATCTAGGTAGCCCATAACAACGTGCCTAAATTCTGGGAACGTCACTGACCCACCCATGTTCCTCCCATGGCCACGTCCCCTTTGGAGTTGCGTGCTATGAAATTTAGGCGCCCTTGTTGTTGAATAGGGTGTAAGGCACATAACTACTAATTACAGCCAATTAAGTGCTTTTTAATGTCAATAATTGATTGTTAGTACAGAATAATGCATTATTTAAGCAGATGTTGCTGGCCATCTTGTTGTTGAATAATAATACTTTCTGGTGTCCTTTGTTGCTGTATTTGTGTGGGACTGATTTGTGTACTGATTCGTAGTATGTATTGTATTTTTTTGCTATTATGCATATTGTATTGTTATCCACCTTGAATAAAGGCGGGATATAAATAAACATAAACATACTGACTAATTAGTTTACACGCCTAAATCTGGGAATCCTATCCCTATAAAGAATCTGAGAGCTAGTCCTATTCTATAATCTTAGCGCACAAATGGCTTAGCATGTAAATGCAAAGGGGCATTCATATGGGAGGGCATGGCTGAGGCCGACATACTGTAAATTAAGGTGCACCAAAAAATGGCCTGCGCTGGTATACACGTGTGTATTGGATGCGTGCAGGTCCATTTTTCAGTGCGCCTGCAAAAAAGGCCTTTTTTGGGGAGCCCGAAAATGGACATGCGGCAAAATAAAAACTGGCGCGTGTCCATTTTGGGTCTGAGACCTTACTGCCACCTACTGACCTAGTGGTAAAGTCTCACGTGTTAACCGGGCAGTAATGGTCTACGCGCGTACAATGCCGATTACTTCCCGGTTAGCACTGCGTGCCAGAAAATTTCCGGCGCGTTTAGTGGACACGTATAAAAAAATGAAATTACCGCCAGGGCCACGAGGTACCGTTCAAAATTGACATGCGTAGGATGCACGTAAGCGACTTAGTAAAAGGGCTCCTAAGTGTCACATTTAGGTGTTCGCATGTATTCCAGCCACAGACCTAGCATAAGCATACATGCCAAAATCTAGGCAGACCAATCCTGATTTATACTAGTACTCTATAAGAACAATTTTACAGAATAGGCTCACCGTCTATATAAAGTGGGCACCTAAATTGTGGCACACAGTGATATAATTGCCCCCGTTGTGTCTAGGTATATTGTTTGATAGAAATGATTACTTTTGATGATTTTGCTATGATATCATTTAAAGATATTCTTGATGTTACAGTTTCTGTTTATTGTTTTAACTATGGCTTGATTTTGTTGTTTCTATTTTGATTGTGAACGTATGTTGTAACCTGCAGGCTATAAGAATTCTACCTACATTAATAAAGGATAATAAAAGACACAAATTTGAAATAGGCAGCTACTTATTATAAATCGACAAGATGGTAAAGGAGAGATTATGAAGGACATGCTGTTAGAGGATTAACTTTGGCCTTTTTAAATAAACAAGATGATGACTTGGACTGAAAAATATTGCTTCCCCTGAAATGAGATTAAGCATATACAGTATTTAGAAAAAAAACTTGCTGACAAAGCTTTAAAAAAAAAAAAACTTCCTCCATATCATACGAAACCTTTTACTCACTTCTGGGAATGCCCTAATTTTCTTTTACCTCTAAATATAATCACTTTCACGAACCAAAGCAAATTAAAAACTGAGTTTTGGTTTGTTGCAAACTTGGAGAAAATTTTAAGGTTGATGTGAAAAAGCCAATGTCCTGGAGGTCCGTCACAACTAGTTAAGTCCAACCTGACAGCTAACAGATGTCCTTCAGGTGTAATTTCCCAAGTGCCTTCCACAGAATGAACCAACACATGATGATTATATATTTAACCTGTAGGCAGAAGATTCGCTTGGATAGCCAAGGACTGTAACAAATTGGATTTGACCATTTCTGATGCAGAAATCCTAGAAGTCTGGGAAGGTGTATACATCTCAGCATTTTTCATTTTCCAGGCTCTTAACCTTCCAGAAAGAGGCTGTTCTCTTTAAGCAATGAGCCTCTGGCCTCCATGGCTCTCAGCCTACTATTACTCCAAGAGGCAGAGGGGCATAGGCGGTCGGTGGCCCAACTGTTTGGAGAGGCTAAAGGGGGCGGGGTTAGGGGTGGGGCCAGGGGTGGAGCTTAAGTCCATAATTGTCTGATAACACACAGAAAAAATAAATAAATAAAAAAGTCACAATTAATACCTTTTATTAAATTTAGATATTAGATATGTATCATATGTCAAAGAATAAAGTGGTTGCTCAAAGCATATTCTAAGCACAATCGCTCAAGTGCAAAACACTATGCACAACTTTGTGCAAAAACACACTCAGAACCTTACTGTACCATAAATATTACACTGGGCAGAACCTAATACACCAATATACCACCCATACGGAAAATGCAGACCGTCAACAATATGAAACAAGGGATCATATCATCACAATTCTCATGTAGAGCCACAAAACACCCTAATTCATGTTTAATATGGGATAAAATGCCATAAATAAGTAAATAAATATAAACTTTTAATGTTGAGCACCTAATTCTCAAAGTGGACATATTCCAAACACTATAATGAAAATAAAATGATCTTTTCTACCTTTGTTTGGTGACTTTTTCTGATCATGCTGGTCCAGTATCTGCTGCTGTCTGTTCTCAGTGCAGGTCAGGAAGTCATCCTCATTAAATATCTCCCTGGCAAACCAGGACACCTCCAACCCCCCCCCCCCCCCCCCCCCCCCCCGCAGTAAGGTAAACAAACCATAAACCAATTTCTACAACTGGACAAGGCTAGAGGGCTTTCACTGCAGCTCCTGCTGTGAGGATGGAGGTAAATCAACAATTTAAACCCCTCAGAGCACAGCAGGGGAGGCTTAGCCTGTCCAAGCCTCTTATACCGGGTGCCTATGCAGAGGGGAACACTATACCAGAGCAGTTATAACAGCAAGAGAGGAAAGCACTATACACAGTGTTTTCCACACAATTCCCATGATCCCACTTAAATAAGTCAAGACAATCAGCATCTCTTTGCTTTCCTTCACCTCACATTGCAGGTGAGTGCTACATGGCAAACATCCACAGAACAACCTTGTTTTGTCAACACTGTAGGTTCTTCTCATGTATTTTGCAGTTCGGTTATTCAGTACCAGCCAAGCAAATCTTCCATATAATTAACTGCAGCCAGCTTTTCTCCAGGAATCCTAAGGCAATGGGAAAGGGGATGGGGAGGGGGATGGGATTTGATATACCACCGTTCTATGGTTACAATCAAAGTGCTATCTAGCTCTCTTTCGGGCTCCATGGTTAGATGGAGAAAGCAGTAACCATGGAGCCCGAAAGAGAGCTAGATAGCACTTTGATTGTAACCATAGAATGGTGGTATATCAAATCCCATCCCCCCTCCCCTATCCCCAAACTCAAGGACAGATACCATCACTACAGCCTCCTCTTTTCTGGACCATGCAAAGCCACCTGCAACCGCCAGTGTGGGCCCGAAGCTTCAGCTCCAGCCACAACCTCCAGTCTTCAGCAGCGTGGGCCTGATGCTGCAGCTGCAGCCTCCTCTCTTCAGCAGTGTAGGCCTGATCCTGCAGCCAGAGCCTCCTCTTCTACAGCACAGGCCAGATGTTGTAGCCGCAGCCTCTTCTCTTTGGGCTCAGTGAATGGACTGTGTCGGCATTAGCGCATGGCTTAGTAAACAGGGGGGTTAATAATTCTCAAAACAGAAAGAGTACTATAAGAGGTCTTATAGCCTATCTCACAATAGAATTACTGCAAGTTGCTTGCAAGAGTGAGCACTGGTTAAAAATCCTCAGTCCACTGTGGGATCTGATGCCCGTCGGTTTAGAAAATACGTATGGATACAAATCAAACAAACATTTTTTGCTTAGTAAGCAACTCTGCTTTTATTCAATATCTCGTTTATGGTGTTGTATACTTTGCTTATTGTTTTACTCACTATAAGCCACACTGAACTCCAGTATGTTAAGGATAATGTGGGACATAAATGTGAAAGAAAGAAAGAAAGAAAGATAGATTACTTCCTGTTCCGGGGCAGAGGGAGCAGAGAACACATGCGAACTCGGAGCCGACAGGGCGACAGGTGCACACCGCGGCACCCCCCCCAGTGGCGTGCACCCGGTGGGGGGGCGCCGCACTGCACCCGGGGGGGGGGGGGGAGGTGCATCGGCGATCCGCCCCGGGTGTCAGCCAGCGTCAGAATGCCACTGGACTGTGGTAGAATGACTACCAAAATGAAAACAAACAGCATCACTTGCTCACATGTGCTGTGAATCCAAAAATATGAAGTGGGCGTGTGCATGAGAAGGAAAAAAGTGTCATAATATAATAGAGAAAAACTGGTACTTACTACCCAGCTAGGAATGATATGCTAGCATGAAGTACCCACCTGCACACCCAGCTCTAGTGGTCCAGTGGTGAGCTGGGGCATGAGCGACTCTCCTACGCTCCTGCCCATGCGGTCTCCGTACTGAAAATGACTTCTGCAAGTTTCAGTAGCAGTTTTGCAAGATTGCTGCGGGAACAGGCAGCAGCCATTTTCAGTATGGAGACGCATGGACAGGAATGTAGGAAAGTCGCTCCTGCCCCAGCTCACCATTGGACCACTAGAGCTGTAAGGTAGGCCTGGGGAGGGTTTCCTCTTTAATATAGAGGGAGTTTGTGAGTGGGCATTTCTAGTTGGGGGGGGGGGGGGGGGCAGAGCTGGCCTTGGAGAAGGGAGGGGAATGGTGATGTCACACGATGGTTTGCAGGTGATTGGGCCTGAACTTCTGGTCACAGCTCAGCTGTTTATGAGACCAAGCAACTGCAAGAGATATAAAGAATACTTTAAAAAAATATATACTTTCTTGAATCGTACTTCATTACAAAGTATAAAAGTAGTGCTTATTTGTAACTTGTTACAAGTAAAAGTACTGACAATTGTACTTAAGTACTGCAACAAAGTTCAAGTAGTTCATTACTACCTATCTCTTGCCTAGCTCTCCTTATACTTACTTTACATTGTCTTGGGTAAATTTCTTAAAAAAATACAGTAAATAGATCTTAATAAATACAAAAAAAGCAGCACATATAACCCCTGGAATAACATCACTTGGGGAATGCAAACAGAAATGGAGAATGCCACTAATGGAGTGCTTAGTGACACCTGGCTGATGGCCTGAGGCAAATAAAAGGAAGTGAGAGTGAGGGGAATCACCACCCAGTTTTTCAGTTCCTAGGCAATTCCACAAACCCATAGACATTTTCCCCTAAACTGAGACAATTAATAATGCTCTGTCTTGGCAGCTCTTTACACTACTGCTTGGTTGGCACATTAGAATGTGGCAGGTGTGGGCTGAACTGCCTTTAGATACATTCATACAGGTGGTTAATAAATCATATGCTGATTAACTTGCCCACTTTGACTGAACTCACACACACTGAAAACTTATAAGTAATAGTGCTAACTGTTAAGCCATTTCTACAGATCTGAACATACAGAACGCAATCAATTTTAAAAGGTACTGGATTCAATCACCTAACAGGCATTTGGGTTTACAATAAGTACTTGAATATATGTAAACCACTTTGAATGTAGTTGCAAAAACCTCAGAAAGGCAGTATATCAAGCCCCATTTCCCTTCCCTTTTACTAAGCCGCGTGTCTACACGTGCCAAAATGGAGTCACCGCCCGGCTACCGCGTGGCTCTTGCCGTAATTTTATTTTTGGCGCACGTCCGATACGTGCATCCAAAAAATAATTTTTATTTTTGGATGCGCGCCAAGTGGCTTTTGATGAGTGTAGGTCATTACACACATGAGACTTTACCGCTAGGTCAATGGCTGGTAGTAAGGCCTCAGACCCAAAATAGACGTGTGGCAATTTTCATTTTGCCGCATATCTATTTTTGACAAAAATTTAAAAAAGGTATTTTTTACAGGTACGCTGAAAAATTATTCTGCGCGCGCCCAAAACACGCGTCTACACTACCACAGGCCATTTTTCAGTGTGCCTTTGCAAAAGGGCCCCAAAGCAAATTGGATTGCTACAAGTTTTTTATACAGAAACAATATACAAGCAGAATACTTTGATTACATATGCAAAATATAGACTTTCATTAAATACAGAACATGTGGCCTTAACTTAGAAACAGAAATGTACAGACAAAAACTGAAATGGAATAACCAGAAAAAAAAAACGGACTCTGCAGGAAGTGCAGAACCGGAGAAATGCATTCTCTTTCATAGAGTGCAAAGTACAAATATACGTGTTTATTTACTAGGATTTATTTAGTGCCTTTTTGAAGAGATTCACTCAAGGCGGTATACAGCAAGATATAAGACTTCTGGATTTCCCACAGATGATAGACAAAGTTGAAAAAACTGAAAAATCCTTGGTGAAAAAACCTGTAGCAGAAAAGTAGGAATTTTCAGCTGTCATTTATTTATTTATTTATTTTATTGCATTTGTATCCCACATTTTCCCACCTATTTGCGAGCTCAGTGTGGCTTACAATACATTGTAAATAATGGAAATGCAGTTTGTTACAATCAGTTATGGATTCCATTGTGAGAAGTTAAGCGGGACAAAGTCAAGGTGTCGTTAGGGAATAGGTCAAGGAAAAGAACAATGGAACAATGGGGCATAGGCCATGTGTTAGGGACTGCATTCAAGAGAACAAAGGTTGAACTGGCAGGTTACTTAGTTTCAGGAGATGTTTTGTCCAGTCTTGCTTTTCAACATCTGTCCCAAAGAAAAGTCCCTTTATAGTCCTTGATTCATCTATTGAAAAGAGTGATGAAGGTTCAATAATGTGGAGGAGTGGCCCAGTGGTTAGGGTGGTGGTCTTTGGTCCTGGGGAACTGAGGAACTGAGTTTGATTCCCACTTCAGGCACAGGCAGCTGCTTGTGACTCTGGGCAAGTCACTTAACCCTCCATTGCCCCATGTACAAATAAGTACCTGTATACAATATGTAAGCCGCATTGAGCCTGCCATGAGTGGGAAAGCGCGGGGTACAAATGTAACAAAAAAATAAAAATCAGGATACGATTGTCAGAAGTCCAGAACTGGCTTAAAATCTCACTTCTTGAGCAGGTTAACTAGGCAGCTCTGTAGAGAGGAGGATGAAGCTGTTTGTTTATTTAAAACAAATTTTTATCCCATGCTTATCCTGCAATTCTAGGTGGGTAACAATCGTAACACACATAATACATTCTACAAATACAGGAAAAACAAAAAAAGGAAGAAATATCTCCACGACTGGAACAAGCCAAAGAGCAAATAAGAAGTGGAGTCAAACTGCACAAGTCGGAACCAGATGATTCTTTAAGATCAGCAACTATAAATTCAGGAAGACCCGACACAGCTGTGTTTCAGCATAAACTTATGCCTCATCAGGGATCAAAACAATATCTCGCTTTGCAATTTCAAGAAAATTAATCAAAAGCTGGTTCTGAGTTCCTTATCACAGTTTGAAAAGGCATTAATCATGCTGCTGAACAAATGGCATCTTGCTCAGTACAATTGCCAGGTTTTTTGCCTGAGCGAGGTGATATTTGTTGAGCGGCTCAGTAAACAGGGCCCTCAATTGGAAATAGGTCTTGTGAATTTTACTTTTCAGATTGAATGGCGTCTTGAATGGAGCTTTTACGGGGAAAAAGAACTGAATATCATTCACAAACTGTAATCCTAAACATGTAAATAAATTGACAAATAGGAGTCAAGTAGATGTTAAATAATACTGCTGATGAAGCAGAACCTTGAGGATCTCCAGCAGACAGGTATCCAACACTGACTGCTTTGAACCATGCCAGACACAAAAACAATGCTGCTCCAAAAAGGAACCAGATCTTTCCCTCGATTCCTAAAGCTGTCAACCAATGCAGCAAAATATCACGATGCACTTATCAAATGCTGCAGAAATGTCTACCATAACCATACATAAATTGTGTACCATGATCACATCCAGAGTGTATAGAATCAAACTCAAAAATCAAAAGTTTCAATAATATGCAGGAGAGGGTTCAGGTCAGAAAGAAGGGACCAAACTCAGAGGAAGCAGCAGGCTGTCCCAGGAGGCATAGAAAAGGGGCAGGAAAGGGATGGATGGCAGCAGTTCAGCATATAGCAGGCTATCAAAATTCCTGCCCACCACACCTGACAAGAGCAGGTGTAGTAAACAAGACTAGGTTGGGGAAGGGGTTTTTATCACTGCAGTGGGTATCTCATAGGCACTAGGGGTGCCACTTGAACAGATTTGCTCAGGCACCCTTGGATGGGGGTGGCTAGTTATGGCCACAGTACTTCAGTAACCCAGGTTACCTAATAAATATGCATGAGATCTATTTGCCTGCACTATCTCCATTGTATGCAAATAGATCTCATTAGGAAAATCCTGAAAACCCGACTGGAGTGCGGCCCTCGAGGATTGAGGTTGGACAACTCTATATTAGAAGCAGACATATTATGCTGTATCTGAAACTACAGTCATGGTCTGTGTGCCATTTATCATTCTGACTGGGAACTAAGATGCACAGTGGATGATGTAATTAAATTTCACAATCAGTCACAGCTGCAAACTAATAAAACCACCTATATAGAACATAAACAATTTTTTATTACTCATCAGGGTGGTCACACACCTGTGAATCTAGGCCTGAAAAACACAGTTTAAAAAAAAAAAATGAGAACTTGTACAGATGGGCAGATCATTTGGACTTTTCCTACCTGATATCTCGAAAACTTTAAACCCTTTTTTTTCTTCAAGTTCCCAGAAGACAAGAAAAAAAAAAACATGTAACAGTGTTACTTACAAATGATTATATATTATGTCAGAAACTGCTTACCTGTAATTGGTGTTCTCTTATAACAGTACTGCAATGAGTCATGTGACTCAATTTCTTAATAGCAGGGAAGATGCTTCCAAAGCCTAAGACATTTTCCAGGCATGTGTAGTGGTTTCCCATGCATCATGAGACCTGCAGATGTCAAATTACTGATTAGCTAAGCTTAGAAGGAAAACAGATGAAAACATCCACCAAAGGGAGATGGGTAAACTCCTAATACATATGAATGACTACACAGAAAAATTCCCAGCCCTCCTCAAGGGTCACCAGCCCACCCTAACAGGTATATAACTGCAGACTTAGATACTGAAGAATCCATTAAGGTTAGGGAAGAAGATATGAGTCATTAATCAAATGGCAATTCCCACACTCTTACACAGCTTTGGAATTACATAAGTACATAAGTAATGCCATACTGGGAAAAGACCAAGGGTCCATTGAGCCCAGCATCTTGTCCACGACAGCAGCCAATCCAGGCCAAGGGCACCTGGCAAGCTTCCTAAATGTACAAGCATTCTATACATGTTATTCCTGGAATTGTGGACTTTTCCCAAGTCCATTTAGTAGCGGTTTATGGACTTGTCCTTTAGGAAACCGTCCAACCCCTTTTTAAACTCTGCTAAACTAACCGCCTTCACCACTTTCTCCGGCAACGAATTCCAGAGTTTAATTATACGTTGGGTGAAGAAAGATTTTCTCTGATTTGTTTTAAATTTACTACACTGTAGTTTCATCGCATGCCCCCTAGTCCTAGTATTTTTGGAAAGCGTGAACAGACGCTTTACATCCACCTGTTCCACTCTACTCATTATTTTATATACCTCTATCATGTCTCCCCTCAGCCGTCTCTTCTCCAAGCTGAATAGCCCTAGCCTCCTTAGTCTTTCTTCATAGGGAAGTCGTCCCATCCCCGCTATCATTTAGTCGCCTTTCGCTGCACCTTTTCCAATTCTACTATATCTTTCTTGAGATGCGGCGACCAGAATTGAACACAATACTCAAGGTGCGGTCGCACCGTGGAGCGATACAACGGCATTATAACATCCTCACACCTGTTTTCCATACCTTTCCTAATAATACCCAACATTCTATTCGCTTTCCTAGTCGCAGCAGCACACTGATCAGAAGGTTTCAGCGTATTATCGACGACGACACCCAGATCCCTTTCTTGGTCCATAACTCCTAACGTGGAACCTTGCATGATGTAGCTATAATTCCGGTTCTTTTTTCCCACATTCAACACCTTGCACTTGCTCACATTAAACGTCATCTGCCATTGTAGATTGGCCTCTTAAAAGATCTTGAAAAACTGGATAAACAAAACAAGAAAACTCCTCCATGCCTATGAGGGCATTTATAAGAATCAATCTATTCCAAGACTGTACATTCACTGAGCGAAGGAAGAACGGACCTCATAGAAATAGATTATACCTATAGAGCTATAATCAGCTCTACTGGCTTACTTAACAGCTTCATCAGATCCAAATACTCAAAAAGTGTTGAAATATGAAAGTAAACATCCAGAATATGTTTCCGTCATTAAAGTTGGACAAGCATTCCAACAAGTAGAAGGAATGAGTGAGAATATGCTGGAATACAGAAGTAATGAAGCTAGAATAGCTCTGCTTGGAAGGTGGCTGCATTTTAATCCGAATGTCACAGGTTCAAGGCTGGCTTGTGTATGACTGGAAAAAAAATACATGCTGAAAGACTGAATGAGATCTCTAACTGGACTAGTGGGACATTTTTGGAGTGGAGAGGTAGCCTAACGGTTAGAGCAGTGGGCTGAGGACCAAGGGAGCCCAGTTCATATTCCACTCCAGCTTCTTGTGACCCTTCGGCATGTCACGTAACTCTCCACTGCCTCAGGTAAAAACTTAGGGGCCCTTTTACTAAGCCATGTAAGTGTCTATGCATGCCCAACGCGCACCAAAATGGAGTTACCACCCGGCTACTGTGTGGCTCTTGTGGTAATTTAATTTTTGGCGCGCATACAATACACGCGTCCTAACAATAATTTTTATTTTCAGATGCGCATATTGGACGCGCACCAAGTGACATTTGACGCGCGTAGGTCATTACCGTGTGAGACTTTACCGCTAGGTCAATGGCTGGCATTTTTTACAGGTATGCTGAAAAATGATTCTGCGCACACCCAAAACACGTGTCTACACTACCGCAGGCCATTTTTCAGCACGCCTTTGTAAAATGGCCCTTTAGATTGTGAGCCCTACAGGGACAGAAAAAAAACCTACTATACCTGAATGTGCATCACTTTGATAGTTTTTGGGCTTACAGGTGGTATATAAGAAATTAAATAGAGTTTTGAAAATAAAAAAGAGAAAAAAAATTCTTCAAAAAAATCATATCAACAAATGAGATAAACAACCAACATATGAATGGTTAAACAAGAAATGAACTGAAACCTAAAGATGAGTGATTTGATAGTTGCAGACCAGGACAGTAGATTATGCATGAAATGGTTTCACAGCAAGCACAGAAAAACTATCTATAGATTCTGTAAGAAAGAACTGGAAATAGTGACTCATCTCGTAGCTGGCCGCAAAGTTCTGATGACAGAAAATTTCTATACAGAAAGGCACAATAAGGTGGCAAGTATTATCAGTTGAGAACTTTCTAATTACATTGCTGGACTGGAAAAGCCCTGGGATCATGACCCAAAGAGAATTATGGAGAATGAAGAGGATATGGTCACTTGGGACATCCCCACTCCAATCACTAAAAGCTGGATGCAAAGAAACCATAATGATAACAGAAAAAGAAATTTTAAAAAAAAATCCACTTCAGCATTTATCATAGAGGTAAGTGATCCCAAGTGATTACCAAGAAATAGAGTCAGAAACCAAGACGATGTTCACACAAAGATGCAGAAATATTTCTCATTTGTTTTGGTGCCAGAGGTATGATTAAACAATTTTCAAGCACAACTGGATAGGATGCCTACATGTGTTACATTTTATGAACTCAAGAAGGAAGCTCCCTTTGGCATAATGCAAGTGCTACAGTGAGCACTATCAGTAAATCTGTGAGACTGAGATCAAGTTCCACATACCTTGGCTTGGGAGTGAGGCTCATTGCTGTCACAGTATGTGCAAAACTAGCCCAATTGGAAACATTGTTCCTGAGACAATAGCCCGACCAGCCCATCTGAACAGGCATATAGTATTTTTCTGTGATTCATTATTACCTATTGATAACATTGTGCTCAGCTAATTGGTATGTTATTTGTTCCTGATTTTTGTATTTTTTCTATTTTCAGTAGCAGTTATTATTTTTATGTTTTTTTTAAATTTTTTTTGAAATGTTTGTATTTGTATTAAGTTGGTTGGGCTGCTGCATCCAATGATGTTTGAGCACTGGATTTTTAAAGCACCAATAGAGGCATCTGACATCAGCAGCGCTATGATTTAGACTTCAACTGGTCTTGATCACATGCACAGGTTTACTAAGTAAGTTTTCACAGTTAGGAGGTGTTTTTGTTAAAATTATTTTTTACTTTATATTTTGTTACTAATAGTTGTATTTTTGTTTTGTTTTAGAATTCAAGCCTGTTAATTAGACCCAGATGAAGCCTCGAATGTTGGCGAAATGGGTCCTGTCGGTTTGGCTTTTAAAACCTATACATTGCTATTAAACAGTGTAAGCAGTGCTGTTTATACTCCTCTTCTCAGCATTTTTTTTGCTGTTTATATGTTGCCATCAAGCTATGTGGCAACACTGGCTAGTACCTTTAAATAAGGTTATACAGGCGCTTTATTTGGTATTGGTCAAGTTTTGTGGATTAGTTACCACAATGTTTGTTATCACATTTTGAGAATAAATCTTTTCTGAAGGAACGTGAACCTGTTTGGACACTTTCTTTGACACTGATTGAGGAATCTCTTACACTTTGACTTTGTCCACTGTTGGAAACAGGATACTTGGAGGCTCATTTTCAAAGCACTTAGCCTCCCAAAGTTCCATAGAAACCTATGGAACTTAGCCTCCCAAAGTGCTTTGAAAATATGCCTCTTGGTCTGTCCCAATATGACTTATGTTCTTATCTGTTTGCGCTTACATTACAGATAAATAATTTTGCTTTCTATCATCTCAAGCAGCGCAATGGATCACACACAGGTGACCTCTTAGTGAAGGGTTGTCTTTAGATAAAACAGAGACAGACAACAACATGATCAGCCATCACTTAGGCACAATTAAATATATATATTTTAAATTAACAATTACAGCTCTCCTTAAATCAAAAGTTATGTGTGTGACTATTAAGAAAGAATGCTGGAAGGAAAATTCTAGTCTACTTTTAGGCTTATATATCACCTTGCTCATACAAAAGTTGTTTACATCATATATAATCAAATGCATCAATACAGCATAATAGCTGACAGATTATGTTGGAAATTGTCTTCATCTGGGCAGGAATTTAGGTTAGGTTTGATGGATCACCTTGTTCTCATGGAACTCAGTATAAGGATCATAAGCCACAGTCCATTTTCCCCATTCCAAATTACAAACTGATCCATCAGCAAGCAAATTATTTTATCTCTGGATGAAAGGTTGGATAGATTGATTTAGCCAGTCCATTTTCAGCTAAAGCAACAGAATGATAAATGCTAAAACCTGAGTGGCTATAGGTCTGGCAGTGTGTAGGAGACCAAGACGTTTACCTAGAAAGCTTTCCCAGAAAATTGAGCATCAAGAATATGCAAAGACAGCATTATGTATTAAGAGTGAGCATCAGTTGATCCCCTGAAGAAGCCTCAGATGAAACAGGTCCCTGTTAGAATCAGTGCTATAAATATACAGGGAAGCAATATTTGAAGCTAAGTACATTGAAAAAAAATTTTGGGTTGAGCACTTCATTGTACTGAAGAGTATGATGACTGCATCATTTGCACTTGAAAAATTTGCAAGAAAATTAGATGGGGTTTTTTTGGCGAATGATTAGTGTGTCATCTGGATGCTGTAAGAAGAGGAGAATCTAAAGACTGACAAATAGCCACAGATTTATGGGGCTATTTTCCCCTTAATTTCCTCATTAATATATTGTTTCTTTGCTATAATATTTTTAATTATTCATTATGTTGTTTAAAAATACCATCTTGGAAGCCCAGACCAGATGCATTCCATGTATTTACAAAGAACAGACAATGATAGCTAGCACGGTTAAAAGGTGAAGTGAAAGAGGCTATTAGAGCCAAAAGAATGCCCTTCAAAGAATGGAAATAGGACCCAAATGAAGAAAATAAGAAGCAACATAAGCACTGGCAAGTTAGACGCAAAGTATTTATAAATTAGGCAAAAAATCACAGCAACAACTTTCTCAGGTACATCAGAAGCAGAAAGTCTGTGAGAGAATCTGTGGGACCGTTAGATCATGAAGGAGCAAAAGGGGCACTCAGGGAGGTCAAGGCCATAGTGGAGAGACTAAGTTAATTCTTTGCTTTGGTCTTTACGAAAGAAGATGTAAGAGATCTACCTGTAAGGTAGAAAAGTAAAGCAACGAAACTTCTCACAGCTGATGTTCAAACCAAAAGATTTTATTCAAAATTCTTCTAAAAACATGGAACACATGAGGTGATTAAATTTGCAGATGACACAAACCTATTCAAGGTTGTTAAAACATGTGGACTGTGAAAAATTGAAGGAAGACCGTAGGAAATTGGATAACTGGGCATCCAAATGGCAGATGAAATTTAATGTTAGATTGTGAGCTCACTTGGTACAGAAAGTACCTGTACAAATACCTGTGTGTGAAATGCTTAGGTGTAGGAGGTATATAAGGCGTGAAAATAAATAAATAAATAAAATGTTGACAAATGCAAAGTGATACACATGGGGAAGAATAACTCAAAAAGTGAAAGTGCCTTGTTGCTTTGTAGCTTTTACTATATGAGACGTGGGGTAAGGAATAATATATTGTACAGGAATATATTCGAGTTATTCCCCAGGTTTTCCACGTCATCACTGTGACCCCTGACGCAGGTGCTAGTCACCGAAACACGGCCCGTGTCGGGTCTTTTTGTCAAGGCTCATTCATTAAAGAACTGTGTTCCATTTTTAAAGGCCCTTGGTGCTGTATTTTTGTTTGGACTTTAGTTTGTACTTCGTTCCCTCTCTTTTGTTATATCGAAGAATAACTCAAATCATAGACCTAGATGACACTGCAGACCTCCAGCCCTTTGGAATATTTGAGAGGTCTAGGCTTTTCTTTTTGACAGCCCAGACCTGTCAAACAACTTCTGTGGTAGGATTGTACCTTGGGTGCATGACCAGGCAAGTGCCCCTATGATCAGAGCTGATAATGTGTCTAAATTTGCATGCTATTAGCTCTGATCATAGGAGCATTAATGCCCTGCATTGTTCCAGTTCTAATTTTAGAGTGCTGTTTGGAATACCATGGGGCTTCTGATCATGTGCAACCAGGTTAGGGAACCACTGCTCTAGAGGGTGTAGTGGCAAGACAGGCCACCTGGCCCTGTCACTATAAGTGGGAGCACAGCATGGCATCTGGTCCTGTCTCTGGGGATATACCAGGACACCTGATCCTTTGCTTGTACTCCATGATTATCAGCCAACACAATGCTGCTCTTCACTGCTGACCTTATAACTTTGTGTTCACCTCAGGGGGAAACAAAGATTCTGCACCAAGCTAGAAAAATGGATCCAGCCCACTAGCATCCATTTCTACACTAACTGCACGATGATTAGTGCAATGTGTTACTTCCCACTTAGCATAGATTTTTTAGTACGCTACAGCCTGAATGTTATCTTAGCATTCAGAAAATCTGTGCTAAGCCTGAAGTAAATTGTTGCACTAAGGTTAGCACAGAAGTCTGTTACACTGACCTGCTTGTTCTTACATTTACATCTGGAATATGTTTATCAATGTTTACATTTATTAAAAGCCTGCTATACTGCCTTTTCTGACAGGCAGGTCAGAGTGGTTTACACAATAAAAACCAAAGACACAGGAGTTATATACCTTACTAGCCGTTGAGCCCGTTAAAACGGGCTGGTGGGTCGCCGCCCCCCTCACCCTGAGTTCGCCGCCCCCCCACCCGGCCCGTTTCTTCGCTATTCAACTTACATCTCCGCAGCAGGCAGATCAGCTGAGCTCCCGTCGGCCTTCCTTCTCTGCCTGTGTCCCGCCTTCGTGTGATGTAACATCAGCGAGGGCGGGAACACAGGCAGGGAAGGAAGGCCAACGGCAGCTCAGCTGATCTGCCTGCTGCGGAGATGTAAGTTGAGTAGTGAAGAGACGGCCGGGTGGAGGGGTGGCGGCAGCGGCAGCGGCGACTCCGGGGGGGGGGGGTACCAGTGGCGGCAACCTCGGGGGGGGGGGGTAGTGGTGGCAACCTCGGCAGTTTCCTCCCCTTCGCGGTTTCCCTCTCTGTCCCGGCCCCCATCACCACGTATTGACGCTGGGGCGGGACAGACAGGGAAGTCACTACTGCGCATTTGCGAGTGAGTACGGTCACTCGCCGTTTATACGTTTGATGTTCCTACAGAACTAACTTCTAACATTACTGTAGGGTTTTTTTTTGTTGTTGCTTTGATTCTTTTGGCCGCTAGCAACTTCAATTAGATGCATTTTCAAGACAGGAAATGGCAACTGTAACTACTTATATTTATAAAATAATTTTAATAATACAGTCATTTGACAGCCACACTACTGAAACCAAACAGTCATACAGGTTGAGTCAAGAGGCAGGTCTGGCCAACCCTAGAGGGGATGAGAAGCACAGAGTGTAGTTTTCCAAATGTCAGCACCCACTAGATATAGGGTGTGAATGTTCTTAGGATTAATTTATGTACTGGAGATTGGAGAGTGTGATGCTACAAGTGAAGGTTATCTTCAGACTACCACAAATATTTATCCTGAAATGCAAGGGCATGCAGACTGAGATGATAACACTAATTTGGATTCACATGAAACCTTTCATCCAAAGCAGATTCTGACATATTCTGCAGTTCAGGGCTTCCGAACCACAGATGCACTTATCTCGAAATTAGATGGTCTGACAGCACATTCCTAATGCCCAGACTGAGTAAACATCTTCAGGGAACATGGGGAAACAGGAAGATTATCTTCATCATTACTGAGACACAGAGAGCCAAAGTAACTTTGACAAGGTCACATAAAAAGTCTGAGCCACAACATCTAACCACGTCATACCTCTTCCATGTTTGACTGATGTTGTGCAAAGGATATAAATAAAATGTATCCACCCTTTCATTAAAAACCTGAGAATCATTCTCTTTAAATGGACAAAGGTAATTTAAGAAAAAATCCTACACAGGAACAGTTGACTGGCTTACACTTGTCCTTTCAATTGTGTGCATTTAGCTGAATACATGGCAAAACAGCTAAGTAACACCCTCTGAAGTATTTTTTCCTTTAATAAAAAGCTATTTCAGCAAGTATTACAAGAGTGAAAGGGTGGCCCAGTAAAGTAATACTGAGTCATGCATTTACTCTGCAAAAGGGAGAGATTGCAGCTGTAAACTTCCTCCTTTGCAGGTATAAGCCTGTGTGTCACACTGATTCACGGGCACTGTTTTCTCTTTCTCTCTGATGATCCACGCCCAGAGGCGTTTATTTAATAATGAGAGAAAAGCAACAACACTGAGGCCCTGAGATTCATCTCTATGAAGATTACTAACTGCTCTGTTAACAGGAAGCCAGTCAGCTAGGCATGTGATCTGAGTATAGAGAGAGTTGCAACTAGTTACAGCTCTTGCGTGTCTGTTTTCAGGACTACTCTGAAAGCAGTTCAAGGAAATCCTGTGCCCCTCCCATCTCAAAACAAAACAAAACAAACCACCCTCCCCCCCCAAAAAACAAAACCAAATTGTAATATTCTTTTTCTAGTACAGTGATGGGCAACCTTTTGAGCTTGGTGTGTCAAAATTCGCCAAAAACCGAGCATAACTCGGGTGGTGTGTCACTTCGAGAAAAAAAACATAATTTCGCGATATTTATAGTTTAAATAACAAAAATGTATAATTGTAATATATAACTGTATTTAATAAACCAAAAACTAATTATTTAACTTACCTGCCGCTATTTCTAATGGTGGGAAATGGCACCCGTAATTTATTTTCCCTTTTTGTTTTCCCTCTCTCATAACGAATTGCTACAAACAAGTAGTGAAAGGAGCATTATAAAAGCAATAAAAAGTGATTTCTTAGCTGGACCGGTATTTTTAGGAACTTCCCAAACAAGTGTGGAGCAGGAGCAGGAGCAGCAGTCAGTGTCCAAGCACAGCTGAGCTAAGGCTGCAACAGGATCACAGAGAGGAAGAAAGCGGCTGACCCGACTTTATTTGTCTGAAGAGAGCAGCAGTTGCCTGGGTTACTCGCACTCAGCACTCAGGTTCAACATTTAATCACAATTGCCTCGAGCCTCAGGCAGTTTTTTCACCTGGCTGAGCTACAACTGCAGTGAGCTGTGATTGGTTGTAGGGAGCCTGTCTGGCGCCTAAAAGGGCACTCCTAATTGGATGATTCTGATGAAGAGGACTGCTGGTTACCAAGGCTGCGAGGTGGGGCGGAGCAGGGGGGTTCCGACTCGGAGGGGGGTTCTGAAGCTGCGCGATAAGACCACCAACGCCCCTGTCGCCCCTGCCTAAGACCGGCCCTGGCAGTAAGAGCAGGCAGGCTGGGTTCTATTTGCTGCCTGCTTTCAACCCGCGTGTCATCCAAAATGGCTACGTGTGTCAGTGCTGACACGCGTGTCATAGGTTCACCATCATGGTTCTAGTAAGACAATGTACAGTATTTTTGCATTATCTACGCTCACTCCCCTAGATAACAATGAAACCCTTCCTCCTCTCATACCAATTTTCAACTCTCATTTACTTAAGTTCTCTAATGATCCACTAATTTTATTGGGGGGGAGGGGGGGGGCGTAAGCTAGCAGCATATTTCTACACCTAGACTGCCTAAACAGCTTGTTGCCATTTGCTCGTCTGGATGCTTCTACAATAATTCTGAGTCTATCAGAGCAGAACCCGTAACAGCCCTTTAAATTTAGGGACCAGGAAGCCCTCAGTGGAAAGTGATGGTTGGGAGCCCTAAAAGAAGTTTCCTGTTAGGTTTTGAGTCCTTTCAGTAACCTCTTACAACAGAAGCAAGTGCTGAACTGAATAACCATCAGCCACTCCCATTCCCACTTCCAGTCTTCACTGTGGGGCCCAACACATCACCTTTGCAACATGATCTAACCCTTCTAGAATTATCTGTGTATCTGAAAAACATCTAATAAAAATAATCTATTCTTCTTCCAAAATCATTCTTTATTTCTCCACTAATACCAACAAGTTGTCAGCAAGAGCTGTATTGGTCCAGTAGCTGGTTCCACATCCTGTCTCTTGTTTTTAGACTGCCATAATAATATATATTATATTGTATTCCCTCAATTTCAAGGGCTGATGCTGCTGCTTCCTTGCGTGTCAGTTAAGTGTTCTTTTCCAATTAATTCTAAACAGAATATAGGCAGCACACAGGGGGTCATTTACTAATGGTCATGCATCTGCATGCAGAAATCTAAGGAAGGGACAAGTGTAATCACTAGAAGAAAAGTGAGAAAGCCACTGGACAGATCACTGGTGAGACATTGAGGCATATTTTCAAAGCACTTTGGGAGGCTAAGTTCCATAGGTTTCTATGGAACTTTGGGAGGCTAAGTGCTTTGAAAATGAGCCTCTTTGTCAACAATACTATGTCCTGTTCTGAGGAATGTTCTTCCAAAATGATTTAAAGAGGCAGCAGGAGGTCCAGAGAAAGAATACCAAAGTGGTAGTTTCTTTTATTTCTGGCAAAAATACAATTCGTTAAAAGTAGGAGGCCAGTTTTTTTTTACCCCAGTAAGGAAGAACCACCAACAGAATCACTTTTCCACACGTCCCAAACCACCTACTAAGTACAGGCCTGAACCACTCAGTGGCTTTATGGACACAATAGGGGGTCAATATTCAGGGGGAAGAGGCTTCTACCTGGTAAATCCCACTGATTGAGCCATACCGAATTCTCAGCAGCATTTACAAAGATAGTGCCAAGCCAGTATTAGCGTTTCTCCGTTTGTGAACAATCATCAAGGTGAAGTGTGGTGTGAAACCCACAGGATATACTATAAGGCAGTCAAATGGAGGATGCTTGAAAGATAAGGTTTTTTGCCTTTATTTTCATTTAACTGTCACGTTTTCTAAAGCAGGAACTAGGTTAGTGAGCCCTTGGGCCACTGCCGAGGAGCGGCAGTGGCAGGCAAAACCACCCCACACCAGGAACAAGACAGAACTCAGATAGGAACAGCAAGACTTCACCTGCACTAGCCGCCCTTCCCCAGGAGTTGAGCCCCTGGCTGAAGGCGGGCCGACAGGACTTACAGGACAGGGTAGGAACTGGAAGCTGCAAGCAGCCACTTAAACAGGGAACAAACACTGACAAACACGAGACAAAACTGAACGCTGCCAAGCAGCCACTGAAAAGAAACACAGACAAACAGAAACTAAACACACACGACAGCCAAGGAACAAGTCTAGGAAACAAACAATAACCCTAAGCTAAACTACACACAGACTAACTAGCATCAGACAAGGAACTAGAATAAAAACCAAGCTAGGCAGAAGTGCAACAAGCACTAACAAACCAGGGCCTTAGGCGATGCAAAGGCAAACACGGAGAGTTTCTGAATGGCTAATAAGCCCAGCAGCAGCTGAGATTCAGCTGCAGCAATCACCAGGCAGCTACGGGTGATGTGCAGGCTCAAACAAGACTACTACTACTATTTAGCATTTTTATAGCGCTACAAAGCGTACGCAGCACTGCACAAACATAGAAGAAAGACAGTCCCTGCTCAAAGAGCTTACAAAAGACAAGCAAGTCTGGCAGGCTGGAAGATCCGGACTCGACTGGGCTGACCGGGAAACAGCACACAGACAATCCAATGCAGCCACCAGGCCTGGCCACCAGGGGACGCGATGACCGAGAGCCTGAAACCAGGGCACGACCGTGACATGAACACACTCTGGGCCCTGTTTACTAAGCAGCATTATAGGCGCGTTAAGATTTTTAATGTGCTTTAACCATGTACGTGCCTAAAATATCCCTATAGGCGCCTACATGGTTAGCATGCACGCTAAGTGTAGGTGTGCGAAACACACTAAAATACCTTAGTAAACAGAGCCCTCTGTTAGATATTAGAATTTTTTGAACTACTTTTTCAGCACTAGGGGGAATTCTGCAATTGTTTTCTAACTTATATGATATAGGTTTTTTTTTTTTAAGGAACAGTCATTTTTCTCAAGAGAAGAGTTTTTTTTCACTGTTTCTTTTTTCCCCTTCTATTGGAACCAATGATAGTAACGATGCTCTGGATTAAATAGTAGTTACAAAAGAGAACGCTATTCGGAGCTTTGAAGTTCGATTTGTTTAAATTTTTGTAGTTTTAGAATTTTCCCTTTATCAATAAACTTCAAGTTTGTGTATTAGTTATATTAAAATTTCATCATTCTTGGCAGTTTAACTGAATGTGGTCCTTTTGTTATAGAGAAACAGATTCTCATATCGTTTGGCATACTGATAATGTATTAGTGCTCGACTGCCTAATTGTTAGGTTTTGGATCCACAAGGTCATCATGGTGTTTGGTAGTCACCATTCTGACATGAGTGCAGACTCCTGATGCAAGCCATACTATCAAAACATGGCCTGTGTCAAGTCTATTTGGAAGACAACTAATAAAAGCCATTTATACACCACTGATTTCTCTGGTCATCTCTACTGTTTCTTGTGTGGAGGAACCGGGATACATGACAGACCTCATCAACCTGCCAACCAGAAACACCACAAAATCTGCACGATCATACCTAAACCTCCACTACCCAAGCAGCAAAGGACTCAAATACAAATCCACCTATGCAGCCAGCTTTTCCTACCTAAGCGCACAACTATGGAACGCATTGCCTAAAGCAGTAAAAACTACGCTCGACCACCTGAATTTTCGGAAAGCACTAAAGACAGACCTGTTCAGAAGAGCATACCCCACCGACCCAACATAAAAATACCTGGTCACTTGCGACACAATGTAACCAAAAACCCCCTTTCCCTCTCTAAGTTCCCCCCAACTGTACCTACCATACATGTACCTCATTCTACCACAATATCACTTTGTATTCATTCAGACCATAACCGGCTAACGCCGTTAACGGTTATATGTAAGCCACATTGAGCCTGCAAAAGGTGGGAAAATGTGGGATACAAATGTAACAAAGAATAATAATAATAATAAATAATGTCACCAGGACAGGTTTGGGAAGTCCTGATTTGAAGTCATCTGTTCTCAGTTTTGTTCCAGGATAGGTTCGCATGGCAAACTAGGGGTCCTTTTACAAAGGTGCGGAAGAAAGTGGCCTTAGTGCATCCTTGTGTTTTTCCTGCGCACTAAGGGGGTCTTTTACAAAGGAATGGTGGCATTTTTAGCATGTGCTAAATGCTAGAGACACCCATAGCAATATATGGGCGTCTCTAGTGTTTAGCATACGCTTATTCTTAGCATGTGCTAAAAACGCTACCACATCTTTGTAAAAGGCCCACTAAGTCCATTTTTACTGCAGCAGTAAAATGGCTGATTTTCCATTTTTTCAATTAACGGCCATGCGTTAATGTCTGTCTTTTTCATGATCAGAAAATACCCCTACCCTCTTTCCCATGGTGGAATGAGCTTGAGTACATTGGCCTATAAGAGGGACGAGAGTTCCTCTGCAAGCATTTCCTGATGCTGAGAGCTTAATCTTGGTACTCTTGGTGGCAAGGCAGTTTGGAGGCTAGTCTACCAAATGAAGATGGTATCCTATCCGGACTATATTGAGAACCCACCTGTCTGAGGTTATAAGGGAATATCTAAAATATACACTGGTGTATTAGTAAAAAAATACAGGAATATACAAAATCAAATCAAAAACTAATAACTAGGAATGTCAAAAAATAGGGAGAAAAAGACCTCATAAAGACCATTGTCAATGATATTGAGGCTCAAGGTTAGATGTAGTCACTAAACTTTGTACTCAGTCAAGACATAATCATATGTCAAAAACCTCTCAACTTGGTTTCATAGCTCCAAAACATCTAGTGTATCAAAAATGAAAGTTGCATTCACTGTATGTAAGACTAATGACACCAACCAATCTTCAAACGGTTATATCCATTGTACTCGCTATGATCATTATGTGATACTTCGTTCTCTTCAAAAAATTGGCTAAGATCCCAAACAAGTAGATAAGGCGACAGCCAAAGCCAAAAGGATGCTCGGGACCCTAGGCAGAGGAATGGCCAGCTGAAAAAAAAGAGGTGATGGTGCCCTTGTATAAGTCTTTGGTGAGGCCCCATTTTAGAATATTGTGTGCAAATCTTGACACCATACATTCAAAAAGATATAAAAAGGATGGAGTCGGTCCAAAGGGAGACTACAAAACTGGTCAGTGGTCTCTGTCATAAAGCATATGGGCACAGACCTTAATAAGTATATTCTGGAAGAAAGGCAGGAAAGAGGGAATATGATAGAGACTTTTAAATATCTCCATGGCAATAATGTACAGGAGGTGAGTCTATTTCAACTGAGAGAAAACACTGGAATGAGAGGGTATAGGATGAAGTTAAAGGTTGTATAAGGAAATACATGATGGCAGAAAAAGACCCTATGGCTTATCCAGCCTGTCCATCCAAACCAATAAGCCCGCCTAATTCCAAGCTTTCTTGAATTCTAGTATCGCCTTCACCACTTCCACTTGAAGGCTGGTCCACGCATATTCTATCCTTTCTGTAAAGAAATATTTCCTTGAATTACTCAAGTTTATCCCCTTTATCTGATGACCCTTTATTCCTGAGCCTCTTTTCCATTGAAAAAGGCCTGACAGCTGTGTATTTATACCTTGGAGGTATTTAAATGTCTCTATCATATCTTCCATTCTTTGCCTCTCTTCTATGTTTAGATTTCAAATCATACAGCCAGTAGCTGGTGTTTAACTTATTCCAGTCACTGTGCCCGTTCAATACAAGGCCCTGTTGCATCTGATACTATTACTGATACTAGATGGTTTGCATGGGCCAGCAAACCTATTGCTCATAAACCGTTTCTCTGACACAAGTGGGAGAAAAAATGCAATGTTAACCTTGACTCACTGGTTTGTATTGCAGACTTGGAGATTAACAGGCTACATACTAAATCTTGTAGTTTTCTGTTTAAGCAATAAGTTATCACTAGTAGGCTTATTTTCGAAACAGAAGGGTGCCCATCTTCCGACACAATTGGGAGATGGGCGTCCTTCTCTCAGGGTCGCCCAAATCGGCATAGTCGAAAGCCGATTTTGGGCATCCTCAACTGCTTCCCGTCGTGGGGACGACCAAAGTTCACGGGGGCGTGTCGGCACCGTCGTGAAGGCGGGACTGGGGCGTGATTAAGAGATGGGCGTCCTCGGCCGATAATGGAAAAAAGAAGGGAATCCCTGATGAGCACTTGGCCGACTTTACTTGGTCCATTTTTTTCTTGCGACCAAGCCGTGAAAAGGTGCCCGAACTGACCAGATGACCACCAGAGGGTATCAGGGATGACCTCCGCTTAATCCCCCAGTGGTCACCAGTGGCACTTCAGGCAGGCGGACCCAGGCCCATCCCCCCTACCTGTTACACTTGTGGTGGTAAATGTGAGCCCTCCAAAACCCACCCAAAACCCACTGTACCCACATGTAGGTGCCCCCTTCACCCCTTAGGGCTATGGTATTGGTGTACAGTTGTGGGGAGTGGGTTTTGGGGGGGGGGGTTTGGGGGGCTCAGCACCCAAGGTAAGGGAGTTATGCACCTGGGAGCAATTTGTGAAGTCCACTGCAGTGCCCCCTAGGATGCACGGTTGGTGTCCTGGCATGTCAGGGGGACCAGTGCACTACGAATTCTGGCTCCTCCCATGACCAAAGGGCTTGGATTTGGTCATTTTTGAGATGGGCGTCCTCGGTTTTCATTATGGCCGAAAACCAGGGACGACCATCTCTAAGGTTGACCATCTCAACATTTAGGTCGACCATCTCTAAGGTCGACCTAAATGTTGAGATTTGGGCGTCCCCGACCGTATTATCAAAACGAAAGATGGACGCCCATCTTGTTTCGATAATATGGGTTTCCCCGTCCCTTTGCGGGGCCGTCCTGCGAGGACGCCCTCATGAAAACTTGGGCGCCCCATTCAATTATGCCCCTCCATGTGTAATATTCTGCAATAATAATGAGAGAGTGATGCAATGGTAGGATGATAACTCACAGTAACCCACATGTATGTTGTAAGTTTGCTGTAACAAGTCTTATTGTCTCTCTCAGTAGATTTAGGAATAGTAAATGTATAAAACTGAATGGCTTCATTTGACTTATTTTTCCTCTTCCGTATGCTAAGCCTATTTTTCCAAGAAGGGTATAAAAGACAAGCAATGCAAAGTTGCAGTTTAGAATTCTTTATATATAAAATTAATACTGCAGGATTATTTCTCTTTTTCCTAAGAGGACTTTTTATCAGAAAATAAATTTGTTATGCCAACTAATTCTACGTAGTTAGATATTATTAAAGCAGGTTTCAAATTAATTGACGCAGTCACCAGGCCAGCAGGACTGTTTCTAAGAATGTTGTCATTTACAGGTCTACAGTACACACTAGAACTATTAATAGGATTTGATTTAAACAGATTTCATTTACTGACGCCTAGAAAAGAGCTGAACTTCCACTCCCCGGGTTCCAGGAAATGGCATCCGTTGTCTGTTTATGAAAGCTGCGTGTTTGTTAGACTAAGGCATGCATTTACTACCAAATTGTTGTACTGCAGTCATTTCTGGTGAATGTCAGGAATCGGCCCTAGCTAAGATAACCTAATCTTGTGTCTGATTCCTTTCTCCTACTAGAAACCTTACCCGCTTTGCATTTGGGTTCTCTTCTGGTGAAGTGTTTGCTACTTATTTTCTATTGTATGACAACTCACATAAGATGAATAAAACTGTTACATTAAACCAGGAGACTGACTATAAGCATTTGGCTCCCTGTACAGGCTGGCAGCATATATATTCAACAGTTAAAGAGGGCATGTTGGATTAAATCTGATCTTTCTAGTGGTTTGTGGAGTCTCAAGTGTATCTATGGAAACTGGATCCTTTCAGATGTCCAGCTTGAGCTTCATTTAAAACTTTGTGTTCAGCCCTTTTAAAGGTACACTCAGCTGCTCTGAAATAATTTACTGGGGTTTAAGTTAAAACAAGTGATCATTTGCTCTTGAAATATAATTATGATTTGCAGAGTTAGTACAATCTGGGACAAATCCAGGTTGAACTATAGCTGTTTCCTTCCACTAATCAAAAATTGCTGGTTTTATTTAGTAGCAGTGCACAGCCACCATTCAAGCAGCTTACCACTGAGTCACCCATGCATAACATATTGGTCTAAATTTTCAAAAGCTTATGGGATTCATTTTCAACGCACTTAGACTTACAATGTTGCATAGGTTACTTTGTAAGTCTAAGTGCTTTGAAAATACACCTCTATGTATCTTTGTAAGTCTAAATGCTTTGAAAATATGCCTCTCTATGTGTCAGATGTGAAAAACTAAAGATACACAAATGGAAGCCTTAGGGAATTTTCAAAGACAAAATTAAGCATTTCAGTAGATGCAGGGGTGTAGCCAGGCCTCCAATGAAACATACATTTGCTGGTGGGGATGCCGAAGTCCTGACAGTCAAATAAATACAGTGCCCAAGTCGCTCCCCTCTTCCTCGCACTGCGTCCTCACGCTGCTTCCTTCCTGCGAGCATGTGCGAAAGTCCCAGCGTTGGTGGCTAAAGGCATGCCACCAACATCTGCAGGAAATAAGCAGCACGAGAAGGAGGAGAGTGGTGTCACTGTATTTATTTGGCTGGCAGAGCTTCGGCATCCCCGCCAGCAAAGGTAAAGATGTGCTACAGTTCTGGAGGGGGCCCGAGCCCAAAATGGGGGGGGGGGGGGGGGGGAGGCCCCCAAGGCACCCCCGTGGTTACGCCACTGAGTAGATGTCTACAATAGTGAGTGATTGTAGAATTGTGACTGGTTGTGCAAAGCTCATTGTCAATATTTGGCCAACTACCTATAAGAGGTAAAGTACTATAGTATGCTGAGGTTAAGGCACATTAATACTGCATTAGCCTTAATATGCCTGTGCCTTAGTCCATGCTAACAAAGGTGTGAGCAAAATCCAAAATAAATAAATAAATGTGATGAAAAATGATTGAGCTGTTTTAATGCAGCTTAATATATTAGCCCTTTAATAAGGCATGCAATCTAGATTGCCAAATCTGATATTCGAGGCGTTACTATAATTGGTTAATGCAGAATGAAAAATCTCATTTTGTATGTGTTTAAAATTAGACTCCTGGGGGTAATTTTATAACAGAGTGTCTAGATTACAGGAAGGCACCAATTTAGGCTCTATTTTATACAGGCATGCAGACAACTATCTGATTTCATAAAATACTAACATAAATCCAGCAGCAGTAATACCTATCTTCAAGGTATGGACACTGTGCTTGCTTGAGAGCAGGTATAAATACTAGCACATACTTTATGAGTGTAAACCAGAACTCAAACAAAGTTCCACCTTAACTCCTCTCCTGAGAATGTCTAATGTAAATATATATGTCATTTTGCAGTGCAAGGCTGTGACTGCTGGGCCCCGCCGATTGGACAGCTATGACCTCTGGGCACCATGGTTCACTAGAGGCAGTTCTTGTCAGACAAACCTGATTAATTTCTTTGACTGGATGACCAGAGAGTGGATCGAAGTAGAGTGCTAGATGTGGTGTATTTAGATTTGAGTAAAGCCTTTGATAAAGTTCCATATAGATGACTAATAAATAAACTGAGTGCCCTCGAAATGGGCTCTAAAGTGACTGACTGGGTTAAGGACTGGTTGAGTGGAAGGCAACAGAGGGTAGTGGTAAATGGAGCTCATTCTGAGGAAAAGGATGTTACCAGTGGTGTGCCGCAAGGTTCGGTTCTTGGGCCAGTTCCTTTTATCTTTTTTTGAAAGTGATATGACTGAAGGACTGTCTCGTAAAGTTTGCCTTTTGCGGATGATACCAAAATCTACAATAGAGTAGACACCCCTGATGGAGTGGATAACATGAAAAAGGACTTAGTGAAGCTAGAGGAATGGTCTGGAATTTGGCAACTAAAATTTAATGCTAAAAATGCAGTGTCATGCATTTGTGTTGCAAAAACACAAGGGAATGGTACAGTTTAGGGGGTGAAGAACCTTTGTGCACAAAAGAGGAGTGGGACTTGGGTGTGACCATATGTGATGATCTCAAGGTGGCCAAACAGGTAGAAAATGTGATGGCAAAAGCTAGAAGGATGCTTAGATGCATAGGGAGAAGAATGGCCAGTAAGAAACAGGAGGTGATGATGACCCTGTATAAGACTCTAGGATAAGCAGCATAAAATGTATTGTACTTTTTTGGGATCTTGCCAGGTTCTTGTGACCTGGATTGGCCACTGTTAGAAACAGGATGCTGGGTTTGATGGACCTTTGGTCTGTTCCAGTATGGCAATATTTATGTACTTATGACCCCCACAAACATTTGGTGCTGCCCTAGCAGAAGAGTTGGTCTCTCTTCCATCTCCCTTGGTGGTGCCCCGAAAGCCTCAGCAGGAACTGCGAGAATCCTGGTAGGAGCTCCTACCCACCTCCCTGGCAGCAGAAGCAGGTACTCAGAAAGACAGAGAAGGAAAGGAAGAAGTGCTGCTGTGGGGAGGTGGGTCAGAGAGGCAAGTTGGCAGAGGAGAGCTCCTGCCAAGGCTCTCAGGGAAGCACCGAGGGAGGCAGAGGAAAGGCCAAACAACCAGCAGGACTCTTAGGCCTGTGGATACTGGCATTTGGGTGCCCAAAAGCCCAGTGACAATGAGGCATATTTTCAAAGCACTTTGGGAGGCTAAGTTCCATAGGTTTCTATGGAACTTTGGGAGGCTAAGTGCTTTGAAAATATGCCTCACAGTGTATAGGTGCCTAACTGGTGGCGCCCAAATGGCAGCATCCAAACTGCTGCACCAAAACAGCAGCGCATACAAATCCTGCTTTAGGGATGACTTAATTTTGTGAAAGCCTATGTTGTTTTATGGCTTATAAATCTAAAGTCTTACTAAGCACACAGATGCTTGGCTCTTACAAATTCATCCCATTACGAAATTTATAAAACAAACAACTGATAAAAGGATAAATATCAAGAAAATTTAAAGCTATATTTACCAAAGTGCATTACTGCATGCTTACTCCACTAACATGTTATTCATAAATAGGTCCCGATTACGCAGCCACATGTTGGTTACAAAGTAAGGTAAACAATACAAAACTATCAGAATATCACCAATGCTGCCATTGTTGACCTTCTTAAAAAGGCCCAAAACAAACTGCACATTTGAGGAAAGAAATGAGCTTAGGGAGAAGCGTTCTACTGTTACATTTTGACATGTTGAATGCTTTCGATGTAGCTGACCATGCCATACTGCTTCATTTGCTAGGTCACTTCGGAATCTGTGAACATAAGATTATCCAAACAGGGTCAGCCCAAAGGTCCATCTAGCCCAGTATCCTGCTTCCAGGAGTGGCCAATCCAGGTCACAAGAACCTGGCAAAAACTCTTAAGTGGTTCCAGGGTTTCCTAATGGCTAAGTCTTCTCATATCCCCTTGGACTCATCCCTTTTATACGAGACTGTCAAGAAATTCTGTTAGTGGTTATATCAGGTTTAGACCTGATGGCATCTTGGGCATCTGATTTCAAATTAAAATTGAATAGGGTCAAAACAAAGTTCCAGTCCTCACTAATCCTTTTCATCATACACCTTTAGACAGTTTTATGATCGACCACACTGCGTATCCGAAGGAGGCTACACTAAGAGTACTTGCGCCACAAGCATACAATGTTATATCCAAATCCTTTAGAACCTTATGGAAACTGAGGAGAATTAGATCCTTCTTCCCTACTGTGACATTCAGACTCTTAGTGCAGATGCTTGTTTTGTCACAATTAGACTATTGCAACGCAATCTATGCTGATATCTGGGAACTGCAGTTAAGAAAACTCCAAACTGCCCGAAACACCACAGCTCTGATTATCTGTACATTTTATGCTTTGAGAGGGCATCTCCGTTGCTATCTAAGCTATATTGGCTCCCCAAAAAAGCAAGGGTCACTTTTATATTTGTGCACTTATCTACCAAATAATGCATGGTATGGCCCCTGGCTATATGTTATCTCTTGTTGATCTTCCACCACTTAATGCTGTTCTTGGGTCTAAAGATTATCTAGTGCTTCACTATCCAAGCTGTAAGAAACTTGTTTATAAATCAGTTCTTGCAGCAGGATTTGCTTATTAGGGCACAAAATGTTGGAACTCCTTGCCAAAGTCAATAAACAACTAACTGAGGGTGCAGCCTGGAACAGAACAAAAAAGGGTCTAGGGGGGGTGGAGTTGGATTCTAAACCCCGAACAGATTCTGCAGCATTGACTGCCCAAATCGAGTGTTGCATCGGGTACCCTGCTGAAGGCAGTAGTGAGATGTGAATGTGTGGACTGATGACCACGTTGCAGCCTTGCAAATCTCTTCAATGGAGGCTGACTTTAAGTGAGCCACAGATGCAGCCATGGATCTAACATTGTGAGCCGTGACATGGCCCTCAAGTGTCAGCCCAGTATGGGCGTAAGTGAAGGAAATGCAATCTGCTAGCCAATTGGAGATCGTGCATTTTCCGATGGCAACTCCCCACCTGTTGGGATCAAAAGAAACAAACAACTGGGCGGACTGTCTAAAGGGCTTTGTCCGCTCCACCTAAAAGGCCAATGCTCTCTTACAGTCCAAGGTGTGCAAACTGCTTTCGCCAGGGCAGGTATGAGGACGGGGAAAGAAAGTTGGCAAGACAATTGACTGGTTCAGATGGAACTCCGACACCACCTTAGGCAGGAACTTAGGTGCGTGCAGAGGACTATTCTGTTGTGATGAAACTTGATATAAGGTGCATGCACTACCAAGGCCTGAAGCTCACTGACCCTACAAGCTGAAGTAACAGCCACCAAGAAAACGATCTTCCAGGCAGTGGCGTAGGAAGGGGGGGGGGGGCGGTGGGGTGGTCCGCCCCAGGTGCACGCCGCTAGGGGGGGGGTGTTGGCTCCGCTGGTTCCCTGCTCTCTCTGCCCCGGAACAGGTTACTTCCTGTTCCGGGGCAGAGAGAGCAGGGAACCAGTGGAGCCGATGCAGCTCCCAGCAATGTGCACTCGGGGCGGAGCGGCCCTCCCACCCGTCCCCTTTCCTACGTCAGTGGTAAGAATGCGCTCCGGGGGGGGGGGGGGTGCGCCGTTCTGCACTCGGGGGGGGGGGGGGTGCACAGCAGCGACCCGCCCCGGGTATCAGCCGCCCTCGCTATGGCACTGCTTCCAGGTCAAGTACTTCAGATGGCAGGAATTCAGAGGCTCAAAAGGAGCTTTGATCAGCTGGGTGAGAACGACGTTGAGATCCAATGACACTGGTGGAGGTTTGATAGGGGGCTTTGACAAAAGCAAACCTCTCATGAAGTGAACAACTAAAGGCTGTCCAGAGATAGGCTTACCCTCTACATGGCGATGATAAGCACTAATTGCACTAAGGTAAACTCTTATGGAGTTGGTCTTGAGACCAGACTCTGACAAGTGTAGAAGGTACTCAAGCAGGGTCTGTGCAGGACAAGAAAGAGGATCTAGGGCCTTGCTGTCACACCAGACGGCAAACTTCCTCCATCTGAAAGAGTAATACCTCTTCGTGGAATATTTCCTGGAAGCAAGCAAGACTCGGGAGACACCCTCTGAAAGACCCAAGGAGGTGAATTCTAAGCTCTCAACATCCAGGCTGTGAGAGCCAGAGACTGGAGGTTGGGATGATGTAGAAGCAACCCCTCATTCTGAGTGATGAGGGTTGGAAAACAGTCCAATCTCCACGGTTCTTCAGAGAACAACTCCAGAAGAAGAGGGAACCAAATCTGACGTGGCCAAAAGGGTGCAATCAGGATCATGGTTCCGCAGTCTTGCTTGAGTTTCAGCAAAGTCTTCCATACTAGAGGTATGGGAGGATACGCATACAGAAGGCCTGTTCCCCAGTGCAGGAGAAAGGCATCTGACGCTAGTCTGTCGTGGGCCTGAAGCCTGGAACAGAACTGAGGGACCTTGTGATTGATCTGAGTGGCAAAAAGATCCACCGAGGGGGTGCCCCACGCTCGGAAGATCTTGCGGACTACGCCCATGTTCAGAGACCACTCGTGAGGTTGCATTATCTTGCTCAACCTGTCGGCCAGACTGTTGTTTACACCTTCCAGATAAGTGGCTTGGAGAAACATGCCGTGACGGCGAGCCCAAAGCCATATCTGGATGGCTTCCTGACACAGAGGGCGAGATCCGGTGCACCCGGTTTGTTGGTGCAGTACATGGAAACCTGATTGTCTGTCTGAATTAAGATTATGTGGTTGGACAGCCGATCTCTGAAAGCCTTTAGAGTGTTCCAGATCGCTCTTAATTCCAGGAGATTGATCTGCAGACCTTTTTCCTGAAAGGACCAGGCTCCCTGAGTGTGGATCCCATCTACATGGGCTCCCCACCCCAGGAGAGATGCATCCGTTGTCAGCACTTTCTCTGGCTGAGGAACTTGGAATGGTCGCCCCATGGTCAAATTGGATCGAATCGTCCACCAGGGAAGAGAATTCCGAAAGCTGGTGGACAGTTGGACTACATACTCTAGATCCCCTGCAGCTTGAAACCACTGGGAAGCTAGGGTCCATTGAGCTGATCTCATATGTAGACGTGCCATGGGTGTTACATGAACTGTGGAGACCATGTGCCCCAGAAGTCTCAACATCTGCCGAGCCGTGATCTGCTGAGACGCTCGAACCATGGACACCAGGGACTGAAGGTTGTCCGCCCTGGCCTCGGGAAGATAAGCTCGAGCTGTCTGAGTGTTCAACAGGGCTCCAATGAACTCCAATTTTTGGACTGGGGTGAGATGGGACTTGGGATAATTTATGACGAACCCCAGTAGCTCTAGTACCCGAATAGTCATTCGCATGGACTCCAGAGCACCCTCCTGAACTTTTCTCGGACTAGAAATTTGTTCAAGGCTCTTAGGTCTAGGATGGGACGCATTCCCCGTTTTCTTTTGCACAAGGAAGTACCTGGAATAGAATCCCAGCCCTTCTTCCCCTGGTGGAACGGGTTCGATCGCTTGGGCCTTGTAGAGGGGCAGAGAATTCCTCTGCAAGAACCTGTTTGTCCTGGGAACTGTAAGAATGAGCTCCTGGTGGACAATTTGGAGGTTTGGATTCCAGATTGAGGGTGTATCCTGACCGGACTATTTGAAGAACCCACCGGTCGGAGGTTATAAGAGACCACACCTTTGGTGAAAAAAATATCAACCTCCCCCCCGACCGACAAGTCGTCCAGCACGGACACTTTTACTGAGGCTATGCTGAACTGGAGCCAGTCAAAAGTCCGTCCCTTACTTTTGCTGGGGAGCCACAGAGGCCTTAGGTGCAACGCTGTTGATGAGAACGAGCATGCTGGGACTGAGCCTGGACAGGCTGCTGAGAAGCAGGAGTGTACCTACGCCTAGCATAGGAATAGGGAGCACTCCTCTTCCCTCCAAAAAACCTCCTAGATGAGGAGGTAGTAGCAGAAGATGCCCGGCGGGAAAGAGAATCCATAGCATCATTGTGCTTTTTGAGCTGGTCAACCAGATCCTCTACTTTCTCACCAAAAGGTTATCCCCCCGGCAAGGAATATCCGCTATCCATTGCTGGACCGAATGATCCAGGTCCGCAGCAATGAGAGTCTGCGCATCACTATACCTTGGGCAGCGATCCTGGATGTTACATCAAACGTGTTGAACGTACCCCTGGCCAGTAATTTTCGACACGCCTTCTGCTGCCTGACCACCTGACAAAAAGGTCCGGCCTGCTCCGGAGGGAGTGCATCAACCAAGCTAGACAGTTGCCTCACCGAGTTTCGCAAGTGGATGCTAGTGAAGAGCTGGTATGTCTGGATTTTGGCAGCGAGTATAGCGGACTGATACGCCTTCCTCCCAAAAGAGTCCAAGGTCCTAGATTCTTTGACTAGGGGCACCGAGGCATAGTCCCTAGTACTCTTGGCTCTTTTGAAAGTGGAGTCCACCACCGTGGAATTGTGAGGTAGCTGAGACTTCATCAATCCAGGTTCCCCGTGGATCCGATATTCGGATTCAGTTCTTTTCGGGATCACAGGGTTAGACAGAGGGAACGACCAGTTTCGCATAAGGACTTCCTTGAGTACATTATACAAAGGAGCCATTGCAGCCTCTCTAGGTGGAGAAGGATAATCCAGGAACGCAAGCATCTCAGCTCAGGGCTCATCCTCAACCTCCATAGGGAAGGGAATAGCCGCAGCCATTTCCCGGACAAAAGAGCTAAAGGATAGACTCTCCGGTGGAGACAGTCTCCTTTCTGGTGGAGGTGAAGGTTCAGAAGGAATCCCATAGGACTCATCAGATGAAAAGTACCTGGAATCCTCCTCTTCCTCCCATGAACGCTCATCTTCAGTATCTGACAAGACATCCTCAGAGCAGTCCAAAACTGAGCCAGCCTCGACGCCGAGGAATGACATCCTCGATGGCGGTGCCGAGAAATCGACGCCCGCCTGGACTCCTGTGAAGCTTCCTCCACCGAAGGTGAGTCGACCTGGGTGGCAGGCGGCACCGAGGTCGGGGACCTCACCACAGGCAAAGGGCCAGATACAGCTACAGCAGATGGTATGGAAGGTGCAAGCACCCCTGACACCGAAGCAGACTGGTGCAGTAACCATTCCAGAAGCTCTGGAAGCAGGGCCCTGATGTGCTCGTTGAGAGCCGCCGTCGGACAAGGCTGTGGGGTCGGTATAGGAGCCGGTGACAGAATCTGTTGAGGCTCGGGAGCAGGTACCACGGGCTGCTACACCGACGCATCAGCACCTCCTGAATAGAGGGAGAGCGATCCTCTCGGCGCTGACGCTTCTTGGGTGCCGAATCTCAAAGCCCAGGAGCTCCCAGCACCGTGTGTCGAAGGAGAACGATGACTGTGCTTCTTCACCTTCGCTCGATGCCCGTCATCGAGACTCCTCGGTACTGATGAGGAAGACGTGTAATCCTCACGTCTCCTCAGGGCCGGGTCTGATGAAGGTCAGTCCCGGGGGGCCTGCATAACAGGAGGCCTCGAGACAGGTGGAGACCCACTCGATGCCTCACTGTTCCCAGCACGAGTTGGTCGTTCTGCAGCCATTACCTTCACTCCCGACGTCGATGCGTCCCTCGATGTCGATGCCGCCGACTTCAGTACCAATGTCGACGTCGAAGGACCGGACCAAGCCCCAAAAAGCTTCTCTCATTGGGCCTCTCGAGACACTTGAGTCCGTTTCTTCATACGAAGACACAAAATACAAGCGGCTGGGCTATGGTCGGGCCCAAGGCACTGGATACACCAGATGTGGGTATCAGTACCCGAGATGGTCCGGTTGCACCGAGTACAACGTTTGAAGCCGCTGGGTGTCTTCGATGACATGGAAGGAAAAACAGCTTCAGCGAAATCAAAAGACGCGATCGTGCCTGTTAAAAGATAAAAGGACAAGAAAAGAAGGGAACAAGCCGGCTGCGTCAAAAAAGAAAGAAAACTTTAAAAGGGCACAAAAAAACTAAAGAAAACTATGGGAAGTGTTTTTTTTTTAATGTAAATATCTATTAAAAGAAATAAGGCAAAAGCCAGAAAAACGGAAGACTCTTTCCCGGGCCTAAGAGGAGAGTAGAAACAACTCGACTGCACCTCGCCGTGGAGAAAAAAAAACTGAGCGGGAACGCTTGCATGATGGGCGGGAAGTCATCCGCGCATGCGCGCCAGAAGGCTCTGGCAAACTTTATAAATATTTTGCTTGCAAAAATGCTGGTTCCCGGGCCAACGCGGACGTCGACCCACATGTGAGAACAAGCAGCCTGCTTGTCCTCAGAGAACTCCAGCTTTCTCAAGGATCAATACAACAGATGCCTTGTTTGCTTTCTCTTCCAAAACTAAATATGCTGTCCAGGTATGAAACACCCTATATGCATCCTACAGAAATGTTAGAATAGTACAACATATTACCATCTTGTTTGGATGAAAGGGAATGTGCACAGTAACTCCCAATTATTATTTTATCACATTAAGATATTTATAGGGAATTCTTTTCTTGGACACTAGTTATTACTCATGCTGAATTTATTTTCTTAATACATCTTTATGCTTACATTAAACAAATAGCAAATGGAATTTTAGAAATACAATCTTTATAGTTGATTCTTTACATAGCTCACAAAGAATAGACAATTTTATTACTGGAGGTCAAGAAAGTTAAAATGCCTCAGGGTTCATTAATATTTAAATTCAATGTTAAAGCAACTGCTGAATTACCCCGTGATTTTTGCATGGGTTAATCGACCTGTTGACAGAACCATATATCTGTCATCTAGAGAAATGAGTAATTAACCTAATCTGAAAAGAAATACAGACTCTTGGCTAGAAACATCCTTGAGAATTGCCAGAAAAGATTGATAGCGTTAGTTACTGAAAGTGAAATATTGCTTTTTATTATACCAGCTGGAAATAAATTAGCAGATGCAAAATTCCTGTTTATGCTCTCATGGACAAGTACTTTAGGTCAAAGGCTTTAGAAACATCCACAGTGACTCAAACAAACAGGCTAGTCCTATCCAAGGCAGCAAAAAATCATTTAGGCTCCTGTTTTATTAACTCCTACAAGAAGTCATGACTTGTAGACCCTACTGCTTGGGAAGTTTAACAGACCAGCCAGCAAGGACCAGAAGCTGCATCATAACATTTCTTGACCCATCACCTTTCCTACTGCACTGTTCCTTTCTGCCCATTCTCAGTATTCTCTACAGTTCATGATCTGAAATACATATTGCACTCTTTACTCTCTTCATCTTCTCAGCTTTCACCTTTCTTCCCTTCATAGTTTTCTCAGTCTTCTGTAAGTTTTCTCACATTTTTCAGTTCTCTTAACCACTTCTCCATTCCATTTAACCTTTCTCCTGTCCCTCAATTCCTTTCGTCTCTCATTTCCTATGTGACAATCCTTTGTTTGCAGACTTAGTATACAGTCCGGTTTGTTTTCAATGTTCATTCCACATTGGACATATTTTTTAGGCAATGATCACATTGCGAGCACTTTTTTATCTGCAAATCTTTTTTATATGCCACATTTATGTTACTTTTACTCAAATATATATATGTTGCCATACAAACTTGTTAGAGCAGAGGCTAATGTGGGTTCGGCATGCCATTATATGTGGGCTCGGCACACTTCTCTTAGTGTCTTTTGTCATCCCAGGAACTAATATACATTCTTCTTAATGGCAACACTCAATATATACATTCATGTATTATTATATATGCTTTTCGTTTCACAAAATGCTGACATTTCATCTAATTTTTATTTATAGATTAAGCTTGATTTATTTACAGCACGTCACATCGATATACTCATTCATACAACATAGGAAGGTACATCAAAATTTTTATTTCAGGAGGGGTGATTATCACTGTTTAATATTTATGTGTATGTTATTTTGCAGTTCCTTATGACAGTATCACAAATTGGACCTCCCTCCTCTTTTCCTCCATCTCCACCATCATGCATAAAATGTCTCTTACCCCCAACCCTCCATTTCTCTCTCCCTCTTCCCCAACTGCCCATTGCCTTTCCCCATTTCTCCAGCACCAACCCTCTTGCCTTTCTTACCACTTTCCAGCATCTGCCTCCTCTCACTCCCACAGATCCCCAGTTTCAGCCTCATTACTTCTTCCCATCCTCTGCCAAACATTTTCCCTCAAATCTTCTTTAGCAGTTGTCCATTTTCTCTTTCTCCTCTTTCCCCAGTATCTACACCCCTGCCTCTCTCAATTAACCTGAGGAATGGGAACACATCCCACTGTTACTGTTTGTTCTGCTTTGCTTGAGGCAGACCTATGAGCTTAGCATGTTTCAAACTTGCTCTCATATATCACAAAATCAGCAGTCAGGAAGTTATCAGCTCATGTGTTTTGAGTACATTGTGCTTCCAGTGCCTGCAAAATTGGGTGTCATTTCTTCTGCCAAGGCCATCAGAAGAAGCAGGCGAGACAAGCCGCTGCCTATCTTAGTGTTGGCAGCAGTGGAAGTAAACTCTGGTGTGGTGCTTTCTGCACAACTGAGTAGGTCATCAGAGCCTTGAGCTTGAGGCCCTGGATCAACCCTGTATTCAGTTTCTTCAGTGTCAGTGGCAGCATCCAGGCAGTACCAGTAAGAAGAGAAATACCAAAATATCGGTCATGGGGGGGGGGGGGGGGGGGGAGAGAGAGACAGGTGTGCTGGTCACCACAAGGGGAAGGACAGAATTGAGCTCACTTGACTAAAAGCCGAGATTCTAATTTTGGGGCTTTTTTTGTGGTCCAGAAATCTCGACTTATAGTCAAGTATATATGGTATGTGCCGTTATAAAGCAAGTTCCCAGGGTAATCCCCAGTAGTAAATTTTTGTGAGAGCATTTGTTCACATCTTCTTTATGAAATTACACCCATGCATAAAAAGCACAATTGCTGCTATGTATGCTTTTCTGAGGAGCGATCCTATGTATATTTTCATACATGTATGAAGAAAGCATTACCGAGGGTGTTTGTATTTTACACGTGTACTTATACAAAAAAACAAAGTATAACTATATAACACCAGGAGACATACATGTGTGTATTTATGCCGGTAATTTTAAAAGGAAAACACAAGCGTACTTCCCTTTCTATCATCAACGTATTTTAGACATATCCAGCTGGTTCTAAAGGTAACTTCTGTAAATCCAGGATTCACCATCAAAGCCCAGTCCATTACACTGAAGTATTACACTTTGAATGAGATGGAAGAGACTTTGATAACCTGGCTAGTCCCATAACAAATTGGGAATATACTACAAAAACTTACTTACACCGCCTTGAGTGAATTCCTTCAAAAAGGCGGTAAATAAATCCTAATAAATAAATAAAATTAAATATTCTGAAAATTCTTAAGTGCTCCTGCACCAAACATTTAGCCATGCTCCTTCATGAGAGACATCACCTTGCAGCCGAATACACATCACTCCAACTAGGTTTACCTCCTGACAACTAAAAACATTGTTTTACTTAGCTTATGGTGTTTTATTTTTAGCTCAAGGTAAATTAAATTCAAACACAGTAGGTATTTCCTTGTCCCTAGAGGTCTTACAAAGTCAGCTGTTGAGGTATGAGATATTAACTAGGGTCAGCATTACCAACATCTTGATAAACACGCTAGGGGTCGGTCAAGGTGAGGCCAAGTAGAAGAGCTGTATATTGTGAACCTGAGATTTTTCTAATGGTTCAGGGTGAACACAGTTTACAGGTAAATATCCTATATATCTAAATAGCAGAGGAAGTTCCCTGGTTAGACTGCTGAAGTGCTGAATCCAGAGAAATGATATGTTCAAATTTTTCTTTTTTTTTTACATATCCATAATGGGACTGAATTTCTTTTAAAGTAAAAACCATTTGGGATAAATCTATAGACTTTTATGTAAAGGGTAATGGATTTGATATACTGCCTTTCTGTGGGGGTACAACCAAATCAGTTTACATACATTATATGCAGGTACTTTCTCTGTCGCTAGAGGGCTCACAATCTAAGTAATGTTACAAGGAAAGATATGATAGCTCCCACTCTCAACAGTAGATCTAGAGATTGCAACAGTGTTATAGCTGTCTCCCTTTTCTGCGAAATTCTCAAACTCATGAAAAAGCCCCTTGGCACGCAAGTAAATTCTGAGGTAATTCCTTGAATGACATCCAGGCCCAAAACATCTGAAATGCATGCTTTTTCCCAAACTGAGTAGCACTGTAACCTCCTTCCTACTTGCTGAGGCAAACTGTTCTGGGAGTCAGATGTTGTCCCACTGCTCTCCTCTAACAGCCTGACTTTCTTCCTAAATTATCTCTCAAGAAAGGGACAGCTAAGAAGGATCTTACACAGAGGCTTTTTTTTCCACTGAGAAAGCTTTTGCAAGACATACTGAAGAATCAAGCCCATTCTGTGGATGGTTGCACTAGTGAACCTTCTACATCTTTGGTAGAAACTGAGGGATGCAGCAGACTCGTCAGTGTCTTCAAGACCAAAATCACTACAGGTTATGCAAAGATTTCTCTTTCTCTTGGTATGCTTGTCTGTTTTGTGGGCAGCGTCTGTGCCAAGTTCTCCTATGGACCTGTCCCTATTCTTAGGAACTAAGATGCCAACCTGGAGAACTTACTTTAAACAGAGTAATTTAAGATACATTATTGGTTCAAGAAGCAGACATTGCTGAGGACGTTGAGCAAGATCTAATGTAATGTCACTTGCAAAAAAAGAAAGAGAAAAAAAAAGTAATCACAAAATCTAGACTTAAAATGGTGCCTAAGAGATTCTTCTTCACAGTCATGCTGCCAACATGGCAGCTACAGGAAACCTGTACTTGGCCTTTAGGAAATGTCACCTGTACCTGAATATAACTCACCTTGAGCTACTACTGAAAACGGCACAAGCTAAATCCAAATTAATAATAATAATAATAATAATAATAATAGCCAGAAGACCCAGGAGTCTGACAGGATGTCAAAACTGTACTACTCTGAGCTGACTTAGGAGCTTTCTTATTTTCCTTTTTCCTGAACCCAGAAGCAATTTCAGCTTAGTATCCCTGCTCCAGTACCTCAACAGCTTTACAATTTAGATGTTCAGTATCATAAAAGTTTATAAAATCACAAGTGAGATGGAATAGTTAAATAGGGAGCAGTTTTTTTTTAACCTTTCAAACAACACCAAAACAAGGGGACACTATGAAACTAATGAACAGAAGACAAGGCCAATTATACAAAGTCTCGTTTTTCATACAGAGCATAATTGTCTGTAGAATATGTTGCCAGAGGACATGGTCATGCCAGCTAATATAGTGGGGTTCAAAACAGATCTGAACAAGTTCTTAGAGGAAATGTCCATTAAAAATTATTAGCCAGGTAAACCTGGAAGAGCCACTGCTCATCCACAGAAATGCGCTACGAGAAACTGGTCTACTTTGTGGAATCGGCTGGCACTTGTTTTGATATACCTTAGTCTGACAGATGGCTTTTTTCTTATATTCTTAGTGTGTATTAAAAATGAATTGTAAGCCTTTCATAAAAGCTATTCAGTATACCAGTAATGTATTAAAGTACAACCTGCAAACGAACAGTGTTAAAGTCGGATTTCCTTACTTTGATATTTGAAAAAATGACAAGCTAACAGAGCAGGCTGTAAAGGCACAAGCAAAAGTTAATTTTGTGTAATGAAAAAAACCAGTGGGGTGTTGTGAAAGATTGTGCAACCCAATGCTTAGCTAATTATTGTAAGATCAAATAACAGATACCATAGTTACTGAGCAGTACTTTCCATAACAACTTTAATCTCGTCAATAAATCTTCATGACGCAACAAATATAAATTTTTTTTTACTGTAGCATGTAATGTTTTTGAAAACTGAACTGCCAATATCTACTGACAAGATATCTGGAAAAGGCCAAATCATGCTGCTACTCCTTGTGATCCTGGGCAAGTCACTTAACTCTCCATTGCCTCAGGTACAAACTTAGGTTGTGAGCCCTCCTGGGACAGAGAAATATCCAGTGTACCTGAATGTAACTCACCTTGAGCTACTACTGAAAAAGGTATGAGCAAAATCTAAATAAATATAAAATGTGTCTGCGTGGCATTAATTAAAGCAGTTGTGATTAGAGTTCCTTTGATGTCATACGTTTCATTTATTAAGGTAGTTGACCTTTTCCTATCTGTATGGAACACAATATTACAGTGATATTAACTGGAACAAAAAGTGAGTACAAGATATAAAAAGGAATAGTGAATAAATTAAGAACTTAATGCAACAGCAGCTTTTAGTGGTCTTGTAGGCACACCATCAATTTATTAGTTTGTTTTGTTAATTTCTCTGTTCACTCTTGACAGATTTTTTTTATTGGGTCTTACAAAAATTAAACAGCACATTGAAGTAAGAGTCAGAAGGACTTCTGGGTCCAAAGTTCAAACTCCACTGAGTGGTGACACACTGGCAGAACTTTTGCAAACTATTTTACTTGTTATTCCTAAGTCTGTGTAATTGTGATTGTATGATGTTTTTCTTTTGCTTCTAACCTAAGATTTCAAACATTCTGGGATTCAGAAATATGCTCTGATATCATGTACCTGTGGCTCTGATCAGGCAGGTTCAGGGCAGCTAATGTTACTGTCTCAACACCTGCACCCTCATGATCAAAAGCCCCGCGCTGTTCCAAACAGCGCTCTAAAAATAGTGCTGGAACAGCGCAGAGCTTTACCGCACCGATGATCAGAGATAATGCATGCAAATTTAAGCAGCGCAATTATCTCTGATCATGGGGTAGAAGTGCGGGCAAATTGTGCCGAGCATGCGCTCAGCACAATCGTCCCGCACTTGTTTGACAGGTCGGGGCTGTCAAAAGCTCAAACCTATCAAACCCTCATGATCAACAGGGCTGGAGGTCAGTGGGACCACCAGGCCCTGTCTACCTCTGCCCCGAGCAACGGGGGCTGGAGGTCCGGTGGACATCCGGTCCCCCCGACGATTGCACCCCCCAGGTTTAAGGGAGGCCTGGAGATCCGGTGGGTCTCCAGCCCCCCCCAACCCCCCCCAACCCCCCCAAAAATGTCAAGTGGCCGCCGGCCAAACCCTCTCCCACCCTCCCATCCACCCAGCGAGCGACAGGGGGGTCTGGAGGTCTGGTGGACCTCCAGCCTACCCCAACTCCCCCCCCCCCAGCGTTGTCCAACTGATCCCTGGTAGTCCAGCGTGAGGATAAGTAGTAGTGGTAGTAGTAGTAAGGACAACCCCCTCCCGCCCCCCCTGCCTTTAGTTGGAGGAGGGACGCAGCCTGTCTCCCTCCCTTTTGTTAATGCTGCTGCAAAATGGCGGCGCCCAGCACCACCCATTGCATCCTGGGATGCGCTGGGCGGGGCTACAGACCATGTAAGGGATTCCACCAGGGATCGGTCAGACAACGCTGGGGGGGGGGGGGGGTTGGGGTGGGCTGGAGGTCCACCGGACCTCCAGCCCCCCCCCTGTCGCTCGCTGGGTGGGTGGGAGGGTGGGAGAGGGTTTGGCCAGCGGCCACTTGACATTTTCTGAGGGTTTGGGGGGGCTGAAGACCCACCGGATCTCCAGGCCTCCCTGAACCTGGGGGGGGGGGGTGGGATCGTCGGGGGGGGGGGGGACCGGAGGTCCTCCGGACCTCCAGCCCCCTGTTGGCAGCCTGGCAGATTTGCTCTGGGGGGGGGGGAACGGGGGCCTGCCAGCAACTGCATGCTGGACAGGGCTCACCATTCCTTCCCAATGATCGGCAAACCCTAACACCAGCTCGGAGCTGGCATAGGGTTTGCCGCGTCCAGCGACCCAATCTTTGGTGCGCTGGTTGCTGATCATTGGGGATGAATGCGCTGAGCCCTGTTTAGCATGCATTTGCATGTTACTTGCACAAAGAGCCCTCGAGCACGTTGTTTCACGCGCTCGAGGGCTCTAATCATGGGGCAGTAGCAAATGCCGGCGCTAGTATGGCGCTAACAGCCTCTAGCGCCGGCGTTTGCTTTTGATCATGAGGACCCTGGGGTGTAAAGGCCAGGAACCTAATGCTGGGAGGCAGCAAAGGTCTTTGCACTTGTGTGATCAATGCTACAGAATTCACCAGAATGAGGGCAAACCAAATCTGTTATCCAAGAGGGGGCTATGAGAATCATACTTATTGGTCCTGCCCTGAGTTTTAAGAGAGTCTTATCAGAGGAGCAGCCTTTTACAAGTATACATGTTAAAAAAAACCGAACAGCACAAACTCTCAAAACTAAGGGGCCCTTTTACTAAGCAGCAGTAGGGCTAATGCGCAGGTAGTTCACGCTAAATTGACACTACTACAAGGGTAGGGTGTTCGACCTGTGGTTGTTTTGAAGTTGGTGTGTGCTGTTTCCTGTGTGTGTGTGGGGGGGGGGGGGAGTTCCTGGCGGTAATCGGCAGCACGGCCACAATGGCGGGCAATGCCTGAATAGCACACGAGTAACACATGAGCCCTTACTGCTAGGTCAATGGGTGGCGGTAAGGGCTCAGGCAGTAAATAGCCGCATACTATTTTTAATTTTAGTGCACGGCCATTTAACTGTCCCATTAAAAAATGCCTTTTTCCCAGCTGCGGTAAAAAATGGCCCAGTGCGTGCCAAAAAAAAAAAACGTGCCCACATTACTGCAGGCCACTTTTTACTGCGGCTTAGTAAAAGGACCCCTAAGAGTTTAAACTTTACCAAAATTGATCCCTCGGTTTCCAGTACTTGTGGTTCAGGACCTGCACTAAAAGCTGACTAATCAAAAACGAATTGAAGAACTCGTCTCCACACAAAGCAGACGAATCGGTGGACATAACACAGAATGATAGCGAAAAGTGCTCAATAAGCCTTTATTGCAAGTTACGTTGACTCAGTGTAAATTGAATTAAAGAATTATCAAGCACTTTTTACTATCATCCTTTGTTTCTCCACTATTTCGTCTGCTAAAAGCTGAGTGATATTAATGGCAGTTATATTTAATACCCTACAACCGACCTATTTTTACATAACTTAAGCAGCGGTACCTCTGGGGTTACATAAACGAAGATTTTTATTGCCCTCAATTAGATTCTCAAGTCCTGCCAGCAGAAAAAGTCATCCACTGGTGACTTTGCAGTCAGCGGCACTTTCCATGGGCCATTGCTGCCATGGTGGCCCCCCTGCACATGCACTACAACTGAGCAAGGGGGGGGGGGAGTGGGGGTGCAACGGCAGCCTATTAAAAGAGCTGCAACAGTTACGCCACTGGTGGAAGACCTTTTCTGCTGGCAGGACTTGGAGATCCTTGTCAGCTGAGGGCAGGGGTGGGGACAGAAAGCGAGGGGCAGGACAAAATTTTTTGCTATCTACCTACCCCAAATTTGGGCTCAGGCCTCCTCAAAATTTAAGGTCTGGCTATGAAACTGCACTGAAATCCAACTGTACTAAACAATGGTAATTTCAACTAGTTACAGTAAAACATACAGTGGGGGAAATAAGTATTTGATCCCTTGCTGATTTTGTAAGTTTGCCCACTGACAAAGACATGAGCAGCCCATAATTGAAGGGTAGGTTATTGGTAACAGTGAGAGATAGCACATCACAAATTAAATCCGGAAAATCACATTGTGGAAAGTATATGAATTTATTTGCATTCTGCAGAGGGAAATAAGTATTTGATCCCCCACCAACCAGTAAGAGATCTGGCCCCTACAGACCAGGTAGATGCTCCAAATCAACTCGTTACCTGCATGACAGACAGCTGTCGGCAATGGTCACCTGTATGAAAGACACCTGTCCACAGACTCAGTGAATCAGTCAGACTCTAACCTCTACAAAATGGCCAAGAGCAAGGAGCTGTCTAAGGATGTCAGGGACAAGATCATACACCTGCACAAGGCTGGAATGGGCTACAAAACCATCAGTAAGACGCTGGGCGAGAAGGAGACAACTGTTGGTGCCATAGTAAGAAAATGGAAGAAGTACAAAATGACTGTCAATCGACAAAGATCTGGGGCTCCACGCAAAATCTCACCTCGTGGGGTATCCTTGATCATGAGGAAGGTTAGAAATCAGCCTACAACTACAAGGGGGGAACTTGTCAATGATCTCAAGGCAGCTGGGACCACTGTCACCACGAAAACCATTGGTAACACATTACGACATAACGGATTGCAATCCTGCAGTGCCCGCAAGGTCCCCCTGCTCCGGAAGGCACATGTGACGGCCCGTCTGAAGTTTGCCAGTGAACACCTGGATGATGCCGAGAGTGATTGGGAGAAGGTGCTGTGGTCAGATGAGACAAAAATTGAGCTCTTTGGCATGAACTCAACTCGCCGTGTTTGGAGGAAGAGAAATGCTGCCTATGACCCAAAGAACACCGTCCCCACTGTCAAGCATGGAGGTGGAAATGTTATGTTTTGGGGGTGTTTCTCTGCTAAGGGCACAGGACTACTTCACCGCATCAATGGGAGAATGGATGGGGCCATGTACCGTACAATTCTGAGTGACAACCTCCTTCCCTCCGCCAGGGCCTTAAAAATGGGTCGTGGCTGGGTCTTCCAGCACGACAATGACCCAAAACATACAGCCAAGGCAACAAAGGAGTGGCTCAGGAAGAAGCACATTAGGGTCATGGAGTGGCCTAGCCAGTCACCAGACCTTAATCCCATTGAAAACTTATGGAGGGAGCTGAAGCTGCGAGTTGCCAAGCGACAGCCCAGAACTCTTAATGATTTAGAGATGATCTGCAAGAGGAGTGGACCAAAATTCCTCCTGACATGTGTGCAAACCTCATCATCAACTACAGAAGACGTCTGACCGCTGTGCTTGCCAACAAGGGTTTTGCCACCAAGTATTAGGTCTTGTTTGCCCTGGCGAAGGGGTGGGGCATCCTGTATTATCGAAACAAGATGGGCGTCCATTTAGGTCGACCATCTTGACATTTAGGTTGGCCTTAGAGATGGGCGACCTCGGTTTTCGCCGATAATGGAAACCGAGGACGCACATCTCAAAAACGACCAAATCCAAGGCATTTGGTTGTGGGAGGAGCCAGCATTCGTAGTGCACTGGTCCCTCTGACATGCCAGGACACCAACCGGGCACCCTAGGGGGCACTGCAGTGGACTTCACAAATTGCCCCAGGTACATAGCTCCCTTACCTTGTGTGCTGAGTCCCCCAACCCCCCCCCCCCTAAAACCCACTACCCACAACTGTACACCACTACCTTAGGGATGAAGGGGGCACCTACATGTGGGTACAGTGGGTTTCGGGTGGGTTTTGGAGGGCTCCCATTTACCACCACAAGTGTAACAGGTAGGGGGTGGGCGTGGGTCCGCCTGTCTGAAGTGCACTGCACCCACTAAAAACTGCTCCAGGGATCTGCATACTGCTGTCATGGAGTTGGGTATGACATTTGAGTCTGGCACAGAGGCTGGAAAAAATGTGTTTTAATTTTTTTTTTGGGGGTGGGAGGGAGTTGGTGACCACTGGGGGAATAAGGGGAGGTCATCCCCAATTCCCTCCGGTGGTCACCTGGTCAGTTCGGGCACCTTTTCGAGGCTTGGTCGTGAAAACAAAGGGACCAAGTAAGGTCGGCCAAATACTCGTCAGGGACGCCCTTCTTTTTTTCCATTATTGGCTGAGGATGCCCATCTGTTAACCACGCCCCATCCCGCCTTCAGTACACTGCCGACACCCCCCCTTGAACTTTGGTTGTCCCTGCAATGGAAAGCAGTTGAGGACACCCAAAATCAGCTTTCGATTATGCCGATTTGGGCGACCTTAGGAGAAGGACACCCATCTCCCGATTTGTGTCAGAAGATGGGCGCCCTTCTCCTTCGAAAATATGGTATTACATCTCCTCACAGAGCGGTGCAAACCCAAAATCTGGTAAAAGTGCCAGGGTTAGACCGTCTAAATGACAATCGCCTGGGTCTGAGGTCAGTCCCATGGTACTCCTTTACAGTTAAGGTGAAGACTTGGGACCCCTGTGCGGGAGGAAGTAGCCATCAAGGAAGCTAAGAGGGAGGTACTAACCTTTTGGGGAATTAATGACATAATTCCCTGACAGCTGGGGACAAGTGATAGGTGCCCAGTGACTGAGCAAGTGCCTTCATTTGCATGGGGTTTACATAGACGGATGAGCTGTGAACATTTCTATAAACAGATCCCAAAAAGGGAGAAAAGGCTCCTGTTAAGCCGACAGAGGAAGAGCTATCCTTGCCAAGACCTGCTAGGGATAAAAGCGGGGTGGACCGCTGGAGAATTGTAAACTCACCCTGACCTAAAGGGGTGAGCCAAGTCAGGACCCTGTGGCAGGTGGATCTGACGTTTTGGAGACCATTCTCTCCCTTTCAAAAGGTGAGAGACAGCCTTCTGCTGGAAGGACTCGAGGACTGCTGTGGAGGATTGTGGATGGTCCTCACCTTTTGGATTATTGTTTTGCTTGAGGTCCACTCTGATGCTTTTGGATTTTTGCCAAGGGTTGTGGACCTACTCTGACCTTGGTTTATCGTGTTACTGTGAAATTCATGGATACTCAGCCTATAGTTTTGGGTGGGTTGTGAAGTGAAATGGATACTCAGCCCACACTTTCAGGTGGATGGTGAAGTGAGACAGATACTCGGCCCATACCTTCAGGTGGGCAGTGAAGTGAGTCAGGACCATTTACAGTCTAAATAGGAGGCAATAACTCCCGGATTCTATAAAGGCTGCAAACCTTTGGGTGCAATGCAGAGTTATATGTGCAACAAAATTAATAAGCCATTAACACTAAATAATTGGCTGCTAACAATACTAATTTGGAGTTGTGCACTCAACTGCCTATGAGTGATTCTATAAAGAACTGTGCCTAAATCTTCTCGTGCACAACCCAAATAGGGGGTGTGGCCATGGGAGGGGCATTCCAAATTCCATCAGATTTCAGTTGGTGTATGTTCTTGCACCCAATGTTGGGCGCCGGAATCCGTTCCAAGCTCTATTCTATAAAGAGTGCTTAGCCCAGAGCCTGTGTGCTCTTTATAAAATATCAAAGTGTGGATTTTTCCCAGTGCTTATTTTTGGCGCCATTTACTGAATCTGGCCCTAAGTGCTCTTGCATAAAACAGGAGCAGGTACCGCATGTTAATGCACAACCTTCAATAAAAAATAGTAGGAACGCCCCTTCTAGATGCAGCATTAGTTCTGAGCGTCCCATATGTTAAAATGCCTCACAGCATGTTAAGACCAAAACTTAATGCCCTTTTATAGAAGGGCCCCTCAGTTTAGTTTTATAAGCATTAGTTCATTGGCTCAAAATATAGTAATGAAATTCTTTCTAAATGACTATAATAATGTCTGTTAAAATGGATATTTTTCTAAGCTAAAAAAATGAACATTTCAAAAATGAAAATAAAATTTTCATCTTCCCAGAACATTGTCACAAATACTGTGCAAAATCATTCCAAATTTCAGGCAAACATGATAAACAGTGAGCTGTGATGCCCCTCCCCCCACTCCCGATTAATGGGTTTCCCTATCAGGGTACAAATGTACCCTAAGCTCACATTTTTTGTCTCAAAGATTTTTCTTTACCTTTTCTTCTGTCATTTTTTATTTGCATTTATTTTGGGGCCTTTTTACTAAGCTCAGGCATCCTGCGGTAAAGTTCTTAATCTGCATGTGCAAACTGCGAGCTATAAAATATTTTTAATTTTTCCACAGAATGGATGTTTCTGTGCTAATCAGTTAGCACAGCCACATTACCGTGAGCTAATTGATTAGCACAGGATTAGCCCATGAACCCTAACTGCCTACAAAATAGGTGTCGGTCAGCACTCACATGCAAATTTTTTTCAACAGCCACACTAATGGCAACATTAGCGTATGTCAAAAACTTAAATGAAGAAAAAAGATCACTAACAATAGTTTCCACTTAAAATAGAAAAACAGTGATCAAAAGCAACCTGCTAGCGTGATCAGGAAATAAAAAAACAACATTATATATCTTTTAGCGCATGACCATTAATATTTATTTATTTATTTCACTTGTATCCCACATTTTCCCATCTATTTGCAGGCTCAATGTGGCTTACAAAGACCTGTTAATGTTACAAAGAAGTATACATTTGGTGTTACAAAGAAGTCAAGGAAGACAAAAGGATTTGATCAAGTATTTGTAGAGCGATACATTCTGCTTAAAGTTGGAAAGGTGTTGTATTATGGTTATCTATGGGTTCTTGTGATAGGCTTTGTTAAAGAGGTACGTCTTCAGAGATTTGCCGAAGTTAGTTAATTCGTTGATCGTTCTCAGGTAAGTTGGAAGTGCATTCCACAGCTGTGTGCCCATATAAGAAAAGCTGGTCGTGTGAGATAGTTTGTATTTTAATCCTTTACAACTGGGGAAGTGTAGGTTGAGAAAGGTGTGGGAAGATTTTTTTGCGTTTCTGGGTGGTAGGTTCACTAGGTCTAGCATGTAGGTCGGGGCATCTCCGTAGATGATTTTATGAACAATTGTGCAGATCTTGAACGTAGTGCGTTCTTTAAGTGGAAGCCAGTGTAGTTTCTTTCTCAAGGGTTTTGCACTTTCATATTTTGCTTTCCCAAATATGAGTCTAGCTGCGGTATTCTGGGCTGTTTGAAGTTTTTTGATGGTCTGTTCTTTACAGCCAGCATAAAGTGCATTGCAATAGTCCAGATGACTCAATACCATTGACTGTACCAGGTTCCGGAAGATGGCCCTTGGGAAGTAAGGTTTTACTCTTTTGAGTTTCCACATGGAATGGAACATTTTCTTAGTTATATTCTTCATGTGGTTTTCAAGTGTAAGATTTCGGTCAATGGTAACACCCAGAATTTTCAAATTGTTTGGGATGGGGAGGGAAAAGTTTGGGGTGGTTATGGTGGAGAATTTATTTGTGTTGTGTTGTGAAGTGATTATAAGACATTGTGTTTTTTTCTGCATTGAGTTTTAGTTGAAATGCATCCACCCATGAGCGCAAGATTTGGAAGCTTTGGTTGATTTCATTGGTGATTTCCTTTAGGTCATGTTTGAATGGGATGTAAATCGTGACATCGTCTGCATATATGTATGGGTTGAGATTTTGATTATTTAAAAGCTTGGCAAGTGGAATCATCATAAGGTTGAAGAGTGTAGGTGAGAGGGGGGATCCTTGGGGAACTCCGCATTCGGGTATCCATGGGGCTGATATCTCCGCTTTAGTTGTTACTTGGTAGGATCTTGTTGTTAGGAATCCTCTAAAACAGTTAAGAACATTGCCTGCCACTCCAAAGTATTCCAGGATGTGTAATAATATGCCATGGTTGACCATGTCGAAGGCACTGGACATGTCAAATTGTAAGAGAAGTATGATATTGCCGGTTGCAATTGTTTGTTTAAATTTATTCATTAAAGTTACTAGAACTGTTTCTGTGCTGTAGTTCGATCGAAATCCTGATTGCGATTCGTGCAGAATTGAGTGTTTATTTAGGTGGTTAGTGAGTTGTTTCGTCACTATGCCTTCCATAAGTTTAGTTATCAGTGGGAAAATAGAAAAATCTGCCATTTTCTGGCTGCGGTAAAAATGGCTTTAGAGTGTGGGAAAAACCCGCATAAGTGAGAACTAAGGACACTTTCTATGTCACCTTAGTAAAAGGACCCCTTAATAGGCTTATGCCACTTTTTCCAGATTGAGAGGCGGTTTTCAAAGTACATTACAAACATAATATAAAATAAGAACAGTTAATATTAAAAATCTTTTTCACATTGTCACTGATACCTTGTACATACAATATACATAGTTCAGACAGATGTTGTGATAGGATGGCCCTCTAATGCTGGATTCGTCTCAAAAAATATGCAAATGTATTACTTTTATAATAGCTTAGATATTTGAAAACAAATGTTTAGTACATTGTTATTTGATCCCCAGTCCACACTACTCAAATTTAGTTGAATGTGAAGTATGTTTGGGGGTTTGAGAAGGTGCTCCTGAGCTGGTCGGTGTTAAGAGCTAATAAGCTAGGCTGGGGGAGAGAAAGGCACTGGTGAGCCAAGAGACTGGGAGGCAGGCCATGAAAAATATATCCAAATTGCATCTCGTTACCATGAACAGTATAGCATATGAAAATAAAAAAAAATTATCCCATGTGACAGGATGAATTGTGCAATTACCTCAAGCTCTTAACTTCTGAAACAGAACAAAGATTTTGTTATGATGGTTTTTGTGCATTGTTTCAAGTAAGCTCTCTAAATTTCAGCCAGACAAAAATAGTATGCCCTGTGTGGGCTAAAATATGTCTGGGGTACAAATTCACTCAATGATCCTGGTGTCATAACGTTTGCAATAACTAATGTTTACAAAAGTTTCTTTTGAGCTACATTAGTGCGGGACCATTAGCACATGAGCCCTTACCGACACCTATTTTGTAAGCGGTAAGGGCTCACCATGTGCTAATCGGTTGGTGCACGGCAATGTAGCTGCACTGATAGAGCTGGGCACGCCTACTCTCTGCCCCCAAACACACCTCTAGCGCTTATAAATAAAAAAAGATTTCTTTTTTTAATGTGTGGAAAGCACGCGCATATCTCAAAACTACCGCGGGACACCTGAGCATGCCCCGCGGTAGTGCATTTTACTGCATGGTAAGAACACATTAGTGTGTACCACAGCTTAGTAAAACAACCCCTCAGTTTTGCTCCTTTTCTAAACATTGCCTACACAGTGCTTGGAAACATGACACCCATAGTGGTAGTAGTGCAAGACTACCACTAGGGCTATCATTTCATACAGTAACATATTAAATAACAGCAGATAAAGACCTGCATGGTCCATTCAGTCTGCCCAACAGTTAGCACTAATGTTCCTTTGACAAAGCTGGTAACTGATATTTACAGGCCACAAGCTGTAATCTATATTGTTATAATAATGGCTCTATATAGGCCAAGACCAGCAAAGGTGAGATCTCAGGTAAATATTCCTACACAATCTTGTGTTTGAAGCAGCTGTTGCTTATACTACTATGCAAACTTTTGGGGTATTGATGTAGGGCCTTAATTGTCACACTGCCTTCAGTTTTACCCAAGCCCTTCTCACTACCTGATCAATTTGAGTTTTCAACATTAGTGAAGATGAAAGAAGTATCCCTACGGTTTTTAACCTTTCTATCATAGTTCAATTAATTGTGGTTAATTCTGTTGGCAGTACAGCATGGCCCATCCATAATATTTCTGTTTTAGCTACATTCATTTTTAATAAATTAAAATTAAGGAATTATAAGTCAACTATATATACAGTGGGGGAAATAAGTATTTGATCCCTTGCTGATTTTGTAAGTTTGCCCACTGACAAAGACATGAGCAGCCCATAATTGAAGGGTAGGTTATTGGTAACAGTGAGAGATAGCACATCACAAATTAAATCCGGAAAATCACATTGTGGAAAGTATATGAATTTATTTGCATTCTGCAGAGGGAAATAAGTATTTAATCCCTCTGGCAAACAAGACCTAATACTTGGTGGCAAAACCCTTGTTGGCAAGCACAGCGGTCAGACGTCTTCTGTAGTTGATGATGAGGTTTGCACACATGTCAGGAGGAATTTTGGTCCACTCCTCTTTGCAGATCATCTCTAAATCATTAAGAGTTCTGGGCTGTCACTTGGCAACTCGCAGCTTCAGCTCCCTCCATAAGTTTTCAATGGGATTAAGGTCTGGTGACTGGCTAGGCCACTCCATGACCCTAATGTGCTTCTTCCTGAGCCACTCCTTTGTTGCCTTGGCTGTATGTTTTGGGTCATTGTCGTGCTGGAAGACCCAGCCACGACCCATTTTTAAGGCCCTGGCGGAGGGAAGGAGGTTGTCACTCAGAATTGTACGGTACATGGCCCCATCCATTCTCCCATTGATGCGGTGAAGTAGTCCTGTGCCCTTAGCAGAGAAACACCCCCAAAACATAACATTTCCACCTCCATGCTTGACAGTGGGGACGGTGTTCTTTGGGTCATAGGCAGCATTTCTCTTCCTCCAAACACGGCGAGTTGAGTTCATGCCAAAGAGCTCAATTTTTGTCTCATCTGACCACAGCACCTTCTCCCAATCACTCTCGGCATCATCCAGGTGTTCACTGGCAAACTTCAGACGGGCCGTCACATGTGCCTTCCGGAGCAGGGGGACCTTGCGGGCACTGCAGGATTGCAATCCGTTATGTCGTAATGTGTTACCAATGGTTTTCGTGGTGACAGTGGTCCCAGCTGCCTTGAGATCATTGACAAGTTCCCCCCTTGTAGTTGTAGGCTGATTTCTAACCTTCCTCATGATCAAGGATACCCCACGAGGTGAGATTTTGCGTGGAGCCCCAGATCTTTGTCGATTGACAGTCATTTTGTACTTCTTCCATTTTCTTACTATGGCACCAACAGTTGTCTCCTTCTCGCCCAGCGTCTTACTGATGGTTTTGTAGCCCATTCCAGCCTTGTGCAGGTGTATGATCTTGTCCCTGACATCCTTAGACAGCTCCTTGCTCTTGGCCATTTTGTAGAGGTTAGAGTCTGACTGATTCACTGAGTCTGTGGACAGGTGTCTTTCATACAGGTGACCATTGCCGACAGCTGTCTGTCATGCAGGTAACGAGTTGATTTGGAGCATCTACCTGGTCTGTAGGGGCCAGATCTCTTACTGGTTGGTGGGGGATCAAATACTTATTTCCCTCTGCAGAATGCAAATAAATTCATATACTTTCCACAATGTGATTTTCCGGATTTAATTTGTGATGTGCTATCTCTCACTGTTACCAATAACCTACCCTTCAATTATGGGCTGCTCATGTCTTTGTCAGTGGGCAAACTTACAAAATCAGCAAGGGATCAAATACTTATTTCCCCCACTGTAACAAATTTTCATATAGTGTTCCAATTGAATTTTTTTGCATCTTTGAAAAACCCTACCAAAGGCATGAAAAACTGTCATCAGCATATAAATATGTATTTCACCCAAGGATCTAATCACCTTTGCTAAAGGTTATACAGTGCAATCCGCTTAAGTGCAAGGGTCTGAGACCAAAGAAATACATGCAGTTAACCAGAGCGTGCACTTAACCGTTGTGACCCAAAAAAGAAGCTTGATATCTGATAAACGTATGTACAGTACTGTTTACTATACGTACAGTATACAGTCTCCATTAACTGACGTTAGGCTTACTTGAAGTAATCAATCATAGTCCTCTGTACACTCTTGTGTCTGTGAGTTCCATAGACTACGTCTGCCAGACGGTAAACACTGTCATAGCACTGACATCCAGTGGCCTCCAGATAGGCCCGCACGGTGTTGAGACTCTCCAGCGCTCTTGCAAAAGTGACAGGTTGTTGAATTTCGCCAGCATGTGCTTCGCTGCTCATTTCATCATCTGTTTCATCATCAGCCATTGCCTGCGTGTAGGCGCATATCTGGACATCAGTGCTGTCGTCAGCTGTTTGTAGATCACAATCAACAGCTACGTAGTGATGACACTCCTCTTCAGTAACACCGGTTGGGATGTCAACAGCCTGTTCATCTGACACGTTTACAACAGCTGCATCTGTTTCGTCCCTCTCCACATCCTTAACAAAGTTGCCCACTTGTAGCAGTTCACAATGGTTGCCTGTGTAACGTGATTCCAGGCTTCTTTCTGCATATGTAGGGAATCCAACAGTGATAGATTATGAGCCAGTTCAATAGCACATTTATCCTTGCCAGTCTGGTCATCCATAACGCTCATCAGACAACGTAGCACAAGAGCCCGATAATGTAGTTTGAAATTGGCTATTATGCCCTGAGCCATAGGTTGGATCAGAGAGGTAGTGTTTGGTGGCAGGAAGACCACCTTCACGTTAGACAGCCTGACATCATCACTGTGTGCAGCACAATTATCACAAAGCAACAAAATCTGACGCTTTTGTGCCCGCATTCTAGTGTCTAACTTCTTTAGCCACTGCTTCCAAATTTCCCCAGTCATCCATGAATTTGCGTTAGCCTCATATGACACAGGAAGTCGCTTAACATTCTTGAAGCAACAGGGCTGTTTGCTCTTTCCAGTGGTTCCAACTTCTCACTCCCATCCATATTGCAGCAAAGGAGGATCGTCAGTTGGTCTTTCAACGTTTTACTTCCTGTAGTTTCAGCTTGTTTGAATGCAAGTGTTCCATCAGGAATCGCTCACCAGTAGAGACCGTTTTCGTCAGCATTGAAAATGTCACGAGGTGCAAACTCATTCAAGATGGTAGGAAGAACTGAAACAACCCAATTTTCAACACAAAAGTCATCAGCGTCTTGTTTTTCACCATGCTGTTTCTTGAATTTTATGTTGTTCCTCTCCTTCCATCTTTCCAACCATCCAACAGTGGCTTTGAATTCAGTTAGTCCAAGACTTTCAGCTAGCTAATTAGCTTTCTCCATAAGCAGTGGACCACTGACAGGAAACCGTCTGCTCCTGACTTGAGAAAACCACCAAAGAGCATCTTCTACATCCTCAGCTTTTCCCGCCCATTTACATTTCCGGTGTGGATTTGTATTGTTTTGCCAGTCTTCCAGAAGCTGGTCTCTCTGCTTCAAGATACGTGAAATTTGACTGGGATAGACACCATATTCTTTAGCAATGATGCTTGACTTTGTTTTCTAATTTTTTAAGAACTTCTATGCGTTCAGCCAGTGTTAAAGTCTTACAGTTGCACGACGACGACTCCAGTGTACACTCTAACAACATTCTTTTGCTTATTCTGCCTGTGGCAGTTAACCAACAAGATTTCAAATTTACCGCCCCTTTGTCATGCGCCAATTGGCTTCCATATTCCATGCGTGCGCTTATGCGGAGTCTTTCCTGCAGAGGAGCGGTCTTAAACCATGCATATAAGCGAATCTTGCACTTATCAGTGGTGCGCTAAACCAAAGTTTGTTCCTATAGAAATTGATGGCACCAAAAATGGGACCGAAGTACAGCATGCAGTTAAACAGAGCATGTGCTTATCCGACGTGCACTTAAATTGAGTGCACTGTATATGCAAATTAAGCAACAAAGTTGAAAGCAGAGATCCTTGGGGAACACCTTCAATTAATGCAAATTTTTGGGATTCTCCCTTATCCATACAAACTTTAAAAGATCTCTCCTTCAAAAATGAGGAGAATCACTAATGTGGTGACCTGTACACCTACTCTTTCTAATCTAATCAACATTTTATTGGAATCTATTGTATCAACAATGAAGTCCAATAAAATAAACAGCCCCAAACTCTTCTAATTTAAGTATCTATGAATATCTTCAAAGTTAATAAAACTGGTGTAGTACTATAAACAGGGTGAAGCCCCGATTGTCCTGGTTCCAACCCTTGAACTTCTTCTAAATAATCATGTAACTGAATATTTGCACATGCTTATCATCTTCGCTACTAGTGGTAATTAGAAATAGGTCTATAATTACTTACATTTCTACTAGCTGTGACACATTTTTAAGAATAGGTCTAACCAATGCTTGCTTTAACATTTTCAGGACTTCTCCCAAATAACAACTGCTGGGTTGTTTTGAAGTCATTCATCTCTTCTGTAATTGGTAATTTATTACCTAATACTAATATGGGAGAAAACTGAATCCAGTTCAAATTATAAAAATTCTATCAGGAGGAAAAAGTATTTGCCAATATGACCAGAAATGTTCAAATATATGTGTATCTATCATAACAAAGGTCCTTAAAAGAAGGAAAAACCATGCACTCAAAAATACCTGAGATGAAACCAAGAGTTGGAAATCAAAACATCATCATTTTGCATTGAAACAGCCTTCCAAAAGGATAACTTACATATAATCCCTAGTGGCTTGTCATGAACTCCAAAAATCGAAAAACAAGAGAAAACAACTTATCTTAATTGGAGATTTTCATGAAATCTGCAATATCCTGGACCCTCAATCATACTCAAAAAACTTCATTAGGGAAATCCACAGCAAAAGAAGTCCAATGTCACATCTCTGTAAATCATCCTCCAACACAGTATTGCCTTAAAACAGCTTCTTCATGGATTAGGAGATGATGAATCCATTAACTATTCAAATGATCAAACTCCTTCAAAGGAGACAGAGAGGGGCATTTTTGAAAGGGACGTCCAAGTTTCGAATTGGACGTCCTTGTAAAACGTCCCGATCCAGGGGCAGGGAAACCCCTATTTTCAAAACAAGATGGACGTCCATCTTTCATTTCAAAAATACTGTCAGGGACGTCCAAATCCTTAAATTTGGTCATCCCTAGATTTGGATGTCCCTAGACATGGATGTTTCTGATTTTCGGAGATTTTCGAAACCAAAGACGTCCATGTCAGAAACAACCAAATGCAAGCCATTTGGTCATGGGAGGAGCCAGCATTTGTAGTGCACTGGTCCACCTGACATGCCAGGACACCAACCGGGCACCCTAGGGGGCACTGCAGTAGACTTCATAAATTGCTCCCAGGAACATAGCTCCCTTACCTTGTGTGCTGAGCCCCCCCCAAAACCTACCCTCAACTGTACACCACTTCCATAGCCCTTACAACAGGTGAAGGGGGGCACCTAGATGTGGGTACAGTGGGTTTGTGGTGGGTTTTGGAAGGTTCGCTGTTTCCTCCACAAACGTAACAGGTGGGGGGGGGGGGCTGGATCCGCCTGTCTGAAGTGCACTGCACCCACTAAAACTGCTCCAGGGACCTGCATACTGCTGTCATGGACCTGAGTATGACATCTGAGGCTGGCACAACATATTTTGAAAGATGTTTTTTTGAGGGTGGGAGGGGTATAGTGACCACTAGGGGAGTAAGGGGAGGTCATCCCCGAGTCCCTCCGGTGGTCATCTGGTCATTTTGGGCACCTTTTTGTGCCTTAGTTGTAAGAAAAACACGACCAGGTGAAAACGTCCAAGTGTTCATCAGGGACGTCTTGTTTTTTTCGATTATGGGTCAAGGACGTCCAAGTGTTAGGCACGCCCAAGTCCTGCCTTTGCTACGCCTCTGACATGCCCCCTTGAACTTTGGACGTCCCTGGGATGGAATGCAGTTGGGGACGTCCAAAATCTGCTTTAGATTATACCGATTTGGACGTTTCTGTGAAGACATCCATCTTCCGATTTATGTTGAAAGATGGGCGTCCTTCTCTTTTGAAAATGAACCCAAGAGTGTTCTAAGCACATGTCCTTGGACTCCTATTAAGATATTTTAAGTTGTTTCTCTTATTAATTTTGATTTTTTGTTTTTGAGTCAATTAATCCATGGACTGCAAATTTTATCTAGGCCACACAACCACACTTTTTTACATTGTTAAATGTCCTATTGATGCAGGAAGCCAAAAGTACAGTAGCTTTAATGAAATACACTGTAATCTAATCTAATCTCAGTATTTATAACCTGCTTATTCCCACAAAGGTCCAAAGTGGTTCACATATCAGATTAGCTGAATAAAAACAAAATCATGGTGAGAAGACAGAATCCAGAAATGGAAAAATTATTTAACATAGTTATTGCTGACAGTTGTCATCAATGAAACATTTCTGGAATAAGTTACATTTTTAAAAACAAGAAAGAGAACGTATCTGTTTAATTGAATTAGGTAATTTGTTACAAATTACAAATGTGAACCGCTTGAAACAAAAATGATTGTAAAACCTTTTTGAACAAAACACCCTTACAGGAGGGCAAATTAACCATTCTATGGAGTTTACAGTGTAGTATGTAATAATTAAAAGGGCTCATCCTTGGCATGTTATAAACCAGTGTTTTCCAAGTCCAGTCCTGTAATACTCCTTGCCAGTCAGGTTTTCAGGATATTCACAATGAATATACAATGAATGAACTTGATTTGCATACATTGAGGCATATTTTCAAAGCACTTTGGGAGGCTAAGTTCCATAGGTTTCTATGGAACTTTGGGAGGCTAAGTGCTTTGAAAATAAGCCTCATTGCCTCCATTATATGCAAATCTTTTTCATGCATATTCATTGTTGGTATCCTGAAAACATGACTGGCAAGGGGCACTCTCCAAGAACAGACTTGGGAAACGATGTTATAAGCAACCCCATGTCATACTGAGTTGTTTTATGGGATATACAGTGTATTATTCAGTAGTTAGCATCTTAACTCACACAAGTGTGCATATGTTATTTCTAAACTTAAAACTATTCTCTCTAAAGTTTTTATTTTTACACATTTCTAAAGGTTTTTCCTCACCTGTTATGTGTTTAACCAATGTAAATGTTTTCCTTGACCTCTTTTCAAAGCTAACTAATCCTTACATGCCCTGGTAATGCAACCTTGAAAGAGTAAGTATTTGTTATTAGTGTGATTACATTTACCGAGACTAAATAAATGTTATAGCAGTATAACTGCAAAGAGGATAAATGATATATTTATACAATTCTAGAACTTCATGCTTATAAATAGCTTTTCTAGCTCAACTGGAGGTATAGGACACGACCTTTTGTTCACTGTTGCAGCAACTTTAACAACCATTTCTTGCAGCCTGTTTCAGATGAGACATAAGCTTTGTTTAACTTACGAATTTAGGAGCAGAGATGCAACAGGAAATAATTCCTAAAATAAAGACATTCTGATAGCACAAATATCCTTTCAAAGTTCAAAGTCATCTTATTAAGCACATTTTCATCCTGTCTCACTGGTGTTCAGATAAGAGAAATAGCTAAAAATACGTAAGTACTTAAATCACCATGTAAAACACATTATCACTGCACTTTCGCGAAGTTCAACATTCCCATTGTACTCTACACAAAGACCAGCCTTGCTTTTCGTGGAATGAGTCTCAAATGCTACACTTCCAGGAACCTTATCTGTCAAAAGCAATCGTTACAACATAACAGTGTACCTACATGATATTTAGGTTACAAAATGTGTTTTCTTTGTATTCAAATTGTTTTCCTTGAATATTTTTGAGATATTTCTCTCGCTTCGGGTTCTCTTTATTCCATTTTGCAGACATTAACTGCACTGGCTCCCAAATCAAAGAACGTATTGCTTTCAAAATCTGCACCCTGGTTCATAAAGTTATCTACGGCGAAGCCCCGGAATACATGACAGACCTCATAGACCTACCAACCAGAAACACAACAGAATCAACATGAACATACCTAAATCTCCACTACCCAAGCTGCAAAGAACTCAAATACAAATCAACCTATGCATCCAGCTTTTCCTACATAAACACACAACTATGGAACGCATTACCAAAAGCCGTGAAAACAAATTATGATCACCTAAACTTCCGGAAATCATTAAAATCTAACCTGTTCAAAAAGGTATACCCTACCGACCCAACTTAAATGCCTGTACCCTGCAACACAACGAAACCAAAGCTCGTAATGGACATATAGTAACTCTTCCTCTCTACGATTCCCTAATGTGTCTGTACACACGAACCTTATTCTACCACAACATTACTGTATTTGTTCATACTGGAATTGGCGAATGCCTTTACAGTACTATGTAAGCCACATTGAGCCTGCAAATAGGTGGGAAAATGTGGGATACAAATGTAACAAATAAATAAATAAAATAATTAAATTTTCATTCTTTCTCAGTGCAAGCACTCAAAGCAGAAATCTACTACTGCTGCAGTTTAAAACAGTGTTTCTCACGTTCTTCAAGTCACATACTCCCTAAGTTGAACACATTTCAGCTGAGTACCCCTGAGCTCTAATCAGCAGAGATTTTGAAATGGATATTCCACTACTCACCTTTCCCTCCTCCGAGCGTATTCCATTCACCACCACCCTCTGGCGTCTGTCCGTCAACCAGTTCCTAATCCAGTTCACCACTTCGGGTCTTATCTTCAGCCCATCCAGTTTATTTAAGAGCCTCCTGTGGGGAACCGTGTCAAAAGCTTTGCTGAAATCTAAGTAGATTACGTCCATAGCTCGTCCCTGATTCAATTCTCCTGTCACCCAATCAAAGAATTCAATGAGATTCGTTTGGCACGATTTCCCTTTGGTAAAACCATGTTGTCTCGGATCTTGCAACTTATTGGCTTCCAAGAAATTCACTATCCTTTCCTTCAGCATCGCTTCCATTACTTTTCCAATAACCGAAGTGAGGCTTACCGGCCTGTAGTTTCCAGCTTCTTCCCTATCACCACTTTTGTGAAGAGGGACCACCTCCGCCATTCTCCAATCCCTCGGAACCTCTCCCGTCTGCAAGGATATATTAAACAAATCTTTAAGAGGACCCGCCAGAACCTCTCTGAGCTCCCTCAATATCCTAGGGTGGATCCCATCCGGTCCCATGGCTTTGTCCACCTTTAGCTTTTCAAGTTGTTCATACACACTCTCTTCCGTGAATGGTGCTCTATCCACTTCAATCTCATTAGTACTTTTTCCAGTCCATCGCGGTCCTTCTCCAGGATTTTCTTCTGATTCTGAGCATGAACACTGTTTATAATATCACAGCTGTCACAGCTCCCCATCATCATGCTAGTCAATCTGAAAAAGATAGGGGCCCTGTTTACTAAGACATGCTAGCATTTTTAGAGCGCGCTAATACTAGAGACACCCATGTATTCCTATGGGTGTCTCTAGTGATAGTGCACAATAATTTTTAGCACGCACTAAAAATATTTGCGCGCCTACAGCACGGCTTAGTAAACAGGACCCTAAGTTTTTAACTTCTTTTTAAAAAGCTGTAAATTCATTTCCATCCTCTGATGCTAACTTCTTTTTCTGGGGCAGGAGACTTGCAGAGCCAACAGTGTGCATGGAGACTGCAGCCCTGAGACTGCTTCAGGTTGTTTTGCCACTGCTGCTGCTGATCCGGAGAAGAAGAAGCAGGAGCAGCGGGGGAGGGGGGGGCAGTGGAAGGAAGGCGAGGAAGATCTGTCGCAAACCCGTTAGGAACTTCTGGTTTAAATAACCAGTCAAAAATATTTGTTCTTCCAACCCTCTTATTGACTCCATTTGTTTCTTAGCTAATCATTTTTACTTTTACTTTATGAAATTGCAAGGAAGTAGACTCAAGCATTGAGCTTTTCAGCCCAAAACAGCAACGCAATGACTTCTGCACTTCTTAGATATGGCATCTTACTAGGTGGGCCATCTTGATCTTTATCTGCCATCAGTTACTATATTAATTCAGACTAATTTTAAACCATTTATTTTTCTGATTCTCAAAACCATCATTAAAAATATGAATAAGGGTTGAACCACTGCAGCTCATTTTGAACAGCCATTTTAATGAACATTTTGAATATAAAGGTAATGACTAAAATAGAAAACATCAATAGAAACATACAGAGGCTAGCAATAAAAATTGATTTAAAATTATGGTTCAGCATTTAACGCCTGTTACATAAAGTGTGTTGACTGCAAATCAGACAGATAATGTGTAACAGCTAACACCCTCTTTAAAGGTACAGTTAACTGTTTCTGCATTATATGCCAAGGTATCCCCATGCCCCTGGCACCTACTGGAGTATTCAGAGTGTCCAGCAGGGAAAAGGAGCGATCCATGGCTACCGCTACCTTGGGGGCATGCCACTTTCAAATATGGAACCACCAGGACCTGGTGTCATGGCGTTATTGCTAGGAGTCAGACTACCAAATAAGGGGTCCTTTTACTAAGGTGCGCTGAAAAATGGCCTGCGGTAGTGTAGACACGTGTTTTGAGAGCACGCAGAATTATGTTTTAGCGTACCTACAAAAAAAATGCCTTTTTGCTGAAAATGGACGTGTGGTAAAGTGCAAATTGCCGCATGTCCATTTTGGGTCTGAGACCTTACCACAGAAAATAAAAAATATTTCTCAGACGCGCGCCAAAGTTGAAATTACCGCAAGGGCCACGCAGTAATTGGGCACTAATTCCAATTTGGCGCATGAAGGGCCCCTAAGAGAACAGATCCTACAATTTAGTTGTAGCACTGCAGAACTACCACCAGAAAACTGCAATGCAATATTTTAAAGTGGACCTACTAAGGAAGAGGCAACCAGGAGTCACTCCTGTCCCTGCATTAGATATCAAAGATACCTGGTAGGTACTAGAGAATGTTGGAAGGGAAGTTGTTGTTGTTGTTGATGATGGTAGTGGTGGTGGGGGAGGGGGAAGAAGGAACATGGAAAGTTTTTTTTTTAAACCAAGGGATTGGAGGTCCAAGATATTAGATGGCTCTCTCTATATACACATGTACAATACATTTAAACAAATGCACACACATCTATATATATAAAATAAATGAATATATATATATATATATATATATATATATATATATATATATATATATATATACACACACACACGTGTGTGTGTGTGTACATGCACTGAATCTATACAAAGCTTGTTTTCTGTATCTGTCAAAACGGCCAATTTCAATAAAACTTGGGATATATCATCCTGAATAAATTTGTAATAAGCCTACACTCACGCCAGCCACCTCACCTAAATGATTATCATCATGATATGCGGAGATGCCAGTTACCATGGTTTTCAGTCAGGAGGATCTGATTCTTATTAAAAATTTGTATCTGGAGAAAAGTTATGGTTCTCACAGACTGGTGCAAGAATTTCCAGAAAAGAGGTAGAAGAGGGTAAGTGCAGAATATATTTTGAAGAAATTGCGAGAAATAGGCTCAACTGTTCGCCAGTCAGGAAGCAGCACAGCCTGATCAGTTCACACTGAAGAAAACATCGTGACAGCTGAAGAACCAGGTAGTGAAGTGATGTCATTTAGGTGAGGTGGTCGGCATGAGTGTGGGCTTATTACAAATGTATTCAGAATGATATATCCCAAATGTTACTGAAGTTGGTCAGATTTTGACAGTTATGCAGAAAACAAGCTTTGTATAGTCTTTCTGAAACATGATGTATATATATACACACACACAATTTACAAGGGACTGGGGATTAGGGAGTGACTATTACTTTTAAATCAGGGACTGGACTAATGGAAAACACTTTTGCATTTAAATAGCAGATTGGGGGGCAGGGACTCACTTCTTTTTAATATTTAGCCTACCAGTGAAATTAGTAACTTTTGAAGGAGAAGAGCTATTTTTTCTTAAATCACTGGACCCTTTAAATGATAGAAGGCCCAAGCTGGGGCCCCCGGCACGTGTAGCTGTGGCCACAAACACCTGATAAATCCCAGCTGCACTAGCATTTAAATATTACTACAAAATTCACTAACACAGTAATTTTCTTGCGGTGAAATAGTAGGTTACTAAGATTTTAATGTAGGAATTAACACATACTAACAGTGTAGCACCATGTTAACTGTTATCGTGCACTTCATGCAGAGAACACCATTTTGGGGTATAGAATGGGTGGGGACTGTTCTTCGCAGTTAACATGGAAGTCATTTGTATGTGTGAAATCATAACATGGCAGATCCCATGGCATAGTTAACTACATTCCAGGTTATTTTTATGCAGTGAACACACTGAGAATTTGGTCTGTATTAACCGCACGCCAACACTCCTAAAATGCTGGGAACACTCCTAACAGTCACTACAGAGGTTTTATGCCCTAGTAAATAGGCTTCTAGACATAGATAGTTAAGAGTCTTGGTCAAGATCACAAGGAGTATGTAGGAAAAGCAAGTTTTGAATCCTGGCTTCCCTGGTTCTCACCTTGCTGCTTTACTAGGCCATCTCTCTACTCCACTTATTTTGTTTTATTTACTATGCATATTTCTTTCCCAAAAGTAACCATATCTTCCATTTTCTATACATTTCTCATTCTTACTCATGTTTCTCTTCTCTTTCCTTTACATCACTGTTAGAAGCACATTTTTTCAAATGACTTTTGAAGGGCACAATTCAGAGAAGCAGAACTATCTTCTCATTAAGTTTTATAAGTTTTATTAGGTCTGTTTGTTTGTCTTGGGTATGACTGTTTGTGTTCTTTTCTATTCATTATTAGAGTTCTTTTGTTTTTCCATTTATGGAGTTTGATTTTATTGTACACTGCTGTGATCTGAACTGGCTAAGTGGTATATCAAATTTTGATTAAACAAAACTAAATCTTGATCTTTCTTTAGACCTCTCTCTCTTTCTCACAATTGCTTCCTTTTTCTTTTTGTTTGGACATATCATCTATGGTATTCTTTACTTTCAGTGTCTAATACACTTGAAAGGAGGGGCCTTGCTCTTATTTATTCTCCTAAGTATTGTTCTCTTCCTTCCCAATTTGTTTTCTTTCCTCATTCACTCTCCTGATTATCCCTTTCCCTGTGATTCTCAGTTTTATTATCTTTGGGTGCATTGGCTCAGACAGCCATCATACACTATCCAGGGTGGGGAAAAAGTTGACATAAGAAGCTATTGTCCTCTGCACCTGTAACAAGATCAGCTGTTTTCCTACCCCATGAGCACTGTAAAAACTAGATAAGATGCTGCTACAGTATCAAGCTACACGTCTCCTCTGCACAGCCTCAGCAGAAAAATATTCAGTGATAAGGAGCAGGCAACGTGAGACTTCCTGGACACATCTGATTTTTAACAAGTGCAGATGCTCTGGCTGTGAGAAGCAGAGTGCCTTACTAGTGTCAAGGTTGGGAGGAGACATTTGTCAGTGGGGTTCGGAAATGAACACATTCTGAAGTTCTGTATAGCAGGGCTACCAAGACAGTAATAGAAAAGATTACAGTGCGGAGGCTTTCCTACTAATAGAACAACATGATATTTCAGCAGCAGCTCTTCTGTGCATCATTCTGCAGCATCTTCCAACCTGCCTCTTTGTCTATTTCCCAGTGGCGTAGCAAGGGCGGGGTGGTGGGGGCGGTTTGCCCCGGGTGTCAATGGGTGGGGGGGTGCTCCGCTCCGTCCATCCACACCCCCCCTTGGCATGGAACCGCCTCCACACACCCCCCGACGCAGTCCCCACCTGCCAACCAGGTTCCAGCTCCATCCACCCCCAGCGTGGCGCCGCCCCCCCCCCCCCGACACAGTCCCCACCTGCCAACCAGGTTCCAGCTCCGTCCACCCCAGCGTGGCGCCTTGCATCTGCAGTGCTGCTGTAAAAAGAAGAAAATCGCCTAGTCGTCGGCCCTTCCCTCACTGTGTCCCGCTCTCGAGGAAATAGGAAGTTATGTCAGAGGGCGGGACACAGTGGGACACAGTGAGGGAAGGACCGACGACAAGGCGATTTTCTTCTTTTTACAGCAGCGCTGCAGATGCGAGGCACCACGCTGGGGTGGACGGAGCTGGAACCTGGCTCGTAAGGTGGGGACTGCGTCGGGGGGGGGGGGGAGGCGGCACCACGCTGGGGTGGATGGAGCTGGAACTTGGAAGGCAAGTGGGGATTGTGTGGGGTTGGGGTGCTGTGCCGTGTTGCCCTGCACCCGGGGGGGGGGGGGGGGAGGGCGAGCAGTGGCGATCCGCCCTGGGTGTCAGGCAACCACTGAACGCCACTGCTATTTCCATTCAGTCTCAAAGTCTCCAGTTCAACAGGGCAAGGATGGATTCTTCCTCTAAGGGACCAGCACAGAAAAGGCAGCAAAGGTGTAAGAAATGAGCATCTATCTGGCAGCAGCAAGTCAGTATTGAATTCATAAAAAAATTAAGTGTATGGGTACTGAGGCCATTGACTTATTTCTTTGGTGAAAACTTCCTAAGACTATTTCTTCTGTGTTATGGCTCCTATAAGATCACTTTTGCTTTACTTTTCAATTTGTCACTTGACAATATCTGGGAACTTCTAGGAAACTCCAAGTCAGATCCTACATGCTGCAAGGTCTGCAGTACCCATAAGATTAATTTCTCTAGGATTGCCAGGGCCACAGAATGATGCACCTTCTGCACCACTGAGTTTATCTGCCATATTTCTATGCCATATTTTTCATGAATTGCCAGGACATATCTACCCTTGCTGGTATGTACTGCTAACACATGCCTAACATAGCTTAAAATGGGGTACCTCAGGGGACTTGGGGTAACTGTCAAATGTATGTATGCTAACCATGTGCTAAAAGTTATATTTTAAGGGGCATGTCAGGGGCAGAGAGTGGGTGTTCCCGCACTGAACAGTTAGCACACCTACATTAGTGCCCGTTAAATGGTTAGTGCAAGAATACGTGAACCCTTACTAAAATAGGTGGCGGTAAGTGCTCATCCAGTAATTTTTTGTTATGGCTGCCTAATGGCAACATTAGCACTTGACCATTAATTAAAAAAAAACAGAAAAAAGCCTTTTTTTTTTTTTTTACAGCTGTGGTACAAATTACCTTAGTGAATGGGAAAAACCTGCGTATGGTTGCACTACAGCCACTTTTTACTGCAGCTTAGTGAAAGGATACCTTTATAAACTGAAAAATGGTTTTAAAATAGTTATGAGGAACTTTTACGTCCGATATCTTTACCAGTGTGACACTGAAACTGAAGGAAAGGTGTCTCCTCTCACGTGGCAGAAGGATGACACAACACAACACCTGACTGTTGACCAGGATTGTTTTGTGAAATCTGAGTAGCGCCTTGTGTATGGAACTGGAAGGCTTTTGGCTCAATTAATATAAAAAAAGAAAAAGAAATTAACAAAAGAATGTTCTGCTAACTTAGCTTGTGTTGCTCAGCCAGAGGAACGATTTGAAGAGGACACAGTGAGATGTTAAGTAGCCCTTGCCTACAGACTTACTGGTAAAGCCATCATTGACAGTAGCAAAAGAGGATGTGGTTCAAATAGTTCAGGATCGGCTTTGATCTGATACTCAAATGAACTATTAGTGCTGTTGATTCTGCAGATATTGGCAATGATCCTGGAGGTGCTGCAATGACTCCATGGAAGAAAATTAGAAAATAGATGAGTGAAGAATTTGGCTTATCAAGCACATTTGTTTAGCTGTATTGAAACGAGAGTCTTCAGTGGTTACATTTTGCAAGTATTCCAATAAAAACAATTTCTTTACATATACAGATGTGAATTTCTTTCAGCATATTACAACCACATTAAGGAGGTAATTCTATAACAAATACATGCCAAGAGGGTGCCTGGAAAGAGCCTATTCTATAAAGGAATATAGGCCCCTACTCTCCTTGATAGAATACTCGCTGAACAGAGTAGATAAGCGCATACGTGCAAGCACTTACACCAGCCAACATCAGTGTGCGCACCTTAGTGCCAGTGATACCACGTAACTCAATGTATTACCTAGAGGCATATTTTCAAAGCACTTAGCCTTCCAAAGTTCCATAGAAACCTATGGAACTTTGGAAGGCTAAGTGCTTTGAAAATATGCCTCCTAGTAACTCAGCAGATGACGGTAGATAACGACCTGCATGGTCCACCCAGTCTGCCCAATAAGATAAACTCATGGCATGGGTTGCACTATAACACAAATATTCTTGATCTTGATCTATCCTTGCCATTTCCAGGGCACAGACTGTAGAGGTCTGCCCGGCACTGAACATACTCCCCCAACTACTAGAGTTGCCGTTGAAGCCCCCCACTCCAGCCCGTCTAGATGTGTCTAGCCATTATTGGGGCATGGCCTGCAGTAGTGTAGACACGTGTTTTGGGACTGCGCAGGATCATTTTTCAGCGCACCTATAAAAAAAGTCTTTTCTAAATTTTTGCCGAAAATGGACGTACAGCAAAATGAAAATAGCCGTGCGTCCATTTTGGGTCAGAGACCTTACCGCCAGCCATTGACCTAGCGGTAAAGTCTCACACGATAATCAGGTGGTAATGACCTACACGCGTCAAATGCCACTTGGCGTGCGCCCAATATGCACATCTGATAATAAATATCATTTTTCAGACACGCATATTGGACGCGTGACACAAATGAAATTACCGCAACAGCCACGTAGTAACTCCATTTTGGCACACGCAGACAATTAACGCGGCTTAGTAAAAGGGCCCTTTAGTAACTGACAAGACTCTAAAAATCTAGATAAGTTCAAGCTACCCGGTGAAGCAACAACATCACATGCTCCATCCTTTTCATCAGGTTTTCTAACTCTAGTAGAAAAATAATATAATTTAGCAACCACTGGTTGCAAATTGGTGGCACTTATTAATATATGTTTATAAAATGGGACAGCTATATGTGACGTGGCACCATTTCAATATATAAGTGCTGAAACCCTCCCCTCCACATAGAGGCTGCCGAATTTGTGCTGTTCATTTTTCCCACATCTATGTTCCTAAAATGGCTGCTCCTGCTGCAAGGGCCAGCAAATACATGTACACTCCTGCAAATATTTTAGAAAAGGCTCTGCATTGGCAGGACCTTTTATGAAATAGTAGCGCTTTAGAAATGATAAGTAGTAGTAGGATTTCTACATTCTATATAAAATCATGTTCTTACTGTTTTAAAATGTCCACTACTTTCACTATTAATGATTTACTAAGACACATGCCTATGTTTCTCTGAGTGCCTCAAGCTACAGATGTAAAGAATAGTAGCTGTTACTAGAGTAATAAATACAATAGCAAGACTGCCATAAAAAGTCACGTTATCCCTTTTTCTCAAAAGCAATACTTGATCGGATATCTGCCTTTGTCAAAGGCATTTTAATTTCAACAAGATGTCAACACTACATTAAACGACTAATGTTCAAATGTAATGAAATAAAAAGATTTAAAAAATGCTAGATTTCATTACAAGTTATAATTCAACATGTATCTGGGGAGGTCAACAATAAAAATGGCCTCAAGGCTTGAAGTCCCATTAGAATAAATGAACTGCAAGCTCTTTTACAGAGCCCTGTGATGTCACCAAAGGGCATGAAGAATTTTACTGTCGCTTTTCAAATGTTTAGCATATTGTGCAAAAACATTCTTTTGTCCACAGCTAGCCCCTAAATGTTTTCAGACTATTCTTCAAAATATGAGTACTGGCACCTCTCACAAAATCTTTCCAGAATGACACATTCTTTTAATAAGAAAATAATAGGCTGAACTGTTCAATCATTAAGTCATGCAGCAATGTCTTCCCACTTCAGGACATAACATAATGTTTCTTTGTTTTAGAAAACACACTGGAAGTTTTCATTTCTTGCATCAGAAATTGTTTCATGCTATCTAGGATTATAATATGTGAAGCAATGTCAATAATCCACAAAATGTCAAATGAATAGACACCGGGAATAAGCATGGATTCTCCTTAGCTTTTAATTCACCTTCGTTTCAAGACCCACATTCCCATTTAGGAGGTATGCACCCTACCACCCCACCCTCCAGTGGCATACCTAGGGTTTTTGACACCCGGGGCCGATCATTTTTTAACACCCCACTCCTAAATCCAGTATTATACATACTGAGAATACAAAACACAACAAATGTCATTCAGGACCTACAGAGCAATTCTACCATATCTTAAGCAGTAACTTCTATGAGTCACACAAGAGTGTACCCAGGAAAAGGTAGCATCCCAAACATTGCAGTGAGCAGTAGAACATCAAACATCTACTGTAAAACTAAACCAGCCAGAATAGTACAGATCGTCGATCCTGCATAGTCAATGCCAACAGAAAAAAATGTCTTTTTCACAGACAAAGATACACCCTAATCCACTACAGAATAAGTAACCACAAACTGGTTTTAATCATTGTGAACGCTGAGACCTGCTAGTGAGCATTAGCAGTATAGCAAATTTTAAATAAAATATAAACTAACAATAGAAATATTTAGACAAAAATTAAACTGAACCCCCAAGAAGCCAGAGTCTGCATACAATGCAACAGCACAGAAACAGTGATAGTGATGTATGTCCCCTAGTACTGTGCAAAATATAAAGATAGCAGATGTAAATTTGAAAAAACTAGCAAATACCAATCCCCACACAAATTAACAAATAGAAATACAACAAATAAGGAAAACAAGAGAATACCATTTTATTGGACTAATACATTTAGCTTTCAGAGGCCAAAACCTCCTTCCTCAGGTCAATATAGTATACTGCTATTACAGTATTCTGTCCTGTCCTGAGGAAGGGGGCTTTGGTCTCTGAACATTAGTCAAAATGTATTAAAATTAGTCCAATAAAAAATTACCTTATTTCCATTTTCTATTTATAAACATGTATTAACACAGCTACTATAGTACTTTAACCTCAAGCAGAAAAAATAAAAAATATTTTATCTACCTTTGCTGTCACTGGTTTCTGCTTTCCTCATCTTCTCTTCACTCTCTCCCTTCTATCCACCATCTGCCCCTTCCATCCAGTGTCTGCCTTCCCTTTCTCCCTGCCCCTGCAATCCAGTGTCTGCCCTCTCTCTTTCTGTCCCCTCCATCCAGCGTCTGCCCTCTTTCCCTTCCACCCAGTGTCTGCCCCTTCCAACCACTATCTGCCGTCTCTTTTCCTTCCATCCAGTGTCTGCTCTCTCTGTCTCTGCCCATTCCATCCACTGTATGCCCGTCTGTCCTCTCTCTCCCCCGTCCAACCATTCTATGCCCTCTCTCTCTCGCTTCCATCCTGGATCTGCCCTCTTTGTCTCTGCCCTTCCATCCTCTGCCATTTCTCTCCCTTCCATCCAGGGTCTGCCCTTTCTCTCTCTGCCTAATCCATCCACTATCTGCCCTTTCTCTCTCTCTCATCCATCCATGGTTTGCCATCCCGCCCTCTCCCTGTCTCTGCCCCTTCCATCCACCATCTGCACTTCCTCTCCCTTCCATCCAGGATGTGCCCTTTCTCTCTCTGCCCCTTCCATCTACCATGTGCCCTTTCTCTCCCATCCATCCAGGGTCTTCCTTCTCTACCTCTCTTTCTCTCTCTGCCCCTTCCATCCACCATCTGCCCTTTCTCTCCCTTCCATCCAGGGTCTGCCCTGCCTCAATCCACTGTCTGCCCTCTCTATCCTTTTTACCGGATCCATTCCACTCTCCCCCAAAATGCTGCTGCTTCTCCTCCCGCTTCAAACTATCAGAAGAAAAAAAAAAATAAACCAAATCACGGGGCCTTACCTATTCGTGGCTGCCGACTCTGCTCCAGAATTGGAAGTGACGTCAAAAGGGCAGGATCGGCAGTCACGGGTAGCTTACAGACCCTGTAATCTTCCTGCTTTTGCTTACCGCTACCGCTGCTAGTCTGGTGGATGAGGAGAAGCAGCAGCAGCAGTAGCAGTGGTGACAGCTTGACAGGGCTGGAGGCTGCTGGAGGAAGGTGCGGGACCGTCCGTCCAGAGGAGAGGCAATAGCGGCGGCAGTCTGGCAGGGGTGAAAAGGAAGGCGCGGAACCAGCCAGAAGACAGGCAGGGACGACGGCCCAAACGGAGGGACTGGAGCAGCGGGAGCGGAGCACCCCCTGTCGACTTGTACCCAGGGTGGACCGCCCCCACCACCCCGCCCTTGGTACGCCACTGTCACCCCCATGAAGTTATTCTATTGGCTATCTCAATTCAGGTACCTAAAATGTAGGACCTCTCTAATGTAGATCAGGTGATAGCAAATACAATTGCTCTACTATATTTTGGAGATCTCACTATGAGGCCACAGTTGAGGCATGATCTTTTGTTATGCCCCACAGTTAATGATAGAAATTCTTATTCCAAATAAGCCAGGCAAATTTTCATAACACATTATTCCTGAGAAAAATGAAGAGTAAAAATAAAATGAACATTTTGTTTTTAAATCTCTGTACAGACTTTCTATAGTTCTACCAGGATTGAACCAATAGGCGGTATTTAGCTCACAGGAAGCAGGTACACTTGGTAAAGTACTTTCAACCATTTTCTCCTTCAAAAGGACATAAGGCACTACACTACAGTTCTTACGAGCATCTACACACAAAAGTATATTGTGAGGGAAGAATATACCATTTTTTGTTTACAACAGGCTTAGTCAACAGGATAAGTATCCAAAAGGCCAAAAGTAAGAATAAATAATACAGTGATAGCAATAGTATAATCACAATTCCAGTGGGGTTCCAAATAGAGTATGGAAACAGCCTTCCCAAATTCAAAATTTTGTAGGCAGCATGAACAGCCAACAAACATAAACCAAGCTTTTGAATGCCAACAGTTATTAGATTATTTCAGCAACACCTATCTCTACTGTCATGGAAATAAAGACTATTTAATGCCTCCAAATAGACAAGTTGGCAGGAGACAACAGACTCAGGCTATCTAACAAATTTAAAAGAACAAGACGTCATAATAGAATTAAGGAAGAGGATTAAAAACCTAAAGAAAAAGGTTTGCCTTTCTAATGCTTCAGATTCACTGTAATGTGCTGAATATAGCAAAGTGAGTTGTGCAATCAGTTCCTCTAGAGCATGGGTTGAAGCTGTGGAATGTGATCATTATTGTGCAAGGCAATTTGTCACCATCATATGAAAAAGCCATTGAGAAATATAACCCCTTATTTGTCTGCATGCCTCCAACACATACCTACTGATTCAACCAGCAGATTGCTAAATGAAAACATGAAACATAAACCACTAAACAAAAAGTGAGCATTGAGCAGTCAGGAAATGGTCTCATAGCATCGTATGAGAAACAGTGTTAATCACCAGAGTACTAATATTCCTGACATCTTTGGTTGTCTCTTCTTTTCTCACCATGACCTGGAAACAGCACACATACCAGCATGACAAATGCCTGCATCTGAATCAGATGCTGTAACAAGAAGAGTAAGATGATACAGAGGAATCTCATTCTGTGCAGTCCTTTGATTTGGCTGTTTCTGTTGGCACTTTGACACAGTTCTGCACAGGTGACTTAAAAGTATGGGCCCTAAAGTGACTAAGTTAGAAACTGATTGAGCTGCAGGCAACAAAGGGTTGTAGTAAATGGAGATCAACCTGAGGATGAGGGTGTTACTAGTTGTGTGTTGCAGGGTTTTGGTCCTTAGTCTGGTTTGCTTTAATATTTTTGTAAACAATATTGTGGAAGGGCTGCAGGTAAGAATATGCAATAGGGTAGATACTCTGGAAAGTATTGATAATATGAGGAGAGAGCTAGAAGAGTTGCCTAGAATTTGGCAGCTAAAATTTAATGCTAAAAATGAGGGGACATGAATTTGGACCGCAAAAACCCAAGTGACTAGTACAATATGGGGGGGGGGGGGGGGGAAGGAGCAGTTTTGCACAGGAAAGAAGAATGGGGCCTGGGTGATCATACCTGATAATTTTAAGGTGGTCAAACAGGTAGAAAAAGTGATGGAAAAAGCCAGAAGGATGCTTGGGTACACATGGAGAGGAACAGCCAGCAGAAAAAAAGGAGGTGATTATGCCTCTGTATAAGCCTTGGGTGAGCCCTCATTTGGAGTACTGAATACAATTCCAGAGACTGCACCTTCAAAAAGATATAAATCAGATGGAGTCTGTCCAGAGATTTACTAAAATAAAGTCAGTGGGCACAGACTTAAAGATCACAATACGTATACTTTGGAAGAAAAGCAGCGGAGAAGCGGTATGATAGACATTTAAATACTTCCATGGTATAAACAAAGAGAGGGCCTCTTTCAACTGAGAGGATGGTCTGAAATGAGGGATCACAGAATGAAGGTGAAAGGGGACAGGCTCATGAGTAAGCTAAGGAAACATTGCTTTATGGAAAAGAAGGTGGATGCATAGAACAGAGTTCTAGAAGTGGAGGAGGGAATAAGGACTGTATCCAAATTCAAGAAATTATGGGACATGCACAGAGGACCTCTAAGAGAGATGAAGGGATTGTAGAACTTTGTAACTGGTATGGTTGGACAGATTGGATAGGCCATATGGTGTTTATATGCTGTCATTTTTTATATTTCTATATTTTGCTTAATTTTCTGAAGCAGACTGAAGCAACATAATCGATCAATTGGCTCAGTGGTTAATCAGTTTATAGGGAACTTCACACTAAGGGTCATCTTACTAAACATTTTAAGTTTTTTTTTTTTTTGTTACATTTGTACCCCACGCATTCCCACTCATGGCAGGCTCAATGCGGCTGGTTAGGGTCCAAGCCACACTAGATGCCAACAATAAAAAGTTTCTATACTGGTGATTTAACATTTAAAGGAGAACATGGGGCTCATTTTCAAAAGAGAAAAACGTCCAAAAAGTGGCATAAATCTGAATTTGGATATTTTTCTCATACAAACGTCCAAATTGGTATTTTCAAAACCAATTTTTAGTTGTTTTTCTATGAAGTCCATCAGAAGTGCACGCGAATCACAAGGGGGCATGTCAGGGGCGTGTTAAGGGCGGGATCTAGGCGTTCCTAATACTTGGACGTTTTTCTGCTATAATGGAACAAAACAAAAACGTCCAGGGCTAAAAGTTGGACGTTTTGATCTCGACCTGTTTTATTAACGAATAAGCCACAAAAGCGTGCCATAAATAACTAGATGACCACTGGAGGGAATTGGGATGACCTCCCCTTATTCCCCCACTGGTCACTGAACCTCTCCCAAACACCCACTCCAAATGTGATTAAAAACATTACTTACCAGCCTCTATGCCAGCCTCAGATGTTATACTCAGGTCCATTACAGCAGCATGCAGGTCCCTGCAGTAGTCTAGTGGTGGATGCAGTGCACTGCAGACAGGTGATCCCAGGCCCATACCTCCCCCTACCTATTATACTTGTAGAGGAAACTGTGAGCCCTCCAAAACTCACCAGAAACCCACTATACCCACATATAAGTGCCCTCGTCACCCATAAGGGCTACTGTAGTGGTGTACAGTTGGGGGTAGTGGGTTTTGGGGGGCTCTGCAGACAAGATAAGGGAGCAACGGTGAGATGTGTACCTAGGAACATTTATTTGAAGTCACTGCAGTGCCCCTTAGGGTGCCCCATAGGTCTCCTGGGGTGTCTGTGTGGCTAGTCTACTAAGAATGCTGGCCTCTTACATCCCAAAGGCTTGATTTTGTGCGTTTTTCACTTGGGCTTTTGTTTCCCCCGAAAATGGACCGAATAGATAAATGCATAGAGCACAAAAACATCTAACAAATAGCCATTTTCGAAAGAAATATACTTTTTTCTGTTTTGAAAATGGCTATATTCCCCACTTGAATTTTGGATGTTTTTAGCAAAACGTCCAAAGTTGGATTTAGATGTCATATTGAAAATGCCCCTCCGTGTATACTTTTACAAAGCAGATATATTTACTTATCAAGCAAGCGTTTGAAATTAACAATGTTCTGGACAATATCAAAAACATTGGACAACAGTCCTTCTAGATCTTCCTTTGATTCATGCCATCTTTTGCAAGCACAGTTCATGATTCCCTCCAAGAAATCATTTACTACTACTACTACTTAACATTTCTAAAACGCTACTAGGGTTACGCAGCGCTGTACAATTTAACATGGAAGGACAGTCCCTGCTCAAGGAGCTTACAATCTAAAAGACAAGTGTACAATCTAAAAGACAGGTGTAAATCTAGAGACAAGTGTACAATCTAAAAGACAAGTGTAGAGTCGATCTGATAGGGCTTACTATATTTCTCGAAAGGTTAGGTGCCGAAAGCAGCATTGAAGAGGTGAGTATTAAGCAGAGATTTGAAGATGGGTAGGGAGGGGGCTTGGCGTAGGGGTTGAGGAAGATTGTTCCAGGCATAGGGTGAGGCAAGGCAGAATGAGCGGAGCGGAGCCTGGAGTTGGCAGTGGTGGAGAAGGGTACGGAGAGGAGGGATTTGTCCTGTGAGCGGAGGTTACGGGTGGGAACATAGGGGGAGATGAGGGTAGAGAGGTAGTGAGGAGCCGCAGACCGGGTGCATTTGTAGGTAAGGAGAAGAAGCTTGAATTGTATGCGGTCTCTGATCGGGAGCCAGTGAAGTGACTTGAGGAGAGGGGTGATATGAGTATATCTTAAGTTAGCTTATAAACTGTCTTTCTCAATCCTCGAAAGCTGCTTAAGGTGAGAACATTAATTTACGTTACAGTCACATTGGTTTCACAGATGACTAGCGCAAGTCAACCTTTGAAAATGCTTGGAAGACTAAAAATAATATTAAACAAAACTGTTATTGAAGAGTCAAGCGAAAAGATTAAAGAAGGTTCCCTGGAACTTGATCATATACAATGGTGGCTGCTCAGGGTACATCTTTATAGCCTGCTTCATAGAAATCAAAACATCTCCTATTTTATTATTTATTCTTCATGCTTCATTTATCTATCAAGGTAGTACAATGAGACACTTTCAGGCTCATTTTCGAAAGAGAAGGACACCCATCTTTTGACACAAATCGGAAGATGAGCATCCTTCTCCCAGGGTCGTCCAAATCGGTATAATCGAAAGCCGATTTTCGATGTCCCCAACTGCTTTCCGTCGCAGGGAAGGCCAAAGTTCAAGGGGGCGTATCGGAGGCGTAGTGAAGGCGGGACTTGGGCGTGACTAACACATGGACGTCCTTGACCCATAATGGAAAAAAAAGGTGTCCCTGACGAGCACTTGGATGACTTTACCTGGTCGTGTTTTTCTTACGACCCAGGCACAAAAAGGTGCCCAAAATGACCAGATGACCACCGGAGAGAATCGGGGATGACCTCCCCTTACTCCCCCAGTGGTCACTAATTCCCGCCCACCCTCAAAAAATATTTTTAAAAATATTTTTTGCCAGCCTCTATGCTAGCCTCAAATGTCATACTCCGGTCCATGACAGCAGTATGCAGGTCCCTGGAGCAGTTTTAGTGGGTGCAGTGCACTTCAGGCAGGCGGACCCAGGCCCATCCCCCCGTTACATTTGTGGAGGAAACAGAGAGCCCTCCAAAACCCACCAGAAACCCACTGTACCCACATCAAGGTGCCCCCCTTTACCTGTAAGGGCTATGGTAGTGGTGTACAGTTGTGGGTAGTGGGTTTTTGGGGGGGGGGGGGGGGGTTGGGGGTCTCAGCACACAAGGTAAGGGAGCTATGTACCTGGGAGCAATTTCTGAAGTCCACTGCAGTGCCCCCTAGGGTGCCCGGTTGGTGTCCTGACATGTCAGGGGGACCAGTGCACTACAAATGCTGGCTCCTCCAACGACCAAAGGGCTTGCATTTGGTCGTTTCTGAGATGGGCGTCCTTGGTTTCCATTATCGCTGAAAATCAGAAACGATCAAGTCCAGGGATGACCATCTCTAAGGACGACCAAAATTTCAAGATTTGGGTGTTCCCGACCGTATTATCGAAACGAAAGATGGACGTCCCTCTTGTTTCAATAATACGGGTTTCCCCGGCCCTCCATTGGGACGTTTTGCGAGGACGCCTTCAACAAAACTTGGGTGTCCCTTTCGATTATGCCCCTCCACGCCTACCCATATGGATGAGGATCACCAATATTAGGGTTTGGACCTGGCATGAATTGACCACAGGTCATTTCGGCCATGGTGCTCTCTGCCACTGAGTGGTAGCAATGAGAGCCATGGCAGCCAAGGCTGCCCTTCTTCTACACATGTACAAGCTTCAGCCTCAGCAGACAATCATCACAAACGAGCCTGAGGCACATAAGAGTCCATTATTCCAGAAGGGCTGTCTCCTAAAATGTTAAAAGTGTCTCCTTAACTACAGAAATGACAGTCTGCATAAAGGTTTCTACTACTCCCCCTAACCCCAACTTAAGAAGATGTGACAGCTGGATGGGAGTTGCTGTTGCTGCTTCTGCAACCAGGATACTCACCCAACCAGCAAGAAATACCAGAATAGCATTCCGAGCTAAAACTGATATTGCTGCTGCTGGTCACAGTACAGTCCACCTACCAAACCCCAGAAGAAGCAAGAATTGGGACAGACCTGGGGCAAGCAACTACCACCACTGCCCAAGCAGCTCTCCCCCATTCTATTCCCCTATCTCCAAGCGGTCACCTCTTGTAGCTTTTCCCACATAGCTACTCCCTAAACCTCTTATAAACATGTTCACCAGCAGCTAGTGATCTTGCAGAGTCAAGGGTCATAAACTCCTTCTATTTGACTTCATAAAGACACAGTTTCCTGATCTAGTCCAATTTTAGGTGTCACAGGCAGAAAAGCACATATGAATAAAATGTTCAAGTCTCTCTTCAGCCAAATCTGGTAATATTAAAAGCTTACAAGCAAAATGGAGAGGAGAGAGATACTGTAGAAGTAAGGAGAGGAATAAGCACATCAAACTTTACAAATCAAATCATAAAAATCATCATAGTGTTGAGTCATATTACAGTCACAGGACAAATATGCTTGCATTTGTTTAGAAAAAAATTGTTTTTCACCTTTGATAGTCTTTTTTTTATTCACTATCCTGCATTCTTTCTCCAGGCTTAACTGTCATTCATTTTTCAGGTTATTCTTTCAAGATAACCCCTCGGTCTTCATGATGATATTTTGATTTTCACCATTTATTATTTGCATTCATCTCAAATCTTTTTACTGGTAGTTCAAGGCGAGCTACATTTAAGTACAATATGTATTTCTGTGATAATGGCTAATGCATTAATTCGAGTGATGTGTCTAGTTTGTAAACAAGCTCCATTGACAGTAATAGGGTTTGTGTTAAAATAACTTGCTTCAAATTGCAGTAATGCGCATTCATGTACATTAGTAAATCTAGCAGTTAATTTGTACCTGAGGCAATGGAAAGTGAAATGACTTGCTCAAGGTCATAAAGAATATCAGGAGGAGAATCAGGATTTGTATTCAGCCTTCTGCTCTAAATTATACTAAGTAAGCACTTTTCCATGCTTCACTACCTAATGTTTATTTTGGCTCATCCTTTATATAAGATTACATATTTCAAATTCTGTAACTGCTATCCCCCCTCTCTCTTTTTTCTTTTTCTAACAAATGTTTTCCTTTTTTCCTTACTTAGTTCAAAGTATAATAAGGGCCTCCTGGGGCTATAAGGAAATACAGCTCCTTCCATAAACTATGTACTAACCAAGACTTTTAAAAGTAGGTCTCTAATATTGTGAACAGCTGTGGTAAAAAGTCATACAGAGAAAAATAATTTAAAACCTAAGAATCCAAAATAAGCAAAGAGTTTCACAACCGTACCACCTTCCGTAAATAAGCTTTCATTTCTCTATTAATAATGGTACTATGCTGACAAGCAGAAAAAAACAAAATTACCCCCTAAATGTCCAGCCTCTTGTCTCACAAAATCCTTCTGCAAGTTCACTCCATCTTGAATTTGATTAAAATTTGTAGAGGTGAAAAATATCAGTCATCCAAAAGGATGTGCAAGAAACAAGAGATGATTTCCTCTAATTAACAGATGTAAATCTTTACAATGAATTCAGCTATGTGTAAACAGAATCTGCAAAGTTTACCAAAAATAAATTGTAGAAAAAAAAAAGTGATGAACTACATTTCACAGTACATGGAGAACACATTAAGACCTGTTTGTGAGGAACGTGATGAATTACAGATAATGTTTTGTTATGGGAGAAGCAATATAAAACGTTATTACGTTTATACGTATCTCCTCCTACAGCCTATGGAGCAACGTTACGTCTTGTCCAATTTTTGTTTAAAATGTTCTCTGGGAGGTGCTACCTTGAGCCACATGTTCTGGTTTTGCCTTAAGATAGCTGCTTTTTGGCAGCAAATCTATACTTATGTATCTAAAATGTGGCGTAAGATGGCGTCCTTTACCAGGCCTGCTGTTTGAGAGGTCTGATGTTAAAGTCCCATTACCTAAAGATCTGAAGGGGTTCTTGAAATGATCAAAATTAATGGAGAAGAAAAGCATTCCACTTGAGTGGCTCCTTCTCTTCTTAAATGGAGGTCAATCATGATCTCATTAATATCTACGGAAACACTGACTATCGATGACCTACGATCAGCTAAAGGGAGAATATTCCAGCAGATTTGAGAACTTTTGGGCACATGTGGCCCATAGAAGAATTATAAACTCCTAGGTTATGTATATTATTGTATTAGTTTCTGAAATGCTCCCCGACTTCTATAGGAAAGCTGGAGGAGAGCTGGAGTGGGTGGGTGGGAGGAAAGGGATGTTAATTAAAAAAAAAAAAAACAAGCGAAAGTACCTCTTTCAATCTCGAATGCATGTCTGAAGTTTTACTATCTGTTAAGAACACATAAATATAATATAAAATATAATGACTCTTCATGGTCTACTGCCTCAAAAATAGTAAACTCAACAAATAATAGACACCTCTTTCACGTCATAAACAATTATTCAGTGCTATAAAGGGGGTAAAAGATCTTATTTCTCACTGGGACTACTACTACTACTACTATTTAGCATTTCTATAGCGCTACAAGGCATACGCAGCGCTGCACAAACATAGAAGAAAGACAGTCCCTGCTCAAAGAGCTTACAATCTAATAGACAAAAATAAATAAAGTAAGCAAATCAAATCAATTAATGTGAACGGGAAGGAAGTGAGGAGGGTAGGTGGAGGCGAGTGGTTACAAGTGGTTACGAGTCAAAAGCAATGTTAAAGAGGTGGGCTTTCAGTCTAGATTTAAAGGTGGCCAAGGATGGGGCAAGACGTAGGGGCTCAGGAAGTTTTTTCCAGGCGTAGGGTGCAGCGAGACAGAAGGCGCGAAGTCTGGAGTTGGCAGTAGTGGAGAAGGGAACAGATAAGAAGGATTTATCCATGGAGCGGAGTGCACGGGAAAGGGTGTAGGGATGGACGAGTGTGGAGAGATACTGGGGAGCAGCAGAGTGAGTACATTTATAGGTTAGTAGAAAAAAGTTTGAACAGGATGCGAAAACGGATAGGGAGCCAGTGAAGGGTCTTGAGGAGAGGGGTAGTATGAGTAAAGCGACCCTGGCGGAAGACGAGACGGGCAGCAGAGTTTTGAACCGACTGGAGAGGGGAGAGGTGACTAAGTGGGAGGCCAGCAAAAAGCAGATTGCAGTAGTCTAAACGAGAGGTGACAAGGGTGTGGATGAGGGTTTTGGTAGAGTGCTCGGAAAGAAGGGGGCGGATTTTACGGATGTTGTAAAGAAAGAAACGACAGGTCTTGGCAATCTGCTGGATATGAGCAGAGAAGGAGAGAAAAGAGTCAAAGATGACCCCAAGGTTTCGAGCTGAGGAGACAGGGAGAATGAGAGAGCCATCAACAGAAATAGAAAACGGGGGGAGCGGGGAGGTGAGTTTGGGGGGGAAATGAGAAGCTCGGTTTTGGTCATATTTAATTTCAGGTGGCGTTGAGACATCCAGACAGCAATGTCAGACAAGCACGCTGAAACTTTGGTTTGGATGCAAGGTGAGATATCAGGGGTAGAAAGGTAGATTTGGGAGTCATCAGCATAGAGATGGTAGGAAAAGCCATGGGATGAGATTAATGAACCAAGGGAAGAAGTGTAGATAGAAAAGAGGAGGGGACCAAGAACAGAACCCTGAGGTACGCCGACAGGCAGAGGGATAGAAGTAGAAGAGGATCCACCAGAGTGAACACTAAAGGTGCGGAGGGAGAGGTAGGAAGAGAACCAGGAAAGGACAGAGCCCTGGAATCCAAGTGAGGACAGGGTATCGAGAAGTATGCTGTGTTCGACAGTGTCAAAAGCAGCGGAAAGATCAAGAAGAATGAGGATGGAATATTGACCTCTGGATTTAGCCAGTAATAGGTCATTGGAGACTTTAGTAAGCGCAGTTTCAGTTGAGTGGAGAGGGCGAAAACCAGATTGTAGTGGGTCAAGAATAGCATGTGAGGAGAGAAAATCAAGGCAGCGGCGGTGAACAGCACGCTCAAGTAATTTGGAGAGAAAAGGAAGGAGGGAGATGGGTCGGTAATTAGAGGGACAAGTAGGGTCGAGTGAAGGTTTCTTAAGGAGAGGTGTGACCACAGCATGTTTAAAGGCAGCAGGGACAGTCGCAGTGGAAAGTGAGAGGTTGAGAATGTGACAGATAAAAGGAATAAGAGCAGGAGAGATGGCATTAAGAAGGTGGGTGGGAATGGGATAAGAGGAACAGGTGGTGCATTTTGAGGAAGAAAGGAGAAGTGTAGTTTCCTCAATAGTAACATCAGGAAAGGAGGAAAGGGAATGAGGGGAAGGAGAGAGAGGGGAACGGACTAGTGGAGGGAGAGGTGGTGAGGTAGAGAAAGCAAGGTTTATCTTTTCAACCTTGTTGTGAAAGAATTCAGCACATGATATTGCAATTCAGACATGATAGTGATTATCAACACCAATTAAATAGGTGGATCCCACTTGTAACTGGGGTTTTTTTTGTCAATAATTATAACAGTCACAAGTGGGATCCATCTAATTAATTGGTGTTGATAATCAATATCATGTCCCATGTCTTATATATAGGAGAGCACCAAGCAATATGAAGTATAGATTAGAAACAGAGAAACATGACGGTAGGTAAGGGCCAAAAAGGCCCATCCAGTCTGCCCTTCCTCAGTAACCACTAACTCCTCTTTTTCCTAAGGGATCCCACATACCTGTCCCACGCTTCCTTAAATTCTGACAGTCTTTGTCTCCACTACCCCTACCGGGAGGCCATTCCATGCATCCACCACCCGTTCCGTGAAGGAGTATTTTCTTAGATTCCTCTTATTTCCTCTCAACTTCTTTCTATACCCTCTCATTCCAGGGGGTTTCTTCACTTGAAAAAGGCTCACCTCCTGTACATTGATGCCACCGAAGTATTTAAACATCTCTTATCATATCTCCTCTCTCCCGCCTCTCTTCCAGTGTATGCATGTTGAGGTTCATAAGCCTGTCCCTATATGTTTTAAGACAAAAACCGCTTAACCAATTTTATAGCCACCCTCTGGACCGAGTCCATCCTGTTTATATCTTTCTGTAGGTGCGGTCTCCAGAATTTCACACAGTACTCTACATGGGGCCTCACCAGAGACTTCTACAAGGGCACTATCACCTCTTTTTTCCTGCTGGTCATCCCTCTCCTTATGCACCCAAACATCTTTCTGGCTTTGGCCATCACCTTTTCTACCTGTTTGACCGCCTTAAGACCATCAGACACAATCACTCCCAAGTCCCGCTCTTCTTTCGTACACAGGAGCACTTCACCCCAGATATGGTACCATGCCCTTGGTTTCTTAGCATTAAATTTTAGTTGCCAACTATTGGACCATTCTTCAAGTTTTTCCCAGATCTTTCCTCATGTCATCCACACCCTCTGCGATGTCCACCCTATTACAGAGTTTGGTATCATCCACACAAACCTTACCAGATAGTCCTTCCGTAATATCACTCACAAAGACGTTATAAAGAGTCGGCCAAAGGACCGATCCCTGCGGTACACCACTGATAACATCCCTATCCTCAGAGCAAGCTCCATTTACCACTACTCTCTATTTCTTCCCATTTAACCAGTTTTTAACCCAGTCAGTCATTTTACGTCCCATAACGAGGGCACTCAGTTTATTGATCCGTCACCTGTGCGGAACCATGTCAAAGGCTTTGCTAAAATCCAAGTACACCACATCTAATGTCCCTCCTAAGTCCAACTGTTTGGTCACCCAGTCAAAGAAATCAATCAGACTCGTCTGATATGACCTGCCTCTGGTGAAGCCATGCTGCCTCAGGTCCTGAAGGCCATTCGTTACAAGAAACCTCATGATTCTCCGCTTTAGTAGCGTTTCCATTAGTTTACTCACCACCGAGGTCAGACTGAAGGTCTGTAATTCCCAACCTCCTCCTTACTTCCACACTTGTGCAAAGGGACCACATCCACCTTTCTCCTGGGACCACACCAGACTCTAGGGAAGTACTGAAGAGGTCAGACAGAGGAGCACCAGGACATCTCCTAGTTCCTTGAGTACCCTTGAATATATCCCATCAGGCCCCATCGTGTTGTCTACTTTTAGTTTACCTAGCTCCTCACGAACACAGTCTTCTGAGAATTGGTCCAGGTCTACCATACCTTCTTCCCTATTAGCGTTTGTTTTCTGCAGTCCTACCCCCAGCCTTTTATCCGTGAACACAGAACAGAAGTAATTGTTAAGCAGATCAGCTTTATCCTTATTGGATTCTATATATTCCTCCCACTCAGCTTTGAGCCTCACAATGCTATTATGGCACTTCCTCCTGTCACTTATATATCTGAAAATCGTCTTGTCCCCCAATTTTATCTATCAGCTATCTTTTCCTCCACTTGCCTTATGGTTTTCCTGACAGCTTTTCCAGTTTCTCTTTGCTTTTCTAGGCATTTTTGCCTGTCTTCCTCTTTCTGAGTTGTCTTATATTGTATGAAGCTATCCTTTTTTCTCTTATCTTTTCAGCAACTACATTTGTGAACTAGAGCAGCCTTTTTCTCTTACTTTTATATAATTTTCTAACATAAAGGTTTGTCACCTTCAAAATGGCTCCTTTCAGTTTTGCCCACTGCTGATCTATTTTCTTCAGCTGTTCCCATTCAACTAACTCTTCCTTGAGAAATTGCCCCATTTCAGCAAAGTTAGTTCTTTTAAAATCTAGGATTTTTAATCTTGAAAAATACATCTCCTCCTTTGTCTTAATATTGAACCACACCATTTGGTGATCATTAGATGCCAAATGATCTCCCACTGTAACATCAGAAACATTGCCCTGTAATATTACACTCGTATTTGTCTGAAGTAGCTAGCAAAAAGCAATCATATTGGGAAAATAGGTGAGAAAGAAAAGGTAGCGGCTGCTAGCATACCTAGTTTTCCCCCTCTATCCCAACCCCTTCCAATATGATTCAAATTCCCATCTTGGACCCCTAACAACAGAATCCTTCCCATATGATGTGCCCCCCCCCCAAACATCAAAGGTCCCCCTCGATCCAATCCTCCTCCCTCTCTTCCCCCCCTCTCCAGGTTTCCCTGATCCAATCTCCTTCCCTTCTCCTCCCCAGGGTCCAATAGCTACCAAGAGGCTTCCTCTCCTCACATCATGTAGGACATCCCCAGGTCTACCCTTCAAAACCATTGTGGTCTATGAGTCATTGGGATAGGAGCGATTCCCACTCACTCCTGCCCATCATGGCTCCATATGCAAAATGGCTAAGCGATCTCTAGTGACAGCCTTGAGGTAAAGGTCATGACAGCCATTTTGCATATGGAGCCACAATATGCAGGAATGAGTGGCAATCGCTCCTGCCCAGACAACTTCTAGACCACCATGGATTAGAAAGATAGGCCTGGGGAGGGGGGGGGGGGTGGTATCTGTTGGGGGCTAAAACACTTTGAAGGGAAGGGGATTGGATCAAAGGGTGGGCTTTTGACCTTGGGAAGGAGGGAATGGATTCAGCAGGGTGCAGGGAAACCTAACTAGAAACACATGTGTGAGTTCTGGACAATATTCAGCTGAGACCTTCATAAGTTCCTTATGCGGGTGCCCAGATGAATATTGGCTGGGAACCACATAAGTACTTGAGGCTAGTTTTAGTCTGGTCAGATTCAGATAGTCAATGCCGGTTCTCACATATGGCTTGGCGTTGAATATCTAGGTCTAACTTAGTTGGGAGCAGTAAGCATTAATATAAATGCCCACCACTGCTGGCTGAATACAGACTGGATTCTCTACACTGAAAACTTCATATAAGAAAGTATATCACTAGCTTTAAAACACCACTGTTGCAATGAGCTATATTCTCACATATTTAGAGCTCAGCTCTGAATTTTTACGTGCTCTGGGCCCGTTATAATTTTAGAATAATCTGTTCAATGAGGATTGATAGCTTCTTTTACATACTAAATGTATCAAATCGTGTTACATACTTTTCTGCTAGTCAGTACTCTATGAGAGGCCACCTACGTGTGTAAATGACTAGCATACCGCCTTCCTGCTGCCTAAAACTAGGCAACTCCTACACATACCAGTTAGGTAAGGCAGCAGCAGCTTTTGGAAGGCAGACAGCCAAAGGAGCTGCTGCCTCCACAGACATATCCTTTTGTTTTTGCACCAACAGATTGAGGGTTCAGGAGAGAGACCTTGGTGTGATAATACACTGAGGATCTTAAGGTGATAAAACAGTGTGACGAGGCAGTGGCTACAGCCAGAAGGATACTGGGCTGCATAGAGAGAAGTATAACCAGCAGAAGAAAAGAGGTGTTAATGTCCCCCAAATGTCATCTAACGTTTAGATGCCCAGTTTCTTGTCTTACAAGATCCTTCTGCAAGTTCTCATGATTGTCAGCTATTTTAATGACTTTGAATAGATTTGTGTCATCCGCAAATTTTATCACCTTATTCATTTAATTTTAGATCATTTTAAAATATATTAAATAGCAAAACTCCTAATACAGACCCTTGGGGCCCTCCATTAGTGACCCTTTTCATGTGGTTTAGTGACCAATCAGTCTTACGCTCTATTTCCTGTCTTTTAGCCAATTTGCAATCCATACAGTGGTATAGCCTCCTATTCCATAACTCTAATTTCCTAAGCAGCCTTTTGTGAGGGACTTTGTCAAATGCCTTCTGAAAATCCAAATGCACTAGATCAACCAGATCATAATTTTCTCTTGTTTGTTTACAGAGTCAAAACAAATCTTGGGGCCAGATATTCAAAAGTACTTGCATTGGTAGCAGCACCTCCTACCCGGATAACAACAGCTAACAAGGCCCAGTCAGTGATTTTCCAGTGTTGGAAATAAAAAACGCTGAAGGTGTTCCCGCACAGGGATAACCTGAGCAGAAGCTCCAAAGCCATCATTGTGAGGCCTTTAAGCCCTCTTGGGGCACCACATTTTCCTGGAAAGGGCCGAGTCATACCCAACAGCTTAGATCTCTAGGTAATAGTATATATTTCCTTTTAAAATGTGTAGAACTTCCATAGTTGCTTTCTTGAGCCTCTGCTGTGCCCTTGTACTTGATCCTCTAGAGGTTGTTGCTTCATGCTTCTGAAATCTTCAATTTTTTCAGGTCTTCATCAAACTAGAGCTAAACCTTGAAGGTAACCAGCTCACTTGGGATTTTGATGCTGAATCAGCAGCCCAATGCTAGAGCCAAAGCTCCTTGTCCTCCACCATGGCCATCATTCTTGCTGAGGTTCGGATTAAATCAGACTGCATATCTGCAGGAAGGCCACTGCACATTCCATCACAGGTGCACCCTGGAAGTGTCTATCTTGTGCTATGTAGTATTTTTCAATGTTTTTACTGCAATCTGCTAAGAACTTTGTGATTAGAAGAATATAAATTTTATATTGAAAAGTACATAACTAGACAGTGTTGAATCCACCAGAGAAGAGCACAGGCCGTGTATTTCTCACAGACAGCTGTCAGAAGGAACACACCAATTATTTCCAAAGTTCATTACAAAATAATCTCGAGCCTCCTTTACTTCATGTCATTTAAGGTTGCATCATTTTCTACCAGGATGGCAATGTGCTTAGCTACTGCTGCTGCAAGCATGTCTACCTTGGAGATAAGTATTTCCTCGTCTTCCCTTGGAAAAGAATATAGCCTCCTCATGACCTTAGACAGACTACACTTTGAATCTGGCACTGCCCAGGCTTCTGTACCGTATCCTTTATAATCTGATACTTGCTGGCCTACATATTTTGGTGAAAACTGGACCCCATATCACAGCTGAAACGTATTTCTAATTGAAGTTCTCAATGCCCTTCAGACTTGAAAAATGAGATTTAACAGCCGCTCTTTCCTAAAAAGTTTTACCACCAAAGATTCTTTTCTTCTCTAGCTCCTCCTTAAGTGTGGGCCTTTCTGAGCCACTTTGCTATATATTCCACTACTACTCCTGCCACTGGCTTCTACTCCTATGAACAGTATGCATGGTACCTTAATGTAATAAATTCCAGGGAAAAAAGGGTTCACTGCCTCTTTGAAAAGGTCCAGAGCTAACTACTGCAGGTTCTAAGGCTTTCCTGCCTTTGCTTCTTCTGGCATTTCCTCCTCCCATCTTTCCTCTTTCATAGAGGGGTCCATCTATCAGCTCCAATCCCTGCAGCAGTGTAAGTATGGAATTACAAGGTGTCAGAATGAGCCTGCTACCAAACTGCTTCCAGTTCCCACAACTCTTGCAATGTTGGTCTTTCTCCAGATTCCTACATAGTCCTACTTAGGAGCAGAGCTAAGAGCAGTAGGTCCCTGCAGTAGCTTGGACCTTGGCTACATTTTTCCACTCTATTTGTGGCTCTTCGCAGCAGCTCTTAGATACATCCAACCTCAGAGGAAAGGAGGCAAGACAAGGATTCCTCCTAGACAGCTCTAATATAGTAACATAGATAAAGACCTGCATTTTCCATCCAGTCTGCCCAATAAGATGGCCAGAGCCACTCCAGCCACTCTGTGTAGATTACACCCCTTCATGATCAAATACCTGGTATCACAAATAGGGCAGCCAGAGCGGTTTTATAATTTTGGTTATAGCATAGACACATTCATTGACAATACTTGATTAAACTATGCTGCAAACTGACAACATTTTACTTGCTATCAACCTTAAGATGCCTCTCCCCTTTCCCTCTGAGATACATTCATAGCATGTGATATGAATGTGACAAAAAACACACACATTTGTTCTTGATCTGTCCCTACTATTCCTGGGTCACAGACCATAGAAGTCTGCCCAGCTCTGATCCTACTTCCCAATCACTGGAGTTGCCATCAAAGCCCACTCTAGCCCATCCAAATCTGTCTTTCCATAAATCAGACACAAACTGTAAAAGTCTGCCCTGTTTTCCCATATTTGGGACACAGACCATAGAAGTCCGCCCAGTAATGGCCTTATTTCCCTACTACTGTAATTGTTGTCTAAGCATCAGCAAGTTTTATTTTTAGTCCAAACATTTTCCATGTAAGGATCTTTCATGTTTATCCTATAGGTTTTTGAATTCTGTCACCAATTTAGTCTCCATCACCTCCCCTGGGAGGGCATTCTAGGCATCCACCACCCTCTCTGTCTATCCCCCTGTATTCTCAATTCAAGTCCTCTAGTTCTGCTTTCTCGCCTTGGGAAAAGATTTGTAAGTATAATCAATCCCTTTCAAGTATTTAAACATCTGTATCATATCTCCCCTATCCCTTCTTTCATCTAGGGTAAGCATATTCAGGTCCTGAAGTCTCTTCTCATACAGCTTTTGTCATAAATCCCATACTGTTTTTGTTGCTTTTCTCTGGACTGCTTTACATGTCTTTTTATGTCCTTAGCTAGATATAGCCTCCAAAACTGAAACCGGTACTCCAATGACTTGTACAGGGGCATTAACACCTCTTTTCTTCTGCTGGCTATACCTCTCTCTATGCAGCCAAGTATCCTTCTGGCTATAGCCACCACCTTGTCACACTGATTCACCACCTTAAGATCCTCAGTGTATTAGCACACCAAGGTCTCTCTCCTGAACCCTCAATCTGTTGGGGCTAAAAGGATATGTCTGTGGAGGTAGCAGCTCCTTTGGCTGTCTGCCTTCTGAAACCTGCTGCTGCCTTACCTAACTGGTACTGGACTGTGGCTTTCAGCGGTGGTGCCATTTTCAATGGCATACTGCTGGGATGACCACCTGTGGCCCTTGCAGATGCCCTAAAGCACTAACTCCCATGCATATTGCATTGGAAGACTACTGCAACCCACACTGCATCTCATCACCTGTGTTTCTACTTATTTTGTCATAGCTCCAGTTGTGCTGCTGCTTCACAGCCTCTTGCTGCCCCATGCTCCCCCATTGTCCGCAGAAAGCCTCTAAGAAAAATGGTCCTTGCCTGATCTCACATGTCCTAAAGCAGGGGAAGGAGACACACCTTGCCAAGCCACCATCTGATTGCTAGACCTTGGGCCCCAACCACAGTTCCATAGTAGAAGCAGACTACAAAGGGGTCTCTGCTACTGGAATCTCTCATTTTTCTTCCTTGCTGTACCATTCCAGGTTTCTCCTTTGCTGGAGAAGGAGTAATACTGATCAGCCTCCCTACTGTGCCAACATAAAAAGGGACAGTCAGCAATTTTGTTCTGTCTCCATCTGCTTGAATAGACGCGCATAACCCACTGGTCTTGACTGGTCTGATGGGGATGAAGTGTACTATGGAAACCCACACATGCTTTTGGCTGGGCTAAGGAGAGCAATTTTCAGATAGGTCAAATTACCAAGGTAAATGGCATTGAAAACTGACCTTTACTCTTTACCAGAACAATTTATAGAAACAATATATATGTGACAGACCAGGAACTTACCTGCTCTTCAGGGCTTACAGTTTTAATTGGGGGGGGGGGGGGGGGGGGGGGAAGGGAAAAGACAGATGTCTGCTGCCATTATGGAGCAGTGTCTGAATACAGAAGGATAATTTTCATGGAGGATTGAGGCTTACTTTAGAAAAACAAAAACTAAAAAAATTAAGGGCCCTGTTTACTAAGCCGCATTAGAAGCATGCTAGCATTTTTAGCATTAGCTCGTGCTAACCGTGTAGATGCCCATAATGTTCGATGAGCGTCTACACGGTTAGCGCGTGCTAATTTTTAGCATGCTCTAAAAACACAAGCACACCTGACTAAATAGAGCCCTAAAGGATGATGTTAAGAATGATGTAGGGTAAAGTAAGAATACGTCATGGAATAGAAGAGATGAGAAGGGGACCTGTAGCAAGCTCAGATTACAGAGGGGGATTTAACAAGAATTAAGGACAAATATTTGGTAAGGAGGCATGAGAGAGAGAGCCGTGTCTTGAATAAGAGTAGAAAAGACTAAACAGCAAAGGGACTGAGTTATAAAATTTAATTACAGAAAGGATGAACCTTAGTTACATTAAAGACTGGTCCCTGAATCTAAAACCCTCCAGGTACTTCTGACCTGGCTTGGCCACTGTTTGGAAAACAGAATACTGGGCTACATGGACCACTGGTCTGACTCAGTATGGCTTCTCTTACGTTCTTATGTAATAAAGAAAATTAAGCAAAGTAGAGAGGCTCAGAATGTCCTTGGTGCTGGAGTGAGATAATATTTAATCCTGAGAACTCATGGAGGTCTGATTTTATCCACATTACTATCCTCTTACACAACCTGTCAGACAACTACACTACTATACACAAGGTGCCAAGAAATTCATATTTTCTAATGATCTAAATTTCAGGTCATCACATAAATTGCCTTCATGTTGCATTCTATGGAGGTCATGCTGACTTAGCATCACATTAGAATTGTTACAGATGGCAGCTTGTGCAAGCAATAAGTTATAACTGGATGCTCTAAACGAAACCTAAGTCTTACAGCATGCATCAGGTATGTTAAAAGGCTCAAGGCAAAAAAGCTTTGCATCTTACACTGCCCAGAAAATGCATTAGGTTTCATCCTACGGCACATTTAGTCAAATCCTTAGCTTAAAAATGATTCATACAGGGTATACATTGTATATACCTACACACATATACCTAGTAATAAAGAATATACATTTTATAAATGCTTGGGCAGATATTCTTGGAAGACTGTGCAAAGACGACTGTTTCATTTTCATGTGATGTTTTTCAAACATCAATATCTACTTCTTCATCAGTTTTTTGGTTTTTTTTTCTTACATCTGGAATTAATTTGGGGAGGGGGCACAAAATCTCTCTTGCTCTTAAGTTTTTATTACACAGCATGAATTCCCATTCTGTTAAAAAAAAAAGCCTCACAAGAAAATTATCACTGAGGCAGCAATTATGGCTAGAACCTTCAAAAGCAGAGATCTAAGAAAAGGAAAATAATATGTCAGGTGCACTATTCTCAATGTCTCTCTGCAAATAGCTACTACATGGAAACCATGGGTTCAAGATCAACCACAGATTTTTGACTCTTTGATGTGGTAAAACAGGAGGAATTACAAATATGGAATTCTCAGCCAGCAAAGGAAGAAGTGAAGTGAAGGGAATGAGTATATACTATTGCCTTGGAAGACACAATGGTGATGTGCTAAAATTGCCTTTCATTGTCTGGTTACTACTACTACTACTTAACATTTCTAGAGCACTACTAGGGTTACGCAGCACTGTACAGTTTAACAAAGAAGGACAGTCCCTGCTTGAAGGAGCTTACAATCTAAAGGACGAAATGACAAGTTGAGGCAGTCAAGATTTCCTGAATAGAGGTGTCGTGGTTAGGTGCCAAAGGCGACATTGAAGAGGTGGGCTTTGAGCAAGAATTTGAAGATGGGCAGGGAGGGGGCCTGGCGTATGGGCTCAGGGAGTTTATTCCAAGCATGGGGTGAGGCGAGGCAGAAAGGGCAGAGCCTGGAGTTGGCAGTGGTGGAGAAGGGTACTGAGAGGAGGGATTTATCTTGAAAGCGGCGGTTACGGGTAGGAACGTAAGGGGAGATGAGGGTAGAGAGGTAAGGAGGGGCTGCAGATCGAGTGCATTTGTAGGTTAGTAGGAGAAGCTTGAACTGTATGCGGTACCTGATCGGAAGCCAGTGAAGTGACTTGAGGAGAGAGGTGATATGAGTATATCGGTCCAGGCGGAAGATAAGACGTGCAGCCGAGTTCTGAACGGACTTAAGGGGAAATAGATGGCTAAGTGGGAGGCCAGCGAGGAGTAGGTTGCAGTAGTCAAGGCGAGAGGTAATGAGAGAGTGGACGAGAGTTCGGGTGGTGTGCTCAGAGAGGAAAGGGCGAATTTTGCTGATGTTATAGAGGAAGAAGCGACAGGTCTTGGCTATCTGCTGGATATGTGCAGAGAAGGAGAGGGAGGAGTCGAAGATGACTCCGAGGTTGCGGGCAGATGACACAATGGTGATGTGCTAAAATTGCCTTTCATTGTCTGGTTAAGCTTTATGCTCTCTTTGTCACCACAGAACTTACATTATGTGCAAAGTAACTCATAATGGGTGGAGTCAGAGTAAATAGGAAGAAAAGGAAAGGAAAGTGCAGGCCTGAGAAAAACATCAGGTGCCAGTGTCTCTGGTTCCCCCACCCCCCCTGCAAGTTTCCCAGGATGCTGTGTCTTTGGCTGTGATCTGTCCCCTAGATTAGGTCAATGGGAGGGCTGGGCTTAGACATGACAGTATGGAGGGGAGAGCATGTACTGGCAGCAACACTGGCAAAGACAAATGAAAACCAGAAGGGCTAAAATGAAAATTTAGGAGGAAAAATAAAACCCACAGGCGGCAGATACTTGTGGAATTTAGCAGCCTGTTTGCTAATGTGTGCTAAATGTCAATTAGCACAAGATAACTTAACACGTGACCATGATTATTATTACTGCTCTCAAAAAACAACAAGGCAAACGATCTGCAAAATCCAATATGGGAAAGAAAGCCAGCAGATCAATGTCACAACAAAAAGATTATTGAAGCTGGAAATGGTGTGTCCATTTGTGTATGCTAGAGACCACAGTATTCCCGTTTTAGCTGTTTTTTTCTTGACTTTTATGCACCATATTTGCCCCTTTACGAAGGTTTCAAACTAGCCCCTGACGCAGCCCTAGGTGGGCGAAACACGGCCTGTGTCGGGCGATTTGTTCATACACGGTATCTTCAATAAAATCTTTTTATTATTACTGCTCTGGCATGATAGTGCATGATAATTCACATGCTGCCTAGCCTGTTAAGGGGTGAAAGACAGTCAGGTTATGGGTAGGGAATGGGCATAGTGTCACATACCCTGTGCTGTCTTTGGTGCAGGGCAATAAGTGTATCTGCACTCTCTGAAGCTCCCCAGTTAGGGCAGTAAGTGTATCTGCACTCTCTGAAGCTACCCTTACCCTGTACTGTCTCTTGTGCAGTTAAGGCAGTAAGTTTATCTGCACTCTCTGAAGCTGCCCTTACCCTGTGATGTCTCTTGTGCAGTTAGGGCAGTAAGTGTATCTGCACTCTCTGAGGTTGCCCTTACCTTGTGCTGTCTCTTGTGCAGTTAGGGCAGTAACAGGCTTATTTTCGAAACAGAAGGGCGCCCATCTCTCAGGGTCGCCTAAATCGGAATAATCGAAAGCCAATTTTGGGCGTCCCCAACTGCTTCCCGTCGCGGGGATGACCAAAGTTCTCGGGGGCGTGTCGGAGGCGTAGCGAAGGCTCGACTGGGGCGTGCCTAACAGATGGGCGTCCTCGAGCGATAATGGAAAAAAGAAGGGCGTCCCTGATGAGCACTTGGGTGGCTTTACTTGGTCCATTTTTTTCTTACGACCAAGCATCAAAAAGATGCGCGAACTGACCAGATGACCACCGGAGTGAATCGGGGATGACCTCCCCTGACTCCCCCAGTGGTGACTAACCCTTTCCCACCCTGAAAAAAATAACTTTAAAAACTTTTTTGCCAGCCTTTAATATCATACTCAGGTTTATTGCAGCAGTATGCAGGTCCCTGGGAGGGGAGGTATGTGTGTGTCAGCGGAGGCATAGCAAAGGCGTGGACATCCTTCTTTCACACATTTTGGACGTCCTGAACTGCCCCCCCCCCCCCCCCACAGGGATGGCCAAATTTCAAGGGAGTGGAGTGGAGGAGTGGCCTAGTGGCTAGAGCACTGGTCTTGCAATCCAGAGGTGGCCGGTTCAAATCCCACTGCTGCTACTTGTGATCCAAAATCCAAATAAATAAAGGGGGCGTCAGAGGCATAGCAAAGGCATGGACATTCTTCTCACAGAAACATCCACATTTTGGACGTCCTCAACTGCCATCGCAGGGACAGAGGCATAGCAAAGGATGTCCTTCACCCATACTCTAAAAAAAAAAAAAAGACGTCCCTGACTTGGACGTTTTCACCTGGACTTGTATTTTTCTAAGGTTGTAGATGGCAATTTATTTAAGGTTGTAGACTGCTATTATACACGCAGCATGTATGAAGCCGTCTTTGGCATGTGCAGAGCAGCCATACATAATGCTTGGCTGCTCTGCACTGGCTTCCCCTCCATAGGAAGGAAATTGTGTGCAAATGAGCAGCTCATTTGCATGCGATTTCCTTCATGCACGCCCGTTCCTTTCCGAATCGCTAAGGGATCGGTAAGGGAAGGGTTTTTTCCATTCAGTTAGTGCATCAGTTAGTCCACTGCAGTGCCCCCTAGGGTGCCCGGCATGTCAGGGGGACCAGTGCACTATGAATGCTGGCTCCTCCCATGACCAAATGAGTTGGATTTGGTCATTTTTGAGATGGGCGTCCTTGGTTTCCATTATCACCGAAAACCGGGGTTGACTAAATGCTGAGATTTGGGCGTCCCCGACCATATTATCGAAACGAAAGATGGACACCCATCTTGTTTCGATAATACGGGTTTCCCCGCCCCTTCGCAGGGACGTCCTTTGAGGACGCCCTAAGGAAAACTTGGGTGCCCCATTCGATTATGCCCCTCCACGTGTATCTGCACTCTCTGAAGCTGCCCTTACCCTGTGCTGTCTCTTCTGTAGTTAGGGCAGTAAGTGTATCTGCACTCTCTGAAGCTGCCCTTACCCTGTGCTGTCTCTTGTGCAGTTAGGGCAGTAAGTGTATCTGCACTCTCTGAAGCTGCCCTTATCCTGTGCTGTCTCTTGTGCAGTTAGGGCAGTAAGTGTATCTGCACTCTCTGAAGCTGCCCTTCTTACCCTGTACAGTCTCTTGTGCAGTTAGGGCAGTAAGTGTATCTGCACTCTCTGAAGCTGCCCTTACCCTGTGCTGTCTCTTGTGCAGTTAGGGAAGTAAGTGTATCTGCACTCTCTGAAGCTGCCCTTCTTACCCTGTGCTGTCTCTTGTGCAGTTAGGGAAGTAAGTGTATCTGCACTCTCTGAAGCTGCCCTTACCCTGTGCTGTCTCTTGTGCAGTTAGGGCAGTAAGTGTATCTGCACTCTCTGAAGCTGCCCTTACCCTGTGCTGTCTCTTGTGCAGTTAGGGAAGTAAGTGTATCTGCACTCTCTGAAGCTGCCCTTCTTACCCTGTACTGTCTCTTGTGCAGTTAGGGCAGTAAGTGTATCTGCACTCTCTGAAGCTGCCCTTACCCTGTGATGTCTCTTGTGCAGTTAGGGAAGTAAGTGTATCTGCACTCTCTGAAGCTGCCCTTCTTACCCTGTGATGTCTCTTGTGCAGTTAGGGCAGTAAGTGTATCTGCACTCTCTGAAGCTGCCCTTCTTACCCTGTGCTGTCTCTTGTGCAGTTAGGGAAGTAAGTGTATCTGCACTCTCTGAAGCTGCCCATCTTACCCTGTACTGTCTCTTGTGCAGTTAGGGCAGTAAGTGTATCTGCACTCTCTGAAGCTGCCCTTCTTACCCTGTGCTGTCTCTTGTGCAGTTAGGGAAGTAAGTGTATCTGCACTCTCTGAAGCTGCCCATCTTACCCTGTACTGTCTCTTGTGCAGTTAGGGCAGTAAGTGTATCTGCACTCTCTGAAGCTGCCCTTACCCTGTGCTGTCTCTTGTGCAGTTAGGGAAGTAAGTGTATCTGCACTCTCTGAAGCTGCCCTTCTTACCCTGTGCTGTCTCTTCTGCAGTTAGGGCAGTAAGTGTATCTGCACTCTCTGAAGCTGCCCTTACCCTGTGATGTCTCTTGTGCAGTTAGGGCAGTAAGTGTATCTGCACTCTCTGAAGCTGCCCTTCTTACCCTGTACTGTCTCTTGTGCAGTTAGGGCAGTAAGTGTATCTGCACTCTCTGAAGCTGCCCTTACCCTGTGATGTCTCTTGTGCAGTTAGGGAAGTAAGTGTATCTGCACTCTCTGAAGCTGCCCTTCTTACCCTGTGATGTCTCTTGTGCAGTTAGGGCAGTAAGTGTATCTGCACTCTCTGAAGCTGCCCTTCTTACCCTGTGCTGTCTCTTGTGCAGTTAGGGAAGTAAGTGTATCTGCACTCTCTGAAGCTGCCCTTCTTACCCTGTGCTGTCTCTTGTGCAGTTAGGGAAGTAAGTGTATCTGCACTCTCTGAAGCTGCCCTTCTTACCCTGTGCTGTCTCTTGTGCAGTTAGGGAAGTAAGTGTATCTGCACTCTCTGAAGCTGCCCTTACTATGTAGTAAAGTACATTCCAGTGCAGCAAACTGTGTGTTAATATGCTGGGAATGCCTCCAATGGTTAGAATACAGGCTGGATACTTACCACACAGAGAATGAAAAACTTTACCACACTTTAGTAAAAAAAAAAAAAAAAAAAGGTGTTGCTAAGTCTATATTCCATTTGTTAGGGATAGCCCTGCATTGCTCATTGTGGTTTAACACTCATGAGTAATACAGTCAGCTCTGACTTGTGAAAATAAAATTGAATTTAACTCCACCCTACTCCATATTATCCTTTTACATATTTAACAGTGGGCTCAGTAAAAATTCCAGGGGAAAAAAACAATAACAATGATCTTTTATGCAAAATGAGCTGAGCGCTGATTTAATGTGGATTTTCTTTGTGAAAAAGGGGAGCTCTGTAATAACAGAATCTGATTTCTATAACAAACTTCATACAACAATTATTAATAGAACACAAGGCATTCATTACATCCTCGATGGGCTATAAAGAACTGCTACAAAGGGAGACAATTCTGACTTTACAAATCAGTTTTCAAGTATTGTACAAATGTACATATTTAGTGGAATTTCTTGAATAGGAATTCAGGATTTCTGTCAGCCAACCCACAGCTTAGTAACTTTTCTTAGTCATCTACATGTGTTCTTAGTCAGCAGAACATTCTTCCACTATTCTAAATCCTTGGCTGGGCTGCGAAAATTATGCAGTGAAAGGAAATACAGCTGACTATCCTTATTTGCCCCTTAAAGATCATTAAATTCCCACTAGGTAATGCTTACCCATAAAAGAGAAGCTCACAAATCAACACAGACCCACCATGAGGGCAAAACACACAGTTTATGATAGTGTGCCGTGACTCAATACTAATCTATACTTTTTTGGGTGGTAAATTCAATCTGCACTTCCTTTAGCAGCTTTGAAACTGAACTTGATTAACCCGTGGACTTTAATTTCCCAAGTAACCTTTGCTTTCTTTCCCTTAGGAGCACTAAAATTCCCAGAAGTTAGGTTCCCCCTCCCCCCCCCCCCCCCCCCCCCCCCCAATCCCTCAGAAATCCTTGTTTCACCATTCTCTACTCCATTTGCGCTGGAAAGGAAAATAAACACATTGCTCTGTTCAATGCTGTTGCACAACAGAATTCACAAGAATGAAATATGCTCCCAGTTCCTAGAAAAATGTAGCAATGCACATTGCCAGCTCTTTCAATGTCAGGCTTTAGGCTGTATAGCAGGGGTTACTGTGAATGACTCATCGTGAGTCATGCTTGAGCTATTTTTGCTTTTAAAGTACTGCCAGGCACTGTGTTAATATTCAACTCAGAGTAAATTTAGCAACTCAGGAAAACAACTGTTTCCATGGCAGCTTCTTCACAATGTTTATGGTATACACGCAGTAATTAAATGCGGGACCTTAGCCAGAAAAAAAATGATGGGAAAATGCTCATCTTACATTTATAACTGGTTGCACCACACACTTTACTTTTTAGTGCCCTAGAGTCTATTTCTGAGCTTTTTCAACTGCATGCAATCTAGCAATAAGAATACAAATTGTTATAAAAATAAATTGCTCTCTGATTTATTTTTTTAAAACCCCCAAAATGTACTATTATCCCATGTTTCTACAGTCTATATACGATTCTGTAGGGGAAAAGCACACTTATTTATATTTGACTAAGTCCTTTGTATTGAAACACATTTCAGTACACAGAACTTTTCACAACAATATGACAGATGCAAAGTAAGTTCATATCATGAAACCGTGGTTTCAACCAAACTTGCAAATACATCTTGCAAATCACTGTTAGCAGAATAGGTTTTTATTGTACAGTTTAATGGACAAAAAGAAAACAGCAGAAAAAAATGGTGCATAAGTAACAGGGATTGTGTTTATTTCTGCTCTCTGAGATCAGCACTGCCATACTGAAGCAGGACACAAAATCTGATCTGCTATGAAAAACTCTTTAATCAAATAATCTATATATTTTTATGGGTTAAATCTATCTGAAAAGCCTGGACACTCTTTAGCTGACCACCTTTGGTACTCTAGCAACCCAATATGTTTAGCTTAATTAGATCCTGACACAGAATCAGACAAAACCATATGGAAAAGAAGTAATGTGAGAGGCGGTGGGTGAATGTCATCCTTTATATCAGGAAAAGTGATTTGCCCTTCTGTGAACTGCAATTCCCAACCAATATGTTCTCAGCTTCCTTTCTCCTTCCCACCATATTCCAGGTCATAAATCTCTCCTACGTTAGGGAAAGATTTGCCTCATATCTTATATCCTGGTTCACAACTGATGAAACAGCAACTCCAGAAGGATTAAATTCTGATGCAAGATTCTTTCAGGGCTAAGCAACAGCATCAATAAACAGCCTCTCACAGAAAAAAGACAGAGCAGGTGTCCTTATGTTTTACATTTCAGCCAGAACAAGTTAGCCCTACTAGGCAGCTTTGTTTGTGTGAAATGCCTCTGCTTGTCCTTCAAAGCCTCGCTTTGGTCCCTAAAAGCTTCTTTTGTGTGCATTGTTTTATGTATAAACCAAAATGAAGTCAGCACAGCATTGCCAGCCAAAATCCATTGGCTGATCTTTCTTTCAGTTGAACCTTCATTTCTTATCCCCGGCCCAGGTATTACGGTGCTTCAATTTGCAGTAAAAACACACAGGAACCAGAAAGCAATGAGTTTAAGCTGGCACTGTTTGCATGATTAGAAAAGTGCTACTGGGTTTGGATAAGAATGGCATTAAATAATTCTGGCTCTTTTTTATGTTAGGTATGATACAGACTCGCAATACTATCTTCTTAAAACCTAACACCGCACGTCACATACCTACTTGTGTTATACCGGAGGAAAAAGCCTCAACAGACTCCGTGTTTTTGGCTATGCAGCTCAATATTTTAAAGGAGTTCTATCTGTCATCACAGGCAAAAAACCTGGTATGATACAGAGACATTGAAGGCGAGTCTATTTATGTCATACTAATAACCTTACCTTATCCTGAAAAAATATAATGGCAGAATCAGGTTCTAATGCTCACAGGAATGTAACTCTAGCCTAGACAGTTACAAACAGGCCTAGTTTTTCAATGCTAACCAAAATATGCTAATTAATCTGGCTAAAGCACTTGATGAATATTCATTGTTGATATCCTGAGAACTAGGCAGATCTGTGACACTTGCTGAGCACCCCTAGATAAAGCGGGCAGTGCATTCACCATAGACCTTGCAGAAAAGAAGCAGGTGATCCTTAGTCACTGTACCTATCCAAATTTAAATAAGTAATTTAAAGGGGAGGGGAAGGAATCATGTGAGCATGTGCTGTAACTTGCACAGAGCTATGCCTTCTGATAAAGCCATCAGACAACTATTATTTTCATTAAGGCAAGATATCCATCCAGTTCATTCAAATACTGCACAGTCTCGATTATCTAACCTTTGCTAATCTGACCATTTGGCATATCCAACAGACTCCACCCCCGGTGATGTCACTGTCTCTCTTTCCGTTTTCCGGCATTGCACAGAAGGCAGTTTCGCACCTGAGACAATTTGTTTCAGACCCAGGACCCTGCTTTTACAGCAAAACATCACCGCTGTGAGCCGGGACCCTGCTTTCATAGCCTTTGTTTCTGCATTGTTTGAGGGGTTGTTATTGTTTTCCATATTGTCCAACTTTTCACTTATCTAACAATGGGTAGGTGCCGTTTATGTCAGATAATAGAGATATTACTGTACTCCTCTTCACTATAGCCAACAGTAAACTGATTCTAAAGGGGAAAGGGGATGGCACTTGATATACCGCCTTTCTGTGGTTACAATCAAAGCGGTTTACATATTATATACAGGTACTTATTTTGTACCTGGGGCAATGGAGAGTTAAGTGACTTGCCCAGTGTCACAAGGAGCTGCAGTAGGAATTGAACCCAGTTCAACAGGATCAAAGCCCGTTGCACTAACCTCTAGGCTACTCCTCCACTCCAGTCACTGGTCAACTTGATTACTTGGACCTGAAGGTGACAAAAAAACAAAGTGTCAGTAAATGACAATGCTCATCAATGCTTTCAGAGTCACCAGGAGCCAACACAAACTTTTTTTCAAGGCTGTCCATGTAAATATCTGTGAGGAGTGCTAGCGTGAAACTTCTCCTATGGTTTATTTAAGCATAAATCCACTATCAGGAGGGAAAATAAATACTCTGAAATGATTGAAACAGAGATATGGGTAGAATGGTTTATGAAACATGTGACAGTTTTGCCGTTACTGCTATGTGAATAGCTTTTATTGTAAGATTAAAAAAAAGTGTTTGTACATTCTCCATTTGCCAGGGTTGTTTTTGATCTGGTAGTTTCCTTCTGTTCTTTTGGAGCTGGCCACAGAGCAAGTAATAGGTCAGCAGGTCACAGGTCAACAGGTTAAATGGGCCACCAAAAAAGGGTGGGCCAGACGGGCCTTGGATCTATATTAAGAACATAAGAACAGCAATACTAGGTCAGACCAATGGTCCATCTAGCCCAGTATCCTGCTTCCAACAGTGGCCAATCCAGATCACGAGTATCTGGCAGAAACCCAGTTAGTAACGCCATTTCATGCTACCAATCTCGGGGCAAGCAGTGGTTTCCCCCATTTCCATCTCAATAACAAACTATGGACTTTTCCTCCAGGAACACGTCCAGACCTTTTTTAAACCCAGATACGTTAACAGCTCTTACCACATCCTCTGGCAGCAAGTTCCAGAGCTTATCTAGTAAAAAAATATTTCCTCCTATTTGTTTTAAAAGTATCCCCATGAAACTTCATTGTGTGTCCCCTTGTCTTTGTACTTTCTGAAAGCATGAAAAATCGATTCGCTTTTACCTATTCTACACCACTCAGGATTTTATAAACCACAATCATATTCCCCCTCAGTCGTCTCTTCTTAAAGCTGAAGAGCCCTAACCTCTTTAGCCTTTCCTCATATGGGAGTAGATCCATCCCCTTTATCATTTTGGTCACTCTTCTTTGAACCTTTTCTAATTCTGCTATATCTTTTTTGAGATACAGCAACCAGAATTGAACACAATACTCAAGGTGAGGTCGCACTTTTGAGCAACAGAAAGGCATTATAATATTCTTGGCCTTATTTTGCATCCCTTTCTATATAATTCTCAGCATCCTGTTTGAATTTTGGCCACTGCCACACACTGGGCAGAAAATTTCAGCATATTGTCTACTATGACACCTTGAATTTTTCTTGAGTGCTGACTCCTAAGGTGGACCCTAGCATCAGGTAACTATGATTCAGATTATTCTTCCCAATGTGCATCACTTTGCATTTGTCCACATTAGATTTCATCTGCCATTTGGATGCCCAATTTTCCAGTTTCCTAAGGTCTTCCTGCAATTTTTCACAATCCGCACATGTTTTGACAACTTTGAATAGTTTCGTGTCATCTGCGAATTAATCACCTCACTCGTCATTCCGTTTTCCAGATCATTTATAAATATGTTACATAGCACGATCCCAGTACAAATCCCTGTGGCACTCCACATTCACTCCTCCATTGAGAAAAAAATGGCCATTTAACCCTATCCTCTGTTTTCTGTCCAATAGCCAATTCCTAATCCACGGAAGGACACTGCCTCCTATTCCATGACTTTTTAATTTTCTCAGGAGTCTCTCATGAGGAAGTTTGTCAAAAGCTTTCTGAAAATACAGATACACTACATCAACTGGCTCACCTTTATCCTCATGTTTATTTATGCCTTAAAAGAAATGAAGCAAATTGGTGAGGCAAGACTTCCCTTGGCTGAACCCATGCTGACTCTGTCCCATTAAACCATGTTTGTCTATGTGTTCCATAATATTATTCTTTATAATAGTTTCCACTACTTTCCCCGGCACTGAAGTCAGGCTTACCGGTCTGTAATTTTCGGGATCACCCCTGGAACCCATTTTAAAAATTGGCATAAAATGGCCACCCTCCAAACCTCAGGTACTATGGATGATTTTAATGACATGTTACAGATCACTAACAACAGATTAGCAATTTCATGTCTGAGTTCTTTCAGTACCCTGGGGTGTATGCCATCTGGTGCAGATGATTTATCACTCTTTAACTTGTCAATTTGGATCAGTACGTCTTCCAGGTTCACCAAGATTTCTTTCAGTTCCTCCACATCATCACCCTTGAAAACCATTTCTGGTATAAGTAGAACTCTTATATCTTCTTCCATAAAGACCGAAGCAAAGAATTCATTCAATCTTTCTGCTAAGGCCTTGTTCTCCCTGAGTGCCCCTTTTACTCCTTTATGATCAAATGGTTCCATGGATTCCCTCATAGGCTTTCTGCTTCTGAAGTACCTGAAAAAAGGTTTTATTATGAGTTTTTGTCTCCATGGCAAGTTTTTCTTCATATTTTCTTTTAGTCTCCTTTATCAGTGCTTTGCATCTAGATGGCCCTGCTTATGTTGCTTCTTATTTTCTTCATCATTCGGATCCTTTTTCCATTCTTTGAAGGATGCTCTTTTGGCTCTAATAGCCTCTTTCACTTCACCTTTTTAATTTTAAAGTAGAGGCCTACCTATTCAAGCGCAATTTCAATTATTACTTCACCGTTATCTATTACAGTGGTCATTTGGAGGGGGGACAGCAGTCCCATGGTTAACAAGGTAGCAGAATGCTTGGGAATGGTGCTACTGAATTAACTGTCATTGATTATATAACATATATTGTGGGTGGGTCATGGATAATAGATTACATGTCAGCTTGCATGACCCACTGCTTGCTCTGGGTGACTTCTACTGGGTGTTGACACCAGGAGTCCTCATTTATAACTATCTAGATTTCACTTCCCCCCTCTCATTATTCAGTAATACATAAGCGTATATTGGCCTGAAGTCAAAGAAACAAAATTTAACATAAACTTTGCTAACTCAACCCCTTTTGGGGGGATAATTTTATAAGCGAGCACCAAATAGGCACCTATATTGATCCCCAGTAGCATACACATTTACACACTCTCTATGCCCCTGGGAACACTTACATGCAGATCACACATTTTACACATGCAATTATGCACCTGTGTAATTTTACAGCAGCCAGTTTTGGTGTGCAAAGCATGCCTTATATATAGGGAAAATGTTTTATGAATTATTCTTTGCTAGAGGATGTAGTAACAGCGGTTAGCATATCTGGGTTTAAAAAAGGTTTGGACAAGTTCTTAGAGTTCTAACAGTGGCCAATCCAGGTCACAAGTACCTGGCAGAAACCCAATTAGTAGCACGTCAGGGGCGTAGCCAGATCTCGAGGTGGGAGGGGGCCAGAGCCCAAGGTGGGGGGGCACATTTTGGTTATCGCCCTGCCATCGCCCCCCCCCCCCCCTCCTTCACTGCCGCCACTGAACACCTCGTCCAGCACTGGTCTCCGGCACTGCATGCCCTGCTCTCTCTTCCTTTCACGTCCGGCACGCTCCTAAAGTGAAACTGAGCATGCACAATTTCACTAAAAGGAGCGTGCCTGACGTGAGGGGAAGAGACAGCAGGACAGGCAATGTGGCGGCGCAACCGCAGAACAGCACTCAACAAAGTCTTCAGCTAGCGGGAGTTAGGGACCTGCGCCAGCCAACCAGGGGACCAGATCAAATTGGGGGGGGGGGGGCAGGCCCCCGTGGCCCCACCTAGCTACACTACTGGTAGCACCATTCCATGCTACATGCTACCAATCCCAGTGCAAGCAGGGGCTTCCCCCATGCCCACCTCAATAACAGACTATGAACTTTTCCTCCAGGAACTTGTCGAAACCTTTTTAAAACCCAGTACCCTAACCGCCATTACCACATCCTCCGGCTACGAGTTCCAGAGCTTAACTATTCTTTGAGTGAAAATATATTTTCTCCTATTTGTTTTAAAAGTATTTTCATGCAATTTCACTGAGTGTCCCCTGGTCTTTCTACTTTTTGAATGAGTGAAAATTTAATTCACCTTCACCCGCTCCGCTCCGCTCCACACCACTCAGCATTTTGTACACATGAAATTCTTCTAAACTTTTAAATAAATATTATCAGGTTGAACTCATTTTTGGAGTACTATCAAAAGTGCCAAGTTCTACACATTTCCAGTACAAGTTCATTTTCTTTGCATCTTTATTTTTATTGTTGTACGGGTTCTCTTTGTCTATATCTCACTTCCTCCCCTTCCACTTAATACCCAAATGCCAAGGACTAGTTGCTGACATTCAATGCAGTATATTTATACATGGCATTTCTTGTCTGGGCAGGAGGCCATCGCAGAAGATCTCCAGAAAACACCCAGTGACGGCAGCAGATCTCAGCAAGGTTTACATGCTTCATGTCCTGCTGCGTTAAGCTGGGACAGACACCAAGCACTAACCATTTTTTTTTTATTTTTTCTGCCTGTTGATGACTGTACTGCTGTTTGTTCCTACCTGTAAAGTCAACAGATGACTAAGAAGGAGACTACTGTTCAATGGAAAAACTAGTTCACACTGCCCCCATAAAGCAAACAGCCTTTCTCAAATGCTGGCACCAAACAACAGGGAACTTGGGGACAAAGGTAAAAGAGGAGGGAAGTGTTTCAGCACCACAGCATGTTTCATGGGGTGGGAAAGAAGAAAGTGCTGTTAAATGACCTTTACTCATCTGGCGATTTTATCATTTTTTTAAATTTTTGTTTACTCTTTCAATACTACCCTTCATCATACAACCATCAAAGCAGTTTACAAAACTAAGCAAAGAAAACAGAAAAAGAACACCAATGTAGGCATGAATTATCCTTATCATGTACTGGTATAATGGAACAAACAATCTCACAGCAGATGGCATTTGAATTCTATTTACTATACTGGTTTTCATATATTTAAGAAAACTATAAAACTTCATTAATGTTTGCAGATATCGCCCCCTTCATTCAACTAAACAGCGCTTGCTAAAGTCTCCAATGATCTGTTCCTGGCAAGATCCAAAGGTCTCTATTCTATACTCATCCTTCTCAATCTATCTGCTGCTTTTGACACTGTTGATCACAGCCTACTCCTTGATACGCTGTCCTCACTTGGATTTCAGGGCTCTGTTCTTTCCTGGTTTTCTTCTTATCTCTCCCAGCGTACCTTTAGCGTATACTCTAGTGGATCCTCCTCTACTTCTATCCCACTGTCAGTTGGTGTACCTCAGGGATCTGTCCTGCGACCTCTTCTTTTCTCCATCTATACTTCTTCCCTTGGTACTCTGATCTCATCCCATGGTTTACAGTATCATCTTTACGCTGATGACTCCCAGATCTATCTCTCCACACTAGAAATCTCAGCAGGAATCCAGGCCAAAGTATCAGCCTGCCTGTCTGACATTGCTGCCTGGATGTCTCAGCGCCATCTGAAACTAAACATGACAAAGACTGAGCTTCTCATCTTTCCCCCTAAACCAACCTCTCCTCCGCCCCCATTCTCTATTTCTGTGGATAACACTCTCATCCTTCCTGTCTTATCAGCTCGTAACCATGGGGTCATCTTCGACTCCTCCCTCTCCTTCTCTGCACTCAGTCACCTGGACTATTGTAACTCACTCTATGCTGGCTGTAAAGAGCAAATACTCAAAAAAACTTCAGACAGCTCAGAATACGGCAGCCAGACTAATATTTGGCACACCAAAATACGAAAGCGCGAAACCCTTACGAGAAAAACTACACTGGCTCCCACTAAAAGAACGCATCACGTTCAAACTTTGTACTTTAGTCCATAAAATCATCCATGGTAACACCCCAGCCTACATGTCAGATATAATAGAACTACCACCCAGGAACGCAAAAAAATCTTCCCGTACACCCCTCATTCTTCATCCTCCAAAATGCAAGGGTTTGAAATACAAATCAATGCATGCATCTACCTTTTCCTTTACAAGCACGCAGCTCTGGAATGCGCTACCACGCAACTTGAAAACGATCTATGAACTGACCAATTTCCGAAAACTATTAAAAACCTATCTCTTCGACAAGATATATCACAAAGATCAACATGCAAATGTATAATCTTCTGAACTTCTAACACTGTCTTATAATGTCTTTTGCTTTCTAGCACTGTCTTATAATGTCTTTTGCTTTAACACCATTATATAATTCACCACCATGTAACACAAATCTTCTGCAAACCTAATGTATGCACTCCTATTTCCAGTACCCATGATGTATTGTAAGCCACATTGAGCCTGCAAAGAGGTGGGATAATGTGGAATACAAATGCAATAAATAAATAAATAAATAAATATTCAACAGACTGCTAAAACCTGTCGTTTCTTTCTCTATAATATCAGCAAAATTCGCCCTTTCCTTTCTGAGCACACTACCAGAACCCTCATCCACACTCTTATCACCTCTCGCTTAGACTATTGCAACTTGCTTCTCACAGGTCTCCCACTTAGCCATCTCTCTCCTCTTCAATCTGTTCAAAATTCTGCTGCATGACTAATATTCCGCCAGTGTCATTATGCTCATTTTAGCCCTCTCCTCAAGTCACTTCACTGGCTTCCTATCCGTTTCCGCATACAGTTCAAACTCCTCTTATGGACCTATAAGTGCATTCACTCTGCAGCTCCTCAGTACCTCTCCACTCTCATCTCTCCCTACATTCCTCCCCGGGAACTCCATTCACTGGGTAAACCTCTCTTATCTGCACCCTTCTCCTCCACAGCTAACTCCAGACTCCGTTCCTTTTATCTTGCTGCACCTTATGCCTGGATTAGACTTCCTGAGCTGGTATGTCAAGCTCCATCTCTGGCCGTCTTCAAATCTAAGCTAAAAGCCCACCTTTTTGATGCAGCTTTTAACTCCTAACCTTTATTCACTTTGTTCAGAACCCTTATTTTATCATCCTCACTTTAATATTCCCTTATCTCTTGTTTGTTCTGTCTGTCTGTCCTAATTAGATTGTAAACTCTGTCGAGCAGGGACTGTCCCTTCATGTTCAAGTGTACAGCACTGCGTACGTCTAGTAGCGCTTTAGAAATGATAAGTAGTAGTAGTAGTACATTGATCCTTTAAAAAAGATAGAGGGCTGGTGGTACAGTTATAGATGAAAAGGTTTTGAGTGAAAAACTACACTGGATCCCAATCAAAGAACGCATCGCCTTCAAAATCTGCACCCTGGTTCACAAAATCATCTACGGAGAAGCCCCGAGTTACATGACAGACTTGATCGACTTACCAATTAGAAATGCATCCGAATCAACATGATCTTATCTAAATCTGCACTACCCAAGCTGCAAAGGACTTAAACACAAAACAACTTACACATCTAGTTTTTCCTACATAAGCACACAACTGTGGAACGCATTACCAAAAGCCTTGAAAATGACATACGACCAACTAAACTTCCAGAAATCACTAAAAAACAACCTGTTTAAAAAGGCATACCCTACCGATCCAACTAATCTCTGCAACACAACCAAACTAAAGCACGTAATGGACATAACACAACTCTTCCGTTCTCCGATTCCCTAATGTGGCTGTGCCACATGAACTTGATCTTACCACAACATCACCCTGTATTTGTTCAAACCGGAGCTTGCAAAGGCCTCTCCGGTACTATGTAAGCCACATTAAGCCTACAAATAGTTGGGGAAATGTGGGATACAAATGTAACAAATAAATAAATAAATTCAACATTAAAATTTGGGTTTTAACAAAACACTTTTATTCTGTTTATGGTTTCTAGCCACACAAGCTGCAGCCAGGCAAGCTCAGGTAAGAAATTAATACAAGTATCACACAGAGGTCTCACTGCAAGGTATGAAACTGCTTAGCAAACAGACCTGGAGAGCTCCTGAAGACTTTTTCTATAATGGCTACAAACCATGGATTTTAACCCAGAGATGGAACGAAGGGGGGACGTTATCAATGTGGGCCACTGTTAAGACATTACTGTTAACCCTTGGAATGACTTGCTAACTTAGACATGTATACCCTGAAGGAAAGGAGAAACCAGGGGTGATATGATACAGATGTTCAAATATTTGAAAGGTATTAATCCACATTTTCCAGAGACGGGAAAGGTGGTAGAACTAGAGGACATGAATTGAGGTTGAAAGACTTATATTTGGAAAAATTCGGTTTGAAAGCGTCAAACCCCTCTGAGAAAAACTGCACTGGCTCCCAATCAAAGAACGTATTGCTTTCAAAATCTGCACCTGGTTCATAAAATTATTTACGGCGAAGCCCCGAGATACATGGTAGACCTCACAGACCTGCCAACCAGAAAAACAACAGGATCAGCATAAACATACCTAAATCTCCACTACCCAAGCTGCAAAGGACTCAAATACAAATCAACTTATGCATCCAGCTTTTCCGTGACATAGGAAGGGAAAGGAACACCTCTGGCATGGTTTTATTCCTATCTTTCTGATAGGCCTAAATTAGTTGGACTCTGGAATAATTCCACTTTTCCATCCTATGTCAGTTCTTGCAGGATCCCTCAGGGATCAGTATTGGCACTGCTTCTGTTTAATATATTTATAGGTTCCTTTAGCAGCTCTAATACAGGCACTTGATGTCACCTCTCATCTATGTGGATGACATGAAGTTGTTGGTTGCCATGGAATCTATTTCTTCACAGAACATTGCCTTACTCAATGGAACACTTCTCAAGATTACTGAATGGCTACATCAATACCGGTTGAAACTTAATCTAGAAAGAACAAGAGCATTATTGTTTGCTTGTAAAGAAGAAGTTACATTGCCTACTCCTCTCATTATTTCAGGTATAAATGTTTAGACTGTTAGTTCACCAACAATTTTGGGTGTCTACTGGCTAATAGATTATCTTTTAATTTGCATATTTCCTTTCTTATGTAAAATGTTTTCCAAAATCAATAATATTTTAATCAGTGCATTCTTTCATTGATCATAAATCCTTATATAAATTGTTTCATGCTCTTGTTCTAAGAGATCAGAATTACTGTAATTCTTTATTTCAAGGCTTCCGTCAAGTTGATATCAGAAGAATACAATTAATGCAGAACACTGTAGTGAAGCTAATTTCATTGGTGAAGAGATCTCAGATGGGAATCAATCTCTATGCAGATCCAATTTAAAATCCAAACGTTGACATATATAATTCAAACTACTGGCTTACCATTATTTTGTTTAGGTTATTAATGCCATATGCACCCTTTACTCCAGCCAACAAAACATTTGATGGTTCCAGCTTTTCTTCATATAGTATTTGATGCAACTCATACTACTATTTTAGCATAAAGGGCCCAATGTTATGGAATTCTTTGCTGCTATATGTATATTTAGAAGCTTCCTATCAGAAATTCAAGGCAGGTCTTGAAACATATTTATTTGAAAAGATCTTTGACCACTAAAGGGCCCTTTTACAAAGCGGCAGTAGAAATGCTGCCGCTTTATCACACGCCAATCTGGCACTACTGCCGGCCTAATGTGGGAGCCGTCTGTAATGCCGCTTCCAATGCACACCGTTTCTGGCATGACCGTAATTTTTTTTTTTTTTTTTACTGCCGGGTTAGCGTGGGAGCCCCTACCGGCACCTAAATAGGTGGCGGTAAGGGCTCCCCCCAGAAATGGCCGTGCAGCAAGTGTTTATTTACCACACAGCCATTTACCTTTTTTGGCTTTTTACCTGCTGCGGTAAAACAGGCCTCTGCACGTGGCAAATCCACGCGCCAACGCAAGTCCCCTTTTACCACACCTTTGTAGAAGGAGCCCTAAATGCTTATCTTATCAAATGATTTCTGCTGCATTTGATTCTATTAACTGCACAATTTTGTTGAAAAGATTGGAAGTCTTTAGCTTTTCATATATCAATTTTCAGTTGTAAATTTAAAGCTCTTCTTGGTTTAAAGCCTTTTCTGGGGTCCCACAGAGATCATTCCCTCTCAGCCCCGTTGTTTAATATTTTTCTTTGTTCACTTTGTATATTATTGGCATGTTTGGGTCTCCAATTCAGAATTTATGCTGACAATATTCAGTTCTTTTTTTTTAGATAAATTACTGATGTAATAGAGTTCTTAAGACTTTGCCTGTGATCTATTAACTCCTGGATGACAGCAAATCATTTACTTTTCAATATGGCTGAAACTCAAAATATAGTTTCATCTGCTTTTCCTTCATCAGAAATACTCCATCAGTTTTCTATAGATGGTGTGGACATTTCGTTTGAATACAAAATTAGATATCTAGGAGTACTGCTTGACTATGAAATCTCATCTTCACAAAATGTTGCAAACGGTTTTTTATAAATAAAAAATGGCCAGGCAATACATTTTTTTAACAGCGGCTAATTTTAAGAATTGTCATACAGAGTTTAGTCACACCTCATTCTGATTATTGTAGTGGTTTATTACGTGGAGCGGCATTTTCAAAAGGATGCCCAGTGTGCAGTGTCCAAAAAAGCAAACAGGATCCTAGGAATTATTAGGAGAGGGATGCAAAATAAGACCAAAAATATTATAATGCCTCTGTATCGCTCCATGGTGCAATACTCATATTGCGTTCAATTCTGGTTGATGTATCTTATATAGTGGAATTAGAAAAGGTTCTAAGAAGAACGACCAAAATGATAAAGGGGATGGAACTCCTCCCCTATGAGGAAAGGCTAAAGCGGTTAGGGCTCTTTGTCTTGGAAAAGACATGGCTGGGGTGGGGAAATGACTGCGGTCTACAAACCCCTCTTAAACACAAGATCCTGGCGGTCAGGTGTTCGTTATTTCATTAGCAACATTCTCATAAGAAAAGAACATAATTTGGACTTATCCAATGGAAAGATAGATCAGTACAAAATTCCTTGTCTTCTTCTGTAGAAACAAGTTGAGCATTATTAGAGGCTCCCTCAGGATCAGTGACCAGATACATAAGCCTAGATGTAGTCCAAAAAGGCTACTATTTTATAAAAGCAACATAGGCACCTATGTGCCTTTATAAAATAGGCTCTTACATCCAACCCTAATAGTGCAGAAATGCTGATGTACAAATTTACACAGCTCCAAAGAAAGTGTAAATTTGTGAATGTTTTCTATGAGTCTTCATGCATATTTTATAAAATACATGTGAACACTGCGACTCTGCCTGTGCTCTGCCCAAGCTATTAACCCAGGAATGATTGCCAGAAAACTTTCCATATGCATACTTTTTGGGTGCATGTGTAATCACACAATTTAATAAAAGTCCCTTTCTGCTTTACAAGCTTTACACTCAGAAAAGCTTTACAAAATTATTCCCAATAAGGGCAATTTTCAAAGGGATTTTCCATGGCTAAGCAGGGTCCTTGAACATTTTGAATCTTCATACCTGCAAAGCATGTTAAGTAAGAGACTCCCGTGGAACTGGCCAGTCAAATGATTTTTAAATGGATACCTGTGGTCAGTTTCCCTCTAAAAATCAGCTTGGGTGTCTGGGGGTCCAAAGGCATGCAACCTTCCTATAAGGTCTAAACATTTTCTTCTAAGTACTTTGGCCAGTCTATGTAGTAATAGATAACTTAATAAAGAATAATTTGCTCTTCTAGGAAAAATAAACTAGTGATTGACAGCTAAAGTGCACTTAAGGTAATTTAATCTTTAACCTCTTACAAAGACTCTCAGCAGAGGTGTCAATTATTGCATTTTTTAAAGCTTATGTAAACATATGTACACTAGACGCTGGACTGAAAACGCAACCGCATTATGCATAAACACTTGTCCAAACAGTGGTCCTTGCTCACGTGAACTACTGCAACAGACTATATGTAGGAACAAACACCAAAGAGATTGAAAACAGCGCAAAATACAGCAACAAGAGTCATACTATGTCATAACAAAACTCTGTAAACCACATTGAGCCTGCAAATACGTGGGAAAATGTGGGATACAAATGAAATAAATAAATAAAATACTTGGACAAAAACGATTCAAAAGAGCAAAACCACTACTCCAACAGTTACACTGGCTACCCATCAAAGCATGCTTTAAGATATGCACCATGGCCCATAAAATAATCTTTGGACTCAACACCAGAATACATGGCTGGCCTTATAGATTTACCGTTACGTAACGCTAACAAAAAAGTGAATGATACATACCTGTAGCAGGTGTTCTCCGAGGACAGCAGGCTGATTGTTCTCACGACTGGGTGACGTCCGCGGCAGCCCCCACCAACCGGAAGAAGCTTCGCGGGCGGTCCGCACGCAGGGCACGCCCACCGCGCATGCGCGGCCGTCTTCCCGCCCGTGCGCGACCGTTCCCGCCAGTTGAATGACAAGCAAAAAGATGAAAACGCAACTCCAAAGGGGAGGAGGGAGGGTAGGTGAGAACAATCAGCCTGCTGTCCTCGGAGAACACCTGCTACAGGTATGTATCATTCACTTTCTCCGAGGACAAGCAGGCTGCTTGTTCTCACGACTGGGGTATCCCTAGCTCTCAGGCTCACTCAAAACAAGAACCCAGGTCAATTGAACCTCACAACGGCGAGGGTACAACAGAAAATTGACCTACGAAGAACAACTAACTGAGAGTGCAGCCTGACCAGAATAAATTTGGGTCCTGGAGGGTGGAGTTGGATTTACACCCCAAACAGATTCTGCAGCACCGACTGCCCGAACCGACTGTCGCGTCGGGTATCCTGCTGGAGGCAGTAATGTGATGTGAATGTGTGGACAGATGACCACGTCGCAGCCTTGCAAATCTCTTCAATAGTGGCTGACTTCAAGTGGGCCACTGACGCTGCCATGGCTCTAACACTATGAGCCGTGACATGACCCTCAAGAGCCAGCCCAGCCTGGGCGTAAGTGAAGGAAATGCAATCTGCTAGCCAATTGGAGATGGTGCGTTTCCCGACAGCGACCCCTAGCCTGTTAGGGTCGAAAGAAACAAACAATTGGGCGGACTGTCTGTGGGGCTGTGTCCGCTCCAAGTAGAAGGCCAATGCTCTCTTGCAGTCCAATGTGTGCAACTGACGTTCAGCAGGCCTGGGAAAGAATGTTGGCAAGACAATTGACTGGTTAAGATGGAACTCCGACACCACCTTCGGCAGGAACTTTGGGTGGGTGCGGAGCACTACTCTGTTGTGATGAAATTTGGTATATGGAGCATGAGCTACCAGGGCTTGAAGCTCACTGACCCTACGAGCTGAAGTAACTGCCACCAAGAAAATGACCTTCCAGGTCAAGTACTTCAGATGGCAGGTATTCAGTGGCTCAAAAGGAGGTTTCATCAGCTGGGTGAGGACGATGTTGAGATCCCATGACACTGTAGGAGGCTTGATAGGGGGCTTTGACAAAAGCAAGCCTCTCATGAATCGAACGACTAAAGGCTCTCCAGAGATGGCTTTACCTTCCACACGATAATGGTAAGCACTAATCGCACTAAGGTGATTCCTTACTGAGTTGGTCTTGAGGCCAGACTCTGATAAGTGCAGAAGGTATTCAAGCAGGTTCTGTGCAGGGCAAGAACGAGGTTCTAGGGCCTTGCTCTCACACCAAACGACAAACCTCCTCCACTT